>NC_138749.1:43973150-44573150 GCF_965113315.1 Podarcis vaucheri
ATAACAACTTTGTATGGACTGTATATATTTGGTGCACCAAGTAAAGAGAACAATGGGCTGTACAGCTGGAACTAAACTAAACTAAACTAACTAAACTGTTAGTGCCTGGCACAAGAAGAAACATCCCCTTCACTTTTGCTGAGGGGGCCTCCAGCAGGTTACTTGATTATAGATTGGTGCTCCCTGAGCATGTAAACTTTGGGGTGGCATCCACATTAAGTTATTGCCATCAAAATGACAGCCTGTTTTGTTCCTCACTTAATCCCTATTTAACCATTCTGGGGAAATCCAAAAAGTGGCACCATTTGTAATAACCATGTGAGCTGGAAGTGATGTTATATTAGGTGACCAAAATGATTTCTCCAGATATGAATGGTGAGAATCAACTAGGAAGAACCTTTTCAGCTATCATAACTATCCCTAGGCTTTTTTGTTACTTGAATTAAGGGTTATACTTTCTTCATTTTGGTTATTGCTGCAGAAATCATTATCATAATGAATGTCCCTTTCATCTGGGAAATTTATGAGTACTGGAAAACAATACAGAAGCTGTGGTAGTTTTCCACACAAAAAAGAAAACTGACCTCAACTTTTTATGCAGGCATCAGCTAGAAAAAGGACTTCCTAGTGAGATAAATTGGCACGTTGATTCCTGGACATCATGCACCCCACCTGCTCATTGGTTCTTAAAATGTATCACCTTGACTGTTTGCAGTAATCCCATCGGTTAAAGCACCAGGCTTCTTCCCACTTGCAAACTGATATGTCAGTTCCTGTAACAGGTCCTTATTAAGGCTGGCAGTGCTCTCCCTTTCCTCAAAGAGCTCTTCCTCTATCCCAGGAATGCCATATGCCTCTTTATTTTTTATTTTGAGCAGAAACCTATTGACACTGAGCTACCCATCCACCTGGAGAAAACATGATACAGTAGATGCCAAAACAACAGATGGGCAAGGCAACAGGAACCTAAGAACTTGATTGAGATGCCATGTGGTGTCCAAAGATGCTTCAAATGAAGGTAACAGCAAGACACGCTATAGAAAGGTGTTGATAGCTCTTCCCACAGTGTAATGGATTAAAGCAAAACTGAGATGCAGAGTGTGCACTATTTCGATAGCGATATGTAAATTACAAAGAACAAAGTTTATAATGCTTCTGAAAATATAACTGCATTTTCTAGAACACTTGTAATACACTCATACCTTGGAAGTCAAACGGAATCTGTTCCGGAAGTTTGTTCAACTTCCAAAACGTTCGACTTCCAAAGCGCAGCTTCTGATTGGCTGCAGGAAGCTCCTGCAGCCAATCAGAAGCTGCAGAAGCAATGTTGGATGTTTGGCTTCCGAAAGAATGTTCGAAAACCAGAACACTCACTTCCAGTTTTCGATCATTCAGGAGCCGGAATGTTCGACTATCAAGGCGTTCAGGAGCTGAAGTACGACTGTACAATGTTGTTTCAAGTGTATCTATTACATTTATATTTAGCCTTTCTGTCGTCAAGGAAATTAATGCAGTTTAAGCCCTCCTCTGATATGCAAACCCTACATTAAGTAAATGTGTGAGGGCCCCCCAGCTCTGCTCAATGTTTCCGTCACTTTCCATAATTTGGAGAGGGACTGTCTGAAATGGGGGCCCTCCTGTACTTATAGACGCTCTCCACAGATTTGAGAACCTTGATTTTCCAGGATTCTAAAACACACAGTGGAACTTTCATGACTATTGGAGGCTTCTGGTTTCAGACCATCATCCTCCAACTCAAGGCAGCCAATGAGAATGATGAGGGAGGAGCTTAGCCAGCATGCTTGTTCCCACATCTCCCACCTTGCAGATTTTCTTAACTCTCATACCGGATACCTGAAGCAGGCTATAAATAAGCCTATTTTGGGTATTAATAAACCAAATGATGCGTGAGCTTTGCGCCTGCATTGTTCATTTTTGCACTGCTTGTTCCCATTCTGGTGTATTGTGCTTAACCCAGAAAGTCCTCAATTAACCATAGTTTTCCTTTACATCCAAATCATAAAACTATGGTTAACAGGATTGCAACAAGCCAGGATATGAAACCATAGTTTGCTTTTGCTTTGATTTTACCTGGCATTTCTATGGGTACAGTTGGAGATCAGAATGCTAAGCTGGGTTCTTTCCTGCATGCCTGTGGCTATTGATGAATAATAGTGAATGTTGTTTCATCAAGGGATTTTATTTTAAGTGTGAAAGACTGGAAATTTGCAATCACAATGTGCAACTTGATTGGGTATATGCAAGTGTCATTTATCCAACTAAGTGTAAATTGTTGCTTTGACATAATATACAGTCTCCCAACGCTGACATCACAGAAGGTGGAGGAGGAAGGAGGTGAGGTTGACGTGGTGTGAACACACTGGCATGAGCACCAGTTTGGCTACACCAAAAAAAACCCACACATCCACTGTTTCATGCGGCCGCAATGAACTTGTGGTTACAAAGTATGGATCCACATGGATTCTCTGGATTTTTGCATTGGGCTACCCCAAACTCACCGTCAAATCACATATCATGTCTGTGGCCACAGCATGAACCACAAAAATCATACACCCACTGTTTTGTTCGGAATATTTTTTTTCTTGTTTTCCTCCTCTAAAAACTAGGTGCGTCTAATGGTCGGGTGTGTCTCATGGAGCGAAAAATACGGTACTCAGTTTGTGGGGATGGCACAGAAAGCGAGGTTTGCGACACAAAATGGCACAAAACCAGCACACCCCTTTGGCACATATTTGGAATCATTCAGAGAAGATTGCAATTTTTGGCATTAAGTTGTGATCCTGAAGGTGATGGACCGAAGATGCATGACAGGCAGGATAGAGTGGATCCATCAGGATGGGAGGCTGAGAGGAGAAAGGGAAGCTCCCAGGTGAGAGCTGGGAGGTTTCACTCTTCTGTGTGTGGAATAACTGTGATAAAGAGCTTAGTATTATTATCCTCTTTTTCCCCCTTTTCTTTTTTTCCTTTCTCTCTTTTTCATCTCTCTCTCTCTCTTTGCTTCTTCCCCATCTTTATCTCTTAGATTAGTTGTGCTTTTTTGTATTTTATGTTGAAAACTTTCAATAAAAATGATTATTAAACAAAAATACTTGACAATGTTTTTCTTTGCTTGATCCAAAAGATTTTTAGACTTATGGAGACACCTGGTGGTTTCTCAACAAATCTGGGAGTACAGAGAACAGAAAGATGACTCCTGGTGCCTGATCTCTATATAGTTGAGCCTTTATTATTTTAAAAAAATGATCCCTATAGGACTGAGTTTCAGATTGCAATTCTAAGGCTATAATCTTATGTACACAGTGGGGAGTAGACACCACTGAATTCTGTGGTAAACATCATAAACCTACATAAGTACAGAACGAACATCATTTACGTCTGTACGCCTGCCCAAATGGGTGGGATAAGCCACTCACCCTTCACCCTCCCAGTCAATAGCCAATCACGCAGCATTTTCCCTCGGCCCACGTTAATTTAATCCAGGTCTCTCTCTGGTTGGCCAACTCCATATCAGATTGACAGCCCAACTGGGTTAGCGTCACTCGACCTGAAGGAAAGAAAGAGAGCCGCTTTCACAGGTAGCCTACACACACAAGAGAGAGAGAGAGAGAGGTGCGCGCGCGCCTTTGGAACGAAGCTGATGCGCTTCTCGCTTCTTGCCCAGCGCCCCCTCAGCGACCGCTCCGGTGGTCGGAGGTGCCTATTCTCCTGCCACCTCCCCCCCCGCTTGGCTGCCCATGCGCCTGCTATTGCCCACGCCTGCCGTGCTCCTAACTCCAAACGCCCCGCTGTTCACCGCTGGCTTGGCTCATTGGGCTGCGGGAGTTGGCTCTGCGCCCCCCGGGCTTCAGGCTGCTTTCCGCAAGCCTTCGGAGCCCGGCAGGAACTCCCACCGGGCTCCCAAGGCTTGCGGATAGATGCCCGAAGCCCGGGGTGTGCAGCGCTGTGCTCCCCGGGTTTCGAGCTGCAGGCTGCTATCCGCAAGCCTTGGGAGCCCAGCGGTGCGCACCGACCCCTCTCAATCTCCAGGCTTCAGCGAAAGCCTGCATTCGCTCCATAGGACACGCACATATTTCCCCTTCATTTTTTGAGGGGAAAAAGTGCATCCTATAGAACGAAAAATACGGTATTCACACTTTCAGAGTCAAGAAGTCTACGGTTTAAAGAAACAGATACACATTCCCCATAATTCTCTAGTCTTTGGTTCTCCCACAAAGACCTTCCTTGGCTTGAACCAAAGTTTCCTTGCTAAGATTTCCTAACATCACTACAGAGTGTGTGAGGGATTTTCCTCAGCACCACAACAGAGGATGAGAAGGTAAAATTTCCTCTTCCATGCCATCTTGAGATTCTCATAATTATAAGCCCCATCAGCTGATGCTATTTGCTCTAAAAATGTTAGGTGCAAAGACCCTTTTTTTTTAACATTCACATATAGTTTGATCTTCCTTGTGCAGACAAGGATTCAGTATGATATAAGATTCAGTATGGCAGCTTCCAATGTTCCTGTGATAGCATATTACACCACAAACAAACAAAAAGGACTTCAAGTGGACAGGCTGAAGCCGGATAGTCTGTTAGGACCAATGCCTAAACCAAGACCGCTCATTACCTGTAACCAATAAGGTGGTGGCCATATTTAGCCCATTAACCTTAAATAATTGTGTCATGTGTCTTTATTTCCACTGGAGGGGGGGACTTGCCACGCAATCTCAGAAGGGGGGTGTCCTTAAGAGTGAACCAGTACTAAAATTATTTTCCAATGAACTTTAAGGGAGACTTTCCAGAAGTTTGCACTCTTGAGATTTCCACGTTTTGTGAAATTTCAGATATTTATTTGTTTTATTTGTTACATTTATATGCTTTAAAAAAACAGGAACCTAGTACTCCTATTATAGTGGTATGGAGGATTTTGTGTGGGGGTTGTTCAGTGTAATAATAATAATAATAATAATATTTATTCCCTGCCCATCTGTTCTTCCCTCCTTCCCTTGTGTGTTTAGGACATCAATGGACAGCCATGCATTATTTGTCCCTGGCACAGGTATAAAATAACTCTGGCAACAGGTGAAAGCAATAAATCCAAGGGAGCCATCTCCGAAACCCAAATGGCAGTCGAAAGGAGTAAAACAGAAGACGCATAGAGTTACTGTGGACAGCGGAAATGTTTGTGACTCTTTCAGATACAGATGACAATATAGATTCTGACCATTATGCCAACATACACAATAGGATTATACTGCCTTCTAAGAAAAAATAGCATATTCTGTGCTTCATAGTAAATGGCTTTAAAATAACAACGAATGTGAATGTTATCCTTGCTGTCTAAAGAGCATTCAGCTTCTGAGTGATGATATGAAACTGAGCTCCAGTCTCTCTAAAAAGGGAGTTGATCAGAGAAGTATTTGTGCCTTTGAGAAGAATATACAGTGGTACCTCAGGTTAAGTACTTAATTCGTTCCAGAGATCCGTACTTAACCTGAAACTGTTCTTAACCTGAAGCACCACTTTAGTTAATGAGGCCTCCTGCTGCTGCCGCGCCGCCGGAGCACGATTTCTGTTCTCATCCTGAAGCAAAGTTCTTAACCTGAGGTACTATTTCTGGGTTAGCGGAGTCTGTAACCTGAAGCGTATGTAACCCGAGGTACCACTGTAAAATAAAATAGAGCATGCACATCAGCAGAACCTTTTTTTAAAATAATATTTTTTATTAGTTTTTAGCCTACAAAATTTTAAAGACATACCACACAAATTATAACACACATATTCTTATTTGGACTTCCTTCAGAAAATGACGGAACCTGGCCATTAACTGCTGCGCCAAACAAGATGCTGTGCAGTACCTCCACGTGCAATTCTGCCCCTCTCCTGCTGCAAAATGCAGATCCCAAATCAAAAGAGAAGAAACGAGCGCGGAACGAGATGTGCTTTACTCTGTACTGTTATCTCTAGGGTCCCGCATCCGTTTGAATGAGAACAGCGGGAAGGGGGGGAGAAGCACAGTTGGTACACTCCACATCCTCCTCATGTTTCGACAAGAGGGGGAGCGAGTGACCCGAGACCGCGTTGGGTATAAGCCAGACCTTTGAAACCTGTCTGGGCTACGATGGTTTCCTGCAGAAATCAATGAATGGCGCGGTCTTCTCTCTCTCCTTCCCCCGCTCTAGCAGCAATGGTTTGGCCCGAATCGGAGGCTGTAAGAAGCGGCCGGAAGGGGAAGGGCGTCTCTTTTTCCCGCTCTCGGCGCGAGCGAGGGAGGTGGCGGTTGAGAGAGCCGCTGAGGGCAAACACCAAGCGGGGTGTTTGAAAAGCGCGGGAAGAGCTGAGGGGACTGGAGCTAACCAAGTGAGTAAGGCCGGGGGGGGGGGAGAGAAAGAGGGGGTCTCATATGTGCGGCAGTTGGCAAGGGAGGTGGGAAACAGAGGAGGAGCGCGGGCGGGTGAGGCAGACATGGAGGTTTCGCTGAGGGGGGGATCGAAGTGAGCCGGATTCCCACAGCCTCTGCCATTTCGTCTCTCTCGCGAAAGAACCCCGGGCTCTGAGCTTTTATCTCCTCGCGGAGAGGCAGTTCCCGGCAGCCCTTTTAAACGAACCGTAGCGCCCTGAGGAAGAAAGCGCTTCCTTCGAAGGCCGCAGCCTCTGTCGGCGAAAGCTCCGCGCGCGCCGCTTTAAGCTTCCTCAGGGCCCCGAGGTATGAACACCTTCCCCCCCCCCCGAAAAAAATAAGTCCGGCGGTTGAAAGTAAAGGCCCTACGCGCTCTTTTTTCTTTGCTTGCCGCTGGGGAACTGAGCAAGACGGGCATGTAGGAGGCCTTACCGGCCCCTGAGGGAGCTCGTCCTCGTGCGAATGGGCGCGCGGAGGCTGCTGGGCCTTTTAGCTGCTGTTGCTTAGCGCGTGGTGTTAGTGGGGGCACAAAGGCAAGTACAGTGATACCTCAGGTTAAGTACTTAATTTGTTCCGGAGGTCCGTACTTAACCTGAAACTGCTCTTAACCTGAAGCACCACTTTAGCTAATGGGGCCTCCTGCTGCTGCCGCCGCGCCGCCGGAGCACGATTTCTGTTCTCATCCTGAAGCAAAGTTCTTAACCTGAAGCACTATTTCTGGGTCTGTAACCTGAAGCGTATGTAACCTGAGGTACCACTGTAATGACGGCGTAGCGTGGCCGCCTCGGATTCGCGCCCTGTCGAGCCTTAGGAGGCGGTGTTGGTTGGGCTTGACGGTACAGGCTAGCGGGGGGGGGGGGCGGCATCACTTTTAGATAGGAAGCGGGGATATTTTGCACGTGTGGCAAGTTCGCTGTGAGCGCAAACACGTGCACAGCAGCTCTTCTCGCGTTGCTTTCTAGAGAGAAAAGGATAGAGGTAAATAAGATTTTGTGAGAAAGAAGCCATAGAGGAAAGAAAAGTGGAGGATCTTTTTCTTACAGACAGGCATATAAAAATTCAGTATGCTGAACTGCAGGAAATGTCTCCAGCTCTGTAATGTAGGTAAGCTGTGTGTACAGTGGCACCTCGGGTTACAGACGCTTCAGGTTACAGACTCGGTTAACCCACAAATAGTACCTCGGGTTAAGAACTTTGCTTCAGGATGAGAACAGAAATCACACCACGGCAGCAGGAGGCCCCATTAGCTAAAGTTGTACTTCAGGTTAAGAACGGACCTCCAGAACGAATTACGTTCTTAACCCAAGGTACCACTGTATAGGCATGCAAGTGCAGATCTTTCCTTGCTTGCTTAGTTTTGCTTGCTTTGTGTCACCCTTGAGACTGACCCAGAAACTCCAGCGGGTGCAGAATGCCGCGGCGAGACTCCTTATGGGGTCTTCGCTGCGAGATCACATTCATCCGGTACTATACCAGCTGCACTGGCTCCCGATGGAGTACAGGATCAGGTTCAAGGTGCTGGTTTTAACCTTTAAAGCCCTATACGGCCTAGGACCCTCGTACCTACGGGACCGCCTCTCCTGGTATGCCCCACAGAAACCTACGGTCTGCAAATAATAACATCCTCAAGGTCCTAGGCCTCAGAGAGGTTAGGCTGGCCTCAACTAGAGCCAGGGCCTTCTCGGCTGTGGCTCCAATCTGGTGGAATGCTCTGTCACAAGAGACTAGGGCCCTGCGGGACCTGACATCTTTCCGCAGGGCCTGCAAGAGAGTTGTTCCACCAGGCCTTTGGTCAGGGCGCAGCCTGACTCCCTCCTCTGGCAACCTGCACAGAATTTTGCTTAATTGGTTGCCATCAATTTGATTTAATTAATTTTTATAATGAAATATTTTTAGATTGTGTGACTATTTGACTGTTTGATTATTTGATTGTTGTTAGCCGCCCTGAGCCCGGCTTCAGCTGGGGAGGGCGGGATATAAATAAAAATTATTATTATTATTATCATTATTATTATTATTATTATTATTATC
This sequence comes from Podarcis vaucheri, assembly GCF_965113315.1. NCBI lineage: Eukaryota > Metazoa > Chordata > Lepidosauria > Squamata > Lacertidae > Podarcis > Podarcis vaucheri. The sequence goes on from NC_138749.1 coordinate 43,981,585, forward strand.
ATTATTATCATTATTATTATTATCTTGCCTTCAGTGTTACCCGTTCGTTTTGGTTGCTAATGAATGTGGTGTCAGAGAAGGCATAAAGCAAATCCCCCCCTTGCAGCTTTTTCCTATGCTAGGAATTGTTCCTAGCAGGCTTGCTGTATGTGGGACATCTCTAGCTTTGTCTGCCTGTGGCTCCTTGAAAGTCTTATGTGTAGCTTTCTTCTTTGTGTTCATCTTAAGTTTTTTACAAACTTAAAAGCTCCTGTCTGTATGAAGACTTAACGCTTCAGCTTGACTGCAGTCCCTATTTTCACAAAGAGCAAAGGGCCAAACTGGACATGACACAATTAACAATTACCTGAATGTTGTTGTTTTTTTTAAAGTAAATTGGTGCAGACATAGTGTGTAGTTTGCTCCAAAGACTAATTTCATGACAGTGCTTGGTTAAATCAGCCTCTTTACAAACTTAAAAATTACTGGGTTGTTATCCCTGGCATATTCCATATGTTTACTAAGCCACACTGTATACTAGCACAGACAAAGCTTTCTCTGATTCAAGGAACCTGTGGGGAAAAACTGGTGTATATGCACTTCTCTAGAATTTTCACTCTTCCTTGCAACCACGTGGATAGGTGACAGTGTAATTTGCTAGTTTGCTCAGAAGTACATTCCACTGTTTGGGACGGACCCTGAAAAGGGGCTATTGCTAAGGATGAACTCCACAACCACTTTTGCAAGTGAAACTTCCTGGGATTAATGTGACCTGTGCTAAATGTGCAACATGCATGTTCCCTCTTACAAGATTGCATTATGTAGTTTCTCTCTGTAACTGAGGGTCTGTGTGGGCTACTTTTAAAGCGAAATGATTTGCAGTCATACAAAAATGGCTGGTTCATTGAATCATTGTTTCTTTTTTATTTTTCAGATATAGGCAAAACCCACACAGTTTTGACGAAACATTTCACTTCAGAATATAGGTATGAGTACATTGTGTTATTATATCTTTATACACTTCTTTAGCGGTCTGAGAGGCCCTCTTGAGGGTCATTCTACACCTAATCACCTAGTGCCATGTTCTCTCAAAACTCAGATTTTCTTCCAAAAAAAAATGTGTAGATACCTGTGAGATAACCTCAAATTAATTTTTTAAGATTAATCTGAGTTGTGAGAGCACAACTGAGTATTAAAATACAGTAGGTGATTTGGCATGGGATGACCCCAATAGTAATAATGTTCATGTGTTTTTCACATAATACTTATATGGTTGCTATACATCGTATTTACTGTGCACTTCAGAGTTGCACAAATTCTTTGGGTGTTTGCCTTTTCTGTGCCTTCTGCCATGGCTGAGTAAATGCTTTGACTTTCCACCTCAGTGTGATCATTGGCTATGTTCACCCTGGCCTAGGCACACATTTAGTCCACAACACTTTGACACTGATCCACATTTTGCAGCATGTAATTTTGCCTTTGTGTTGCCCATTCATTACTTTCCCTAGTGAATGTGGTGTCAGAAAAGGCATATATTAACTTTAGCTGTCATACTACCACGAGTTGGTTATGTACCTTCTCTGTATTTCAGCTAAAACACACCATTTGCGTTGGGTCATTCTATGTCATTTCAATGAGGGCATGTCACCCTCCGTCTCGGATGTTGATGAAATTTGGTGTACACCCTTCCCCTGTGGTTGGAAGAAACCCCCTTAATTTTTTCCTCTATCTCAAATTGTTTTAATTTTATAGCACTTCAAAGTTTCGTTAAATCTGTTGTCTGTCCCTCTTGAGACCTTCAGCACAAGATACCCTTGTGCACATTTTTCTCTCTCCATAACCATTGATCAGGTCTCTGACATTTTACACAGAGCTCAATAAAATGATGAGATTTCAGAGAAAAATACACCAACACTCAATATTTTATAAATGCCTAAAAACTTATGCTATTATCACAGTTTATTACCTTACAAGTTCAATGATCCTCAGTTTCTTTGCTGTAGCCTCAGTATCAGCTGCAAGATTTTCATTTTTTTCTTCCATCAACACCATACACTTGTTGGGAAAGAAGTATCTTCTGCCAGTTATTGTCTTTGCGGGTTGTACAATACCAAGCGTGTGAGGAAATGGTTTTACACAAGAATTGTCACGGCTAGGCCAGCAGAATGAAGGCGAAGGTCCATTTGGGTGAATAAATTTTACAAAAGCATCTCAATCGTCTTGATTATTTTCCGATAGCATTCCAAAGTACCACAAATAATCATACTTGCAAGTATGGGGAGGCTCCTCAAGTTGAAAGTGAGGAAGGGTTCTTTATCAGTTCTCATTCTTCTTGCTTCAGTTGTGCCTGTAGAATTCAGTGGTTTAAAGTTGCTGCTGATAATGTTGATGTTTAGAGCACTTGAAGATAGGACCTTGTAGTCACAGAAGGTAGCTTACAACTGCAGGCTATATGCTTGTACATTGGAACTGTCAAAGGTTTTAAACATTAATTTTATATATTATGAATGTGTGTCCACCTATGTGGTTTACTGTGAAGTATCAGGAGCTTGCAGTTAATGGTCCTCAGAATCTGTTTTTCTTAATGCAAAGGTCTCTGTTAATGGAAGATCAAACTGCTAAGAAAATTGCACAGTGGTGTATTCAACAGAATGCTTTTATGCCCATCCAGAAAACATTCTGTTAGCTGAACTAGCCTCTTCCCATAAAGCGGATAGTGCTGATGCTGTGGAAACTATCATTGCAGCCAGAGCTATAGACCAAGATGTAGCTCCTGTACGTCTCTTTAGGGTGCCTACACTGGATTTTAAAGCAACTAAGTGGTAGTTCATGATTAAATGGAGTGAAACAGACACATTGGAACCTCCTTTAATTAGGAACATGTCAAATACCGAACTCTTGGCTGTACATAGTAGCGGAACCTCTTGTGCCTAAATTTAAGTGTCACACACAAATGGTGGAGAGAGCTGTCAAGGAGGTGACAAAAGCAAGCCAGAATGTAGTTGGTATGAAGCCTCGCGATGCTACTATAAAGACATCAGTGGAGAACTAGGGCAAATACCCAAAACAGTAATCAAAGGATTTTGTCCCAAAATTCACATCTTTATTTTTATTTGTTCTTGAAGTCATGTAAATGTAACTTAACATGTCATTATTAGTATTAAATTATGTAATAATAAAAGTTGGTATTCAATACCCATGTATCCAGTTGCTTAAAGGTAGAAATAATAATTATTGTAGGATCGTATGAGTCACATTTTGATTTAAATGTCAATACTATCATCATTAAAAGGTTTTTTAAGTACTGGATTTTGTGTATCAATTTGTATTCTGCATCTTTTATTGTTCTCTTTAAAAAAATGCAATTCCTGCAAAATAAAACTGAATTGGTCATAAAGTGACGAAAATAGCTGTTTATTTGGACATTTTCCTATGTTGCGAAGGCTGAAATTTCAATTCAGTGGAGGAGTGTCAAGATATTAACTGATATGCATGAAATTTTATATATAGCTCTATAATCCCTATTGTAGTAAGATAAGACCTTTGGAGCAGGCGTTAATTTTTTTTATGAACTGCCCTAACTTTTATAATGTACTACTACAGGATGCAAAGTACAAGAATCAGAAGTCCAGTGGTAGCCTTGTACCTCATCTTGAAGCCTGCATACAATTCTTGGAGGTTGCCCAGTATTAGCCGCTTTCTATGATACACTTTTCCAATTCTGACCACATCTTTCATTCCTGACTTTATTCTAGACTTCTCTTCACTGTAATAAAAGTTTAGAACCTTGCTTACAGTTTCAGATGGAAGCTTTTTTCCACCTCTGGTATCTGGTTCAGCTAAAAATCCTCTTTCTTTAAAAAGCTTCTGTGCCTGGCAAACTGAATCACTGGGGAACAATGGTGCACAGTGGTGTATTTTTCTGTTGCATGAGATTTTTCAACTGTTTTTATATGTTCTTTCAATGCTGATTTCAAATCTGAAATCGATTTTTGTGTACATGCTATAGTTATCTTTCAATTTCTGACTTTTGCCGATATGTCATATTTGCACTGGGAATAAGTGGACAATGACACATTGATGTACCCTAACCAAATTAATTTTTCTTTATTTTTATAGTTTTGTAACCTAAATATTTGTATTTTTCAGATCGGACCATGGCTTCTTCAAAATGTGTAAACAACCCTGATGCCTTTTGTTATGTATGTGGCTGCTACGTATTTCCTCATCAAAGACGCAATATAACAGCGTTTGTGAGGCGTGCCTATAAAAGCTATTTTGAAATTCCCCTGGGCGACCAAGACAAGAAATGGGCTCCGCATATTGTCTGTCACAATTGTGAGGAAATGCTTAGAGACTGGACAAAAGGAAAATGGAGGAATATGACTTTTGGGGTTCCTATGGTTTGGTGAGAACCCAAGGATCACACAAGTGATTGCTATTTTTGTCTGGTCAATATGAAGCGTATCGGCAAGAAAAACCGATATGCTGTCGCCTATCCCAGTATTCCTCCAGCAATTAGACCTATCCCACACTCTGAGGAACTCCAAATTCCAGTTTTTAAGGGGTTTGTCTCTTCTGAAGATGAAGCAAGTGAACATGGTGGGGAAGATCATGAGGATTTTGGGAAGGTGCATGAAGAAATGGCTGTAGAATCCGAAGACGACTCATCTGAGCAGCAATCAGCCCCACAGCAGTTTGGCCAACGGGAACTGAATGACTTAGTGCGTGATTTGGGCCTCTCCAAGAAGGCAGCTGAGTTATTAGCATCCAGGCTGCAAGAAAAACATCTACTGCACCACTTGGCAAAAGTGACATATTTCTGAAAGAGGGACCAGCATTTTGTGGGCTTCTTTTCAAAAGACAAGCACTTTGTTTACTGTCATGATATTCCAGGCCTTCTCTGCCAATTAGGCATTACATCATACAATTCAACGGAATGGCACTGATTTCTTGATAGCTCTAAGCGCAGTCTCAAGTGTGTTCTCTTGCACAACGGAAACGTGTATGGAGTGGTTCCCGTTGGTCACTCATTGATGATGATGTGGAGGTGAAAATGAGTGAGGAAGGTGAGGGTGCAAAACAAGGCTGAATTTAATAAGCCCCAGTGGACGCCTACGGACCTGGAAATGCACGGAATCCAGCAGAAAAAGAAATTGACAGTGTGTGAGCAAAAAGAGAAAATTAAGGTACAGCACAGTTATGGACTATGCCCCACTGAATTCAGTGGGATTTTCTTCTGATTAAACATGCCCAGTCTTAAGTTGAAAGAGGAAGAAAACATGCTTGGGCAGGATATGAAGAGAAACACAAATGTGAGGAGTGGGAGCAAGGTACAGGCACTTTACTTGAGGTATGCTTCATTTGCTTTCAGGTAGGTAAAGGTGGCGGCTTTGCTGGGTTGTATTCCAAGTGAAACAAGTGAAATAGCTTATTGGAAATAGGGTAGGTAGGCAGGGTTAAGGCACAGTGGCTTGTCCATTACATCAGCAAAATACGCATGTGTACCTTTACGTCTACACCCACTTCATTCTGCTCCTGTTTTGCCAGGGTCTTGTTCTTCGCTGTTCATACACTCTCCTTATTTTTCCCATCTCCTGAAAGCAAGGCTTCAAATCACCATGGTGAGGAGCAGGACACACCTCCTGGACATGAGAAGTGCCATGAGAACAGATGATTTTGGCCCCATGACGACAACTGTCTCACCATTACTGATCATCCATGTGAGGTGTAGCTATTTTAACTGCATAGAACCATGTGTGCCCCAAAACATATTAGCTGCTGCAGATACTTCTACACTTCTGCTTGATGGGAGAAAGTGGTCTGCCCAGGCCAATGAGTAATAATAATAATTTATAATAATTTATTGTTTATACCCCGCCCATCTGGCTCTGTTTCCCCAGTAAGAGGTCATTGATAGCTATGGACCTGGTGATTGACCTTGCTGCTAGGGCTGCTCCTGGATCCACTGCAGCATGGCAGGCAATTTGACAAGTGGATTAATGCTCTGCTCTTGGTGCGTTTGGTGAAACAAGCATCAGGTGGTGAAGCTATGTTAGATAATTAATAGTTCACAGTGACAAAGGTTTGATGAGTTTCTACATTAGAAAAAATGCCAAAATAAATTTGGCTGGGGCAACCTTCACAAAAATATGGTCACTCACAGTTAGTGGACCAAATGCAAGATGGCCACTTAAATTCTCTAAAAATGAATTTGCCACCCTTTTCACATAACTGAATTGACACAGCACATAGTATGTAAATACAGGTTTCCAACATCAAGAAATTAGTTTGACATCAAACTAAAAAACAAAACTTAAAAATAAGATGGCCACCAGTTAATAACTACTTCAAAAATTAGGGTAACCCAAATTCATTTCTTGTGGCACATTTTCTGTTTGGTTGCCGGTAAATTAATAGTGGATTGTTTTTTTCTTTTGCAGGAATATGTATCTACAGCATCAGCTACAACATGCTAGCAGAAGCCTGTATTAAGAAGGAGAGGGAAAGTAATGTGTAAATATTACCTGTTGGATTGTGATAATTACACCTTGAAAGTAAATAGGGCGAACATGCCTTGCTCCATTGCAACCACTCACCACCAGACCACAGACAGACTCTTGTTGATGGTATATAGTTTCCAAACTATTGTTCCAGTAAGCTTTGCACACAGGGGTTTTAAAGTTAAAACATGGATGCAGATTGGGATTGAAAATTAACACCTGCCACTGAAGTATCAGTAGTTTAACATGATGTGGCTTATTCTGCTCAACTTCTGTATCAGAGGTAATTTCATGTATAGGTATAAAGAAACATCTGTACACAGCACCTGTGTATGTTCAATTTAAAAATAAATCAATTTCAAAACACCATGGTTGCTAGATGCGTCTTTCTCATCCATAAACAGTGTGATACACACAAAAAAGCTGCCACCGTAAAAGTTACTAGAAGAAAAGCAAAACCAAACCAGTTTTTGTTGGCAATCCAAAGTTCTCCCCTGCAATTAAGATGTTCTGCTGTTTGCAGGAAATTAAAAATGGGAGGATCTCACAATTGTAAAACCAAGTGGACAGCAACAATGAGCTAGCAGGAATAGAAAATGAAGGGTTTGATCTTCATCCCTTGTTATTCAATCATCCAGTTTGCTTGTTTCCTTGGAGTGGAAGGATGGAGAAATGAAACCTGTACTCTTTTGCTATCCAGAGTTGGTGCTATTGTAATGCCTCCCTCCTTGCCATTCTTTTCATCTGTTTCTAGGCCTTGTACACTAGGAAACAACATCTGGAGGGCCATATGCCCCTCCCTGCTCCTAAACATTGGTTGCTTAAGAATATTTCATTATATCATAGCACCTTAAGTCAAAGGTGGTGGCAACTCATTTCAAAATACTATAGCTACACCTTTTACAGCTGAACATTTATCTCTGTTCTAAACTATAATTTGATGCCTCATTCATAGCTCTATGAACTTCCCCAACCAGATGCCCTGCAAATATTTTTTACTTCATTCTTATGATGAGATTTGTACTCATTGGAAGGGTACCAGGTTAGGGAAACCTGCTCTAGAACCACAGTAAAAGATCCTAAAAACATCGGCAACAATAGCATGAATCTTAAGGACCTAATTTTAAAACATTAAAAATTGGAAAGCTGCATACAAGAAAGTCTGCTTTTGTGTAACCAAGCAGGTTGTAGAATTCACTGTATAAAGTTCTGATGAAATAATCAACATTGCTGTGAATAAGAATGAGATTGCTAGGCAAGTATAGGCATATGAATTACAGTCCTTACTCTTAAATTCAGAAAACATTTACTATTGCACATTTGGCAAGTACATTGCTTTTGTATCTTTGCTGATACTTCCATTTTTTGGATCAAGTCACCCAGGGCATTGTCCATGGTTAACAATTGGCTGTAACTGGTTTTTGGAACTGGAGTAATTATTATCTAAAGCCTTTACTTTCATAGATCTTCCAGTAAGCCAACAGCTGTTTTGTTCAATCCTCTGATCTTATTGGTGTTGTCCTTCAGAGCAATTTGCCTCATCCCCAAGAAATATTTCATAGTTTAAATCTTTGCTTTAATTTAGGTCAAAAATCCCATCTGTGCAGTTTAAGTATAGTTGGACTTCTGTACCATTTGAAAATGCCAAGGAGCAGCATCCTCTCTCAGTCCTTTGCTAGAAGAATCAAGTCTCTGTCTTAAGCCGTGAAGCTTGTACAATTTTTATTGTCTTTGCACTGTGCTTTCCATCCAGGTTGTTGATGGGTGCCTGTGCCTTTTCTTCTATTAGACTGTCCTTAGATCCATTTCGCCTCTGAAGAGAAAGAAAATGCATTACTAAAAGTTCAATGCACAACCGATGAGAATTAAGTCACGTTCTGTGTTCTGGTTACAGTTCTGCAAAAGGAATTACTGCATTTTTCCATATATAAGACAATGCTTTTTGCTTTTAAAATTTAGTCAAAAATTGGGGGACAACTTATACATGGATGGTGAATGCACAGGGGCTCCGGTTGTGGGTCTGACTCTGGTGCGGGAGCCTGGGTTTGGGTTCAGGCTCTGACATGGGCGGCCCGGACTCTGGCTCTGCCTCGATTTCTTAATTTTGGGTTAAAAAAAAATAGGGGTTTCTCATACAAGGGGGAGTGTCTTATACACGGGAAAATACGGTACTACAGTCGTACCTCGGAAGTTGAACAGAATCCGTTCCAGAAGTCCGTTCGACTTCCGAAATGTTCAACTTCCAAAGCACGGCTTCTGATTAGCTGCAGGAAGCTCCTGCAGCCAATCAGAAGCCGTGGAAGCCCTGTCGGACATTCGGCTTCCGAAAGAACATTTGAAAACTGGAACACTCATTTCCGGTTTTTGATCGACTCCCAACGATCAAAATGACCAACGTTCGGGAGCCGAGGTACGACTAAACTCCCAATATAAACACTGATTTTCCGAAAGCTTTCAAACTTCAACAAACTAGCTAATGACTAAATTGAAATTACCATTGCAATGCATGGGATTAAGAGTGCGTCTGCGGAGGGATCCTAAATTAAATCTATTTAATTTAAATGTGGAGGTGAGGTGGCATTGGAATTGCTTGGCATTTGATTTCAGCAACATCCGAATACTGTTTGGTAAGTGTTAACAGCATATCATCCTAACAGAATCAACTAGGATGGAGGCAGATGGCAGGATGGATGAGTTGGTAAATGACTGTAAGAATGAGGGAGTGAAGTTAGGCTAGGACAGGCATAGGCAAACTCGGCCCTCCAGATGTTTTGGGACTACTACATCCCTAGCTAACAGGACTGGTGGTCAGGGATGATGGGAATTGTAGTCCCAAAACATCTGGAGGGCTGAGTTTGCCTATGCCTGGTTGACTCCTTTCCTCTGTGTGTTGCAGTCCCAATGAACCACCACCATCCCTTGAGAGCATTTCAGGTGTATTTAGCACTAGAGTCACACACAACAATTCTAACTATAGGAAGCCAGTGTAACTTTCACTTGTGTATGTTACTCCTATTCTAAGCTCCATTCAGGACTGTATGGGACTGGCTACTGCCAGCAGCTGAATGTAGGTCCAAGTTGTAAGACCTGGGTCCTAGGTCACATGGCCTAAGCTGAATTAGATTTGGAAGCTGCATAAGTCTCTCCTTGTCCTGCCACTCCCCCAAAATATGCAACTTAAAATACTCAAATTACCAACCTGGTGAGATACTGCAATGGTGGGGCACTGAGCATCTGAGGAACGGGTTACAGGTAATGGAGGTACAAGGTCTGTTTTTGAACTGAAAAAGAAAACAAATGGCAAGATGTATGGCGCTTACATGTTAAGGAAAGTTTTGGGGTTAAAAAGTTATCTGCACATGAACAGGCATCCTATCAGTGCTTTTCTTTCAGTAATAAATACAACTCAAGGGGATATATAGCTGACTGTTTCTCCTATAGCCCAACTGGAACCCAAACAAGAACAACGATCTTCGTTAGACACCCCAGTATAGGATAGAATTCAATTATTCTAACTTTGAAATGTTCTTAAGTGTTTCTAATTAAGGTTTAACTGCTGATTTACGGTCCTGTGTTCCAAGGGTTGCTTCCCATATTATGATACAAGTGAGGCAGTGACCTCTTTTTCTTTAAGCAATAAAGGAGGAGTAGGAAGAGGCCAAGTGTTTTCATATACTGCCCTGCCCTTTCCTCTAACAGGATAGCACTTCTGATACAAGTGTATTGTGCTTCTGGATATGCAGGAAGGTCCAACATCCTGTTGGCAATGGTGTAGAACAGGCATGTCCAACTCCCAAGAGACTGCGACCTACTCCCACTTTTTAAAAAATGGCAGTGATCCACCCATTGGATTTACAAACGTTGAGCTTTTTTTGTCAATCGTTCAGGATCACAAGATCAACCTGGATCGACCTTGGGCGTCTCGCAATCAACCAGTAGATTGCAATCAACCTGTTAGACAGACCTGGTATAGAAGATTCTAAGCAGAATGAGGAGTTAAGTAACAGGCCAAGATGCAAACCACTGATCTCTCCCACTCAACTTTTTTTCCTGAGGAGTCAGCCAGGGAACAAAATATTTTAACAAGTTGCTGCACAATAATTTTGTTAAATTGAAGTTGGGGGTAGGGATAGGTAGCATTTATCATTAAACCACTGGCAAATTAAATACTTGACCTACTTAACTTCTGACAGAACAGATCTCTCTCCGTCAGAGCACTGCGACCGTCGATACTGGCGATAACTTCGAGGGGAGTGGGAATGTCTGATGCGAACAGGGTCGCCTTGAGTCCTAAAGTGGAATTAACATTTCCAGGAGCAGATTAGTATCACAAGGGATTCTCATCAAAAAGAATACAAAAGTTGACAACCCTGGAAAGTTGTTTAACCTCCACGATCAAGTTCATTTGCACCAGGGTTTCCCAACCATGGGTCTCCAGCTGTTTTTGGACTACAGCTCCCATCATCCCTAGCTAGCAGGACCATTGGTCAGGGATGATGGGGAATGTAGTCCAAAAACAACTGGTTGGGAAACCCTGATCTAGTCCAACCCCTTGCAGGAATATAAAGCTGTCCCATATGGGGCTTGAACCTGCAACCTTGGCATTTTCAGCATCATGCTCTAACCAACAAAGCTAAGTTGTGTGGTGTCAACTGTCAAGTGGAATGTTTCAAGTTATGGGAACTGTTATCACCAGTGGTCAGCAATGTTGGGAGCTGCCGTCCAAAACAGCTGGAGACTTTGGGAAGCCCTGATTTATATTAAGAATGTATAGGAAATTCATAAAATTATCAAACAGAATTTCCCCTCCATACAGTAGCCTCAGCTCTGAGAATAAAAAAATAAAAACACAACTAAAAGATCCACACCGAATAAGAAATGCTGCCAATTAGTAATATTAGCATTGGTGAGCAAATGTTGCCAGCAAATATCTTGCCCTATATTCAATTTTTCCTTCCCTCTGCAGCCCATCCTTACCCTCTGACTTCTTAGGAAAGAGATTTGTTTCACTTGTATTCCACCTTTCCTCCAAGCAACTCAAGGTGGTGTACACAGTTTCCTTTAGGTTAAGCTGCTTAATTGTAAGTAATGCGAGCAAAATTATTAAAAAATATATTGGGGTGTGTGTACACACACAGGCTTAGGTAGGTGTGAGTTGGGGTTGTTTGACTATGGTTCGGACATTGATGACTTCAGGATTGGATTACTGCAATACACCCTGTGTGCATCCTTTGTATTTGGTCTGGAAAGTAGTTAGTACAGAGTGCTGCAACACGATTTCTGACAGAACCCGTCAACATGGCTTTTCTTCAGCTGGAACTCACGGAACTCAGTTCCGGCACCTCTCAGGTGGGCGCCGTTGCCATTCTAAGAGAACAAGGGATGCGTACATGGTGAGTTCCAGCACCTCTTTTTCTAGAAAAATAGCACTGTTTGTCAATATTTAACACCCTTATCATAGATTGGGACTGGCTTCCGATTTGTCACTGGGCCAAATTCAATATGATTTATGTATAAAGCCTTCAACTGGTTGGGACCTGTTTACCTGAAGGATCTCCTCAACCCATATGTCCTCAAACTAACTCGTAAGTGCCACATGATGTTCCTCCTGCACTGACAAGAAGTTGATACTTTAGTATGACAATCACCTGCATGTTGAAATTCCCTGTATTATTTTTGGTGCATGCTATAAACTTTGGATGCCTACCTAGGCATGTAATTTTGACATGTGCTTTTAGTAAGTGTAAGTGTTTTAAAATTACTGTTTTTATTTTCTGTTTCATAAATGTTTATGTAGCTTTTTTATTTCTTAACTGGTATTTTTACTGACTATTGTAAACGATCGTAAACTGCACAGAGGTCTTTTGTTCCAGTAAGTGATATATAAATTTGGTTACATACAAATGTAAATTTTTCAAAATGCCATCGTGATGGATTATGGATTACTATGCACCTGGAATCAGAGCGGATTTAAGGCAGCTACTTAATGAATATTGTGTACACATGATCGCATATATTTTTTCCTTTGCGACAGACACAATCTCACTTGAAGGCCAGAGGCAAGTTATGATTCTCTCAGCCTCAATGTACTATGAAATGTAAGGTGATGGTGGTAAAACTGGGCTGCTTAGAAGGCAGCAAACTGGCAAGACAGACATATTAGGAAATCCATGGTATTAAAAATAATAATGTATGACTTGGCTAAGAAAATTTTGTGAGTGCAGGTGTTTTTGAGGAAGAGATTTATGTTCCGTGTCCTACCTGCAGAAGTTTACCACTGTTTGTTTATTTCATTCTCAGTGATGTGACAGAATTGCATTGTGATGTAAAACGTGATCCCACACTTGTCAGAAGCACTTGCTCGCATCTCTACATGGAAGTCCCAAATGGGCTAATTACGAGAACGAAACGGCTGTTTGATCTGAAAGGAGCAAATGTGCTCTGGCAACTGATGACTGTGTGCCGAGGAAGAAGGGTCAAGCGGGTCAACCAGTCACTTTAGGGGATCAGAGGAAGAGTAAATATTAAAGGGAGAGTTTATAAGTGAAGGTAGCTTGGGCTGAATTTCCCCCAAAGCTGCTCTAGATTTTCAGCATTATTGAGGACTTCCGGTTCGGCGCCAGCGCTAATGGCTGCTCCCTCTCCGAGCTCCGGAGAGAGGACGGCTCTGCGAGTTCGGGTCTGACCCGCTACGGCAAGCGGGGGACCCCTAAAATCACAGGAACGGAGCCTGTGAACAAGGAGATTCGGTGGGCACCTGAAGCGCCCCCCTTTACCGCAGAAAGAGCCTTTTTAAAGGCTCCGGAACGACAACGGGGAGCGCGGTGCTGAGAATCGCTACCCAGCCCGCAGGGTGAAGCCGCGTCGCCATTAGTGGAGAGCGCCGATTCCTTCCTGAATAATTTGGACAAAAAAGACCCGTGAGTAAGATTGAACCTCTATTCGTGTCAAAACTACTTGAAATTAAGCTGAAAACGGGAAAGGCAAAAATTAAGGAAGTCTGCCTTCCCCCGACTGCATGACAATTAAAGCAACGAAAGTTACTAAGCTGCATCCGTATGGGATATTGTTTTTAACTGCTTGAATCCGACATCTGGACTTTGACTATCCCCTCTAGCTTGCAGGGCAGAGGGGAGGAAAAAGCGACTTCATAAGCTGCATGATCAATTTAAAGGAAAAGGAAATTCTCTGCAGCCTCCAACCTGGCACAAACTGCTTATAAAACAAAGGAACACTGAACTGACTCTAGATTCCTGTGAAAGTAACAAAGTGGAAGTCTTACTGCTTACTTGATACAAAGTTTTGGGACTCTGTGGCTACAATATATCAGGGAAGGCTGGGACTGTATCTATTGGGAAAGTGTTGCAATATACATATAGAAGCCTCCTGATATACTTGCTTTTTAAATACTCTTTGTCTTTGTTTGTGGACATTTTGATTTGCTCCCTCTAGAGGGTAAATTAAAAGTTGCTATACCTTGGGACAGTGGAATTTTCCTTTAGGAGAAGACTCCCGTGGGAAACGACCTTGGGATATGAGTGGCCCAGCAGACGAGATAAGCACGAGAGCCAAGACAAGGCAACATCAACAACAGCTACAGCAACAAAAGAAAAGAGGCTCGATCTCAGGCATAACCCCTACAGTGACAACAGGACAAGAAAAAGGTACAGCAGTCTCCATGGATGCAGTGTCGCAAGCCCTTCTTAAGATAAACCAATCTCTGGAGAATCTAACAAAGCAGACGGCAGAAAATACCAAGAAATTGACAGAGAATTCACAGAAATTGACAGATTTAACAACAAGACTTGATCTGAATACAGAATCTATAAACAGGCTTACGCAAGAAAATTCCGCCACACGTCAAATTGCGGAGGAAGCCAGAACTATTGCTGGAGAGACCCAAGAAAAATTAGAACCGATTGCCAGGAAGGTCTATGACCACGACGCAACTCTGGCATTGTGGGAACTACAAAGAAAAGAAAGGAATTTGAAATTACGATCAATTCCAGAGGACGAAGGAGATAATCTTACGGACTTCTTAACGCAAGAGTTTGCTGACGCCTGGGAAGATCTAGAGGAAGACGAATTTAAAATTACAACAGCATTTAGACTGGGCAAAAAACAGAACAGAAAGGCACCGAGAGACTGTTTGATTACCTTGAGATCGAAGGAGGAAAGAGACAAAATTTTAAGACTGCATTTTGAAAAAGCCTTACAAATCGGGAACTCACCGATACAGATCTTTAAAGATATTCCTAAACACATTCTGGACTTGAGAGCTTCTTATAAGGATTTGGTCTACCTGCTGAAGAAGAACACCATTCTCTTCAGGTGGGAATTTCCACAGGGATTGTCTTTTGATTACAGGGGGAAGAAGGTGAAAATAAAGACGATACAGGATAAAGACAGGTTCCTGCAAAGAAATCAAGAAGACTTACAGAAAGGAACTGTAGACCCAATTGCTGAGCAAAAGAGTGTAATAGACATCTTGAACCTCTCGTTTGGACAGAACCTTCCACCACCAACAGAGGAGGAACAACAATTGGGAGCTGTTGGAGGAATACCAGAAAAATAACAAGATGGCCCTGCAATTCCTTAGTTGGAATTGTAATGGGATGAACATGCCTTTGAAGAGACGACAAGTATTCCATATTTTGTACAGAGAACAACTGGACTTGATTTGCTTACAGGAAACTCATATAACTAGAGCTCACAGGAGACTGCTTATAAATAAAAGATTGGGACAAGAATTTATTTCGTCGGACAAAGTGAAAAAAAGAGGAGTTGTGATTTATGTAAAAGAGAAGTGGGCCCCAAAAATGATGTTCAAGGATGAACAAGGAAGATATTTAGCGGTGGAGATACAGGTACAAGGAGAAAAATTTTTGATAATTGGGATCTATGCACCAAATGAAGGTAAAGCAGAATTCTTCAAAAAACTTCATGAAACCTTGATGGACTATTTGGAATATAATATGATAATCATGGGAGATATGAATGGCGTAGTCTCTACAAACATGGACAAGACACAAAGATTGACACTTACTAAAGAAGGGAGACTCCCGAAGACCTTCTTTGAAATGACTGAAAATATGGACTTAATAGACATCTGGAGAACAAGGAACCCTCTTGAAAGAGAGGGAACCTTTTTCTCCCAAGCAAAGATGACCTGGACCAGAATCGACCAAATATGGGTTACTAGTGGAATGGCTCCGAAGATTAAGAAGGTAGAAATCTGCCCAAAAACCTGCTCCGACCATAACGCCGTGAAGATGGAAATGAAATTTACAACAACTGGTCAGTTTAGATGGAGAATGAATGACACCCTGTTTCGAGATAGAGAGATCCACAAGAAGGCCCAAAAAACTCTAAAGGACTATTTTGAAATTAATCTAAAGGGCGATGTGGAAAAAAGAGTGATCTGGGACGCAAGTAAAGCTGTGATGCGAGGATTTTTGATTCAACAAAACTCAATAAAGAAGAGAAAGCAGAATGAGAAAAAGGAAAAACTTTTGGAAAAGATAAAAGAAGGAGAGAAAAAATTAAGATCAAAACCAAAGTCCCAGGAGATTTTAAGGGAGATTAAGTTATATCAAACACAATATATGGAATTGATGAACCAAGAGATAGAGTGGAAAATAAAGCAAATGAAACAAAAGACATTTGAGTCGGCAGACAAATGTGGTAAACTTTTGGCATGGCAACTAAAGAAAAGACAGAAATTAAATACAGTTACAAGTTTAGAAGTGGACGGAAAGACTATATCTAAACCCAACGAGATAAGAAATTGTTTTGTGAGCTATTTTAAAAAACTTTATTCTCAAGGACTACAAAATGAAGAGGACATAGATAAATTCCTTAATAAATTTGGATTACAGAAAATCTCTCATCAAAGCAAGATGGATCTAAACCAGAGAATTACAGAACAAGAGATAGAGGGTGCCATTCAGGACATGCAATTGGGCAAATCTCCAGGGCCAGACGGACTGACTTCCAGATATTACAAATCTTTAAAGGAATGGCTGATACAACCGTTAAAGGACGTCTGTAACGAGATCTTAGAGGGAAAAAGGGCACCCGAATCGTGGAAAGAAGCATATATTTCACTCATACCAAAGACAGAGACCGAAAAGACTCAACTGAAGAACTACCGCCCAATTTCGTTACTCAATGTGGATTACAAAATTTTTGCAGACATTTTAGCAAAAAGATTCAAAAGAGTACTGATGGAGAAGATTCACAGAGACCAAGCAGGCTTTCTCCCAAAGAGACACCTCTCAGACAATGTTAGGAATATAATAGACATTTTGGAAAAGTTAGAGGTGAACATAAATACTAAGGTAGTTTTGATATTTGTGGATGCGGAGAAAGCCTTTGACAATATTTCTTGGAGTTTTATGAAAAAGAATCTTCATGGGATGGGGGTAGGACAAGGATTTGAGAATGGTATGGGTGCAATATATTCCGAACAAAAAGCTAAGTTGATTGTAAACAATGTAATAACTGAGGAACTTAAGATAGAAAAAGGAACACGACAGGGGTGCCCAATTTCTCCATTGCTTTTTATTTCGGTCCTGGAGGTGTTGCTGAACATGATTAGAGAGGACCAGCAAGTTAAAGGTGTAAAGGTCGGAGCCAAACATTATAAGTTAAGAGCGTTTGCAGATGACTTGGTATTGACCTTGCAAGAGCCAAACACTAGTACAAAAAGAGTGTTGGAAATAATCCAACAATTTGGACAGGTAGCTGGATTTAAATTGAATAAACAAAAAACTAAAGTCTTAGGGAAAAATCTAACAGACATGGAGAAGAATAAGTTTCAAGAAGAGACAGGTTTGATGGTGGTTAAGAAGGTGAAATATCTAGGGGTTAATTTAACATCTAAAAACTTGAATTTGTATAAGGATAACTATGAAAAATGTTGGTCAGAAATTAAAAAAGATCTAGAAATATGGTCAAATTTGAGATTGTCAATGTTAGGCCGAATTGCAGTGATTAAGATGAATGTATTGCCTAGAATGTTATTCTTATTTCAAACTTTGCAGATTATTGACAAGATGGACTGTTTCAAGAGGTGGCAGAAAGACATTGCGAAATTTGTCTGGCAGGGCAAAAAGCCCAGAATAAAATATAAAATACTAACAGATGCAAAAGAAAGAGGGGGATTTGCCCTGCCGGACTTAAAATTGTACTATGAAGCAGCAGCATTCTGCTGGCTAAAAGAATGGATGCTCCTCGAGAATACAGATATCTTGGACTTAGAAGGTTTCAATAATGCATTTGGTTGGCATGCATATCTATGGTATGACAAAATTAAAGTGCATAGTGCCTTTAAAAATCATATTGTTAGGAAAGCGCTGTTTAATGTTTGGATGAGATATAAAGATCTGTTGGAAAACAAAACCCCTAGATGGTTGTCACCTTTAGAGGCTAAGGCACACAAGAAAGTCAATATGGAGGTCGGATGGCCAAAGTATTGTGAGATTTTAGAACAGGATGGAGAGAAATTGAAATTAAAGAGCCATGAAAAACTAAAACCCAAAGTACAAGATTGGCTCCACTATTATCAAATAATGGAGGTTTTTAAACAAGACAGGAAAATTGGCTTCCAGGTGGAAAAATCAAAACTTGAGACAGAACTGTTAGAACCCAATACTAAAAATTTGTCAAGAATGTATAACCTGCTGTTGAAATGGAATACACAAGATGAAACAGTCAAATCAGCTATGATTAAGTGGGCACAGGACATTGGTCATAATATTATGTCTGCTGACTGGGAAAGGTTGTGGAACACCGGTATTAAATTTACGGCATGTAATGCCTTAAAGGAAAACGTGATGAAAATGATCTATAGGTGGTACATGACCCCAGTTAAGCTAGCAAAAATTTACCATTTGCCTGATAACAAATGTTGGAAATGTAAGGAAACTGAAGGTACTTTTTATCATCTTTGGTGGACATGCCCGAAGATTAAGGCTTTCTGGGAAATGATATATAATGAAATGAAAAAGGTATTTAAATATACCTTCCTTAAGAAACCAGAGGCCTTTCTCTTGGGCATTGTCGGCCAATTGGTGCCAAAGAAGGATAGAACTTTTTTCATGTATGCAACAACAGCAGCAAGAATACTGATCGCAAAGTATTGGAAGACACAAGATCTACCCACCTTGGAAGAATGGCAGATGAAAGTGATTGACTATATGACATTGGCGGAAATGACGAGCAGAATCCGTGACCAGGGAAAGGAGACTGCGGAAGAAGACTGGAAGAAATTTAAGATTTACCTTAAGGACTATTATAAACTTGATGAATCTTAGAATGTCGAGATTTTACAGAGAGAAAGGGTTGCAGCAATATAAGATTAGATCAAGAAAGGACTATGATGAATTAGGACGGGAAAAAACATTTACAAGTTGCTATAAAAATTTGGACATGAGGATGCAGAAAGGGGAGGTATGGGGAAGTCCGAGGAAAGAAGTTTATGAAAGGACATTATGAAATTATACTTGTTTGTTTGTCTTTTGTTTTTTTTTTAATGTTTGTTTGTTATAAAAACTTTTGTAAAACCAATAAAAATCTTTTAAAAAAAAAATAGATTTTCAGCATTATTCTGTGTGCTGTTCAGCAAACTTGACGGGAGCATAGGGGATGCCACTGAGAGCCAAACTAGACAAGATGATGTAAGTTCTCTGTGTAAATCCAGGTTGGTCCCAACTGCACAAGGTGGGGAGGGTGGTGGGTTTTGATGTAAACAGCACAAGGTCTGTAATGGGTAAGGAATGTGAAACCCCTTTGCTCTGTCTGTTGTTTATCTTGTTATGGTCTGCTCCCTAAGGTGATTTTCTTTCAAAGTGATATGTGGGTAAACCATATGCAGAGCAAGTCTGCCCCTGTGGCCTGACAGATGTGGAAACCGTCTCTCATGTCTTGCTATGATGTCGTTTTTATGAGGATATACGCTCAGTCTTTATCACCCCTGTTATACAGAAAATTCCAAGTGGGTCTGAACCTCAGTGCTTAAAATCCCTGATAGAGGAGAAGGATCCAGAGATCACGCTAAGGGTGGCCAAATTTTGCACGGCTGCCATAAAACTCAGGGAACAAGTTGTGCTATTACAAAGACTAAGGCCTCAGATGCAAACTCTAGTTAATAATATTTTAGAGACTAAGACCTAAACCACATTTATAATGGCTGTCATATTCCTATTGTTTATTGTTATGTTTGATAGTTAATTCGGACTTAATTCTGCTGTGTTTTGTGTTCGCTTGGTACAGTATGTGAATCTGGTCTGGGACCATAATAAATTTCATTTCATTTCATTCAAAGTGAGGCTCACTTCTGCCATTAAGGCTTACTAGGGGGTGGAATTTGTGAGGGAGTGGCAGACTGCAGAGAACTAAGCTACAAGTGGAGGAGCGTTCTTAAAAGTACAATTTATTGGCAACACAACACATATACGCCTGGCTGAAATGAAATGGAGCTCAGAGATTCACTTCTGTTTAAGGTCTGAGCGATGTTCACAGTGGATTGTGCCTCATTATTTAAGACAGAACTTTGCAGCTCTCTCCAATCTTGCATGATTCTTTCCAATACAAATCTCAGAGTTCTCTAGGAGTTCTCTGTTCTCTAGGAGAAAAACACAACTTACTCTATTTTAGTATATGGAATCTCTCTTAATTGTTCTTCAGACATGCCAGATGGGTCCACAAGCTCCTTTCTAGAAAAGGATTGCACACAAAAAATAAGTTATACAACCACATGCATAAAAATAGATCTGTATTTTTCTATGGAAGCTTCCCCACCCCTGCAGACATACTTACTGAATGTGTTTCCACAATTCTTCCTTTGCTTGCACGTCTGGACTTCTCCTACATAAATGCAAACAGAAATATGTCATTTCATCAAATGCATAATCCTAGAGCAAAGACAAAACCCTGAACTAAGAATAGTGATGCAACTAGCTAACATTTTTGCAGAGAATTAAGCTTTATGTTTTCATGACATGGGGTGGTGTTCAGAGTACACCCACTGAAATTAACAAACACGACTAAGCTTGATCCATTAATTTCAGTGGGTTAACTCTGAGTAAAACCTAGCTGAATATGGAAATGTCCTATTCTGACTAAGTAGTTTGAGTCTGAACCACAGTTTGTCTTTGGACTCACAGCTGTCCATGGAGGCACAGGTTAATTCTGTGTCCAGGGCAGCTGTCTACCAGGCTAAGACCCTACCTGCCCGCGGACTGTCTTGCCAGAGTGGTGCATGCTCTAGTTATCTCCCGCTTGGACTACTGCAATGCGCTCTACGTGGGGCTACCTTTGAAGGTGACCCGGAAACTGCAATTAATTCAGAATGCGGCAGCTAGACTGGTGACTGGGAGTGGCCGCCGGGACCACATAACACCGGTTCTGAGAGATCTGCATTGGCTCCCAGTACGTTTCCGAGCACAATTCAAAGTGTTGGTGCTGACCTTTAAAGCCCTAAATGGCCTCGGTCCTGTATACCTGAAGGAACGTCTCCACCCCCATCGTTCAGCCCGGACACTGAGATCCAGTTCCGAGGGCCTTCTGGCGGTTCCCTCACTGCGGGAAGCCAAGTTACAGGGAACCAGGCAGAGGGCCTTCTCAGTAGTGGCGCCCTCTCTGTGGAACGCCCTCCCACCAGATGTCAAAGCAATAAACAACTATTTTACTTTTAAAAGTCATCTGAAGGCAGCCCTCTTTAGGGAAGTTTTTAATGTTTGAAGCTGTACTGTTTTTAATATTCAGTTGGAAGCCGCCCAGAGTGGCTGGGGAAACCCAGCCAGATGGGCGGGGTATAAATAATAAATTATTATTATTATTATTATTATTATTATTATTATTCCTCCAGGCAACTGTTTGACTAAACTGCTCATAAAAATGGAACCACTTCAGCTTTGTTTTCCCCTCCTATGTTCTATTAGCTGGAAAACAAATGGGTTTTTTTTGGAGAGCAGGGTTAATGGTGATATCTCAGCTGACAGTCAACTAAAGTGTGCATGTGCATCTGTTGTAATAATACCACCTTCATACAAAGACTACCCAGCACAAGAAACTGATGCCCCAATTTCTCACTCTTTTTACCCCAAGGCTGTCAATGCCATGGATTATTTTAATGCTGTTTGTGTCTTTCACCTTTCTTCTCCTCCTCATTCATTTCCCCCTCCCAGTGCCTTTGCCTTCCCTAAGGCAGAAGCCTGATGCATTACTTAACACTGGGGGAAGGGTTAATAGTACCTTCCAGCCCTGAATGTTGAATTGCTTTATTCTTCCTTTTGGTCCCATTCATGCAAAGCAGCAGCAGCAGCAGCTGTGTACTCTGCACATATCCCGAGGGACTGGCAATCCCTTCTGAATCTATAATACTCAAGGCTCCAGGGAATGTGCATAAGCAATCCATGATTCACTGGGAAGGGGGAGCGAGTGGCTTTGATAATGTTTATGCCCCAGCTACCATGGTGAGGGAATGCCCTGAGGCTCAGTGTGCTTGGCATGCTCACAGACCATGCTATCCACTAGATTATGTGATATTGGTACTTCATGAAAAATGAAACTGATTCAGGTGGGCCCTTCTACTGACAGCAGCCATAGGGATAAGAGCAGAGGTGCCAAAATGGCGCCCACTAGTTGTTGGCAATTTCAAATTCCCCCAACCACAGCCAGCGTGGCCAAGGGACAGGGATGATAGGGGCTGAAATCCAAAATCTGGAGGGCATTATAGGTTGTAAGAAAGACACGGGGGTGGGATGAACTTCAGCTTTTGATTATTCTAAGGAGGTTCATCACATTCATCTGCACTCAGTGGCTTAAATGCAATGATGATGATCATTATAGAATAAGTCATTCTTCACTCCACTAAATAAGCTTACATGTGTCTCTGCAATGTAGCCGGTTCTTCTTTCATAATAAATGGGCTGTTTAGTTCTGCTACTTTTACAGTGAAACCATATTAAGAAATCTGTATTTGGACACAGTGGTGATACTGCATGCATGCTATAAGCCCCACCTTCCCTTTCAAACCACCTTTATGTGAGTGAAAAGAAAAGATGGTTAAGTCTGTCCTTATGTTTTAGGAAAACTGGGCTTTGCTGCATGTTAGCATGCTACCAGCGGCAATAATACGCATAGACACATGATAAGGATGTAGCAGAATGGAGGCAAGGTTTTACGCGACATGTCCTGCATAGTATAAAATATTGCCATTAAGCCTCCACTGAAAAACAGAATGTAGCTGCTCTCCAGTTCCTAATGGCCTGTTCTTAGCAAGGGATGAGGAACCTGTTGCTGGACTGCAACTCCCATCATTCTTGATTAGTGGCCATGCTGGCTAGGGTTGATGGGAGCTGAGTCAAGTCCAACAACTTCTGGAGGGTGGCAGGTTCTCCATCCCCACCAAGACAGCTGTTGCAAAGGGAGCAAGCAACAGATGACTGGGACCAGGATCTCATTCCAGCCACATTGCTAGTACAGCAGCACCAATCAGCATGCTTGCATACATCACTCCTTTCTCCTTTAATGTGTACAGGTAAAGGTAAAGGTACCCCTGCCCGTACAGGCCAGTCGTGTCCGACTCTAGGGTTGTACGCCCATCTCACTTAAGAGGCCGGGGGCCAGCGCTGTCCAGAGACACTTCCGGGTCACGTGGCCAGCGTGACAAAGCTGCATCTGGCGAGCCAGCGCAGTGCATGGAAACGCCGTTTACCTTCCCGCCAGTAAGCGGTCCCTATTTATCTACTTGCACCCGGGGGTGCTTTCGAACGGCTAGGTTGGCAGGTGCTGGGACCGAAAGACGGGAGTGCACCCCGCCGCGGGGATTCGAACCACCGACCTTTCAATCGGCAAGTCCTAGGCGCTGAGGCTTTTACCTACAGTGCCACCCGTGTCCCAATAATGTATACAAGGAGTAGCTCAAATGAACAGTAGGCTTGCTTAGGGAGTATTCAGGCACTCAAAGACATTTGTGCATAAACCTAAAACCCTAGATGGCCTGAACTGGCACAAAACTAGTACACTATACTCATAATTGTGATTTTTTGGGTCTGGTTGACTTTGCTCGACTTGCAATGCCCTTTTAGCTTCAGTAACAGCTGAAGAATCCCACTAGGATCAGAGCTGATATGAGGGAGCTTCCATCAAACCCCAAAGCAGCCCTGCACAACTTATGACTCAAAATTCCAAAGTGCACAATGCTTGTACAGCAAACCATCAGTGGCTCAGTGAACTTCACAGTTTTCTGCCTGCCCAGGACTATAAAGTCATGAGCGAAATACTCAACTACATGGCTGGTGGTCTGTATTCAGCATGGGGAGCTGAAAGTTGTGCAAGCCTGCAGTTCTAAAAGAAATCTGTGGTGCACTGGAATTTAATCAGGAGAGAGGTATGCGTGTGGCTTTTTATTTTCATTTTATTTATTTTTTAAAAGAAACTTTAACCAGCTCCTATATGCTGGTTGTCTGTATTACCTTTTTTTTTTTTTTTTTTTGCTTGCATTTCCACCTTTATTAATAATTCAACAAGAATTTATGATTTGCAACCAGGCAACGTTTTGTGCTTTTAACTATGGATTTTTTTTTACAGCTATTCTTAATTCTAAAAAGCCCTTTGGCAACACAGATGTTTTGCTTGAACTCTTAGAAACGATCCCCACAGCACTAGAA
Source organism: Podarcis vaucheri (assembly GCF_965113315.1). Taxonomy (NCBI): domain Eukaryota; kingdom Metazoa; phylum Chordata; class Lepidosauria; order Squamata; family Lacertidae; genus Podarcis; species Podarcis vaucheri. The sequence goes on from NC_138749.1 coordinate 44,005,745, forward strand.
CATTGAGCTTTTTATGTTCGCTGTTGTCGTAAAAAGAAACTTCTTTTCACCTTTCTCACCCCGTCCCCAGACAAAACACAACACACGCATCCCAAACACAAACCCACACACCCACACCAGATCAGTAATATCCCTTATTAAGCCAATTAAAATCAGATGACCAGGTATATTCAAGCATTTAAAAAGTTAACCCTGACTCTCTTAAAATGCATCTAAAACTTAAGTGTTTAAATGACGCTAAAGACAGCTTTCATTGTCAGAGTGATAGCAGGTGTCTCTTTCAAATGTATTTCGTGCAGCAGGGCAAGAGAAACTACAGGAAAGATTTTCATTTTGGTCACTCTGCTGTACCAAAACAGGCACGAAGCAATGCTGGTTGGCTGTTGCAGGTGGGGCTTGAGGGGGCCTTTGACACACTTACCCCCCCTCATCCATCACTAACGACAGGCTGCTGGTCTCCAGCCCTTAAGAGTCTGCAAGCGTAGCACAGAGGGTGCACTATTACTGCTAAGTGTGTGGTTTTACAGATCAAGGCCAATGGGCATTAATCTATGTCAGTGTCAGACAATCATTTTCTATGGCATAACTCCACAAACCTGGATGGGATTAGTTTAGGCGGGGTTTCCCAAACTTGGGCCTCTAGCTGGGGGTTTTTTTGGGACTACAACTCCCATCATCCCTAGCTAGCAGGACCAGTGGTCAGGGATGATGGGAATTGCAGTCCACAAACAGCTTGGAAACCCAAGTTTGGGAAACCCTGGTTTAGAGCATGGGTGGGGGAATCATTGGGCTTCCAGCTGATGTTGAGACTTCGTCTCCAAGTAGCAGGGATGATGAGACCTATAGTTCATCAACATCTGGAAGACCAGAGGCTTCTGACTTACATTGGTGAAACTGTTCATTAGCAGAGCAAATGCTCTCCATGTCTAAAGTCCCAGATTCAGTCCCTGGCATCTCCAATTAAAAAGGATTCAGGACAGAAAATACCCCTGCAAGAAGCCATGGACAGCAGCTTTCTTACTCCCTATATAGTCGTTTCATTCATTGTACCACTTTGTAATGCTTTTTCCTATTGCATTACATTTTTTTCAGTCAAAGAAAAAGCCTGGAAAACTAGTCAGTTATCAGGCTGTCAAATTATAAACTCATTTATAATATTCAAATTGACCACAAGAGGGAGCCTGTGCCGGCTCGTTTAAGTAACAAGTTCATCCAACAAAATTAAGTGGAAAGTTAAATCAAAAACAAAAAAACCTTCCTGCGGAACAGCAGTTCTGAGGCAGAGCAGGTTTTTCTCAAAATGTACAAGACTTGGTATACTTAATTATTCTGAAAATCTGAAGCACTCTAGTCTTGCAGTACAAAGGAATGTCCCCCACTTTGATTTATGCTCTCTCTCAATACAAATGAGATGGTTTGCAAATGCCATTTAAATTATGCCTGCATGTGTATTGAGTTAAGGCAGCATTTCTGTGCCATCTTCAAGATGCCAATACATACTTTTAACACAGTTATTGATCTGATTCTCACAGTTTCCTCCCAGAAGTATTTCATTAGTAGAAAGGGCTGTCTTGTAGGAAATTTACATAAAGTCATGTGCTGAGTTCTTAAACAATTACTATAGTCATGGATATAAACTATAAGTCATGCAATCTATTTTTGGAAATGTATCTAAAGTAGGTGGGGCAATTTGGGGGTCTTTCTGAGCCAGAATTCAACAACTCCCTAAGGTTATGTTTTCCACCCACGACCCTGGAACTGTTCAGCATATTTTTTTCAAACTCCTATCAGTCTTGTTTCATTTTTTCCCATAGAACCAATATCTAAGATTCACAAAGCGTGTTTATCTAATCACACTTACATGGCAAACATGAATCAGATAGGAAAAATACACAAGAACACTCTCCACATTTTTAAATATGCCAGTTTTTAAAAATCAGTGTACAATTTGGAATGGGTAATCTGTACATTCAGCAAACTGTGTAGCAATTGTTAAAAATTCAGCATGAAAATGATGCTTAAAAATAGTGGCAGGTTTTGTAGATAATAGGAGTCTAGGACATTTTTGAGATTTCCAAAATAACACACTCTGATTCTTTTTCAAAGAGTGCCATGTATTACAACATAAAAATAAGTAATCTATAAACCTTTGGAACGAGATATAGTAAGTGAGAAACTAAGCAACTGAAGTCTGGTTGCTTCCCCAGGAAAATAAAAAGTGGAACACTGACTGATTTTAGCCTCTGTCTTGTGACTCATTTCATTTTGGCCAGAATTGTACCTGCAATGAGAGTTAATAGGTCTAACATATTTGTTCTGAATTGATTGTATTATGCAGCTGACAGTATTTAAATTCATTTCCACTATAGATCTCTCTTCCTCCGCTCTGCAGACTCTATGCTAGATTTTGAAACTGCCATTTGTCATTAGGCAGGAACTGCATGAATGAACGTAAAACACGTACGTATCTGTATGTATACATTTCTCTCGCTTGGAGGATAGATAATAAAATATGTAGCTTTCACGTATGCAAAAGTAGAGAGCTGTAAAAACCTTGTTAGAAGTCATTGTTTTAGATGTATTATAACAATACAATAACAAGCGGGATTAACGTACGATCGAGATCTGTGCCTGGATCGCCGGTGGTTGGGATCAGATTGGTTCTTCTCTTTTTGCCGCCTCTGCACTGCTTCCCACTGGGGACCTGAATCAACCATGTCATTCTCCTGCCGTACCCTGAGGAAAGAGTGAATATCTGATGGATCAGCGTTTTAGTGATTTTTCACCACTTTCTGCGAAAGTACATTCAGCTTCAGCTTTGTGAAAATGTTTTTCATGCATGCAGGTGAGAGAAAGAACATTATGAGGCATAATCCAGTCCAGGTTGTAACTCCCATTGATTTCAGTGGGAGATATCACATGCATAACAACATTTTAAAAAATCTGCCTTAGAGTTGGTCAGACTATTTATCTAGTATGCTATTTTCTACTCTGACTGGTAGTTCCCAGTGCCCCAGAAATAAGGTAACAGACAAGACCTACATTGATTTGATTTCTCTGTCATATATGCATACATGTGTACACACAATCATATTCATGCTGTTTAACTTGCCGCTATCACCGAAGTTAAAGTTAATGCAAGCATTTCAGCTTGCCAGACATAACAATCCCTTCTCTCTTCCTGTTCTGAGGGTTCTGAAATTTTTTTTTGGGGGGGGGCAAGGGAAGCACAAAAGAGACTGGGGAAGCCTTCTGCTAATGGAAGTTGTTGCATGGACTTCTACTAGTGGGGCTCAGTAAATATTGCATGTCGCAATTTTCTGTACAACTAAAAGCATATTTTTCATTCGCAGCTTTTGTGAAAAGCCCTATGCTCTTGCCTTGTGGAATGACAAGGTTGCTAGACTGGCACCTTGCTCATAAGCAGCTCAGCCCGTAATGGATGGGCTGGATTTGGGTACAGGTAGTGTCACGCCCATGCACGGGGTGGGGTGCAGCTGAGTACACTTGCCCTAGGCCTCAGAGGGCTCAGGTGGCTGAAGGGCCTCATCAGGGGCCTGCCGTGCTTACGCTGTCATGCTGTCAGGAGCTGGAGTCAGGCATAGTAATAATAATAATAATAATAATTTATTATTTATACCCCGCCCATCTGGCTGGGCCTCCCCAGCCACTCTGGGCGGCTTCCATAAAAACCAAAAATACAATAAAATATCACACGTTAAAAACTTCCCTGCCTTAAGATGTCTCCTGAATGTCAGGTAGTTGTTTATCGCCTTGACATCTGCTGGAAGGGTGTTCCACAGGGCGGGCGCCACTACCGATAAGGCCCTCTGCCTGGTTCCCTGTAGCTTTGCTTCTCGCAATGAGGGAACCGCCAGAAGGCCCTCGGCGCTGGACCTCAGCGTCCGGGCATAGGTCAGCAATAAAACAATAAAGCACCCAATGTCCATGAAGTCAACTATTTATTCAAAGAAACTAAAACGGGGCAGGTCTAATGATCACAGCAACTCTTCCCAGTGGATCTTGCCCCAATGAAGCAGCTGCAAGGACTGAAGGTCCCACCTTCCCACTGCTCTCTAAGGCTCCTCCCCTGGTTCCTTCTCCAGCAGTCTTAGGCTCCTTTGTCTTGTCTCTTGTTGCTCCTCCCTCTTCATTCCTCTTTGTGTTCTGGGAGTCCATGGGGGAGGAGAGGTGGTCGCAGCAGGAGGGGGAAAACTCCCTGGCTTCTTCAGCAGCCTTCCTCCACTCTGTCTCTTGGCTAGAGACTCCGCTTCAGCCTCGGAGTCTGAACTGTTCTCTACCCCCTCCTCTTCCTGCTCATTAAACCCTGTTGCCTCTTCAGCTTCTGACACCTTCTCCTCCCAGTCTGCCCTCTCTTCTCCTTCTGATCACTTATCGTCATCCCACCACCAATCCCCTTGGGGGATCCCCAGCTGGTGTCTCCCAACAGTCCTCTACATCCAGCCAGTTCATGACACATGCCAAGAACTGTATTCTAACAAGACTCCTGACCCGGGCGTCAGACAAGCTCTGCACAGGCCTGGGTGGTGCTGATGAGAGGCTGAAAGCTTTCAGACTCCTCCTGATGGCTTATGAACCTAAAGGAAGCCACCATGCAAAAGGAATAAAGGCCAAGACTGCCTCTTGAGTGAGGACAAAGGAGAATGGTAGGCTGTGTTAGCCACTGTTCCCCTATGCTGAGCAAGCCGCCTCTGGTCTACCAGGAAGACAGGAAAGGATGTGAGGCCGGTGCTGTCCAATGCTCTGAGGGGTTTAGGACCTAGAAACTGTGACACCCCAATATTCCATGTTTATTTGTGAAATATTAAAGTACCGAAAGGGCAGGAGTAAGAAATCCAGTTTTCACTAACAGTGACAAGGGGGAAAACCTGCTTCTACAAATTGATTAGCAAGGCAAAAACGATCCACATAGATTTATATTTAAACAAAGTGTGCCCTAAGTTAGACCAGTGGTTTTCAACCAGTGTGCCATGGCACCATGGAGTGCCTTGAATCACCATGGGGTGCCATGGGCAACACTGGCCTCTGCCCCTCTTTCCTTCCCTCCCTCCTCTGATGCCCTCTCGCATCTCTTCCTCCCAAAGGCTTGCACATCTGTTTGTTGCAGCAGCCCTGGCTACCAGCTCCACAGGCAAATGGTGCCTCTGGGGCTGGCCAGGGGGTGCTTCCCAGGACCCTGTGGGGCAGTGGGAGGAGGCATCTCTCTTTGGGGAGGGGAGGGCAACCCAGAGACCAGGGCAGCAGCAGTGTTGGCCAGAAGACTCCCAAGGAGAGGGGAGAGGATACTGAGGGAACACTCCCCAAGGGAGGGTATTTAAAAGGGGGTGAGGAGCTGCTGCCTCTGTAGGCAAGGGGTGACATAAATGGGCTCTTGAGCCCCACAGGGATGCTGCAGAAAGAATGTAGTTGGTCAAGGGAGCTGTGGAAACAAAATGGTTGAAAACCACTAAGTTATACAATTTGTTTCGAGTGCTGGCACCATTTCTTATTCACCTATGTCTCTTCTTCCGATGTTCTCTGTTTGAATTTTCTGATTCACTACCACTGCTGGTATTGCAACGGGACCGTGATCTAGAAAGGAGGCAGGCAGAACAATGCTCAGAAAACAATTAAACTTGTCTCATATTATTAAATTACAACAGAAAACAATGGGAACATTTTGCTACAGAATAATAGACAAATTCTCACTGTTGCATCAGTCCTGCTATGATAAATATTATGTTGTCCCAGTTCCACTATCCTTTTGCTGATGCACAAGGAGCTGTATCAACAGGCTTGGGAGAAGCTCGAGCTTTACAGAAGTACAACAACAAAATACTGGGATGGGGAAACCAAAAATAGCTCAATGGCTATTGAGCATGCTCAGTAGCTGTGGAATGTTCACTGCTCATTGGAAAAGATAAATGGAGCAGAATGCCCTGCTGGTTGGCAAGAACCCTGAATGTCAGCACCTCCTGCTAGGAAGAGAGGGTGCACTGGAACATTTTATTGAAGACTCAAACTCTCACCTTCGTCTAAGTGGCACTCCAGGCTCATTTTCACTCCCTCCTGAAGGATGTCTTCTTCGTGAATTAGGGAATTTTGGAGATCTGTTGCGGTCACTGGGAGAATTATAAAGCCCACTAGGGTCAAAGAAGAGTGAAAGTCAACAGATGAACCCCCTTGATTTTCACAGCAAGTATTGCAAGGACAGACTCTCATTTATTTATATTATTACTTTGATAGTGAAGGCAAATGTTGGCATTTTCTACATTTATGCACATGTCATTTTAACAGGTACATAGGTAAGATTTGGCCAAGCTAAGATGAAATATATTATGGCCTTTTCGGAATAAATTAAATATATTATTCTGAACTCTGCAAGTAAAGAACAGTTGTATAGAAATGAATGTTTATGAGACACTAAACGTATTTCCACTGATGCAATTGATTGAATTAGTCATAAAGCAGAATGGGGGGGGCGCATTATTCATTCATAGGAGGATTTTTGCACACACACAAAAGTCTTCAACTACACCATTTCCTTATAATATTACTGAAAACAAGTCCTGCACTGCCCATTGAAGTCAAAAGATGTAAAGAACCCTGTTAGGAACAGAATTACAGCCTTATTATCTGCATATATCATCTTCTCCACAAATATCGTTCATTAATATTCATTAAGAAATACCTAATGCCCCATAATTCCTAATGATATTAATGAATCACCAAGTATTCACAGTTCATTTACATGAAAAATATGCAAGTGGGGACATGACATAACACTTGGATCACCTAGAGTTATTTTTTTCTGGCATCAGCCTAATGGCTTCAAGTATGTGTACTGAAGTTTTGCCTCTCGGTCAATAATGCAAAAACATACATTTACTGGGCTTTATATTCTGAGCAACTGAAATGTGTTTGCGTAATACAATCTGTAGATCTTTCTACAGACATAAATACTTGTTTACATGAATATGTACCCTGTATATGAAATGAATCGTGTCACATATTTTCACCAGGAAAATACAGTGGTGCCTCGCAAGACGAAAAGAATCCGTTCTGTGATTCTCTCCGTCTAGCGGTTTTTTCGTCTTGCGAAGCAAGCCCATTGACGGATTAGCGGATTAGCGCTATTAGCGTCTTTTAGCGGCTTATCAGCTTATCGGATCAGCTGATAAGCGGCTTAGCGGCTTAGCGGCTTAGAAAAAGGGGGGAACCCGCAGGAACTCGCAATACATTTTCGTCTTGCGATGCAAGCCCATAGGAGATTCGTTTTGCGAAGCACCTCCAAAACGGAAAACTCTTTCATCTAGCGAGTTTTCCGTCTTGTGAGGCATTCGTCTTGCGGGGCACCACTGTATCCGAAGCACTCCTATTTTAAAAAGAGCTAAACATGGTGGGAAGGAGCAAAGGGATGGGTCTGCACTGTCACCATCACCCATTGTGAACAGCATGTTCCTACACATATTTGTGTTCAACCCTTACATAATATGGAAGCGCACATGGGTACACCTGAAGCATTTTTGCACCTGCACCCACAAAGCCTCCATCTCTGCCCTCTCCATACAGCTACCCAGAGGTGGTTGAGGGAAAGGAACAGAGATAAGGAAACACTACACCAGTGTGGTGTAGTGGTTAAGAGCGGTAGGCTCGTAATCTGGTGAACCGGGTTTGCGTCTCCGCTCCTCCACATGCAGCTGCTGGTGATCTTGGGCCAGTCACACTTCTCTGAAGTCTCTCAACCCCACTCACCTCACAGAGTGTTTGATGTGTGGGAGGAAGGGAAAAGGAGATTGTTAGCCTCTTTGAGACTCCTTAGGGTAGTGATAAAGCGGGATATCAAATTCAAACTCTTCTTTATCCTTCCCCACCAACAAACATACACCTATCCCTGGGAACTCCACATAGACACATGGGAATCCATTTTCCTATGCCAACCCCGCCCCTTCTTTCTCCTCCCCCCCCCTCAACTCTCCATCTACAGGGACAGCAGTGTCAAAGAAAAAGGAAGAGCTGCTGGCAGCTGCCCTTAAGGTGGAGATTAAGGTGAATGTGGGCAAGCACACTCCAACCTCTCATTTATCAGTACTTAGCAGGCAATGCCTAGGACTAGGAATTGGTTTCATACCCATACACATTTCGGATGGAAGGACAGGTCACCTCTACCATTGGCAGCAGAAGCTTCTCCTGCTTACCCAACACTCTTGTTTTTGTCCTATTTTCAGCACAGCCTGAATGTGTTCGGATGTCAAAAGCGGTACACTCACAGGTTTTTAAAATGTATATACTTTGCTTAGCATAGATCATATCCTCTTTCCGAGGCATCATACTACTGCTTACCTCTGTGGGAAGTTTTCTTCCCATGGTGCACTGGTTTTGCTTCTTTGGGTTTCTGGGCTGCTTTCATTTCTTAATTTTTTGAAACTAATAAAGTATAGAAAAATAAATCCCTTAAGAGGATCAAATCATAGAAATGAAGGAATACAAAGGTGTGTTAAAACTTTCTAAAATTTCTTTCTACAGGTTTTGCTAAAAAGTGGGCATGCACACAAAAGCTTATACCCAGAACAAACTTAGTTGGTCTCTAAGGTGCTACTGGAAAATTTCTTTATATATTGGTTTCAAATTTGATTACCTAAAGGACCAACTTCCTCTGTATAATCCTGCCCCCAAACTGAGAAGTTTCAGAGAGTCTTTTGTGTGGCAGTCTCCCTTGCTCAGGGACGTCCTTCCCTGAGAGATCCATATGGGAGCCGGTAAACGCTTTCATTTTTAATCAGGATTTTGAGCCTGCCTAGATATTTTGGCTGCTGCGAGCTATGTTGTTTGCTACACGTTGTCCACCTTGTTCATACAGTTTAAAATAAAAGAAAGGCAAATTATAATTCCCATCGTGTCCTGATGTCTGTTTTTATGAAGATTCTTTTCCTGAACATTGATATGCATAATGCTGTTATGTCTAAGGAAACTGTGTTTCTGCGTGTGTGTATGTGTACACGTCCAATATGGCTTTAAAGCAGAGTGAACTAATCCAGGATGTTGAATTGTTTGCATTAGATTTCTAAGCTATTTGTCATTTGTAGCAGACACACATTTCACAGCAGTAATGCTAAATCGCAGCAGCTCTCTAGATACGAGGATTATCTCCTGCCGAACACTTAAGAAGGGGATGAACTGGTTCAGATTTTTCAGAGAAGGCTTAGGATGTGAATTTCATGTGTGATCTCTGCTCCTTAATTTATAGTGTATACAGATAGATAATTGGTTCTTTTTTCGGCAATCAACAAGAGGTTAAGCTTTGATCACTGGGCTTACAAATTTAACTTGGGAAGGATTTCTAATGTGTTCTGTGAGAGTGATTATCAGACCTGGAACCAGGTTAGACTCTCTTAACCAAATTAGCTGAAAATGATAGACAAGGGCTCCTGAAGTCAGAGTCTCAACAGCAAAGCTTCAATACATTTTTTGCTTTTTTCACCCACCAAGGCAGGACTACTGAAGGAGCTGCAGTCTGAATCTCTGAGGCACCACCTAGGCAGCATTACAGGCCTCATTAGTTGATTCAGTACTTGGTCTGGTGGCCTAGGGAATCATCTGGCCCTACCATTAGGCAGATGGCGAAAGCTGTCCCAGGTAGCAGATTTTTTAGTTATCATTCAGCAACAATAAATTGTTATTTCAATTTACTACAATTATTATTATATGCTTAGAGGTGGGGAGCATAGTCTAAGCTTCCCGTCCAGAAGTAAGAAGGCCCAGACAGAATGACCTCTGGCTTCCCATCATTCCACACAGCAGCTGCTGTTTTGTAACCTGACAGACGGATAATGTCAGGGTGTGGCTTGGCCTCACAGGCCAAATTAGGGCCCCTGTTGGACCTAATCATGCCTGCAGGTTTCCTGTTGCTGAATTAGAGCTTCCATATAAGGAAAATGACCCTTCGCAACAGCAGCAATTGGTGATATCACCAAATACTACTGCTGTAAAGAGTCATTTGCATGCACAAGTTCTAATGGTGTTCAGCTGCTATTTAACCCCTTGCTTTCGATCCATGTCTATATATGCCACAAAAGCTTATACTGTGATAAAATGTGTTAGTCTTTAAAGTGTCACAAGACTCTTTGTTGTTTTATGTGAAATTCCGCGGTTGTGTTTATAAAGTTAGGCATGGCTACTTAATTATAATGCACCATTAAAATGCAAGCTTTTCAAAATAAACTCTCATTCATTTTTGCATCAAAATGCAAACATGCAGTTTACAGAAGTAGACTCTAGACTAATTATTTGCTTATGAGCATTGAATAAGTGCTTCGCTAATGCGGGTCTGGGACATAGATTTTCCAAATCCAAGAAGGCTAATAGCCTGGAACCAACCTCTGGTTCTTTCTGCCTTTACAAACTTATCGGCATTTCAAATACCTTGCTTCAAACTTTCTGATTCACTTTATGTCAAAATAAAGTAATAATTATAATATCACTACCTTTTTATTGGTGAGGGTGCAATAATTTTTGTAGTTCCTTCATTTTCTCCAGTTAAAGTGTGATTTGTACAATGTGATCCTGAAAGATAGGGAAAAAAGGATTTTTTACTAAATGGTTTTAGTGGTTCTCTTGGACTTTGCAGTACACTATGCACCTAGACTTTTGTTGGAGTACATCTTTAGTTTTTGAGATGATTGTGTCTGCGGGGAGGGTGGGAAAGCGAACTGAGAACTATGAGGGGAAAGTAGATATGAATGCATTATCATCAGTTTGCAAATAGCTCTGTAAAAACACAATTTGCAGAATTTGTCATATATTGGATCAGAAAGAGGTCCACTCAGTCTAAGCAGCAATCATAATAAACTGAATGTCTGTTTTATACAAAAGCATAGCTTTTCCAGTTGGACATAAGGTGCATTATTTTTATAATTAAAAAGTCCCGTGCCAGAAAACAGAAGTGTCAAATGGCAATCTTTTTGTCAGGCATAACGCTAAACACAAACTAACAAATGCATGGATCAGAGTTTTTATACTCTCCTTTTTAATTCCTTCTTCATTTTATTTTTATAGTGCTAGACTGTTCCATCTTGGTGGAATTCTGAAGTAGCGCTGAAGTTCCAATTCTTGCTCATAGTAGAAACATTACTGAGCAATGAGTAAGCTTTGGTTGCCTGTAAACATTAACCACTGTGGTCAAAGAACGACAATTTATTGACACTAACATAGACCTTCCCAACATGAATGCAAAGCATATTGGAAATCATGCTAGTTTTGTTAGTGGGATGTTAAGAAGGGATAATACCCCACTATAGAACATGTAACCTATATTTAGGATGTCCAAATCTTCAAATAAGCTTACAGGATCGAGTTGTTAGATGCATGTTTGAGCATTTCATTATACACCAACTAGATAAAATACTCTGTTATAAAAGCCTACTGTCATATGGCCTAATAAAATAAGTATATACTAAACACACAAATATAAAAAATATCAGGGGTATTACACGGCAATATCTGAAAATCTAAAAGATGTAATCTTATAACTAGTTTAACATATGCTCATACAATTTTTTATGCAAATCACATAATCCAACACTGTGCACATGAAGCCCTTAAAAATAATTAAAACCCCACCAATCAGCTAGCTGGCAGGGGCCTGGTTGTGGCATAGCCTGAAGCCACACCCCTGCTTCTCCCCCAAATGGCGTAGCAACAGATTAGTAACATTTTTGTTTTTTTATAATAATATTTATTGCTTTTACAACAATTTAGACACATACAAAAAACAAATAAAAAAGTACATTATAATACAAAAACACTACATAAAAATTAACAAAACAAAACAAAAACAATTTAAAAACACATCAAAAGAAAGAAAAAAAGGGGGGAAACTTCCAATATCTTATCTTTCTTTCACATATTTCCACGGCCTCCTCACACCTCCCCTTTTTGTATTCCACTTCTATTAATTATTTCAGCAATTCCTTACCATCTTCCCCTGTTTTCTATCCTATAATTATCTTAACACCTTTTAACCTTATTTTCCTTTAATACTCTATTAATCTATTTATACTTAATTCCTTATAACATTTCTACTGAAGCCATATAACTTCATTCCAACATTCTTCTAACATTCATTGATTTTACAATATTTCTATAAATAGTCTTTAAACTTTTCCCAGTCTTCTTCCACCGACTCTTCTCCCTGGTCTCGGATCTTGCCAGTCTTTTCCGCCAATTCCGTCTAGTCCATCAACTTCATCTGCCATTATCCAACACTTCAGTGCTTTTAAGAGACAGCCATTCTCTCAGCCAGCAAAAAGCAGATGATTCACAACAAAGTTTAGGTGTCTGGCAGGGCAGGTCCACCTCCTTCTTTAGCATCCGTCAATATCTTAAATTTTACTCAAGACTTCCTGCCCTGCCAAACAAATCCAGGAACATCCCTCTGCCACCTCCTGAAACAATCCCTCCCATCCAAAACTTGCACTGTTTGACACGAAAGCAACATCCCCGGCAACACAGCAACCCTCATCCCCACCACAACAGCTCAGCCCAACCATAACAACTTCAGATTCGACCATATTTCCCAGTCCCCCTTCTCTTCAATCCAACGTCCTTCACAGTTACCCTTAAATAAAGTCACATTTTTGGCGGTCCTACTGACCCCAAAAAACCTCTCTTTCTCAGAGGTTTTTCCTGTCTCCTCCTGAAGCTCTGTCAAACTTTCCTTTCCCAGTTCTGGTGGGGTTCTAATCCTCAAATTCATCTGTTTTTCTTTAAGTTCCATCATAACAAATGTCAGCTTATGTTGAATGGATGGGGCTCTCTCACACTCCAATTGTGTTGGTTTACATTCAGCAGCAAGGGTTTTCTCCCTGACTTCATCCGCAGTTTGCCGTATTAAAGTAGATTCTGGGTGGTTTCTGTGTTGGTGTTCACCTTTTGTCCCAGATTGTTTAAACTTTCTACAACTAAGTCGATTTTATTATTTGCAGCGTCCGCTTTCACATTCATCACTTCTGTTTTCTTGTGAAGCTGTTCCAGCGAGTCATTTATTTTCAATAATACGACCACTAAGGCCTCTTCTGTCAACATTTCATCTGTTCTTTCCTTTCCATTTACCATAACACTTAAGAAATTCAAGGTCAATCCCAGAGTCACACAGTTTTTATCTTGCAGCTGGAAACTCCCCTAGCCTAGCTCTTATAAAGTAACCAATTTCAGAAACTTCCACTAGGGGGAAACAGTTTCTATTTATAATAATCAACAATGTCACCTTTAAGCGCAACTCGTACAATCCAAAGTTAGTTTCAGTTTTCAGTTACTTTTTACTCCTTTTTAGAAGCAGCCGGAGACAGTAGAAACAATATATCTCTCTTATTTTGCTAACTGTCAAGGAACGTTCTAAGTGCTGTCAATGGACATTCCAAAATGTCAGTCCTACTAGCAGCCCATTTCCAGGGTCAGAGCGGCAGTATTTTAACTCTCTTTACTCTCTCCTGCAGGCATACTCAGTCCACAGCTCCCCCCCCCTTCTCCTGCCTCCAAGGGGGATTTTATACTCTTTGCCAATGGAAATTTAATCTTTTACAAATGGCTTTCCAAGACTTCAGCTTACAGACTCCTTGCCTCAGTCTATTTACAAATAGGGAAGGCGGACTTCCTGTTTTGAACCTCCCCGTTTCGATACCAAATTAAACGTTTAGAATCCGATTTTCCCGTATCAGCTCTACTCAAGGGTAATTACTTTGGAGTCAAATTGTCCACAGGAAAAAGTCAGTGCTCTCTGGCAACAGCTATGCGGCTTCGCTCTGTGGAAGAAGCAGACGATTCGAAGCACCGCGCCACTCACTCCACGTTGCTCCGGGTCCCCAAAACCGGGTTCCCCTGCGAGTAGGGGAGGCGCAAAAGGTGCCCGCCGAATCCCACGTTCACAGGCTTCTCCCACCTGTGATTTTTACAGGTCTCCACCTTCGCCGCGGCAGTACAGACCCAAATTCCCACGGGGCAAGTTCCTCCCGATCAGAGGAACTCCACCATTACCGGAGGCACCAACCCGGAAGTCCAGATTAGTAACATTTTTGAAAGTGTTTCATGCACAGAGCCCCAGCTGTTGAACAGGAGAGGTAGACTGCACATGCAATGCGTATCTGAATACATGATTCCCTATGTAGATGCATATATTGAAATTTCTATGCCAATTATCATTATAGCAGTACAATGAAAAACAACCCGCAGCAATCTAACCGTCGCAATAGCAGCAGTAAAGAAGATTGCAATAATCCAGTCCTGAGGTTACCAGAGCATGGAGCTCTGCAGTCAAGTTATCCCTGTCCAAACAGGGCCACAGTTGGCTTACCTGCTGAAGCTGGCAGAAGGCAGTGTTGGACACCAAGGCCACCATGCCTCATGTGACAGCAGTGGCTCCAGGAGGGCTCTCAAACTACGAACCTGCTCTTCTTAGGTAGCATGACCCCCATCTAGAGAAGGCTGCATACAACTCAGCCAGGAGCCTTAGAAATAAGAGGCTTGATTCACAGGCAACCAAACAGTTGTGGACTTTAATATATTGGGTTCTTGTTCTTGTTAGTCAACATGCTACTGCTCCTTTATGTAAAAAACCAAGCAGAATTCTGGGGGAAGAGAGGGAAGCTTAGACTTATGGGAGAGTTGAGTCCTCTTTTACGCCTATGTTAAACGGAAGGAAAAGTTCTGTCAGGAAATTAATTTGTTCACATCTTCCTTGACTGGAGTGTAACACATCCACCTCCATTTGTGAGGTGTATGTTCACACATGTGGATTTTATCTGGTTGTTTTTTCGCACCATCATTTTGGTATGCGACCGTCAGGTCAGTCAACCATATCAGGTTTTTTCATGAGTGCTGCAATGGTACGCCTTTACAAACACAATATTCCAGTAATATTCTCATCAGAACATTGAAAATCCATATTTAGCACTTGGAGGTTGTCAGGGAACTGACATCAGAGGGAAAGGAGGTGATAGGGCTCCCAGAGACTGGGAGAGACTCAACAGCCAAGGCAGGGACCAGCAGGGGGAGCGCGGGGTCTCTGGAGGAGGATCTCAGGGATACTGAGAGAGATGCAGCAGCGCAGGCAGGAAGCAGGGGGGAGAAAGGGGTGAGAGACACGTCCAGTGAAAATAGTGGGGAGGTGTCAGAAGCAATTGCAGGGAGACCCATGCTTCGTCGGAAGCTGTCACGTCGTGAGTCCAGGAGACGTGTTTCCGTTAAGGAACTTCTTTGTTGGAGGCGTTTCCGCAAACAGCCACTGTCGGACTCTAACAGTGACTAGAGCAGACATGTCTGAGGAGCTCTGTCACACACAGAGGTTTGTGGGGCCGCACAAACTCTGAAGGGGCACCATTTTAAGCACAAGCAGCTAATCATCCCCTAATAGCAGTCCGACAGTCTCTGTACGCTGCCTGTGCAGGAGAAAGCATCATGAGCGACCCAGCCGGAGCAGGGGGAGGAGCTGATCCAAGCTTGGAAGAAAGATGCCGAGCATTGGAGGTCCAACTGGCGCTGCAGACGGCGAGGCTCGAGGAGAGGAGGGCTCAAGATGCAGACAAGAAGGGGAGAACCACTCAGTTCCCCAGAAAGGTACCAGGATTGGTGCAGAAGTTTGGGGGGGACCCCAAGGATTACCATGCCTTTAGGACTGAAATGCAATATGCCCTGAATGTCCAGTTTGATGAGTTCCCTGATGAGGAATCTCGAGTTGCTTTTGTAATTGGGCATCTTGAGAAGGGCGCGCGAGACTGGGTTCGACCCCTGATGGCAACGCACAACGATATCCTAA
Organism: Podarcis vaucheri; assembly: GCF_965113315.1. Classification (NCBI taxonomy): domain Eukaryota; kingdom Metazoa; phylum Chordata; class Lepidosauria; order Squamata; family Lacertidae; genus Podarcis; species Podarcis vaucheri. Next base: position 44,021,553 of record NC_138749.1, read on the forward strand.
AGGACACTATGAAATTTTTTCGTGCAATGGATATCATGTTTTCCAGCGACGTTGAGGAAGGGGCGGTGCGCAGACAGTTAATGGCTTGCAAGCAGGGAAGCAGATCTGTCCGTGAGTACTGGACTGAATTTACCATGCTGATTCACAGATTGGGGTGGGATTTATCGGCAGCACCCATTCAGATGCTATTTGAAGAAGGTCTTTCTTCAGCTGTGAAAGACGAGCTGGCCAGGAGCCCCAGGGCGGTGTCTATGGATCAGCTGACCAAATCTGCGCTGACCATTGGAGCGCGCCAGGAGGCAAGAGCCTTGGAGAGGCGGGAAGGGAGAGGGGAACGTTGGAAGGAGTTACGCATTCCAGACATTCCTGAGCCAGCTTTCCCGCCGGCAGAGCCGATGGAAATCGGAACAGCCCGCGCGCGCGCAGTTTCAAAGCCCAGTGAGGGGGCGAAGAAGGAGGGAAAGGGAGCCCGGAAATGCTATCTCTGCCAACAGCCAGGCCACTTTGCCAGAGTCTGCCCCCAGAGGAAGGAATGGCAAGGGATGGTGGGAACTGTTGAGGGGGAAGAGCAGGGAGAAACGGAGCAGGTAAAAGCCAACGCCTGGTTGCCATCAGGGCACTGCAGCCAGGCCAAAGAGCAGTGAAAGTGCCCCTTCCCCAAGTGCCAGTACCAGAAGCTCCTCGACCGGCTCTAGTGATTGAAGTGTCGCTAGAGCTGCAAAATGGACACCCCCTAAAAATAAAGGCACTGTTGGACTCAGGCAGCTCCTGCAATTTTATGAGCAAGGAGTTTGCTGCTGAACACCAGATACAGACTATCCCTTTAAGCAACCCCCTGCAGGTGACCACGATCGATGGCAGGGAACTGTTGGGAGGAGGAGTCAGCTTGCAGACCATCCCAATGATAATGAGGGTGGCAAGGCACACAGAACTGATAGCGTTTAATGTGGCCACCTTGGGAGGTGCTCCCATTATTTTGGGAATGAGCTGGCTAGCCCTACATGATCCGCTGGTGGGCTGGCATCAAAGAGTGGTTTCCTTCGGTTCCGCACATTGCTTAGAACACTGCAGGGGGGAAAAGGGGTCAGCAGGGGCCCAAGCCACCCTGGCAGGGACTGAAGTAGTGGAGAAGGGGAAGGTGCCACCACAGTATGCTGATCTCAGCGACGTGTTCAGCGAGAAGGAAGCTGACCAACTACCTCCGCATAGACCCTTTGATTGCCAGATCAATTTACTCCCTGGAGCACAGCTTCCTGTAGGCAAGTTGTATGCCATGTCAGACAGGGAAATGCAGGAGTTGCGAGCGTTCATTGACAAGAACCTGAAGAGGGGCTTCATCAGAGAGTCCAAGGCAGCGGGGGGTAGCCCAGTGTTTTTTGTGGACAAAAAAAACACGGACAAGCCGAGGCTGGTATGTGACTTTCGGGCCTTAAATGCAGTGACAGAGCCGGCGGCTTTTCCCATGCCCAGGATTGATGATATTTTGACCAGGGTGCGGAAGGGAAAGATTTTTACAAAGCTGGACCTAAGGGGGGCGTACAACCTGATACGTATAAGGAAAGGGGATGAATGGAAGACCACCATGTTCACCCCTTTGGGGGCATTTGAATACTTAGTTATGCCTTTTGGATTACAAACAGGCTCCGCGTGTTTTCAAGCTTTCATGAACCACGTACTGGGGCCTTTGCTCTACAAGAATTGCGTGGCCTTCTTAGATGACGTGTTGGTGTATTCGGAGAATGAGGAGCAACATGTGAGAGACGTCAGAGAAGTGTTGAGCAGGCTGCAAGCCAACCGACTGTGGGTGAAACTGGAGAAGTGTCAGTTTCATACCAAGGAGGTGGAATTCCTGGGGTACCGCTTGTCAGACAAAGGGTTGGCCATGGACCCCGGCAAGGTTCAAGCGGTGCTGGAATGGAAAACACCCAAGACCAAGAAGGATGTGCAGAGGTTCCTAGGGTTTGGAAACTTTTATCGTAAGTTCATCCGCAACTTCGCCCACCTGACGGCGCCCATCACGGACTGTCTCAGCAGCAAAAAGAAGTTTGTTTGGACGGGGGAGGCGGAGCGAGCGTTTGAGGAACTGAAAAGGGCCTTCGCCTCTGGCGAACAACTTCTACATGTGGATTTACAAAAAAAGCTGAGGGTCGAAACAGACGCGTCGGACCGAGCCATAGGGGCGGTGCTTCTTCTGCAGCCGGGGAAGGAGGGGTCGGAGTGGCGACCGTGTGCCTTCTTTTCGCGGAAGCTGAACAAGTCTGAGAGGAACTACACGGTGTACGACCGGGAACTTCTTGCAATTTATGAGGCCTTCCGGAGATGGAGGCACCTACTAATTGGTGCACAACAGAAGGTGCAAGTGTGCACGGACCATAAGAATCTAGAGTATTGGAGAACTGCGCGAGTGCTCAACCAACGGCAGTTGAGATGGGCCCAGGAGTTCTCCAAATTTAACTTTGAGATTTGTTACGTACCAGGCCCGGAGAACGTTAGGGCGGACGCTCTCTCACGCAAACCTGAATATTTGGAGGGAGAGGGTGTACCCGAAGAGACCCATGTCATTCCCGAGGACCGCTGGGTGTGTGGGGCGGCATTGGTGGGGCAAAGGGAACTGGTAGAGGGAACGGGGCAGGATGTATACGCCCAGGACAAACTCAGGAGTCTTAGGAGGGAGGGAGACAAACCCGGGGGTTTTGAGGAGAGAAATGGGGCGTTGTACTACAAGGGAGCGTTATACATACCTGAAGGGGAATTGAGGGAAAAGGTACTCAAGCAACTGCACGATAACCCCACAGCAGGGCATTTTGGGCAACACAAAACCATGTGGCTGGTTACCAGGGAATTCTGGTGGCCCAAGGTCAGGGAAGATGTGCGTGAATATGTGAGAGGGTGTGACCGTTGCCAACGAGCCAAGGGGGAGAGGCGGGCACCGGCAGGTTTATTAGAACCACTACCCACGCCGGAAAGACCGTGGGAGGCAGTGGCAATAGATTTTATGACTGATTTGCCCAGGTCCAAAGGGAAAACAGCCATTATGGTGGTGGTAGATCTGTTAACCAAGATGGCACACTTTATAGCCTGCTCACATGCGGTCACAGCAGAAGAAACCGCCAAATTGTTTGTGGAAAATGTGTTTAGGTTGCATGGCGCCCCCTTGAGGGTGGTTTCGGACCGAGGGAAACAATTTACTTCCAGGTTCTGGAGGAAGCTCATGAGCTTACTGCATGTAGAGGTTAATTTCTCTACTGCCCGTCATCCAGAGACCAACGGGCAGGCGGAAAGAGCTAATGGTGTCCTCCAGCAATATTTGAGGTGTTATGTTAATGACAGAGAGAATGATTGGGTGGAGAAGCTGGCGTTGGCAGAATTTGCTTACAACAATGCAGAGAACGTGTCCACGGGAATGAGCCCTTTTTTGGCCAATCACGGGTGTCATCCCCGAGCCTTCCCAGGGGGGGAGGGGGAGAACTGGAGCGTTCCAGCAGCAGAACAGTTCGTTGAAGAAATGGAAGCGATCCATCGCCAACTCCAACTTAATTTAAACCGGGCGAAGGAGGAATATAAGAGGCAGGCAGACAAAACCAGAAGGGAAGGGGAAAGCCTTAGGGTGGGAGACCAGGTGTGGCTGTCCACCCAAGGGTTACCATTTAAAGGAGGTTGTAAGAAGTTAAGACCCAAAAGACTGGGCCCATTTGAAGTCACGCAACAGGTCAACCCAGTGGCTTTCAGACTCCGGTTACCGAACCACATGAAGTTGCACCCAGTGTTCCACAGATCGTTGCTGTCACCGTATATAGGGGACAGAGAGGGGAGGGTCAATAGGGGACCAGCGATGGAGGAAAAAGAACACAGCTACCATGCAGCGGAGATCCTAGATTCCAGGTGGAAAGGAGAGCAAGTAGAGTATTTGGTAATGTGGGAAGGGGAACCGGAGTCGGAAAACACCTGGGTCAGAGCAGAGGATGTAGATGACGAGGTTCTAATTGAAACTTTTCATCAGAGATTCCCTCGAAAACCCCAGCCAGTGGCGAGGTTCCGGAGGGAATACTTCGCCACCACAGACGAAGAAGAGGAGTTGGAGGGGTTCTCTGATTCCGAGGTGGAGGAGGATTCAGCGAGTCGGAACAAAGACCGATGGAGGGAGATGTTCGAGACGTCGGAAGATGAAGAGGATTCGTTTCGGGGTTTCAGCTCCTCACCGCCCAGAGGAGAGGGAGGGGGCGGGGGGGAAGGGGGCCCTGGAGGGGAGGTGGATGTCAGGGAACTGACATCAGAGGGAAAGGAGGTGATAGGGCTCCCAGAGACTGGGAGAGACTCAACAGCCAAGGCAGGGACCAGCAGGGGGAGCGCGGGGTCTCTGGAGGAGGATCTCAGGGATACTGAGAGAGATGCAGCAGCGCAGGCAGGAAGCAGGGGGGAGAAAGGGGTGAGAGACACGTCCAGTGAAAATAGTGGGGAGGTGTCAGAAGCAATTGCAGGGAGACCCATGCTTCGTCGGAAGCTGTCACGTCGTGAGTCCAGGAGACGTGTTTCCGTTAAGGAACTTCTTTGTTGGAGGCGTTTCCGCAAACAGCCACTGTCGGACTCTAACAGTGACTAGAGCAGACATGTCTGAGGAGCTCTGTCACACACAGAGGTTTGTGGGGCCGCACAAACTCTGAAGGGGCACCATTTTAAGCACAAGCAGCTAATCATCCCCTAATAGAGGTAATCCATAAAACTAGAATAATTGATAAATTTGCTCCATTTAAACAAAAGAAAAATTGAATTTCTCTAGAACTGTGATTATATTCTCTAAATCTAATGTAACAGGTTAGTTTAGCCATTATTATATAATCCCCATGTACGTTCTTTAATCGTTGGACTTTAATCATTTGTATATTGCCAGTAATAAGCAGCAGGAAAAGATTTAAGAGGGCACTATTTACTTTCAACAATTAAAAAATAAGGAATCCGTTAGAGGACAAACTACACCTTTTGAAAAGGTCTCTTTTATACAGGTATTAAAGGTGCAGAAGCCTTGACTTCTTTTATACCTGCTCAGTCTACCACCACTAGTCATAAAGGAAAGCATTACAAATGTGTATATAGTCCATTGGAAAGCAGTTAACATTGCTTCTTTAATAATATGATTTGTAGTATTTCTCATTGAATATATTGAAACTTTACCTTGTCCCTGACACACATGATCTGCAAAGTGGATCAAAAGCAGGTAGCTTTCTTTAATAATTCAAATTATCAGTGAAATATTATATTTATTCTATTCATTATTCACTTAGTTAAAGTTGTGCTTGCGAAAATACCCACGGAAAATACAGGAAGTGCTGCTTGAACTGTAAGCAGAAGCGAAGCAAGAAACAGCATAGCTGATAGCTCAATAACGTCAATGTTACGCTGCCCTATATTATCCCAAAATAACAAGCTGTTTCCAGAGGAAGTTGATCTCTTGTTTAAACCAGAAAATGTGTGATAATCTGTAAGGAAAGGAGTGTCTTCCTGATACAAATACACACCGCAAATCGCTTCTAATTTCAGAGAAGCAGAACTACAGTCTCTCCCTAGGTTACATCCAAACCTGGAGGGTGGAATAATGTTACTGCTGGAAGCACTAACTTCTGCTAGACATCAAAGAGACCATAAATAATGTGGAATATTCCTGGACCATGCAGCTGCCCAGCTCTTCTGAACTCCTTGCTTTAATAAGGTGTTTTTTGAGAAATCCCATGAGCAGAACTTGTCAAGATTTCATATCCAGGTTCCCCCGCCCATTATTTTTAAAATTCACTGTGGTATTTCTCTACTCTTTATATAACTATTTAAATAAACATGTGTGGAAGTTATTAGCATTTAAACTAGATGCTTTACTTTCAGTGGGGTTTTCAAAAGCACTCAGTACCAGCTAAATTCTCCTCCCATCAACTGCGAAGCTAGAATCTCTTGCTTCAGTTAACTTAAGAGCCAAACTCCATATGAATGTTGGTCACATGTTTAATGAATGTGCTTAACTTAGCTGCTTCTGGTTTACAGAAAAAGCAGCTGCAGGGGCCAGATTCAGATCAGGGACCTATCTGGGGAGGTCAAGGGACACATGGAGCAGGAAGAAGAAGGTGAAGCCTCAGCCTTGGATTCAAGCATGGCTCCTTCCCCGCCGCAGCCCAACATGAACCACCAGCAAAAACAGCAGCAGAAGCCCAGGAAGCAGCAGTTGAGTGAGCCCAATAATAATAATAATAATAATAATAATAATAATAATAATAATAATAATAATAATTTATTTATACCCCGCCCATCTGGCTGGGCCTCCCCAGCCACTCTGGGCGGCTTCCATAAAAACCAAAAATACAATAAAATATCACACGTTAAAAACTTCCCTGAACAGGGCTGCCTTAAGATGTCTCCTGAATGTCAGGTAGTTGTTTATCGCCTTGACATCTGCTGGAAGGGTGTTCCACAGGGCGGGCGCCACTACCGATAAGGCCCTCTGCCTGGTTCCCTGTAGCTTTGCTTCTCGCAATGAGGGAACCGCCAGAAGGCCCTCGGCGCTGGACCTCAGCGTCCGGGCAGAATGATGGGGGTGGAGACGCTCCTTCAGGTATACTGGACCGAGGCCATTTAGGGCTTTAAAGGTCAGCACCAACACTTTGAATTGTGCTCGGAAACGTACTGGGAGCCAATGCAGGTCTTTCAAGATAACATAGAGATGGAAGCTTCCCCATTTCCACACTTTCCAGATCCTCTGCCCACCCCCATATCTCATCCACCCCACTGGCTGATTGCCCTTCAGTCATGCCTTCCATGGTCAGCAGCCTGGACGCAGAGACCAAGATCCAGCTCTGAGTGACCAGCTGTGAATTCATCCAGGCTGCTGAGATCCTGCTGAGGATCTCCCTCAGCATCTTTATTATGGCCTCTCCTTCCTGCCTGGTGGACTCAACGAGCCACCCTACTTGCTGCCCTCAGCAGCCAACTTTTCCTCCACCAACATGTTGGCCAAGGTGTGGCTGAAGAAGCTGGAACAGCAGCTGGTGGATGGGACACTATGTGGGTCCTGAGTGTGGTGGAGGCACTGCTGGACCTCCTAAGCTGGCCTCTTCAGATAATGCAAATGTATCACGCTGCTCTGGAGGAACAGGCTCATCTTGGACTTCCTCGAGTGGGAATTGACTTTCTGATTATCAAGAGTGACGTGGGTGAATTCCTCATCAACAGTGCCTGAGAAGGCTACCCAGAGTCAACATCCACCTTACCAGAGGTAGGTCTGAGAACTCTGCTGTCTCCACCATGGCTCACTATCTGAGGACCCCAACCACTGCAGCGCCTGACTGTGCTGGCTTAACAACAAGCATTATGTGTATTTTAATGAACTGAATAGAGTGAAATGTTTTGAGTCACAGAGGTGTAGAGTGTGTGTATTAACATAATCATGCTCAGCTTAATTCTTTGTTAATGTCTTTAATATTTAATGCTATTTTGTTAATGTCTTTAATATTGTTTTGTTAATCTGAAAAGGATATTTAACCTGATCATTCCTAAAAAAAACCAAAATCTTTTTGCTTCGAATAATGGGGACCAAAAAAGCTAACTGATTTATTTAGGTACGTGACAACAGCAGCTAGAACTTTATATGCACAGAAATGGAAAAAAGGATTAGCAAAAAAGGAAGAATGGCTTATGAAACTGATGGGACTATACTGAAATGGCGAAATTAACTGCCAAACTATGAGGACATAAAGATGAAATGTTTAAGGAGGGATGGAGACAATCTATCAAAGTATCACCCAGTTAATGATAGTGAAGTTTAGATAATGAAAACATATGCATTGTAAAAACAGCTAATAAAAAAGTAAAATAATTTTAAAAAAATCAGAAAGGAGGGGTGGGAAGTCCAGAAGAAATTTTTATGGGGGGGACTTTGTATATGGCGATAATTTTTTTGGAATATTTTTGGAGATTTAATAAAAATGACGTGAAAAAATATTGTTTTGTTCATCATATATCATATATAATACAATTGTTGCTGTAATTCTTATGTTAAGCTTATTTTCAGTTCCTGTTTCATGAATAGTGCTTTATAGATTGCAATTGTTCTACTGATGAGTTGTTAATTATTATAACAAATTATTTTATATGATTTTATATGATTTGTTCTATTATGTTGTTGCTTTTTTCGTCCGTAAGCCGCTTTGAGAGAGAATTGAATAAAAAGCGGCATATAAATACAACAAATCTAATCTAATCAAAAGCTTTCTGATGAAAATTGCCCCCAGTCTGTCTGTTATTTGCCCCTGAAGGTGCTGTTTACTGCAAACAGCACCAAAAATAAGAGGAAAATTTGGAAGGAGTCTGAAACTAGTCAATCAATTGTAGCTTTGTAATGGACTCTAAAGTATTCCCTTCTGTTTAAATCTCAGTGTAACAGGAACTGTGTTCAGCAACGCTTACCAATCTGTGGTGTTTTGGATGCTCTTTTTGGATAAGTTTTACTACGACTTCTTTCAACTGTTTGGTCAGGTCGAGGAAGCTGGATAGAGATGTCTTTGTTCATTTGCAAAGCTGTTCTCCCACTAGAAAATGAAACAAAATGAGTCAAGTAGGTTTTCTGTACTTCAAACAATTAAAAGGAAAAATGTGTCCCATTGTCTTCACAATATAACAACTTCCTTCACCCCCTCCCTTCCGCTACCCTGCAAGTTTTCCAGTTTAATCTTGAGGTATAACTGAATTCCCTTCCATTTTCCAGTATGTGTGTGTGTTGAAGTGGCACAGCGAATCTGTATTTTGTACTTCCTTAACTTCCATCTTTGTTTGGGCCAGCTAAGCACTAAGTGAATCTCTAGCAAGCGCTCTTGCTTCCCTCAACAAGTAAAAAACATCTCCCAGCAATAAGTCTTGAAAGTGCATAAAACAGATGCTTAAAGGAGGTAGTTTCACTACTCCTCCTAGCAGCTGGAAATGCCAAAGATTGCAAGGCATGTGCTCTGCTACTGAGCCTTGTTCACCTGTAAGGTGTTGGGGTGTGCAACTCAAACCAGGACCTGCCACAGGCAGTCTCCACTGCCTTCACCCCTGCACCAACAGCATTCTAGTCCTTAGAGGAAAACCAGGCAGATTAGGCTTCATGGATCAAGAGCAGTAATAGTCAAATTTAGACTTCGTCATGAGGTCTCAGTGGGGGTTAAAACAATTTTAAAATACATTGAAGTCAGTAAAAGCAAATTACGGTCAATATAATAGAGTGGGTACTAAAATATTTTATGTATCAAGGCAGGGTAAAGATGTACCTGAAGGAGCATCTCCACCCCCCTTCATTCAGCCCAGACACTGGGGTCCAGCTCCGAGGGCCTTCTGGCAGTTCCCTCACTGTGAGAAGTGAAACTACAGGGAACCAGGTAGAGGGCCTTCTCGTAAGACTCAGGTGAGTCAGCAACAAGCTGATCACTGCGTAATTTAAAAAGGGGGGTGTTTGGAACTCTGTTAGAATATGGAACTTGCTAGCACAAGTTAGGAAGGATGTGATTAAACAATATATCCTCTCCTGCCTCCCTAATCATCCCCACAAATTTCAATAGGAAAAAAATGTAAGGTTCTGTACTTAGGAAGGATGAACCAGCTGCACAAATACCAGGGTAGTTGAAGTCTCCCTTAGAATCATATCTCTCTTTTTTGAATGTTTGGTAATCTGCTCTAGGAAGGCATCATCCAATATCCAATCCTTCAATCTGTCTTGGAGGGTCTATAGCAGACACCCACAGTAAGGTCACTGATGTTTTCCTTTCCTAATTTTGTTATCCACATACTCTCAATCTGCCTTCCATGCTCCAAGTCATGGAACTCTACACAAGTGTACACATCCTTTATATATAATGTTATTCCTCCTCCCTTCCTGTTTGGTCTATTCTTTTTGAGTCTTATCTCACCAGGTTTCAGTAATACCTATGAATGAAAACACCCTTGATGTTCTATTGTGTGTTTATTGGACTGATAAGTCCTGTCTCACTTGCTCAATGCACTACTTGATTACCAACCTTGGCAATCCTGAACTCCCAGCTGCGGCTGGTACTGGAGCTTGGCCAAAGCTTGACAAAACACTGACACCCTCCCAAGAACAAAAGCTGCTGTTGAAATCTGCTCACTGGAAGTGAACAAGGGTGGAATCATACATCCTCTAAAACCATGGCCGCTACAAAAAATCAAAGATCATATGGGTGAACCACTACTTAATCTGGTGCATTTGTGTGAACCAGCTTCCTGTGAACTGGCAGAGATTCTCACCACACCAGTGGAACCACTCTTGCTCAGCACTAAATCACCATTAAATCTTTCTTGTGCAACCATGTCTCTAGAATACTATGTTCTTAACTTGACCAAAATAGGTCAAAGCAGTTATTTTTGTAAATAGATGTGCAAACGTGAGAACAGCAGCAGATTAAGCTTTCCCCCTCAGAAATGGCAAGTTGCAGAGACTAAAAGTGCCACTTCTAAATTAGCTGTATAATTAACTATTACGTTAAATATATACTGAAGTTAAAATGTTCCTTCCTTCTTTCCCAACTGCTTCCTCAATTAAAATATAATTATAATATTAAAACAGAAAACATTACTGCAATGGCAGGACAATGTTGCAAGACACAAAGATCCACCAAATCCAAACTCTTTCATGCCAGAGAATTCCAGTGTTAGTATAAAAACAATTGGGAACAGGTTAGTCTAAAATGTCAAGATTTAAATATCAAGCAAAACGTTCTGCAAATGGCATCAAGAAAACGTTTTAAAACAAGGAGCCATTTCGCAGCTAATGTGCTCTTGTTTTTCCTGTCGCAGAATAAGATCTGATAACATTATTTCAGCTTCAACAAAAGCAAAATTCATGGACTTGCCAAGCTTTGTTCTTGAACAACCATTAATGGTGCAAAATACAGCACTTTCCCAGCAATAATTCCCAATTGCCAAAACATCTGCAGTTGAATGATTGAAAAACATCCAGGTGGATTTGTTTAATGAGTGAAGAGCAATTATACTGTATGTAAAGAAACAGTAATTACTGACGGACTCGTATGAATAGGCTCTGCAGGGACAGGTTCTGTTTTACCAACAAAATGCCAGAAGGCAGCCAAAGAAGAAAACTTTAAAAATTTCTCCCTAAGCATCCCAACATTTGCTTTGACACGTGTGCATTTAGTGGGTTTACAATGTGTACATTCAGTTGTGTAAGCAGGGAGCTTATCAGAAACTTAGCTTTATATACCTTATTTTTTAAAATGCCAATTTGCTTGTTAGCCAGAAAATATGAACTGCTAATCCCCAGGTCATTTAAAGCCTTGGTTACAAGTGGTGGACTTCATTATTTATGAAGGCTTACTGTACATGCATGTATGTATGTATGTATGTATGGGACGCGGGTGGCACTGTGGGTTAAACCACAGAGCCTAGGACTTGCCAATCAGAAGGTCGGCGGTTCGAATCCCCGCAACGGGGTGAGCTCCCGTTGCTCGGTCCCTGCTCCTTCCAAACTAGCAGTTCGAAAGCACGTCAAAGTGCAAGTAGATAAATAGGTACCGCTCCGGCGGGAAGGTAAACGGCGTTTCCGCGCACTGCTCTGGTTCGCCAGAAGAGGCATAGTCATGCTGGCCACATGACCCGGAAGCTGTCTGCAGACAAACGCCAGCTCCCTCGGCCAATAAAGCGAGATGAGCGCCGCAACCCCAGAGTCGGTCACGACTGGACCTAATGGTCAGGGGTCCCTTTACCTTTTTACTGTACATGCAAGCTGCTAGGCAGTTTCAATTTGACCCATTCACTAATGCAGAGCCAATGCTTTGGGGGGAAACCCGCTGATTTTGATTGGCCATAGACAAGTTATGCGGGGGACTTGGGAAGACAAAAGGTATGCAAATGATAAACCAGATAATCATGAAACAATCTACATTTAAAAAATTGCAGCCTTGCAAGACAAATATTAGGTAAAGGTAAAGGTAAAGGGACCCCTGACCATTAGGTCCAGTTGTGGCGCTCATCTTGCTTTATTGGCCGAGGAGCCGGCATACAGTTTCCGGTTCATGTGGCCAGCATGACTAAGCCGCTTCTGGCGAACCAGAGCAGCGCACAGAAATGCCGTTTACCTTCCCGCCGTAGCAGTACCTATTTATCTACTTGCACTTTGACGTGCTTTTGAACTGCCAGGTTGGCAGGAGCAGGGACCGAGCAACGGGAGATCACCCCATCGTGGGGATTCGAACCGCCGACCTTCTGATCGGCAAGTCCTAGGCTCTGTGGTTTAACCCACAGCGCCACCAGCATCCCTACGCCAAACAGGGCATACCACCCCAGACCATGGTCAGTGATGATGAGAGCTGTAGTCAAGGAACATCTACAGGGACACAGATTCCCCAACAGATTCTGCACAACCGATCAAAGCATATTCTATTTTTCATGGAACCACACGCTGCATCTATTATAATAAGAGGTGGAGGTAGATGAGCTCAGGGAGCCCATTTTTAAGCTGTGCCTATAATATAACAGCTACTCCAGAAAGAAGTAAGGAACAAAAATACACAGCAAAGGATACCTAAAATAATAATAAGATCATAAACATAAACATGTAAAAAAGAGTGCTTAGTATGAAGGTTTGGCATCATACTAACAAAGTTTCCTTACCTATACCGGTGCTTATAGCCAAGAGGCCCAAGTTTGCCAAGTTTTCTTGATAGAGAATTGGATTCGTTTTCTGGCATTCTGTATCAGTTTTAAAAATAAGTTAATTAAATATGGTACAAAGCTATGCAAGAGAACATAGACTGTCTGCAGGCTTCTCTAAGTGACAACCCTATTACAGGCAATTTTATAAGACTGAAGATCTGCAGCTAGAGGGAAACCCACTATATTTGTTCTTTTCCTATTTAAACAAATACTCCAATTTTTTTATTGTCGTCCTTTTTAAAGCTAGAGAAGCATGACCAGGAAGATGTAGTTATGCTTACATTCTGTTGATCAGTACCAATGATTTAAATGATTTCAAGAGAGCACAAGCACAAGTAACTTTCTAAGATGCACATTACTTCAAAGTGTATCCTCTGGAATTTAAAGCTTTTTGCTCTGTTGGACGGTAAGCTGTATCTCAACAGAACATAAATACTGAAAGAGTGCATGGAGATCCCACGGCTGAAAAGTTGTATATTAAGGCTTCTATAAATATGGGGCACAATTCTGTCAAAGTTGAAAATGTCAGTGTTAATAACTTTACAGTGCTGCAGTCCTGCACACAGTTATCCCTAGGCAAGTCCCATTGATATCAACAAGACTCAAGTACAGGTAATTTATGTGCTGGATTGCTTCAGATTCTGCCTACCACACTGATCTCAAGAGCATTTGCACGAAGACCGAGACTTTAATGATTCTATGAAACTAAGAAAAACCCTTCCTATATCTGTCTCATGAAAGTTCTGAGAAGTTTCACAAATTCTATCTCTTGAAATTATGTAATATGCATAATAGAATATTTCACCCACTAGGTGGGGCCACACCATTTTTCAATGCTATAGGTACTATTTGCTTGTAGGGTTTTATAAAAGAGATTAAAAACTAGCTGTTCAGAGGAGCAAGCTGGGAGCTGCTCTCTCTAGTTGTAGTGAAACAAGTAAGATCTTCACAGTAACAACATGTATAGGTGCACAATGGAGCTTCTTTAGTTCCAGATGGCACTTAATGAGTGTGAGCGAGGGTGGGAAACCTTTTTCAGCCTGAAGGTCCTATTCCCTTGCCCCTAGGGGGCTGCATATCACTGGTGAGAGGAGTTGGAGGCAAATCACAGAATTGGAGAGTTGGAAGTGACCCCGAGGTTCCCTAGTCCAATCTCTTGCAATGCAGGAATCGCAACTAAAGCATCCATGACAGATGGCCATCCAACCTCTGCTTAAAAACCTCCAAGGAAGGAGAGTCCACCACCTTCCAAGGGAGACCGTTCCACTGTCCATCATTGTGGGCAGAGCAATGGATGTGTTTCTTACAAAAACCAGTAGTATACACAGACACCTTTCTCCATCCAGACAAGCAAGAGGGATCGTCACAGTTCAAAGAGATATTCCAGCTACGTGGAATCACAAGGAGGGACATGAAACAGGACTATTGAGGGTTGCAGCTTGGGGAGGGGGCATTGTCTAGGGAGACACCTGATCGCCGGATAGAGAGGTTGGGGGAGCCTGCATTTATTATTAGTGTTATTTCTTATTATTTCAATTTATATCCTGCCCTTTATACAAAGATCCTAGGGTGGCGTGCAACAATAAAAACACATTACAGAACTTCAATGATAAACACATAATGAAAAGCATACTGGCTGACAGTCTAATAATAAAAGAGACACAGGTCATGGATTATTTAATAGCCATAGGCCTGAGTAAAAAGGAATTTTTTTGCCTGGCGTTTAAGACAGGTAATGATGGTGCCAGGTGAGCTGCTCTGGGGAGAGCATTCCACAGTTGGGCAGCCACCCAGAAAAGGTCCATTTGACACTAGTCTTGAGGTTCCCTGAACCGCACCTGGAACCTCAAGATAGGTGTCATTCAGAATGAAAGATGCCACACAAAATGAAGGGAGATGTTATAATGAAGGAAGAAAAGTATGTCGGCTTGGTATGTAAAAGTAAAGGTAAAGGTAAAGGGACCCCTGACCATTAGGTCCAGTCGTGACCGACTCTGGGGTTGCGGCGTTCATCTCGCTTTATTGGCCGAGGGAGCCGGCGTACAGCTTCTGGGTCATGTGGCCAGCATGACTAAACCGCTTCTGGCGAACCAGAGCAGCGCACGGAAACGCTGTTTACCTTCCCACCAGAGCGGTACTTATTTATCTACTTGCACTTTGACGTGCTTTCGAACTGCTAGTTTGGCAGGAGCAGGGACCGAGCAACGGGAGCTCACCCCGTCGCAGGGATTCGAACCGGCAACCTTCTGATCGGCAAGTCCTATGCTCTGTGGTTTAAATCACAATGCCACCCACGTGTAGACACACACACACACACACACACACACACATATATATATATATATATATATATATATATATATATATATATATATATATATATACTGGTTGAAGATGTAATGGCCCTAATGATTATCAGAGCTATAAAAAAAATGAAAGGAAAGAAAAATAATATTTTAATGAAAACTGCTCCTCTTTTTTGCATTAAAAGTTCTTGCAAACCTCAGTCAAAGCATACAAAGCTGCTAAGTGAAATTTGGGGTCAACTTTGCATGCTATGAGCAATACCAAAAGAGGTTAGCAGGACACAGCAACCTAGTAGCCACTTAAGACCAGGAAATGAGCCAGAATGGCAGTTAGTGTTACAATTTTAAAAAGGTTTCACTCATCCTCTGAGCACACCAAGTCAACAAAATAAGTTGCACTGTAATTTTCTTCCAGCAAGTACTGAAGATGCATAGTTTAGTCATCCTGGATAAGGGAGCATGTGATACACACACACACACACACACACACACACACACACACACAGACAGTGTGTGTGTGTGTGTGTGTGTGTGTGTGTGTGTGTGTCTCTAAAGTTAGAAAGAAATGAGAGAAAATTTAAAAGGCCCAAACTAGTTTGAGACAATCACATTTTAATTGTTTTTAAGTTTTTCCTTCCAGCCTTTTCCACTTGGTTGTTTAGACAGACAGCTTTTCTTCCATGAATGGATCTCTACCTCCTTTACCTCTGCGCTCCCCCCTCACATCCTGACAATCTGTTCCTGGGGGGTTGATGAACTCCTGGGAATGGTGTGGGCTGCAGATGAAAGGAGAGTTGGTGGAAACTGCTCCCTTTCTTGCACAAATTGGATCCAAGCCAAAGATATTTAAAAAGGTACTTTGTGTGCAAAAATATTCAACTTTGTTTGTGTGTAAAATAGATCAACCTATGTCAATTTTTGGCAATTCTAGGATTCAGAAGAATTTTGCTCTAATATTCTGCTAACAAATGATCAGATAACAAAACTGTCAAGGCACTATATAATCTCTGTGAAAGCTGGGACAGCGGGCATCATTGTGCCATCCATGTGTTGTTGGACTATAAATTCTATCATCCCAGATCATCAATTATGCTGGCTGGGGCTTGTGGTCCAATCTCTGGAAGGCACCACATTGACTAATCTTGCTATAGATCAGTGTTTACCAAACTTGGGTCTCCAGCTGTTTTTAGGACTATAATTCCCATCACCCCATAACACTTGGTCCTGCTAGCTAGGGATGATGGGATTTGGAGTCCAACAGCAGCTAGAGACCCAGGTTTGGGGAACACTGCTGTAGATGGAAGAGGATGACTTATTTAGACAGGATAAATGACAGGAAATTAGTAAAAACATAGCTCAAAATGATTTACTGTTCTCCTTTCATTATTCTCATTTAAAACATTATGTTCCTTCAGAAAAAAAAGATTTCGATCCAAAATGTGCTCTTTTTCGCATGCAGAAGGTATATTCTGCTCATTCAAAGGCTGTTCAAGTGAAACTGAATCCAGATATATTCTTCCACTTCTTGTAAGAACTGTGCAAGAATTGCTATAGCATTGTGTGAACTCTTGCATATGCATTTATGGAACAGAGGCAGTGGCTATTTATCTCCCATTCACTGGGTTTTTTTTGGATCAAATCCAGTTTGAGGAAACCAGCTAGGGCCTCTTATCTTTTATAATACAACCAGGTCAGTTAAAGAGATCTGAATATACTTGCCTTTTAACTGCAGATAAGCGCTAGCCTGAAGCTCTAAAGTGCACCGCCCTGAACCACCCCTGCCAAGATGTGTCTGTCTTCTGTCATCGTTTAATAATAGATTCTTTACAGCTGTAGCTTACCTACCTGAAGAATGTGTGCTGCTCTACGCAGCATTTCCATAAATGCTTGCATGCAGTTTTGCTCTGCGCCTCGAAGAAGAAGGAAGTTTCATTACACTGAAATAATAAAAAGGAAGTGTTGTAAAGGATTCTTCTGATATAAAGGAATCTTATTTGATAATCTAGGCACATGAACACAGACTCTTTTTTCATTTTTAACCATGTGGAATCAGGAGAATTACCCTGATGTAATTCTACCGCCTTGATGTGAAAAATGTTCTCTTAGTCACGATCTTTAAAAATGTGAATAATTTAAACCATCTTACCAAATCAGCACAAATTTCAAGGATCACTTCCATGTTTTATATTTCCCAACACTAAGTTCACACCCACACAACACATTTTAAGCACTCACACCAATTTAATGGCTTACCTCAAAGAATTCTGGACACTATGGTTTGTAAAGGGTACTGAGTGTTAAGAGACTCTATTCTCCTCACTCGGCTAGAATTCCAAAGATCCCCTGGGAAGATGGATTGACTGCTAAGCCATTTTGGGAATTGCAGATCTGTAGGGGGAATAGGGGGGACGCGGGTGGCGCTGTGAGTTACACCACAGAGCCTAGGACTTGCCGATCAGAAGGTCAGCGCTTTGAATCCCAGTGACCGTGTGAGCTCCCGTTGCTCGGTCCCTGCTCCTGCCAACCTAGCAGTTCGAAAGCATGTCAAAGTGCAAGTAGATAAATAGGTACCGCTCCGACGGGAAGGTAAACGCCGTTTCCATGTGCTGCTCTGGTTCACCAGAAGCGGCTTAGTCATGCTGGCCACATGACCCAGAAGCTGTACACCGGCTCCCTCAGCCAATAAAGCGAGGTGAGCACCGCAACCCCAGAGTCAGTCACGACTGGACCTAATGGTCAGGGGTCCCTTTACCTTTACCTTTAGGGGGAATAGGGATCTCATAACAACTTCCATCACCCTTTACACATTACAGCTTCCCAGCATCCTTTAGTGGTATAATAATAAAGTGGTATAATAGTGCTTTAAATGTATGGTACGGATGTGATCAAAGATTAAAGGTAAAGGTGATGGTAGAGGACGCCTGGACAGTTAAGTCCAGTTGAATTCGACTATGGGGTGCAGTGCTCATCTCCACTTTCAGGCCGAGGGAGCCGGCGCTTGTCCGCAGACAGCTTTTCTGGGTCATGTGACCAGCAACGGGACACGAGTGCCAGAGCACACAGAAACGCCATTTACCTTCCCCCACAGCAGTACCTATTTATCTACTCATGATAGTATGCTTTCAAACTGCTAGGTTAGCAGGAGCTGGGACAAAGCAACAGCAGCTCATCCTGTTCCACGGATTTGAACTGCCAACCTTACGATCAGCAAGCCCAAGGGGCTCAGTGGTTTTAGACCACAGCACCACCCATGTGATTTAAGATGAATCATGTTGAGGAGGGACACCATTGTGAATTAGCAGTACAAGTGGGTTTGAAGGTCATCCTATGAGTGTGTACACACCAATGATTCTTCAACATCAACTTTGTTGGACTGGTCATGTCGTTCGGATCCCTGATTATTGTCTTCTATAGCAACTACTCTATTCCAAACTTTAAAATGGATAGTGCAATGCTGGTAGTCAACAAAAGAGGTTTAAAGACTCTCTCAAGGCAAATCTTAAAAAATGTAGTATAAACACCGACAACTGGGAAACACTGGACTGAGAGCACTCCAATTAGATAATAGCCTTTACCAAAGACATCATGGACTTTGAAGATGCTCGAACTCAGGACGAAAGGGAGAAATGTGCTAAGAGGAAGGCATGTTTGGCAAACCCTCACTGTGATCAGCTCCTGCCTGGAAACCTATGTCTCCACTGTGGAAGGACATGTGTATCCAGAATTGGCCTCCACAGTCACTTACAGACTGCCTATAAGACCGTGTTCATGGAAGACAATCTTACTTGGCCACAAGTGATCGCCAAAGAAGAAGAAAGAAGCCAAGTGGGTTGTCTTTGGTCCATGCAGTGGAAGGCATCAAACATACATCATAGTTTCATGGCAAACAGATACTTATTTCTAACATAGAAATTGACCTCCATGATATAAAAAGTAAATGTGAAGTATATTCTGTAGGAAAAACACTCGGGCCTCATTTGAATAGTAGAGTGCTTGGTATCTGGTGGGCGGGGCTTGTGTGTTTTTCTCCAGAATCAGCCCCTCCCTTCAGTGCATGTGTTCCATTATGTTCAGTTAAGAATGTCAGTAAAGAGGGACCAACTGCCTCTTGTTGTTTTCTTGCCTCATGTTGTTGTTTTAGTTTCTCTCAGACATGTTGTTATTTTGTTACAGTTTTCTCTCAGTTTATTATTAAAGCTTGTTTACATTTACGTGAGCCTTATTTTTCTCAAAGAAAAAGAAACTCTGATGAAGAATGGTGGAACATCCTAAACTTGGATGAGTGAGGGGATATTCCCAGTAGGATTGATTTTGTTAATCATCACCCCCACCTCCACAACATATTCACCAAATTACAGGACTGAACCTGTTAACTCACTAAAGAACCGAAAAATGTTTACATAATCAGAAACCCTCCAAAGTGGACGTTTTTATAAAGCGTACTAGTGATTAACAGTAAGGTGTGGTATGTACGCAGCAAACAAAGGTGACATTGAAGAATTATATAGTTTCTTCAAGAAATAGCACCCATCAACTGGGTGAGTTATAGCTTTTGTCTGAAAAAAAGGGGTGGGAATGCAATGCATAAGAAACATCCTATGGCATGCCATAGTCAATTTAATTCACTGAAAGCCTTCAAAGAATGCCCCTGAATCTAAGGTAAGTTACTCATTAGACAGAACCCAGTTAACCCAGTCAATGAATGAAAAGCCAAGTGTGATTTATATAATGCCTAACTTTCTAAACTCCAAAGTCAATGAAAAGACTCAGAGTGACAATAATGCGGCTGAACTGCATTCTAAAATGTAGAAAGCCTTTTGAACCAGAACATTCATCATGCGTAGGATTACAGGGCTTAGTCACCCTTTCCAAGTTGCCTTCCTTTCCTACCCTAACAGCACCTCCCCAGGCTGTACACTGGGCTGCAGAGAGATTTCAGTAGCAGACACTAGCATGGCGAATGTGGCAACAAGTGGGGCTTGTGTCCAAAGAGAATACTAACAATTCGCGCCAAGCCTGTGCAAGCCTTTGGTTGCATCTGAAACTACTTTCTTCGTGGATATTGTATGCTATGGGAATAAATAATAATAATAATAATAATAATAATAATAATAATAATAATAATAATAATAGAATATTAAAAACACAATAAAATAATAAAAAGTGATAAAATATCAAACATTAAAAACTTCCTTAAACAGGGTTGCCTTCAGATGTCTTCTAAAAGTCAGATAGTTACTTCTTTCCTTGACATCTGATGGGAGGGCATTCCACAAGGTGGACGCCACTACCAAGAAGGCCCTCTGCCTGGTTCCCTGTAACGTCACTTCTCACAGGGAGGGAACTGCCACAAGGCCCTCGGAGCTGGACCTCAGTGTCCTGGGAGAACGATGGGGGTGGAGAAGCTCCTTCAGGTATACTGGGCCAAGGCCATTTATGACTTTAAAGGTTAGCACCAACACTTTGAATTGTGCTCAGAAACATACTGGGAGCCAATGTAGGTCTTTCAAGACCGGTGTTATATGGCCCCGGCAACCACTCCCAGTCACCAGTCTAGCTGCTGCATTCTGGATTAGTTGCAGTTTCTGGGTCACCTTCAAAGGTAGCCCCACATAGAGAACTATTACTGATGGTTAAGTTTACCCAGGCTCTAGCTTTTGGGGCTTAGAGGTAAAGGTACCCCTGACCATTAGGTCCAGTCGCGGACGACTCTGGGATTGCACGCTCATCTTCCTCTATAGGCCAAGGGACCAGCGTTTGTCCGCAGACAGCTTCCGGGTCATGTGGCCAGCATGACAAAGCTGCTTCTAGCGAACCAGAGCAGCACACAGAAACGCCTTTTACCTTCCCGCCGGAGCGGTACCAATTTATCTACTTGCACTTTGATGTGCTTTCAAACTGCTAGGAGGGCAGGAGCAGGGACCGAACAACGGGAGCTCACACCATTACAGGGATTCAAACCACTGACCTTCTGATCAGCAAGCCCTAGGCTCTGTGGTTTAGACCACAGTGCCACCCGTGTCCCCTTTTTGGGGCTTAAGTAATACTTAAATGTACGTAACAGTAAATAGTAGACAGAGTTTTGGTTAATAAACACTTTGCCTCACAGACCAGAATCCAAAACAGCATGCAACTAGCTCCACACATCCCAAGGGCACTTTTCTCAAACTGTACTTCTCCATGTTACTTAGGGCATTTAAGACCCAGAGAGTACAGTATTTTCCGAGAAAGTCTGTAACACAGCACAAGAGTCTGTTAGTTAAGTAATAAAATAAAAGTTTTTAAAAATCTCACTGTATAATCTCTTGGATCGATGACTTTCCCTCCCAGCAACAAGATTGGATCCCAAAGCATTTTAAACTGAAGTTGGATGTCACTTAGAGAAGGCTGAGAATGAGTGATTACAGTATCTTCATTACAGAAAGTTCAGCACAGGAACAAACCCCACTCGGAGCACAAAGCAAACCCAATTTGTTTTCATTAGTACAGAATTTGTGCAATTCTATTAAACCCAAATTCTGCAAACTTTTTTTTTTTAAGGAAAAAGAACAAGCAAACTACAGTTTAATCCTGTAAACTTACTCAGAGAAGGGTTGGGAGGAGTGATAGATTGTAGGGACCAAAACAAAAAGTCTGGCAAGCTCTGCCCAGTAGTGTGACAGTAAGACAGCAATGAATATGGTGAGTCAAAAAAATGGGAGTGTGTGGATCCTCACACACTACTCTGAACAACCTGTTTGCAAGATAATGCCCCCATCTGGACACAACCTAAATAGGGACACTGCTCCCTATGATCTGTCCAAGGTACTGAAGGAACTCTCTCCAAATACCACCTGTTTACACTTTCCATCTCTTTATTTGCAGTCAACAGACCATTTAAACATTAGTAACAATTTTATAATTGACCATTAACAACATCACTAAAATATGAATTAATACAATTAATTATTAATACAATTAATAATGAAAAGTGCAGAATAACAATGCTAAGCTATCTACGTATATCAATCGTAAGTGGCCTAATACAACAGGCCATATTTGAAAACTTTGCCACTTGCTCTGTGGCTGACACAAGGGAGCCAGGAAGCAAAGTGATCATAAGAGATTCAAAAAAGCAGACAGGGAGAGACTGCATAATAGGATAATTAGGTCTTTCCTAGCCGCTTGACACAAATGTCAATAAAAAGGACATGCAAGATAGACTCCACCTCAACGTTGTTACAAAGGCAGAATTTATGGTTCACTGGGGTTTTATTAAAATGTAAAACAGTAAACCTTGGCAAAGAGAAAGCCTTCCTATATTTAGGGTTAGTTAAATATATAAATTATGGTATTCCATCTTTGCAGGGGAGGCATGGTAACCCTAGTGACTAGGGAACATGGTGCCTCTGCAGTTCCCTAGATCTCTTGGAAATCCAAAGACCTCTCTCTAATTGATTTGTCACCCATAAGATTCATAGTTAACAGATGAAAGGGTGCTAGACCTGTTGAGATTACTTTTTGCACTAAGCTCTGGCCAAGCTTGTTTAGAAAAACCTGAACATTGCTTTAGAAACCATGGAATTAGAGTTAACCACAAGCCAGTAGCCAAGGCAAAATTGGTAATCTCGTTCTCCAGTCCAGTTCCTGCTCTCAGATGGGACATGCAACCCCTGTCTGTCTACTGGCTGTCCTTACCCTCAACTGAAGACTGCATCTTGGTCCTGCTTCCTTGCAAACCTTTTGTGGACCTTTCTGGGACCGAACAGCTTTGACTGTGCCATCAGTAATATGTCTGATGGGTTTACTGTTTGAACCAACAATTACCAGCACAGGAACAAGCAAGAAACATGTTTCACCTCAATCGCTATAGAGACACAATCAATTCAATTTAAATTTTCAGGGAGTGACAAGACTAAATTATTTGCTGTTCCCATGGAGGCCATGCCACATGGTGTAATCAGTAAGCTACTCTTTTCCCCCAACCTAAATTGGATCTATGGTAAGGAATAAAGGGTCTGAAGCAGTGTGGCAATATTGGTGGGTGTTGCCTGCCTGAATTAAATCT
Source organism: Podarcis vaucheri (assembly GCF_965113315.1). Classification (NCBI taxonomy): domain Eukaryota; kingdom Metazoa; phylum Chordata; class Lepidosauria; order Squamata; family Lacertidae; genus Podarcis; species Podarcis vaucheri. The sequence continues at coordinate 44,044,602 of NC_138749.1, forward strand.
CAGCTGAGTAGCTCATTGACCACAGGTCAGTGCAAGATAGCTATTAGCCAAAGCACAAATTCCTTCCCTGATATTGCATAACTTATTGCTTGTTATATTTTCTGTTGCAGAAGCATTCTGTTGTAAATGCTTCTATGAAATATTTGAACATACTTGGAAAACCAGAACTTAATCTCCAAAGCAAACAAGCTTTAATTCCATTCAACAAAAGACAGAGTACAATAAGGAAGGTATAGGTTTCAAGAGGTTTCATAAAATCTGCCAAGATACAGCAAAATGGGAAACTGAAAGGAACATACTGTCGAACTTCCTCTCTTCTGTAGAAATAAAAGGGGTGTGGAAATGTGGAAGCGGCATGATTATAAAAAGAGAAAGCTCTCAAATCTACTATTTCTAATCTAATCTAATCTAATCTAATATTTCCCCAAGTTAATTCACAGGTCAAGCTCCTTTATCTTAGTCATTGATTATCTACATCTAGTGACTGCAGAATTGGCTTCTCGGCCTTTTGCCTAAGATCAAGTGTAGAATTGGGTTCTGCCAGCCTGAAGAGATAAAATGTCCTTTTTTGCACGGAATAAGTGCAATTCATACGGAGAGACTGAAATTCTACTCTGTTGAAGGTTTGCTGCATCTCCAGCTTCTACAAGCTTGCATCACTGAGGTTTCCACTATAAAAAGCAACAGACTGATTAAATTTACCAAAGAATCTCAAACAAGATTATTTATTGTATTGCCTTTTTATATTTTTTCTATCTGTCTTGAGGTTTTGTTTTGTTTTTTGCTCATCTTCCCTTCTCTCTGTTGCTGAGATACTATGGTGGCCTCCACCTCAATCCCAGTTGCCACGCTTCCTTTTTGATGCTGCTCATGCATTCACTGGATCAAAAGGAAACATGATGGATGAGATAAGGTGATAGCAGCAACCAGGAAAAAGCAAATTGTAAGATTGGAGCAGCAGGTCAGGCACTGGTCCTGGCTCACCTGACCACTTAATTAAATAGCCCTGTCATTCAGGATGGTCATGCTGTCAAACTGAATTAACAAAGCAATATGTTCTAGCTTTGGCTTTTGTTTGCTTAGCTAACCAAAATAAAATCCTATAAACAGCTAGATCCATCATTACCCTGAAAGTTTCCTCATTAACATGTCCCACATTATATAATATATCTAAGCAAGACTTTAGTTATTAAATTTACTTTGTGGAATTGCTTGTCTTTTTTCCATTATCTCTAAATGAGAGTTGGATAAGGGCTTTGAAATTTTCATTGGTGTTTTATTTTTAATTTAATTTGCCTGGAGGAGAAGCTATAAGTAGTAACAGCTTCCCTCAGATAATTATAATGTGAAGTTTTATCACAGCAGGAATACAAAGTGCTAAATGCAACAAACTGTTATCTTATCTATTTGGTATTATCTGGAGAATAACCTACATTCCCCAGTCTTTGTCAGTCAATATCAGCCTCCACTAACCAGATGCTGCCTAGCGATTTTGGACTCTGACTCCCATCAGCCCAGCAAGCAATTCAAAAGGTCAGGGGTGATGAGGACTATAGTCCAATAATACATGTATGGCACCAGATTGGAGAACACTGATTTATATTCAAGATATATTCATTTTAAGATCAAACAGTAAAACTTTGTTTAAAGACCTTCCATTGATTTGACATTTAAATTCCTCAAGAAAAATCAACCATGCAACATAATTTCTGAATAGGTTATTTAGCAGAGCTAACAAATGTATTTAACCAAACATACTGCGATAGGATCAATGCAGACAGAACCATTAACCATGGTTTTGGAGATAGGCAGTGAACTGTAAACTCTTGTACCTAGACTGCCCCCACCCCCTCTACTCTTGTTCACAATGACACCTGACACCTGAATAAAGGCATTCCTTGACAGATTTCCACACTGGGCCTTAGTCTCCCCACTTAACCAAGGTTAGGATGATTTTAACCGGCATTGGTAACTTTGAAGCAGAAAGTAGAATGGGTGGGATAAACTGGTGTGTGGTTCAGGGAGGGACACACAATCCCAACACCCAGTCCTAATTTCTAACCAAGTTCAGTGCAGAAGACATTTTTAAAAGACAGTAAAGTGTACATAATATTCTGCATCCTTGTTCTTTGAAATGCTTCCTTAACAGCATTCTTGTCAGAACTTGACATTACCAAATGCTGTCAGTTCTTTTAAGCACAGCAATGAGCTCTCATTTTAAAAGCCCAGTCAGTCACCAGCCTTAAAACCAAAAACAACAATGTTTCTTTTCTAAAGCTTCCTGATTTCCCATTCATCTGGATAATTTCAAAGCATTTACCAACAAGTATCTAAGGTAACTGTAGCAGCACTTCCAAGCAATCTAATCTACGCTGTGTTAACAGATGGCACAGATAAAGTCCCAATAGTCTAGTCCAGTTCACACATAATGCTAAGGCAACCATGGTTTACTGTGAACAAGCAAATGTGCAGCCTCATAGAAAGAATATTGCAGCTGCCTTGCTCATCCTCTGGTCATTCCACTGCTATACTATGCTAAACTAAGCCATGGCTTAGTTTATAGGCTGAATCCTAACTCTTGGGATAGTTCTCTGTAGACAAATCATGAGCTGTAACCAATCTCCCCTAGAGAAGCTTGCATGTTTGCTTGTTCACACTAAGCCATGTTTTTGTTTAGCATTGTGTGAATGAGGTTGACCTCTTCTAAGAACTTTACAAAACAAGCCCCTCAAACTTAATGGACAACAGAAAAAAGCCTGATGGTGAACGCATCACTTTTGTTCCCCCAAATGTTTCTGCCCTCTCAATGTTACAAGTAGTATTAACAAAGCAGATAATTTAAAGAGAATTTATGACATAGACAAAGACCAAGCCTTTTTATGTGTGTGTGTTAAAAATCACTTTGTAACTATTAGTTAGATACAAATACAACACAATCCTATTCATGTTTGGTCTAGAGTGGTTAGGAATACATGTTTAATAAGCATTATTTTCAAGCTACAAAATATAAACTTACATCTTTTCCAAGAACTCTGAGCTCAAACTGAGTTTCCTTGAAGTGGATTTTTGTAATTCTAGGCCTAAGTGTTAGAAAAACACACACACAAAATACATGAAGATTAATCCAACAGATACATTAAAAAATTGGAACGGTTGAAGGTTTAATGACAAGTATATTCATTAATGAATTAGCCAGTCTAGCTATGAAACATGCAAGCCAGTAACGATTATCATATAAGTAGAAATATCAATGGATTTGGATTTGATATCCCGCCTTTCACTCCCCTTCAGGAGTCTCAAAGCGGCTAACATTCTCCTTTCCCTTCCTCCCCCACAACAAACACTCTGTGAGGTGAGTGGGGCTGAGAGAAGTGTGACTGGCCCAAGGTCACCCAGCAGCTGCATGTGGAGGAGCGGAGACGCAAACCCGGTTCCCCAGATTACGAGACTACCGCTCTTAACCACTACACCACACTGGCTCTCAATCAACAGCCTATTTTATTTCTCTACAGCAGATATTCAGGAACTGCTTTCTTTTGAATGAAGTGTTGCTAGAAATGGCTCCCAATTAAAATTTTGAAGGAAGCATGTTCATCACTGATGAAGTTTCTCTTTTTTCAATTTGCAGGTTGGTAGGTACCCTTTAGAGGGAAATATTTAAATGCACTCATATTAAACACTTTCCTTCCCCTTGTAGCTCTCTGCACCACCTCCCACAATGTTCCAGAGGGACCCCTAGCCCACTGGAGCAGCTGCTTGCGGTGCATATGCTATTAAGGAGGGATAGAGGAATTGACAAAAATACTTCTTCACCCTGCAAGAGCACCCAGTTAGCAGAGCTCCACCAAATACAGGGTGGACCCAACCCATTGTCTCCATGTTTCCAGTGTGAGAGATCGAAACTGCTGTATGTAGAAAACATTTATAAATGGAAATACGCCATGCAATCTTTGGTAATCTTTTTTTTTTTTTAAACGGGGGCTACAAGATAGATGATGCTTACCAAAAATACTTCCCAACTTGCTTTTTATTCTTGTAGACAACCACTCCTACAGGGGTCAACCCTAGGAAATACTCTGATTTGTTTTCACCCTGCAAAACAGTTTTAACATTATACACATAAACACACACACACACACATTTACAGAGAGCTTCCTGTCTAAAAGATGAACTGGAGCCACTGTGAAAATAGGCAAAATGAACGTTCCTTAAGCTGATGTAACGTGGTGGTTAGGAAAGGACATACAATGCAGTATGACACTGAAGATTCTTTTTCTATGTCCTGCATATTGAAAGAACTTTCAGCGTTAATATTAACAAAACTTCTGTAGCTCTGAGCTACTAATTATCTATTATGTCTCGTTACTTTGAACTTTTTAAGGGCCTTACTCAGATTCTTGGTGTTGCTTTCATATTTCCTGCCCGAACACATTCTTTGTAATGAAACCCTTTTATCTTATAACAACACTTAGAATAAATCCCTTAGATTTGTAACCCATATTATTCTTCCAGCATAGTTAATTGCCTTTTATATGGAAATGCAACCACATTCTTTCATAGAAAGGCTCCTTAATCCATGGTTCTCCTAAGTATGTGTTCCAATGGATTTAGACTCTACTTTTTAAAAAAAAGAAGAGCATGGGATTATGAAATAGAATAATTAGTGTTTTGCATTCTGTGGTGCCAGTCTTCCCTAGCCTTTTAAGGGCAATTGTTTTGAGGATTTTTCTACAATCAAGCAAATATATACGTTTTATAGAAAAAAAATATAAATTGTTGACATTGTTGAGGACCCAAAGAACTGCATAGCCAAGCCCATGTGCCAGAAGGAGTACTCATTGTAGGGCAAACGGCTTTTGAAACAAAAGCAGCAGCTTGTGATATGGCACCGAAGTCTGCTATTCAAAGCAAAAGAGGTACATACAATTTTGTGTCTGTGTGTATCAAGGCAACCACATTAACTTCAATCTTTACAATCTGAAGAGCTGCATGTATTCATTTAAGCCAAGGGCTGCTGAATTGCAGCTCTCTAGATGTTGCTGAAGTAGAGTTCCCATCATTCCTGCCCATCAGAGATGCTGGCTGGGGCTGACAGTGTTTGAAGCCTAAAGACATCTGTAGGGCCAAAGGTTAAAGGTAAAGGGACCCCTGACCATTAGGTCCAGTCGTGACCAACTCTGGGGTTGTGACGCTCATCTCGCTTTATTGGCCGAGGGAGCCGGCGTACAGCTTCCGGGTCATGTGGCCAGCATGACAAAGCCGCTTCTGGTGAACCAGAGCAGCGCACAGAAACGCCGTTTACCATCCCGCTGGAGCGGTACCTATTTATCTACTTGCACTTTGATGTGCTTTCAAACTGCTAGGTTGGCAGGAGCAGGGACCAAGCAACAGGAGCTCACCCCGTCGTGGGGATTCAAACTGCGGACCTTCTGATCGGCAAGTCCTAGGCTCTGTGGTTTAACCCACAGCACCACCCGTGTCCCACAGGGCCAAAGGTTAGCCACCTCTGATTTAAGCTCCAACACTGGCAACACATTCATTGCCTGGGGCAACTGTCAACAGTTTCACATTTAATAATAATAATAATAATAATAATAATAATAATAATAATTTATACCCCACCCATCTGGCTGGGTTTCCCCAGCCACTCTGGGCAGTTCCCAACAGGATAATAATAATAATAATAATAATAATAATAATAATAATAATAATAATAATGCGATAAAACATCAAACATTAAAAACGTCGCTAAACAGGGCTGCGTTCAGAAGTCTTCTAAAAGTCAGATAGTTGATTATTTCCTTGATATCTGATGGAAGGGCATTCCACAGGGCAGGTGCCACTGCCGAGAAGGTTTTCTGCCAGGTTCCCTGTAGCTTCACTTCTCACAGTGAGTGAACTGCCAGAAGGCCCTCGGACCTGGACCTCAGTATCTGGGAAGAACGATGGGGGTGGAGACGCTCCTTCAGGTATATTGGGCCAAGGCCATTTAGGGCTTTAAAGGTCAGCACCAACTCTTTGAATTGTGCTTGGAAACGTACGGGGAGCCAATGTAGGTCTTTCAAGACCGGTGTTCTATGGTCTCGGCAGTCACTCCCAGTCACCAGTCTAGCTGCCACATTCTGGATTAGTTGTAGTTTCCAGGTCACCTTCAAAGGTAGCCCCACGTAGAGTGCATTGCAGTAATCCAAGCGGGAGATAACAAGAGCATGCACCACTCTGGCAAGACAGTCATTCATTCATTCATTCATTCATTCATTCATTCATTCATTTTAAATTTGTATAGTGCCCTTCATCCAAATATATCAGGGTGGTTCACAGCATAAAATATACAAAATACATCAAAAATGCTACTTACATAAACAGGATGAAGATCAACTCCATACATTTCAAGTGTCTTTGCCACTCCTAAGTAATTCAGTTCTACCTCAGCTGGAACCTGCCCCCTGTTTAATATAATATAATATATTTTATAAAGTACAGAAAAATTATTTTAAAAGTTATGCTTGCTGAAATACTGACATAGCCGTTTCGTACATATCCCCTTGAACATGCAGATGATGTAACATATGAGACACACACACACCCTTAGCAAAATGTTCCCCTTTCCCCCTTTGGTGGAGAGAAGCTGTGCACCAGGATCTCTGAGCATTTGTGTGAAGTCTGCCTCACAGTTATATCATTTGCATGTATGCCACAAACAGCATATGAACCAGGGCATGAACTGACTCTTTCTGAGGCTTATTTGTATGCTTGCTGCAGGTAAGGGCTTTCCAGGGAGCTTCAATCTCCCTTAAGTATTCTGCTACTAAGTCTTATAGCAAAATATTTCACTTAGAGTGAATATTTAATACTGTTTGTGAGAATACAATTATTCAGAAATGTGTTTTAACCAGACATATTACAGGCCGAAGATAGTACCAAACTGTGAAGTCCCATTTATTTAACAGAAATTTTTATACCACTTAACTGTAAATAAAATCTGGAAATATCCTGAATAAGTGCTGCAGCACACATATTAAGATTCTCTAAGAACCATCAGATCCAGGGCTTGTTTTCCAGCCAGAACTCACCAGAACTCAGTTTCAGCACCTCTCAGGTGGGTGCCATTGCCATTACAGTGGTGCCTTGCAAGACGAAAAGAATCCGTTCTGTGATTCTCTTCGTCTAGTGGTTTTTTTTCGTCTTGCGAAGCAAGCCCATTGAAGGATTAGCGGATTAGCGCTATTAGCGCTATTAGAGGCTTTTAGAGGCTTACCTGCTGATCGGATCAGCTGATAAGCGGCTTAGCGGCTTAGAAAAGGGGGGGAGGGGGGAAACCAGCAGGAACTGGCAAGACATTGTCGTCTTGCGAAGCAAGCCCATAGGAGATTTGTTTTGCGAAGCACCTCCAAAACGGAAAACTCTTTCGTCTAGCGAGTTTTCCGTCTTGCGAGGCATTCGTCTTGCGGGGCACCACTGTATAAGAGAACAAAGAGAGGCATTCATGGTGAGTTTTTTTCTAAAAAAAATAGCACTGGTCAGATCTATACTTAGATTTCCCACATGACAGCACAGAATTTATCATTTAATATTACTTCGAACTGGGTTGTTTATTGCGTCAGAGAAGCCTTCAAAATTGTTTTTAACACAGAATAAGAACATTCATTTGCAGCACATTTGGTAAATGTGACTGAAAACATTCCTTGCCACTATCCCCTGCCCCCTACCCTCTACTTCCTCTCCTTCCCTCTCCCTGGCTTTTATATTAAGGAAAGCTGTTATATACCATATTGGCCCAAATACAGTGGTAGCTCGGGTTACAAACGCTTCAGGTTACAGACTCTGCTAACCCAGAAATAGTACCTCGGGTTAAGAACTTTGCTTCAGGATGAGAACAGAAATCGTGCACTGGCAGCGGGAGGCCCCATCAGCTAAAGTGGTGCTTCAGGTTAAGAACAGTTTCAGGTTAAGTACGGACCTTCGGAATGAATTAAGTACATAACCAGAGGTACTACTGTATAAGCCACACTTTTTTTCAAAATCCGATCATGAAAAGTTAAAGTGCGGCTTATATTCGCGACCTTATGGCCAAGGTAAAGGTAAAGGTAAAGGTACCCCTGCCCGAACGGGCCAGTCTTGACAGACTGTGGGGTTTGTGCGCCCATCTCACATTTATTGGCCGGGGGCCAGCGCTGTCCGGGGACACTTCCGGGTCACGTGGCCAGCGTGACATCGCTGCTCTGGCGAGCCAGAGCCGCACACGGAACGCCGTTTACCTTCCCGCTGGTAAGCGGTACCTATTTATCTACTTGCACCCGGGGGTGCTTTCGAACTGCTAGGTGGGCAGGCGCTGGGACCGAACAGCGGGAGCGCACCCCGCCGCGGGGATTCGAACCGCCGACCTTTCGATCGGCAAGCCCTAGGCGTTGAGGCTTTAGCCCACAGCGCCACCCGCGTCCCTCTTATGGCCAAGAGTGTGGGGCAAACAGCGCCTGCCCCACACATAGTTCTCCATCTTCTCTCCCAAGGCTGGGAAGGGAGAGAGTGAGGAAGGGGAAAGGCTGCTGACAATAAAGCGCGGCTCGCCCCCCCCCCATACAGCCAGGAGCAGCGAGGAAGGGAGTGGCTTACATTCAGGTATTTTTTTATTTTATTTTTCGTTTTCCCCCCCTCCAATTTTAGAGGTGTGGCTTTATATTCGGGCCAATATGGTATTTCCAGCTTGCCTTCAACCCAAACTGCTGCAACAAGCCAGCTGGGGCGGATAAGCCCCTAAATGACCACTGCAACTTGCTGCACCCCACATTGCACAGTAATTTATGAATATCAAGTGGGTTACTTAAACAGATATCCTCACAATATTGTCCAAAATTAGCCTCACTTTTCATTATTAGTAAAAAAATATTCTGCTTTGTGTTAGGTTTTTTAAATTATTCATCTTATATTACACTCATACATGAGTTCCCTACTGATCAGGAGAACAACATCCTAATTTCAGGAACTGGGTCCCCACTGCATTTAATGCATTCCAATTCCAAGAGTGAAACGGCCCAGGAAGCTAACAGGCTTAAAATCTTAGTTCAATTTAATTCTTGTTTTGGAGGGGAAAGAGGGAAGATTTCAAAATAACTTGCCAAAATAAGGTTACATTTTTCTGTTAACCTTTATAAATAGCATCTGTATTCGCAGTATGTTTCAACACAATGTAAAGCCAGTGTTTTTATAGAATCACAAGTTTTTGCATAGTTTTGCACATCTCACCAGATAGTTGACCTTATTTTTCCATTCTTATATATGAATAAATTCCTTAAAATCTGGTTTTCCAGCTCACAAATTCTGCCCATCACCCATCCCTCCTGAACAAGAGACATCTCAGTGTTTTTCAGCTTCTACACGTTTTGGCATTCAGTTCTGCAATCATCTTATCAAGGAGGCCTTATCTCTCTATTCATTTGGCTCCACATTCCATAACTTAACCACCTGACTCATCACTCAAATATGTTTTCCCGTCTCTCACCTTTTTGATTAAGACATGCAAGATTTTACGAAACAGCTATTGCTGACGGATGAGCTGATAAATCTTATAAATCATAAACACTGACAACCTTTCATAAGTTAATTCTCTTGCTGATGTCTCTTTTTTCTTTCTGCCATATTTTTCTTCCTGCGCTTCTGCATCTATATAACTTTAAGATTCTCCTGCCTTCTATGTCTACCCATAATGTAACAAGGTAAGATTAGCCTACTGGATAAAAGTCAATGGCTCATCTAGCCTGCAATCCCAGTTTCACAGTGGCTAACCAGATGCCTATGGAAAGCCTAGATGCTAGACATGAACGCAACAGCACTCTGCCCATCTGAAATTCCCACCAGCTAGCATTCAGAAGTACCTACAACCGGGGAAGCAGAACAGAGCCATCATGACCAATAGCCATTGATAACCTTGTCCTCCATGAATTGGTGTAATAGTGCCTACGGTTGTAAGCTGAAGACATAGAACCATAGTGTTGGAAGGAACATATGAGTTATCTAGTCCAAACCCCTGCAATGCAAGAATCTCAGCTAAAACATCCATGACAGATGGTCATCCAACCTCTGCTGAAAAAGCTCCAAGGAAGGAGAGTCCACAACCTCCCGAGGGAGACCGTTCCACGTTGAACAGCTCTTACTGTCAGAAAGTTTTCCCGTATGTTTATTCGGACTCTCCTTTCTTGTAAGCTTGAAGCCATTGGTTTGAGTCCTACCCTCCAGAGCAGGAGAAAGCAAGCCTGTTCCCTCTTCCACACGACAGCCCTTAAGATATTTTGAAGACACGTGGCAATGTATACGTTGTAATGTACAAAGGAGGCAAGAATTAAATGCATTGGTTATATTTATGACCATTGCAGAGAAAAACAGCTCATAAGAAAGCAGATTTAAAACAACAGTCAATAGTTCAACTCGCAAAGGAACTGCTTCTTTAACACCCTTTTCCTTGTACAGTTTTATTTCCCAAACAACCTTAGTTTATAACCTGAACTCTTACATCAGAGTTTTGTGTATCCGTTCTACAGCATCTTCTAGTTCTTCTTTCTGGTCTGGAACAAAGCGGTATTCCGAAACATAACCTGCAATATGCTTGTATGGATCGTAGTCTCCAAGTTCAGCTGTATTTAAAACAAATTTTAAATATGTATTCACTTTCTGACATATTTTACACAATTTTATTTTATTTTCCTACTTTGCTGGTTGTTAAATATATTTTCCCGCTTAATTCCTAGTAAGAGTATTTTTTATCTGTGAACCTGATTTATGATATTCAGTGTCTCCCTCAGCCCTCATAAGCTTCAAAGTGTGATCACTGTAACCCCATGAAAAAACTGGAGCTCAAGCAGTGCTTTTTTCCAGGGCACACTGAAGGGTATGTAGTACCGGTACCTCTTTTATAGCTGTTAATAAGTGTGGCGCTTACTGTAACAGCTTCATCGTGAGTACAGTGGTGCCCCGCAAGACGAATGCCTCGCAAGACGGAAAACTCGCTAGACGAAAGAGTTTTCCGTTTTGGAGGTGCTTCGCAAAACGAATTTCCTATGGGCTTGCTTCGCAAGACGACAATGTCTTGCGAGTTCCTGCTGGTTTTTTTCCTCCCCCCCCCCTTTTTCTAAGCTGCTAAGCTGCTTATCAGCTGATCCGATCAGCAGATTAAAAGCCGTGAAAAGCCGCGAAAAGCCGCTAAAAGCCGCTAAAAGCTGCTAATAGCGCTAATCCGTCAATGGGCTTGCTTCGCAAGACAAAAAAAAGCTAGACGAAGAGAATCACAGAACGGATTCTTTTCGTCTTGCGAGGCACCACTGTATCAGCACTTACTTTTCTAGGAATAAAGCACTAAGCTCTAGAATGAAGATGCAAGAGTGGGAAAGATTGGATCTTAGTGATCTCTCTCAGCTTTCAACTATTTAGCATGGTTTTTTTGTATCGTGGAATTCCACAAGCTATAACAATAAAATGACTCAAAATCTAAACCTATCCTAACCTATGTAATGACTTGTAACATCCTTCAAACCCCCAAAATCAGCCCTGGAAATATTATGCTGTCACAGTACAATCAAGTACAATAAAGCTTTTCACAATTTTCCTGTCATCTATTTATGAGGGAGAGTCCACAGTACCTGAATTTGCACGAATTTAAACTGCATGCAAATTGGCTCTGCATAATCCATTTTTTTGGGGGGGGGACCAGAGTCCTAGGGCACCTGTAAAGGCTAGCAGATTTGTTGTGGCATAATCTTTTATGCACTAGAGACCATAAAATAGAGGTGGGTATCAAGAAAAAAGGAACTCTAGTCCTCAAAAACTTAACCACAACAAAGCTTTACATAGTCAAAATTATGTGTGATTGTTTGCTGCAACAGACTAACATGGCTGGTCCTCTGGAATTTATCTTGAGATAGAATCAATATATAACCCTCAACATTCAAGTTCACTGTAATTCAGGTTTCTAAATATGATCAAACCTAAACAAAATCTAGTATTTATGAAGGGAAATGCAGTACAAAGCACATACCCTGTATTGCATACGCTCCCAGCTGAGCAGCAATGTTGACAGGGCAAGGCAAGCGGCCTTGCAAGACATCTTGCTTCACCTGTAAGAAAAACTGATACCTAAAACAAAGACAGAAAATAGAAGTAACTATACAAGTATAAGGATCCTAACATACGAATATATTGCTGTTGCAGTTTTATTTAAAAGGAATATTGCCAGGTTAGCTTGGGAGGGGACACAAACTGGATATTAAGTTTTGTTTCCTTTGAATATCTCAAATCAAACGTAAATGGAAAAGCTTGCCCAGCATGTAAGCTGTGACAAAGCATGACACATGCTATAAATGCACCGCTGTGAACTTATGATGACAGAGCTAAGAAGTGGAAGCTGGCACTACAACTAGCAGCCTTGGGCTACATCTGGTGTTCTAGATCAATCTGATAAAGAACTTGGCTATCACAGCTTCTTTAAAAGAATCCTGGCAACTGTGGTTCCATAAGGATGCTGGAAATTTGCACAATGCCTTACTGTTCAATAATGTTTTCATTGAGTTGTATCCAACCAAGATCTAGGCAGAGCAGACCCAATGAAATTAATTAACCTAAGTTAGTCAGGCCCATTAATTTCAATGAGTCTGCTCTGAGTATGACTAACAATGGAGACCAACCCATCCATATATATATATATATATCACTTTTCTTTGAACAATGTATAATCCATTGCTTCAAAAACATTTTCCCTTTTAACAAAACATTTCACTTACGAATAAATGAACTAAACCAGAAATGCTGGTTATCTGGCCTACTGACACATGGTGACTAGATACCTGGGAAAACAGACACACCTCAAGCCATTTACTAATATGTACCAAGGATGGGGAGCATGAAGCCCACCAGATGTTGCTGGACTCAAGCTCCCATCAACCCCAGTCAGAATGGCCAATGTTCAAGAATGGCAGGAGCTATGGTTCAGCAGTATCTGAACTGCAGGTCTGGACTAGATAAAACATCTGTATAGTTATCAAACTACTTTTACCAGGGTTAGTGGGTTGTTGTTGTTTTTTTTAAAAAAGGCACTTACTACACTACAGTAGTACCTTGGGTTAAGAACTTAATTCATTCTGGAGGTCTATCCTTAACCTGAAACTGTTCTTAACCTGAGGTACCACTTTAGCTAATGGGGCCTCCCGCTGCGGCTGCGCCGCAGCCACACAATTTCTGTTCTCATCCTGAAGCAACGTTCTTAACCCGAGGTACTATTTCTGGGTTAGCAGAGTCTGTAACCTGAAGCATCTGTAACCCGAGGTACCATTGTACTGAAATTATCTCCTGTATATAACTTTATAAACTGCATGCTCATCAATATGTTTATAGTCTTCTTTTTCCCCAATTATCTGGAATAGGGGGCCAATGAGGCAGTAAGCCTACAGATACACAGTACTTAGGAATACATGCACACATTACTGAATTATTGGATATGATGTGCTGTCTCCAATGCAACATGCCTTTATGCACTAAAAAAAAGCACATTAGTATGCAGACTGCATTCACTGTATCAGGGCGAAGGTTGCATGTTGAATAGGGCCACTTAAAATGCAATACAATCAGCAACTGATTATCATATACGTTAGAATAAAAACAAAAGCTATGGGAGAACAACAAACTCTCTGTAGAAGTAGAGCCATAATGGCAAAATAAAAAGCTGATAACTACTCAAACAAGACAAAAGAAAAAACACTTCCGCAATCAGGGCAAAACTTTGAACACAAACATAAGCAAAGACAAGGATCATGAATAAGCTGAATTTTGAATTTAACTCCATCCCTCCAACACCAGTGAGAGTGAAACATCATTTTCCAACAAGGATTTATAGCAAGAAAATTAGAGTCTCAAGTTGTTTCTCTCTGTCTCTCTTTTAAAAAGGAACAATTACTTGATGAGCTTATACAGTTATTTTACTAGATACTTTAAAAGCACCTGCTCACTCTTACTGCTAATAGTTAAAGGTTATTCATACAATACCTTGTAATTTCTTCTTTTAATTTGCATGGATCTTCTGCATAGAATTTCACACCAAAGTACAGTGTGTAGGGTGGACCAGCTATAAAAAATAAGAACATTTAATTGTGTGTGTGTGTTTTAAAGCACACCCTGAAATCCTAAACATAGTTACTTAGAAGTCAATTCCATTAATTTCAGCAGACTTTATTGGAGAAAGTATGCACTTGATTTTAACCTTGGATATGTGACAATGCCTAAGCAGCCATCACATTTTCCTATTGCATGCAGGCCACACAAAAATGGGAGGAATGAAAAGGAATCACTCCAAAGATTTGGAGGGAGTGGCAAAAAATTATGAGAAGCTATGCCAGATGCAATCAGCAATTGATGAGCTTCTCTGTAGCCTTATCTTATCTTTTATCTTCTACTTCCTGACCACACTGGTATTTCTGTGCAAAGTCACCATACATAAAACATTAACCAGCTTCAGCCCCCACAATAAAATATTTGAGGGGGCCGGATCCCTGCAAAGTTGATCACAGTTATCCTGCAATGCCTTTTCAAGCCATATTGTGATAATCTACCTGACAGGTTTTTCTGCAAACCTGCTTGTTGCAGTTCCAAAGTTACTGATCAGGCTTCTAGATATCCACTTCAATAGGCAAGTTTAAGAATTCAAATCAAATGCAAGTCTTGTTTATACAGAAACAATGTAATTGATAAATGAAGATTTCTGGCATTGTAAGGAATAGTTTGAACAAATAAATATATGTGAGACTGGAAAGAGAAGAAGCAGGTATTTAGCAGTCAAACTGCTGTACACTATACACTTTTGAGATAGCCACATACAGTATAGCAACATGAATCAACGTCAAGGGACTATCAGACATCTGCAGTCAACACTGTTAGCTTTGCAGATGCAGTATTTTCTATGCCTCTCCATCACGAAACAGTTTATGATTATCCAATTGCATATACATACTGTTTATGAGTTCCTTATGTTCTGTAAGGGTCTTTGCAGGATCCAACCAGTACTGTGAAAAAAGTAATAGAAACCAGTCATTGTGTTATTTCATTTTTTTTATACTGCCCTTCATCTGAAAAATCACAGAGCAATTTACAAAATAAAAACACAAAAATAAATAACATTGCAACAAACAAAAACAAAATTCCCCTCCCGCACACAGAGAAAGAGTTTAAAAGGTCACAGATTGTTCCATTAGCCAAAGGCATGAGAGAAGACGAATGTTTTTGCCTGGCACCTAAAGATATGTAAATGAGGAGCCAGGTGAGCCCCCCTGGGGGAAGTATTCCACAAGTGAGAAGCCACTGCAGAAAAGCCACTGCTCTTGTGTTGCCACCCTCCAGACCTCTCATCAAGGAGGCATGCGAAGAAGAACAGTTATAGCAAACTATTATAAATACAGTACGTATGGTTATATAAAGAGACTTTAAAACAAAGGTGTTACCTTGCCCTGAAAAGAATAAGCTAATGTTATCCTAGAATAATTGAAGACAGTATACACCAGCTTTCTATATGGTTATGTGAAAAGTATCTTGCTTGCACCCTGAAACAAACCATGAAGCCTGTTTCCAATATGATACCAAATCCAGAATTGCAGGTCCTGCTGTCAGGGAGCAAATCAGAAGCCATTTCTTTGTTCTTTGTATACCACTAACTATGCTTTAACCATGACGTGCAAACTGAGCCTACTTTTCTCTTCTGTCCTAGATATACACAGAAACAAAAAAGAATGTGCTTTGTAAGTATCTAACATCTGCAAAGTTTTCCAAAGAAGAAAAGTTAAAATTACAAACTAACATTATATCTGCTTTTACATTATTATTCCTTCAGCATCTTTTTGTGTGTGTGTGAAAGCCAAAAGCTTCTCTATACACCTCAATAGCAGTCATGATTATCTTCATAAGGATAACAAAAAAGCACTGCTGTTATCTTATTTTTTTAAATAAGTATGTGGCAAATCTATCTTGGACATTGTATTAAATGAACAAGGCATTAACAGAGCATTATAATGTAAGAAAGGGCAAATCAGAATTCATCCTTCACTTTAAACTGAAAAACTGAATTCAGTAGAAGAGATATAATCTCCAGGTAGAGGCTGTTAAAAACAGATTTTGAACAACCTGGAAAGTCATAGCAGGTGCTTCAGCCCCTTACAGCAATAAGTATCAAGGTGCAGGATCCAAGCATATGTGTACGTGGATATGCATTTTGTTTCAGGCCTTTTTAACGTTAATAATCTAATTGCCAAATCACTATAGGGCTCTATCACAACCAGAAACAGGAAAGAACATGTCCTACAATTACAACGCCTAGGCTTACCAAAATACACTATTTGCCAGCACGTCAGCTGCAAAAAGTCATGACACCGTGTAATATTTATGAGTTGCTGCAGGCTTGGTACTTATGGCACAGATTTGTTAAAGTGGGCATTTGCCCTCGGTAAGGGAGGGAGAAGGGAAGGAAGGAAGGGGCACACTCCACACAAATGGTTTTGGAATGGAAATAGGATGTCACTTAACTTCAGCAGAAATTTTATGTGGGAGATTCCCGGGGGGGGGGGAGAGTCAAAAGTACAGGCAGAAAGCTACAGAGCTACCTGATCCATCTGTCAAACATCTCATTCATAAGAAAGGAGCCATAGACAAGAAAAGCCACTAACTCACTGCTACTACATGTACCCTAAAGGTAAAGGTACCCCCCTGACCGTTAGGTCCTGTCACAGATGACTCTGGGGCTGCACGCTCATCCCGCTCTATAGGTTGAGGGAGCTGGCGTTTGCCACAGACAGCTTCCGGGTCATGTGGCCAGCATGACTAGGCCGCTTCTGGCGAAACCAGAGCAGCGCATGGAAACGTCGTTTACCTTCCTGCCGGAGCGGTATCTATTTATCTACTTGCACTTGACGTGTTTTCAAACGGCTAGGTGGGCAGGAGCTGGGACCGAACAACGGGAGCTCACCCCGTCGCGGGGCATGTACCGTAAATTTTCCTGGTCACAGGAAATGGCATCTCTCCAGAGGGAGGCTCCCTTGTCTCTGTGAAATAGTTCCTCTATCCCCCCCCCCCATGCAACAACAAATCTGCAAAAAATACCCAATATTTTCCTTTAAGCCTCCTACCAGAGATGTCAAGCTCTTTAGTTGGAATTTCACAGAAGGCATCAGCTATGTATGATAGCTTTCTAAACCCAAGTCCACCTCAATTTCATAAAGACTTTGGGATTTAATTTAAAATAGTAAAACAAGTACATGGGTAAGGAGTGCTGGATCTTAACATCTAATGATTAGCACTCTACAAAATTGGTGAAGCCAGTTTTTAAGATGCGGTCAAGAGAAGTGCTTTAAACTGTTCCAAAAATAAAAAGCCACATAAGCTGAAATTCCAGTGATGTATTACTGTACTTAAGTTTTAAGTGGGCATGGCACTGTTAACATTCTGTTGCTGTGTACCGAGTCAAATTAGGGTCAAGCACTCTGAACTTGTTTGTCAGAAGCCGTTAGCTAGGTTGAAAATTATCCATTTTCATGGATGGTGTCAATCATCAAATGCTTCTGTTACAGACACTCAGCCTCTCAGACATGATTCCCCCCCCCCCTTTTCCACTTCCACAGAGAAGATGCTTGTTCAACAGGTCCCTTCTGCTTGCTTATCTGTTACAGATTCATCACACTGCTCTACGGTTTTCATGACACACAAGTACAACTTTGTTCTGCTATTGCACAGCGCTGTGTTTAAACTAGTTCAAACACATACAATTATTCAGGCTTCAACTCGCTTATACATGTGTAATATCATATTGCCAACCCCCAGTCTGTGTGTTTCATTAAAATCATTCAATTACGTTCATCAAGCACTGCTTGTAGGCACCCACAATCATTTCCATAGGGTGGACGTCACATTTAAGCTAACAAAGGCTGCATACCAGCCAAGTCCTTAATGTGTAATTCTGTGGCTCCTTTTGTTTTGTTAAGGACAGCTAGTCTTTACTGCTACATGTCTCATAGGGAAGGATCTCAAAAGCAAGACCCTGAGATCTGCTTGTCTGGCTGGGAAATATTAATGAGGAATAGCTATTAAAACACAAATAAAATGTGTAATTCTTCTTATTTAATATAGAGGGTGTTTTTTTTAAAAAAAGAAAGAAACAGCAGGCATACAAAACTCCATTAAAAAGTTATATTAAAAATCATTAGAAAATGTCAGGAATTTCTGCTAGATTATGGCTTATCTATTCTTAATGTAATACTTCACACTGCTGGACATCTGATTTAAAAAAAAAATTCAGTCAAAGCGTACATAATCAAGGTTTGTCTTTGTTTTGTTCATTAAAATATGTAATTCATCTGAATGTATGATAAAGTACTTGTATGTTTAGTGGAAGTCTTGCACAAGGACTTTCAGTTGCTCAATGGAGCTTCTCCCCATCTCCTACCCCAGTGTCTCTGGGGGTGTCAAGAGAACCCCCAGAACAGAGAAGGGAGGAGAGGGGGGAATGTTCTATTTAGCAAGCCATAGTTGAAGGACACTATTGCCCAATTCCTTACGCATTTGCCCATGTACCTGAAGATTCACCCCCACTACTTACCAGATTGCCCAATCTATAAGGACTTAAGAACAGCCTTGTTCAAAGATTTTTATCTCCCAGTTGAGAGTTTGATTGGGCATTTCATTAAATTTTTATTAGGAGACAGGTTCCCCAGCAGCTCTGGAAAAGTAGCCTTTTATGCCTTTGGTGTGGCAATTTTAAGGAGAAAGGTTTGTAGGAATGATAAGTGAAATTCTTCACGGGGCAAACTCTTATCTGACAGAATGCTGGTTTTAACAATTATTTTAATTATGCAATGTATTTTAATCTGTTTTATGTATTTTGTTTTGTAAGTGCTTCAGCTACACAAATAAATAATATTCGTATTCATTTAGCAAGCTGGAATTTTTGCACAAGTAGAACATTTTAAAGAAAGCAATGTTGAATTCCACCTGATATCTTTACTCCAATCATTAATATCAAGCAAAGAAGGAAATGAGACAATAGACTGAAACTTGCACACACAGTATGTGTAATCACGGGCAAGTTCTTGATTTTCCATCGCTCATTTACATCACTCCAATATATGATGGAACATTTAATCTTGAGTCTGGTTGAGTCATACCTATCCACACGCATGAACCTTCATCTCAGTTCAGCACATGTACCTGTCATTCAGATTCCACAAAAAGCTTAACCTAGAAATGACAGGTATCCATTCAACAGAGTCCACCTCCCACCTAATACCCTTCTATAAGAGACTTACTAGAGGTGTGGCACCAAAATCATACAAGGGAGAGCTGGTAAGCTAGGGGGACATGTCTAGAGTTTGGCATAGTCACCAATAACATGTAGATGACAGCTGTAAATTAACTTTTAAAGGGAAATCTGCTCAACCGCTTGCTTGCTCATTTTTTAAAAAAACAAACACTAAATGTAATCGTGCAGGTAGACCTGACGCTTGTTCCTATCCATAAGAAGGTCTACTCATTTGAACAGAAAAGACCATTTCTTTTAAGAACTCCAAATAAATAAAGAAGTGTTTATTTATGTATAACCATGACAACTCAATTGAGGCTGGTTTAAAAATTAACTTGCTGACAAGAGTATATGCCAGTTTAAAATATGACTGGAAAGTGGTAAACAAGAAGGGTTAGCTTTAACGCTGGAAAGCCACTGTTGTGCTTTTACTCACCGTCTGGTGACTTCTGTCACAGTAACGCAGTCCAAAGTAATCTATCTCCACGAGGTTTAAATGCCGGAATACGTAGCCTAGGACAACCGAGCCTTTCGTTGACTTCTGTGGGAAAGAATGTACAGAGTCTTTTCATACAAGTGGTTCAGTCTTTTGTTAGCTGCACAGTGCCATTCATGCATTCAGTTAGCTTTGTCTACGAGAGGAGGTTGTTTTATTAGTTAGAAACAGCCTTACTGTCTTCATAGCTAAAATTTCAATGACCCAAGCAGAAAAAAAGAAGGGAATGGTTTGAGGCTCAACTCCAAGTTTCCCTGTAGGGTTAAAGAAATGTTAAGGCAGGTCACACATCACCTGCTTTCTCTGTGCAACGTAACACACAACTATTTCATGAGCAGACTACAGGCATGCATCACTGTCTGATATTGCTGAGGCTAATCTTTATTTATGAATCATAGAATTGTAGAGTTGGAAGGGACCCTGAGGATCATCTAGTCCAACCCCCTGCGATGCCGGAATATGCAGCTGTCACATACGGGGATCGAACCTGCAACCTTGGAGTTACCAGCACCACGCTCTCTAACCAACCAGCTGTGCGATGTCCAAGCGTCAACTGCCAACTGGAATGTTTCCAGTTACGGGAACTTTTATCACACAAATGTGGAGAAGTGCAAAATCCAAAGGATAATTATGTAACAATCTGCACCTTAGTCCTGATGGACTGTTCATACTGGAATTTACAGAAACCTAATTTCTCAAGCATTCCTACCACCAGACAGAGTAATAATTTTAATAATGAGCTAAGAAATTACTTTCCATGACAAATAAATAAATGTTACAGACTAAACGCAAGAGGGAGAGAAAGAAAGAAAGAAAGAAAGAAAGAAAGAAAGAAAGAAAGAAGCTATTTCTAAACTTACACAATCTTTTTCATACTAAAGATCAAACTTGCTAGAGGCTTGCATTCTTAAAGGGAACAAGTTTATTTGAAATACCATCAGTAATGCTTTCAAGAGTGAACAAAGAATTGTTCAAAATGAGTCATAGGGCCATGCTGTATGGTAACAAGACTATAAACCGGAAAGGCAGGTTTCTACCGGTTTTACAAAATGACAGCTAGAACCTTCAGAGAAGATCTAGTTTTCCTTTTGACAGAAAATGAAATTGAACCATTAAAATACTGCAACGCACAAATCTGTTTTAAAAGGTGAGACCAGCTTTTATTAAGCTCTAAAACAAGCCCGACAAATCAAGGTTAAGTGGTTCTGAGTATTCATGCCGCACACAAAATATAAATATGACAAACCCCAGATCTGTAAATGTAGCAGAGGCTCAATGTCTTTAACAGGTGCAAGGATATCAAAAGTTGACAAGCGCAAATTTCACAACACTAAAACCACAAAAAAACACAGTTGGTAAAGTCAGAGAAGAGTTAAAAAGCAGGGTAACCTGTTGGAATCAAGCACCAGCAAAGGCCTGGGAACACAGACCTGCTTTAAGAAGAGACCAAAATGTCACTGAGATCCATTTTCACTAACTGTACTTCCTCGGCTATTGATCCTCCAGATCAGGGATGGGGAACCTGTGACCTTCCAGATACCTGGAGCTGCAATCCATCAACATCTGGAGGCAGTGGCGTAGCGTGGGGGGTGCAGGGGGCGGCCGCACCGGGCGCAACATCTGGGGGTTAGGGTTAGGGGGCGCAAATCCACGGGTTAGGGGGCGCAAATTACTTGCCTTGCCCCGGGTGCTGACAACCCACGCTACGCCACTGTCTGGAGGGCCACAGGCTGCCAATCCTTGTTCTAAAGTCAGTCTTCAACAAAAAATACATGAACAGAATCGACCAAAGTTCCCTACTCGGCTGATGTGATCTTCCCCTACGAGCCAGATACCCATGCAACTTTCAGCAGTACTGCATGCCCCTACACACAGTTAATCTAAGGCAGGACCAGCCACAAATTGCAGAGTAATTGCATTATGAACCTTCCAGGTATGACTGGGGATTGCCAGGACTCCTGTGCTGGCAAAGGGAGGAGTGTGTTTGCATCAGCAGGAGAGAAATTTTGCAAATGGCTTAACCCTAAAGCATATCGCTTAACCCCTTAGTCCCCATTCCCAACAGAAAAGCAAACCTCAGTACACATGATTAAGGCGCTTTTCTTCACTTCATTCCTTGTTGCACGTTCCGGATTTGAGCCTTTGAGTAGGTTCAAAAATTCAGTTCAACAGCATACCCACAACTCTTAGTATGATTAAACCTTATGGCAGATCTAGTTAAGCCCATAAAAATAACTGATCTAAGGGAATGATAACAAGGCTAGACCACAACTTGCAGACTGCATGTTCAAGCAAAGCGTTTTAATTTAATAATGGTTAATATTGCAAATATTTACCAAGACAAGGAGCTAGAGCTTAATTAGCTGGATACATGTTCAAACAGAGAATAAACCAATAGACATTTATATGTATATATATATTTCTCCTGCTGGCAACTCGTCTCCCAATATGCATAGATGTTAACAAAGAAAACCGCAGTGCGAATACATCCATGATTAGAATCTGCTTTACACACTAAGCATAATCATTTAATTCACATTTTCATATCTAATCTCTTACTCCACAATCCAGTACTTAATTTAATTTTGCTAGACCAACCTGGTAGCATCCAGCTGTTTCTGACTGCAACTTCCATCAGCTGCAGCCAACACGGCTGTGAAAATAAATCTAGCCAGATGTTTTGACTGATGTCAATATGTCCTGTAGAGTTTTTTAAAGATTGTATTAACACCTAAAGTTTGGCAGGGAACAGTTATCTTAGCCACGCCTAATTAAATTATCGGCAATCTATTGTAAATGGTGTCCCTATTTAACATACATTCAAAGCTCTAATTATCACCGGCTGTAATTTTGGCACCTCATTGCCATTTAACAGCCACCTCACAGTTGTATTTTTCATATGCCGGCCAACAAAGATATAGAGTCATAGAAATGTAGAGTTGGAAGGTATCCCAAATATCATCTAGTCCAACCCCTGGAATTATTTTGTGAGGGGGGGGGGAATAAAACAGTTCTGACTCTTATTAAGTATTTCTCCTTCTTCCAGGAGGAGTAATGAAATATACACAACGCAAATATCAAGAGACTTCTTATTTGCTTTCAATAACCTTTCGTTTTAGCTTGTGAGAGCATAGTTTCATCCCTAGAGGCAAATCATCTACTCCAGAAAAATTCACCAGCAATTAGTAAATGATGGAGAAATAATCCGTCTTAAACAAACCAACACAATGGCCCACTTGGCACCTAATGGAAAACCCAACCAGGGCTAAGCATGGATGAGCTACCATGCAGGTGCACAGAATGAAAATCGTGTCCACGTCACTCCTTGGGATGTGGAGTTTGCACAGTTACATTCCAATCACACTCAGTGGAATTTGTGTCCCGTCCCCCCCTGCTTTTGTATTGCAGCAAGGCACCGTGTCAACTCATTTTGAATGTCTCTCATTTTCAAAAGTGTCCATAAGACACAGAGGATGGGGATGGTCTGTACGAAAAACAGAAGCCCAAACCCAGCTGGAGCACATGAAACGAGTTGCATAGTTCTGTGGGTCTAGGTATATGTAGGGAAGCTACTTAAACATCAGGTAGCTTCCCTACATATTTTTACTTTGAAATGACAATTGCTCTCACATGCATCTCGAGGACTGAGATGCTTTTAATTAATCAACCAGGACCTCAGCTCACTTAAGACTTTTGAATGCTTAACCTCTTGTGATCACGTTCAAGATTTCTTTATTCACAGAGCTAATGAAAAATGCATTACCCTCCAACACTTAGACCAACAGACTCTTGGGGTTAATTAATAATACGCTCCAGGCAAATCTACCCTTTCTTTAAATGGATTAGGGTTTGTTGTATTCTGTAAACCTTATCAGTTATTTGAATATATTGTTTTATTCAACACGATATAGAAGGAGATCTAAAACATCAAAAAATGCCCTTAGCAGTGAAATACTAACATTGTTTCAGTAGATATATATTTGATAAATAGGCACAACAGCTAATTAATGCCAAGAGGCCCAAACACCCATTGATTGTAGGAAAAGAAAACAAACAAACAAACCTGGGAAACCATCTAGGTCTACTTTTAATTACGGTTATAGGCTTGTTTTCAGTAGACTGTCCATGAATACTTTGTATGCCTAAAGTATTTTTCTTGGAATAAGTTGCAAATGCCACTGACGAAGAACCTTGGTTTGTGCACAGGGCAAAAATAATTTGGGAATGTTTTCACACAGAATAACTACATTGGAAGCAGAGTTAGTGAAAGCAAAATTTACAAAGCAGTCACTACCAAGGGATTCACATGTTTTGTCCTGACGCCAAAGCCTCAACCAATAATCTGGTGTTGAAATGTGCTGGGATTAGAGATGTGGAGGCCCGGAGTTGGGGGTACAAAAAATAGGAGGAATAATACTTTTTTTTTCCCCAGGGGGGTTTTCCAGGAGCTTCACATTTCTAGCCAGGAGGAAGTAGGAATTTTCCCATTTGGCAACTGCTTTCTTTGCCAGGACCTGGGACGCGGGTGGCGCTGTGGGCTAAAGCCTCAGCGCCTAGGGCTTGCCGATCGAAAGGTCGGCGGTTCGAATCCCCGCGGCGGGGTGCGCTCCCGCTGTTCGGTCCCAGCGCCTGCCCACCTAGCAGTTCGAAAGCACCTCCGGGTGCAAGTAGATAAATAGGTACCGCTTACCAGCGGGAAGGTAAACGGCGTTCCGTGTGCGGCTCTGGCTCGCCAGAGCAGCGATGTCACGCTGGCCACGTGACCCGGAAGTGTCCCCGGACAGCGCTGGCCCCCGGCCAATAAATGTGAGATGGGCGCACAAACCCCACAGTCTGTCAAGACTGGCCCGTTCGGGCAGGGGTACCTTTACCTTTACTTCTTTGCCAGGGGATCTCTAATAGCAGCTGGAAGAGGAGAGGACAGAGGATGAGGAAAGACCTGTGAGTGAAGGGGAGCGCTTTCTCCATCCTCTAGACCCATCAGGAAACTCAACGACCTGCTATACCTGGTGTGGAAAGTGCAACTGAATGGGACACAGCTGAGGACAGCCTAAGGCAGCACCATCCATCTTGGGCCTGCCCATAAAATTAAAGTGAGTGATGAGGAGTGATGTTTGTTGTTCCAGGAACCATTGTGAGACTTTTGTGGGTGAGTTGGGAGTTTGTTTGGGCCTTGGGTGAGAATTTGGAGGCTGAGATGGAGAGCGTGTCAGAAGGAAAATGAGTTTCATTAATGTAACATTTTTATATGTTAACTATGTATTTTTATAATATTTTGTTTAATTTTTGTCTGTTGTTGCTTCAGTATTTTGTACATACTTAAGATATTTTTAATACATTAAGTGGTATAGAAATTAAACAATCAAATATAATAATAGTTACTGGGACCATTTACTGAAAGAAGTATCACTTTAATTGAAAATTCACAGACAATTTAGTTCTTTCAGCAGGAGTCCCTTATCCCAAACATTAATTTTAATATGGATTCATGTGTACAGCTCGGGTGAGACTAGCTTTCCTCAAAGTGATAATATTTTAACCACCAAATCTGAGGGGCCCATGAAACACCCCAAAACAGAGGGAGAATTCAATTCACTGTGAAGCTTATAAATCAAGGAAAACCTGGATTGAAACCCCTCAGACAAAATGATATGACTACAGATTACTTGAAGGGGAAACCTATATGCAGCTACAGAATGTTTCAATCAACGTTCTAAACAGATTTAAAGTAGGAAATTTCATATAACTTCAGCCTCCTTTCCTTTAATTATCTGTTATGAGTCCTTGATTTTGCCTCTTCTTGTTAAAAGGAAAGACTACCACAATATTTGGTCTTAATGGTTCTCTACATTACTAAATCAAGTATATCAAGGAGTCTTTCTCCACAAGGGCAGATTTAAAGGTAATAATGACTTCTGCATGATGAAGAGAGGGCACCTACTTACGGAACACAAATATATATAAATAAACTGCGTCTTTATTTTGCAACCGAAAGTCAATAGCTTGTCATAAAATACAGCTTTTAAACCAGGGCTTTCCATGTTTTATACGTCTTATATGTATATGAACTGATGAGACAAAAACATAAATAAGAATTTATCCATTGAGACTGAAGACTGCATGATACAACATGATAATTATGTTAATTAACCACATTTCTCTCTGCCCTCCTGAAGACTGCTTCAGATACACGCTTACAACAACAAAGCCTGCAAATTTCCCTAAGTGTGTACATCCAAAGCATAAACTCCATAGGGCTGCTTTTCACTGGTGTACATACTGCTGAAAGAAGGTTTATGGAAAACCACAAACATCGTAAAACAGGCTATCACAAACACTGGGGGTGTGGGCTAGGCAAGCACAACAGTTTTCCAAGAAAGGCCAAATGTACGTAAACCGAGAAATATTTGCGGCGTATTTTCCAAAAGGAAGCTGTGCAACTTCTATCACAGCTGAATATGCTACTAGCCAGTAGATACATATAAAACAACAAAATATGTTCTTGAAAATGATCTCTAGACATTTCCCCCCATTTAATGCTTACAAATTAATTCAAATATGATCTATATTCTATGTGCTTTCAGAATCAATAACATCATTTCATTCAGTTGTGACCTTACCAGCAACCTAGCTTGCAGTAATTCTATTAAGCCAAACCATCCTGTAGTTATGTCAAGACCGATTATTTTCATGGCAATGCACAGCTACAAAAATGAGGAAATAGCAGCACAGAAGAGTCCATTCCTTCTTCCCTCTGTCTTTCCTCTCCCATGCACTGCAATTACCAAGTGCCGGCATTGTAAAATCAAACTAAAATCAATGCCACATCAGATTTTATCCTTTACTATTAGGAACCTAGGATGTGGCTTTATACCATTGGTCTATCTAGCTCTGAACTGTCTACTCAGGCTGACTGCTGATTTCTAGCATTACCCTCCTTGACTGAACCTGGCAACTTTCACATGTGCTGTATTATTATGTCATGGCACCTTTCCCTGAGAACTATAAAATAAAACAGGGCTGCAGCAGGAGACACAAACTCCCCCAGACTTCCACATGGCTCCCCACAACTTACTGGCTTTGTGTTGAATACTGCACCTGTAAATATTCTCTGAGCCTTCATAGCTAGATCACAGCCCTGTTGCATCGATTCACTCTGCCCTAGATTACAGTTTCAACGTTTGAAATATTAAATCACACACTAATCACACATTAAAATAAATCTTAATATTGAATCTCTCTTAAATCTATACTCATAGTCAATATCAATAACCAATACAGTTCTGACAATATGGTTCTACCATATGAAGAAAGAGATTGCCGGGGGGGGGGAGGACTATGGTTATTTGTTTACATGTTCTGGCTCAATTATAGTTGCAGGTTAGTGCTATTGCTTCTGTAAGGAGGAAGCCAATTTTGATCATGATAAAGTTCAGGTTGTTCAATGAAAAGTCTAGGCATATTTACTAGGTCCTAAAAGTGGTGGATGCAGGTGGTGCTGTGGTCTAACCCACAAAGCCTAGGGCTTCCCAATCAGAAGGTCGGCAGCTCGAATCCCCGCAACGGGGTGAGCTCCCATTGTTTGGTCCCAGCTCCTGCCCACTTAGCAGTTCGAAAGGACGTCAAAGTGCAAGTAGATAAATAGATACCGCTCCGGCGGGAAGGTAAACGGCGTTTCCGCGCGCTGCTCTGGTTTGCCAGAAGCTGCTTAGTCATGCTGGCCACATGACCTGGAAGCTGACTGTGGACAAACGCCAGCTCCCTTGGCCTATAGAGCGAGGTGAGCGCACACCCCCAGAGTCGTCCGCAACTGGACCTAACGGTCAGGGGTACCTTTACCTTTAAAATTGGTGCAATTCCTTTATCAAATGCAAGTATGGAAGCTGGTGCATGGCTTGTGCTTCTTGATTCAGTTTTCTTAACTAAGCTGCTGCTCTGTATTTGCTTCAGCACAGGTATCTGTCAGAGTCATTACTGCCCTTGCAACAAGTCTTAGGCACACAAGTGTACTCCATCTTTAAAATGGGCAAGTTGTTAGAGCCTTTCTAAACAGGCTAGAATAAAATATTCATTGTAGAAATGTGTGATTCCTTGATATTGTAACATGTTACATACAGGCATGCTATCTCTTTGAGGGTTGATGCCTGTGGGTGTGACCAGGTGCTTGAGTGATGGCTCTACACTTATTTCTAGTTCTTGTGTTATTTCCGTAGCACATTGCACTAGTCTGGATTATGACAGTTTGATGGAGTCTCATCATTGGGGGGTGGGGTTGAGGCCTGCCTACCTTTTGAGTTAGAAGTCCACTCGATTTCATTTCACTCCAAATTTATGCATTAAGGTCTGGGAAATCTATTTCCACAAATACACCTTACCTGAAGAATGCTCACCTGTACCCCCATATCGGTTGCATCAGGTGAGCATACCTTTAGTAAACTGAAACTCATAAAGGATTACTTAATATCTACCACAGGGAAAGAAAGGTGATACCACCTTATTATACTTTCAGCACAATATAAACTTGCTAGCTAGCCAAGCCTTTTTTGACAGTTAAATTTATAAGTTTGCCAAAAACAAGGAACAAGTCATTCAAGTAGGTTACAAGTTCAAATATTAAATGATTAGTTATTATAATAAAAGACTTCATGGTTGAATTACTCATTTTTAATTCTAGTAATTTAATTTTATCAATTGTCAATGCTTATAGAAACTACAATGGATTGCAATTTGCAGGTGTTGTAAGCAATTCTTTGTACATTCCAATAAAGAACCTTTGTGACTCTAGTGGACTGATATTCATGTTTATTAATGATTTTATCATCATGAAATGCCACCTATTAAACTATAATGAATGTGTTGTGTTATTCCATGCACTTATGGTATATTTTCTACATGTAGCTTGGGGGGGGGAGGCCCCAAGACTACGTTTTGCCCTGGATCCCAGGTTCTTTCTCTCTCTCTGCAGCCCTGTTTGTATGCACGTGTGCTAACAGTTTAATATTGCTGCTATAAACACAAGCT
Organism: Podarcis vaucheri; assembly: GCF_965113315.1. Classification (NCBI taxonomy): domain Eukaryota; kingdom Metazoa; phylum Chordata; class Lepidosauria; order Squamata; family Lacertidae; genus Podarcis; species Podarcis vaucheri. The sequence continues at coordinate 44,073,431 of NC_138749.1, forward strand.
TAACGTGGATTACAGCTGGTGCAGATGTTGGCACTCTTCATCTTAAGCACTTGTGAGCTGTATAGTGGGTTTCCCATCATATTTACCCAGATTTAAACTCCATTAAATTGAACAGGAATGAATATGCTTGGGATTAAAACCTTGAATTGCATTTATATTTTTTACTGGGAAGTAAGCTCAATTAAACAGTGGGATTTACTATCAGCTAGGGATATAAAGAGCAAGCTCTTTAGTTTTTCAATAACTTGGGAGGGTAATAGATCCATCTCCCAATATCAAGGTGATGCACAGAAAGCATGTTTATTCCTTAAGAGCACACAGCACAACTTTGGTTATTTACTAGATAAGAACTTCAAGCACATACAGATGCACTTACTAACTGGGGCCACTTGGTTATTTTCTGTTGTGGGTTGGATTTGGTATCCCTACAGCTTTACTCCCTAAACATAAGGTAAAGGTAAAGGGACCCCTGACCATTAGGTCCAGTCGTGACCGACTCTGGGGTTGACGATGCTCATCTCGCTTTATTGGCTGAGGGAGCCGGCGTACAGCTTCTGGGTCATGTGGGCAGCATGACTAAGCCGCTTCTGGTGAACCAGAGCAGTGCACGGAAACGCCGTTTACCTTTCCGCCGGAGTGGTACCTATTTATCTACTTGCACTTTGATGTGCTTTCGAACTACTAGGCTGGCAGGAGCAGGGACCAAGGAACGGGAGCTCACCCCGTCGTGGGGATTCGAACCGCCAACCTTCTGATCAGCAAGTCCTAGGCTCTGTGGCTTAACCCACAGCGCCACCTGCGTCCCTAAACATACTTGCTATGAATTCAATGCTAGTTTCTTCCCCTCCCGAGTGATAGGGGGCTGGCTTTTAAGAGAGACCACCTACCTGGTAACATGCCAAGCACTGGCTGGCACCATCAGTCAGCTGCAAGGCAACGCTTGGGGTACACTAAGGAGGGCTGTTCTTCTGACAATCCTCAGCCCTTCCGTTACATCTAAACCTTAAAATCTGAACCCAGTGGGACCCTCCCCTGGATCAGAGTCCTCTAGCTCCACAAGTCCCTCCCACTCCTCCTCCTTGTCCAACCAATCCCATAAAGATGTTCCCACAGGGCTCATGACACAAATGCCTTTTATTAGATGAAAGCAGCAGTGTTAAAGTAGTAAAGTCTTGATGAAAAGTCTTATTTCCCTTCCTGACAAACAGGTCCAACTATGCCAAACTTAAACTGCAAAGTCTTGCGTGACGGAAAACGTGAAGATGAAAGAAAGCAACACAGGAACAGAAAGTCTGTCCATGTCTACATGTAAACAGCAAGGGAACAAAAAACAAGCACTGTTGTTGTTAACGGTTTCCAATAATCATAAATCCATGTACCGTATATGTTTTCAGATGCAGTTTGGTAGTATGTTTTTAAATGTGCTTCCTGAGTGTTAATGGAGGGGAGATTAGAACCCTTTTGTATGTACACAAAGGGAAATGTATGCATGTCTTGCCTTCTCATCTACCCCGGTGTGCAAGAAAATGAAGCAGGAAGTTTGTTTACTTTTCATTCTAACATCTTTTCAAATCGTTCACAGTGGCATGTTATTACAGCAGACAAGTGGGGGTTTTTTCACACCACATTCTTTTGTATCCCTAATCTACGGGAATAAAGGTTATAGTGCTTCAACCCAGTCAACGAAGTGCCATTTGTATCCAATATGCTTGATGTGCAGCAGTTTTATTAAAGGAGACAGCAACTTCCTCACAGGCATGATAATTCCACATCATGCAAAACATAATGAGCCAGCATAGCTACGACTGAACTGATTACATTAGTCTTAAATTTAATCACAGACTGCCCAAAACAGTTAGCCGTTGTTACTCCATTGCAAATTGGAAGACACAACCATTGTTCAGAAGACTGTTAGCAACTGTTGAATGATGGAAGGCAACAAGTACAGGTGACCCACTCAGTCACATCATGCATAAACTCCCCCCTCCCCACTAAATACTCAAAATATATTTTAACTCTATAGAGAGCTTCAAGTAAACTTTTTAAGAATTCCTATTTTTACTGTAAACAAGCATCAATCCCTTGCCCTATTACTATCAAGTTTAGTGAAGAGAAATTACACAGCAAATAAGTTTGTATGCAATTTGTGAGGAAATAGGGGTGAGAACAAGAGAGAGAAAAAGCAAACTGAGCACATTTCTTGAGAAAATTCATTATACAGCACTTAAACGTGCTGGTCTGCAATTTGCAAGTTTATGAGAGTTTCTGCATTTATAATACATTCCCTCATCACGGGGAAGAAATGAAAACCTTATGAAAGGAATAATTACGAGTGTATGAGTTCTGTTCATACTACTGAGCAATAAGAAATGTCAACCCAATTATGAAACTATGGAAGCAAAACGTGAGGAGAAAATACAGCAGTGGCACAACTGCTGCACAGAGAATCCTTCAAATTAAACCACTGAATTAAATGGGTATATGGGGTGAATTAAATGGGTATATGGAGTAGCACTTCTGGTGGGGGACAATGTCTGACTTCACCCCCAGAGGTGTGCTCCATTGTCTCTCGAAACAGACAGATGTCAATTATTATTATTATTATTATTATTATTATTATTATTATGCCAGTATGGCATTAAATGAAACTTCTACAACTTTAAAACTAAGCTTTTACTTTAATTACCATATGGCTAAAGAATTGTATAGCCACCCAAATCTCACGAAACTGATGAAAATATTTTTATAGTTTTTTTCTTGATGATAATAAACTGTGTGATGTAGATAAGAAGCATTGTTTAAGAAAACTAAACGTAAAGGCAAGATGAAAACAAGAACCCAAAAACAACACTACCCGCATGGTTAACAGATTTTTCAAAGACTGCTCTTCAATCTCTTTTTAAACTTAAAAACCACATTAGACTAATCAAAGCATAGAACTGTAGAGCTGGAAGGAACTCTGAGGGTCCTCTGGCCATTAACTAACATATAACATAATTATAAAAGTTGCACAACTATAACAATGCAGTAATCGTGAGTTGTGAATTGCTACTAACAAATCTCACAGACCTTGCAACAATAGCGTATGCTACCTAAGCACAGCCACCATATTAAATACAGTAACTGCATGGACAGGAGTGGTAAAATGGTTACATGGAGCATTTAGTTGCTATTTTCTGCCATAGAATATTCTCTGCAATTGCATCTTTGTGTCAACACTGTCAGGTCCTACCAGTTACTACCAGCTTTTCTTGCTACACTGTGCAAGATCAAGCCAGGGTTTGGTCAACTTGAGACCTAGGTCTACTCGGGAGTTCAACAGCCAAACAATATATGCATTTAAACAGGCAGTGTCCATCATATTAGAGGGAGGAGGAACATTGGCTACTGTCTAATCATTCATATACTTGGAAGCATATGTAGAAACCATCTGGTCACAATTGCCCACACTATCTTAAGTTTTCCTATAATAAAGAAATGACCTCAGGCTTGGAATTCTGATCTGAGATTGCTGCATCATTATGCATTGAAGAAAAGAGAATTATGGCCTTTCCTTTCTTTGGCACACAATTTACAAGTGTCAAATCTTCCTGGAAACAAAAAATGCTGTTGTTGATACTTCTGGATTTGTGGGCAAGGAACTCAGAGAAATTCTGATTTGTTTGTTTTTCAATTTGCCAACCAGAGCACAGAGTTTTTCTTAGCTAATCCTCTGATTGGTAGCATACTAGTGAAGAAGTAACCAGTTGTTATAGTCCATGCAAAACCCTATAAATGTATTAAGACCATTATTGTCTAACCCTTTTTTAAAGCCATCCATCCAAGTTGCTGGCCATCACTGCCTCCTGTGGGAATGAGATAGTTAAAGTATGGAACAATGTTCTGGCCTAACCATCTGTGGACATGACAAATGAATTATGGCTTCAACAAGCAGAATTTTGCAATCATTTTGACTCATAGGACATTATATGCATGGCTTTTCAGGTTTCTCTTTCCAGAATCAACCCCAAAGTTGTAAAAACATCATTTCTTCACTCACTGCAGGAAGTGATGGCTGAAACATGACATGGCAATTCACACCTCGTCATGGTTGAGAACAACCTGGAACATGGAATTATGACACAAAAGTTTTACTTTTTTCAGTGGGTTAAAGTCAAAGTCAATTACAAAACTGTGCACCATTATTATTACTATTATTATTATCATCATCATCATCATCAATATTATTATTCTCAATAAAATACTTCTCTTAGCTCATCACTGTTGGTCTGTAGAGCACCTTACATGGGCACTCCACTATCTTGATTGCTGAACCCAATTACTCACACTTAGCTCCCTTAAGTTTAAAAGTGCTAATTCTGGGTGCAGCACCACCTGACAGACAACAGCCTCCTCTGGAAAAGAGCCAGGACAGGTCCCCCAGTACAATATTTGAGATAAATACCCTCCAGTCCTTCATGTTCTGGAAGAGCTTATTCCCTGAACATGGGGAGTAGTTTGCAGATGTGTGTAGTGGGGCTGGGCTACGTCTAGTTTTCAATATTGTGATATATCCCCAGCTTAACATGTCTGAAATATGGATGGAGCTATGTAGAGGCATTGGCTGACTTCACAGTGTTTCCCATATTGTGATTTTTGCCGGCGCCTGTTCTTGTGATTCACTGCTCCTTGCATGAGGCAAGGGAGAGCAGAGCCACAGAGTTAACAGGGGCTGCAGGAATCAAGAGAAGTATTGGCTGGCTTTGCGGTTTTCCCCACATTGTGATTTCTGCATAGCACATACACACATCATATTGCCTGGTCAAAAATTATGAAAGCTATATATGAGGAGATGGACTTCACGCCCAGCCCTAGTGTGTAGAGATACTTGTCCCAAGCAAGTATGCTAGTACCTGGAAGTGTCTTAGAGGGCATTCCCAAAGAATAACACTTGTCGTGGCCAGAAGAAGGCATCCCCTCTACGTACCTGGATGTGTGGACTTATAAGTAAATGGTGTTGCTGGGAGGCCCATGTCCCATCATGAAAACTATGGGTGCTGCAATTACACTAAAATCACTTGAAAGTCTAGCAACTCCCCCACCCCACCCCACTTCTCCTATCATCTGCAGAGAACTGCATTAACATTGGGCATTTCTCATCTACACCAATCTTGTTTGGAGGTGCCAATCTTTCCAAGGGAAAAGCCTGACAAGTACGAAAGAAGCATACATACAGGACATTCCCTGCAAGATACATTTAAATGATCTGACATAACTCAAGTAGGCCTTTTTACCTCCAAGTTGTACCTTTACCATCCACTGTATCTGTTTTCTGAAGACCTATTTAGCTGACGATCCTTACAGGGAAACTTCAGCAATTTCTTCCACTTAAGTTATTTTACAAGCAGAAGGAATGAGAAAGCAACTGCCAGACCTCCTTATGCCAGGATCTTACTTATGAAAGAGAATGGAGTGCCCTGGCTTGCCTTTTATCCTGCTGCTGGCATTGGCAGCTTTAAAGGATACAAGATAATATTTTCAAAAACAGACAAAGAAGATATGGGATTCTGGCTTGAAGTTATTTCATGGTATTTAGCCATTGTTAATTCCGTCTCCTCGACCAAAGAACTGGCAGCACACTAGATATTCCAGATTAGCTCGCGCTCTTGCTGCTTCTTCTTTTGAACAAAGAAAGCATAGAGCAATATGAATTATCTGTGTCATAGGCTAAGAAAAAAAATACCCGGCACCTTTTAAAGGTTTTATGCTTTTCAAGGCATCTGCATTTGTATCCCTTGTCTGTATGCCCTTCCAAATATTATTATTTTCAGTTGACTTATGAGCAATCCTGATTCCTATTCATTTCTGTGCATCTGGGAAGAGGGAGGCGGGATCCTGCAATTTTCACACAAAGAATGTGCCAGGTTTCTTTAAGCATCTGCATATGTTTGCTTGCCTACATTTGTGTCACTTTTTGCACATAAGAAAGTCCACTAGCGTTTGTGGGTGGCTAAATTAATTGTGTTCGTGGGGTTCCCCTAACGCATGGTCCATGATATAGCCCCTACATCCTTTAATACAGCCCTTGGTTTGGGGAAGCATTCATATATTTACTACTTGGCTTCAATAATATCATGCAAGAGGGTTAATCTACCGCACAATTATCACCACATTGGAAGCATGGGGGAAACTGCCATAGAAGAATTCATACGCCATACCCTCAGTGAACTTCTTCTCAGTTATTCTGTATTTAACTTAGGGCTTACCCAGGTGATAGAGAATAAATGCTCCCCATCAGATGCTATCATTTGCACAACAGGTCCAAAGCACTTATTCAAAGATAATTCTTGATAATAGCTCAGTTGGTAGAGCATGAAACTCTTACGGTAATCTCAGGGTTGTGAGTTTGAGCCCCAAGTTGAGCTAAAGATTCCAGAACTGCAAGGATTGCGCTACATGACCCTCATAGTCCCTTCCAACTCTACAATTCTCTGATATCCTGCACACATGTTATTACAGTGGTACCTCGGGTTAAATACTTAATTAGTTCTGGAGGTCCGTACTTAACCTGAAACTGTTCTTAACCTGAAGCACCACTTTAGCTAATGGGGCCTCCTGCTGCCACTGCGCCGCCAGAGCACGATTTCTGTTCTCATCCTGAAGCAAAGTTCTTAACCTGAAGCACTATTTCTGGGTTAGCGGAGTCTGTAACCTGAAGCGTATGTAACCTGAGGTACCACTGTACTAAAGGGAGGGAGGAAAGCTTTGCAGGTGGACGGACGAGATATGCCAGCAGGGGAATATTTTGCAACTTCAAAAATATCACTTCCCTATGGTAACTTTGTAGTGTTACACATATGTACATTCATGCTTGCAGCCCTGCAGTCAGTTTAGTCATCAATTTAAGCAATTGCAGAAAACTAGGAACCTGATCATGAGACTGAATAAAAAAAGCAATGTGGGAACTGGCCTTAAGGCCCCATGACAAATCAGCTGCAATAGAATTTATGGAGAACTCCAAACACCCACACAAACCACAGTCCAATTCATCCTGTCTCTCTAACAATGGCATAGTTTTCATTATAATTTGAAGAAAACTGCTATCATACTGGCTCTTCAGAGAACAGGTGGCTAATAATTAATTTTAAATACAGAGGTGAAAGAGATATACAAAATGCAAAGCACTCCATTTAACTCTCTTGTTACTGATGCAATTTAAGAGCAGTATCTCCATGTAAAAAAATCAGTGGTGCAGTTAAGCTTAACTCTCATTTTTGACACCAGAATGAAGACCAGTGTGCATGTTAATACAGCTTAATTAAAAGCAGATTTTTACCATTTTAAGATAGAAGCAGCTGCTACTGACACTGATAAAGAAATGTTTGCCTCTAAGCTATGCTCTCTAGTGCTGTATACATGGGAACTAATTAAAATTTGCTTTCAGAAAGAAGCTTCTTGACAATCAAAGCCATTTGTTGCATTTATTCAATAATACTGAGTTTATAATCCCCTCTGCAGGATTGTATGATATTTTTATAAGTACATACAATGAATTTCTTCTGATTTTGCTTTCCATGTCCCCCATAATGAAAAGTAAAACACAGGAACAAAAAAAGAATTTTGTTCTCACTTGCCTGCAAGTAGATACAGGCTGTGATGCACACAGATCATTTTTTAGCCTTTAAGCTCCACAAGGAAAAGGAGAATGGAACCAAAAGGTACTTTTCTTTTCTCTGAGTTTTGACAACTTCCTCTATGGAAAAGGTATGATACATATTTTGGAAAAGGCTGTTTGCCTGTTCACCTGTTCCACAGAGAAGTGTGCAGAGTCCAGAGAAAGAACTAAGTGACCTTTTCCCATCCTTAGGACCCCCTTGGAAATTCACAAACCTGCTGCACCTGAAACGGGTGTGGATATTCAACAGAATGTACTGAAAATGTATATGAGCCAGTTCTCCATACTGCTGACCTAGAAATAATGTAAGAAGGATCCAAAGGAGGAAAACTTTGTACATTTCTAAATGTTATTCTAAAAAAACCAAAACAGTGCGTTCCTTCCCACCCCCCCAAAAAGTATTTGATCAAAAGTGGAAGTATTATTCTCTCTTCTTTTATATATAATTTTTATTGGTTTTTACATTTGTCACATAATCACATGTATATAATCACAAAATAAATTCCCGATTACCCCCACCCCCATGACTTCCCCTTCTGGTTTATAACATACTAACGTCTCCTGCTTACTGTCTTATCCCTCTAGTTACGACCTTAATTCATTCTGGAAGTCCATTCTTAGCATGAAACTGTTCTTAACTAGAGGCGTGCTTTCGCTAATGGGGTCTCTTGCTGCCGCTGCGCCGCCGGCACATGATTTCCGTTCTCATCCTGGGGCAAAGTTCTCAACTCAAGGTAACTCTTCCAGGTTAGAGGAGTTTGTAACGTGAAGCGTTTGTAACCTGAGGCTTTTGTAACTCAAGGTAGCACTGTATTGATGTCAAGCTGACCGGTCAGTAGAAGAGGAGGGTTGAGTCACACCAGTTCATCAAAATTTACATCTGTAAGCTACAGCATGACTGAATTCCTGTACAGATCTCTGCCATTTAGACTAGATCTGCTGTCAGTAGCAGAATTCCAATAAATGACAATTTCTCCAAAACTCCCACACTAACAATGTTATCATCCTTGCACCATCCTTCCCTTTTCGCGCACACTTTAGCGCCAAGCTTGTCCGGTTATCATTAAAGCAACTAAAAACGACTTCTTCTTTTTTTGTTATTTTACAGTGAATAGCAGGTGTGGGACCTGAATCAGGGCAAAGGGGATTGGGCGCTCTAACCCTTTAACCCCCTGCTATGGTTTTAAACTAGATCAAGTCCTCATTCCTGTTATTTGCATCAGGAAGAAAGCTCCTGTTAGTGCCACTGGGAGCTTTCCTCCAATACAAATAGGTGTAGGCTGCCCCTCTTGGTTGTGCCCATGATCTTTATCATAGCATGTTCTCCACCATTCATGCAGTTGCTCTACACAGGAAGATCCTATCTCAACAACTCTTGTAAGTTATCCCTTTAAAAGGGCCTATAAACACAGAGAACATGCATGCATTTTTAATAAAGTCAAGAGCTGTATCAAGAATACTTTCAGTATTCAGTGGGCAATCTGAAGACCAATTAAGAGTGCAGCTGTGATTTTATGCATACTGACTGGGGAGCAGGGGTGCCAACTTGAATAAAATATTTCAGGGGCCCAGGTAAGCCCCACCCTGCAAAATCGATCACATGATACAGTGCACACACTCTATTTGGGGGGGAGGCGGCTCCCTCAAATATTTTATTGGGGGAGCCAAAGCCCCCTCAGCCCCTAGGAGTTGGTTCCTATGCTTGGGAGCGACTCCCATTCAAATCAGTGGGACTTACTTCTGATTAAATACACACAGGATTGGGCTGCACATGCAGTTTAGACATCCGGATTAGACAATGGATTTCGACTTCGGAAATGAGTGAGATGATAAATTAAATAGTGAATTTTGCTCTGCTACCAACTTCTCCAATGGCTTAGAAGTACCTAGATCAAAAGCAGATGGTAAACCACACTGGATTTCGACAGGCACAACATTTCACACTAACCCCTTTATAATATTCTTCATTGCAAAACACAGACAATGGGTTATGTTGTTTGTTTTTCATTCAGCATTTGACTGATCTGTTCAAAGTGGAAACTTGCATGAAAGGATGCTGATCTTAGCTAGGGCTTTTAGAGTAGAAATAGCAGTAAATTAAGGGAAAGCGAAAAGATTCTCTGAAGAAAGGCGTTACACAAAGGGAAGAGGAGATAAAAGACACTGTCTGAATTTAAAACTATTTTCTTCTTGCATCTTGAGAATATATTACTACATATAATTAAAAGCTTTCAACCAAACATCCATGGCCTTGCATTTCTTTTCTTGAAAATATCCGAAGAAGGTGAGACTTAAGAATTTCAGAGATTTTGTTTAAACTTCAAAGATTTTGTTTGGGGAGTTTTGTATTTTTTGTTTTTCTCACTGGGATTGATCCAAGTCTATTGTGGCCCCGATTTTACATCTGCTCTTTGAAGATGTTTCCACCACATGTCAATACTTCTGTTTCCATGACACTGTCACATCTTACTTCAATTGTGCAAATGATTCTGTGCATATCTTCAAAGGTAATCTCATCAGTCTTAGACAGAGTTCTTCAGAGGCTTGCTAGGCAAAGATGTTCTCTCTTTTTTTAGATAAAAGAAAACATCTTTGTTCAGAAGGTCCCCAGGTAAACATATTCAGATGGATCACTTTCCGATACGCCACATTCAAAACTTATACCAATGTAACTGTTATCTAGACATAGAACTGACCTGAAATGAATTAACATCAGAAATTAAATATTCCTCCATCTATAACTGAGTGTAAATTTTCACTTTGCTCAGAGTGCAAATCTGTATGCAACTATATCTGTCATCTAAACTAAGTGCATCAATGTATACATGTCTGCCCAAAACAACTAAAGCTGTTTTGGACAACCTGTGGTAAGGAAACAGAATATCACCAGCAATTCTTGCCACTAACCTCCACATGTTGACCATTGTTTTGGAAACAAAAAACTATATGTTCATAAGCTGTACCCAGAAAGATTGCCATAAGATTGGGTTAGGGACACTGCAGTCACATGCACAAATATGCATGTACATCTTGTAACACATGTAGCTTTGTTCACAAAGGAACAATGCTGGAAGTTAGGAGCAGGGACAGCAAATATTATTCTGTATTCCCTTTACACATTGACTTTACACCTACTTATAAACTTCAAGGAAGAGCTATAGCTCAATAATAGAGCACATTTTTCACATGAAGGAAGTCCATAGAGCCTCTTAGAAAGAACCTAGTTCATACCACTAGAAAAGACCTGATTCACACCACTATGTCCAACATGTTCATACCATTAGTACAGGCTTTCCAAGCTGCCGCCCCCACCCAGTAAGAAAGCTTCCAAAAGGAGAGTTATATCAAGATCCAGCCATTACACTATTTTGCTTGGAGAACAGAAATGCACATTTTGCCCTTAAGAAACAAAATAGCAGCTTGAGAATCTAAAATGACCACAATAATTGTGCCAGCACTAAAGTCAAATGGTAAGGAAAGTCTGCAGAGCTTACAAGCACACTGTAAGGCACTTAAACAGTATCGTTATCTAGTTCTTGTGATTAATTGACTGCTGAATGTTCTTGCTGAGGGCAAAGTGTTTGCAAAACTCGACCTTGCCAAAGCATATTGGCAGCAAATTATCAATGCTACTGTTACTGATTCCCAAGCAATCATCAATTTCCTAAGGAGTTAAGAATCTTCAATTCCAGGTACCATATTTTGATACTGTACTAATCATTGGATTAAGAAAGGATGGACTTTCAAAGTCTCCAGAAAGTCTCCTGTTTTGTTTTGATAAATTAGGTATCCACACTTTCATTTTTAAATGTTTCTAGTATTTACCCTGACGCACTATATGTGCAGTTGATGATGCACCAAGTTGAAAAGCAAAGTAAGAGTTACTCAATTTAGAACTACTCTATTCTGAACCTAAAAATGCAGAGTGTAATGTTGCTGGTCAACAAAAGAGGTTTAAAGACTCTCTCAAGGCAAATCTTTAAAAATGTAGTATAAACACCGACAACTGGGAAGCACTGGCCTGTGAGCACTCCAACTGGAGAACAGCCTTTACCAAAGGTGTCATGGACTTTGAAGATGCTCAAACTCAGGATAAAAGGGAGAAATATGCTAAGAGGAAGATATGCTTGGCAAACCCTCACCATGATCAACTCCCGCCCAGAATCCTATGTCCCCACCATCAAAGGACATGTAGATCCAGAACTGGCCTCCACAGTCACTTACGGACTCACTGTTAAAACTGTGTTCATGGAAGACAATCTTACTCTGCCACGAGTGATTGCCAAAGAAGAAGACTTAATTTATACCACACTTTCCTTCCACAAAAGGTAAGCCTTGCTGAGTCATCACTGACTTCATTATCTGCTTGGAAAGTACTTCCTTAGAGTTGGACTCCCTAGTATGAAGGTACTTTCCAGAGTGCTAACAAATTACAGGTATTGACCTTTAATTTTATGCTGGTATATTACAATGAGCAGAAACCATTATTCCTTAGTGCTGACCTTTCCCTATATTGGAGTTATTGGAGGTATTTGGTGTTATACAGGAGCATGCAGATGCACCAATTGTTTACCATTCAAGAACAATGTCCTCCACCGAACAACTATGTACAAAAAGCCCTTACTGTTATTGAAGAGCCTGGATAGCTCAGCTGGTTAGAGCATGGTGCTGATAATGCCAAGGTTGCGGGTTTGATCCCTGTCTGGGGCAGCTGCACCATAGGGGATTGGACTTGATAAACCTGAGGGTCCCTTCGAACTCTAAAATTCTATGATCTATTCATTACTTCTACTGTTATCTCTATGGCATGTAGAGAGGCATTTTCCTTTTCAGTATGCATTAACAGAAACAAGGTCAAACACAAAAAGTTAGGAAGGAAGCCAAATAAGTTGCTATTTCAAAAATATTTAGGAAAGGCTGGGTATGTTCACTAATGATGCAGATCAAGACAGATTCACTAAACAGCAACATTTGACTTGGCAGGATGACAAGGCTAAAGTCTGTGAAATACAATTCTTCAGTTATGCATTAAGCATTCTTTTTCTTAACACGCTTCTCCTTAAAATAAAATAAAGTATGTGAAGAGATCATACAAATGAATACTAATTCAGAGAAAGGGTCTAGTTTCTAGAAAGACTTCTCAGAACATTTCAACTCCTGTACTTCTTCAGTGTACCCTGAAGGTCAAAGTATACATGACATTGGACTTCTGCAATGGAAACTCCCAACATCTATTTACTGTATTTCATAAAATGGAACTGTGGAAGGGGATAACTCTAGATCAGGTCCATGACAAGGGGAAGAAACCTAACCACTGATTCTCACACCAATCCCCTAACTTAATTCACCTTGTCTGAAGCCATTCATTGTGTAGGGAATTTATAGTCTTAATCTCTCATGCTTGTCAGTTTTCTCCTCTACGGCTAAAAGCATCTAGGAGTTCAGAATCGAAATCAGCATGGGAGCAAAGAATTAGAACCTTACCCACAGCAACACAACCCCAGTTGAAATTGTTCCTCCCCCTTGTTTCTTACTGTGATACAAAAGGGGACTGGGAGTGCCAATGGTAAAACATAAATGTTGCATGTGGTTTTTGAACCTCATCTCATCCGCTTTCTGTCTCTATAACTACCTCATTCATAAACACATTGGTTTGGAAGTAAGCTCTACTAATTTGTATAATCAATATTTTTTGTGGAATTTATCTCCTCGAAAGTATTTTGAGGATTACAGCCAGTGACATCTTTGTAACACAGTCATTATATTTCCTCTTTCTTTGAATGGAAGCAGGGACTTATCTGCAGTTGCTCCCTGTCTGTCGAATGATCTCTTTGAGGTTATGTGGCAACTTCCTTTTCAGATTTCAAAAATAATGGAACACATTTTAATTTAAAATAGCCTTCAGGCACGGCTACCACTATTAGGCTGTTTTTTTATACATCTATATTTTTCGCTGTTGTTAAGCTGTGACTGTACAATGATTTACTGTGACAGTATTTTGATGTTTTATGGTGTTATAGGTCGTAACAAACATATGGAGAGGCAAGGTGGAAGCTCAAATTAACATTACGTGGCTACTCAAATGCTACCACCAGTCTCTCTAAAGTCTAAACTGTAATGAAGCGTAAGACTGCAGCATAATTTTTTTAGAAATTTTATGTCCAGAAGACATTTCATTACCGGTAATTACACCTATAGCGAGCTCCATTTGTACTGTTGTTGTTTAGTCGTGTCCGACTCTTCGTGACCCCATAGACCAGAGCACGCCAGGCACTCCTATCTTCCACTACCTCCCGCAGTTTGGTCAGACTCATGTTTGTAGCTTCGAGAACACCGTCCAACTATCTCGTCCTCTGTCGTCCCCTTCTTCTTGTGCCCTCCATCTTTCCCAACATCAGGGTCTTTTCCAGGGAGTCTTCTCTTCTCATGAGGTGGCCAAAGTATTGGAGCCTCAGCTTCACGATCTGTCTTTCCAGTGAGCACTCAGGGCTGATTTCCTTAAGAATGGATACGTTTGATCTTCTTGCAGTCCATGGGACTCTCAAGAGTCTCCTCCATTTGTACTACTGAACAATATTAGCAGTAATCTCAGCAGACTAACACTTTCCTTTCATCGTCCATTTCACTTCTTCCACTTTTATGACTAATTTGCATGTTTTCATTAGGATGTATTTAGTTTCCCTCCTACAAATCAGCAATTGATGATCCAACCGTACCAGTGACTACCTTGCCTTTGACTATGAATATTGGGTATGGGGGGGAAAGCAATCTGTATTAAGACTGGTATTTTGTTTTTCAAAAGAATGATAGAATAACTTCACAAGTATTTGGAGCATGCATAAAACAACATAGACAGCCAAACCTATCCCAGATGTTGGTGCATGAAGTTCTACGAAGAAGGCTGAGATTCTGAAAGGTGCCTAACTCCCATAGGCACACATTGCCTATACAAAAATGAAAATGGTCTGCTTTACTTTTCATCTCTACCAAGGCCAGGTTCACACAACCACTTCAATGCATAGCAGCTTTTGTTCATCTCATACAGAGTGCTTGTGAAGCAACCAAAACAGTGAGGCGATACTGCAGAGGCACCCACACAACATCAGTATCACGCAACCACGAACTTGGACAATGTATCAACAGGTAAGTGGCCATGTTGGCTCTGCTGGGACACCTGAGCAGTCCAGAGACCTTCCTGCTTTTCCCTTACCCCTAACACCATCCAGGTAAATGAAAGTTGACACCAGCTTTGAGGGAAAGGTTCCACAGCAGCCATTTCTGAGTTGTGTGTCGTGCAGATACCTATATCTCAGCCAATATTATCATCGTCCAGAAAGCTTTTGTGGTGTGCCAAGCACAGCTTGGTTTTACCACATGTCAAGTGGTCATTCAAGACCATAATAATAATAATAATAATAATAATAATAATAATAATAATTTATTATTTATACCCCGCCCATCTGGCTGGGTGTCCCCAGCCACTCTGGGCGGCTTCCATAAAAACCAAAAATACAGTAAAATATCACACGTTAAAAACTTCCCTGAACAGGGCTGCCTTAAGATGTCTTCTGAATGTCAGGTAGTTGTTTATCGTTTTGACATCCGCTGGAAGGGCGTTCCACAGGGCGGGCGCCACTACCGAGAAGGCCCTCTGCCTGGTTCCCTGTAGCTTTGCTTCTCGCAATGAGGGAACCGCCAGAAGGCCCTCGGCGCTGGACCTCAGCGTCCGGGCAGAATGATGGGGGTGGAGACGCTCCTTCAGGTATACTGGACCGAGGCCGTTTAGGGCTTTAAAGGTCAGCACCAACACTTTGAATTGTGCTCGGAAACGTACTGGGAGCCAATGTAGGTCTTTCAAGACCGGTGTTATATGGTCTCGGCGGCCGCCCCCAGTCACCAGTCTAGCTGCCGCATTCTGGATTAATTGTAGTTTCCGAGTCACCTTCAAAGGTAGCCCCACGTAGAGTGCATTGCAGTAGTCCAAGCGGGAGATAACCAGAGCATGCACCACTCTGGCGAGACAGTCCGCAGGCAGATAGGGTCTCAGCCTACGTACCAGATGGAGCTGGTAAACAGCTGCTCTGGACACAGATTTAACCTGTGCCTCCATGGACAGCTGTGAGTCCAAAATGACTCCCAGGCTGCGCACCTGGTCCTTCAGGGGCACAGTTACCCCATTCAGGACCAGGGAATCCTCCACACCTGCCCGCCTCCTGTCCCCCCAAAACAGTACTTCTGTCTTGTCAGGATTCAACCTCAATCTGTTAGCCGCCATCCATCTTCCACCCGCCTCCAGACACTCACGCAGGACCTTCACCGCCTTCACTGGTTCTGATTTAAAAGAGAGGTAGAGCTGGGTCAAATCTTGGAATGACATGAGCCAACAGTGTGACGTGGCAGCTAAAAAAGCCAATGCAATTCTGGGCTGCATCAATAGGAGTATAGCATCTAGATCAAGGGAAGTAATAGTGCCACTGTATTCTGCTCTGGTCAGACCTCACCTGGAGTACTGTGTCCAGTTCTGGGCACCACAGTTCAAGAAGGACACTGACAAACTGGAACGTGTCCAGAGGAGTGCAACCAAAATGGTCAAAGGCCTGGAAACGATGCCTTATGAGGAACGGCTAAGGGAGCTGGGCATGTTTAGCCTGGAGAAGAGGTGGTTAAGGGGTGATATGATAGCCATGTTCAAATATATAAAAGGATGTCATATAGAGGAGGGAGAAAGGTTGTTTTCTGCTGCTCCAGAGAAGCGGACACGGAGCAATGGATCCAAACTAGAAGAAAGAAGATTCCACCTAAACATTAGGAAGAACTTCCTGACAGTAAGAGCTGTTTGACAGTGGAATTTGCTGCCAAGGAGTGTGGTGGAGTCTCCTACTTTGGAGGTCTTTAAGCAGAGGCTTGACAACCATATGTCAGGAGTGCTCTGATGGTGTTTCCTGCTTGGCAGGGGGTTGGACTCGATGGCCCTTGTGGTCTATTCCAACTCTATGATTCTATGATTCTATGAAATCAGAAACCAGAACAGCTTTTGTAAATCTGGGACTGTCCCTGGAAAACAGGGGCACTTGGAGGGTCTGGACAACCGCTAGCAAACTCCTATTAGCTTGGCCAGGCAGTGCCCCTACTAGTGGAGTCTAACTGGAAGCAATGAGAGCAACCCTATACTCTTGTCTCTCTTTCCTGAGATGTTAGTATGTTCGGTTAGCAGGTCCCTACCAGGCCACAGCCCAATCAAGGAGTGACTCTCAATTCTATAAATAGGAATTTCCTTCCATGAAAGTCAAAAGTTTTGTAGTAACATCTCAGCAGAGGCAGGCCTTCTCAAAAGTGAGGGCATCTCTACTAAAGACTGATTGCATCAGCACAAGCTTTTAAAATCAGAAATATGAGGCTTTGATTCATTCTGTTCCTTGATGATATGCAATATGGATTGGAAAATAGCATTTTTTTTAAAAAAAAAAGGCTTTCTAATTTTGGCATAGTAGTAAGAAATCTCAAACTTTAATATATTTCTACACACACACACACACACACATATATATATATATGAATGATATAGTATCAGGCCTTTCCACATTTCTGTTATTCATCTGGAAAAGACCAAAAGGAACAAAAGATCCTGCAAATCTTTTCATAAATTAACCATTCTTCGAAACGACTGTCATTATTTGACATAGATTACTAATTTTTCCTGCATCTTTACAGATGAGACCAGCAATTTTGAATTCTCCATGGAATATCTATATAATGAATGAGTATTGAGACACTTTATTTTCCCAGGATGCATCTAACTAAATTAATGAAACTGGCATGACAGCATGACAGAAACCCATTAATTTTTAAATGAAGTTACCTCCTGGTCAGCCTGAGGTTTGAGCTCTAATGTTATTGGCTCAGGCTGTTATACTAGCTTTAATGAACAGTAATTTTCTAATGCAAGCAAAAAAACATAAGAATTGTGTTTTTTTTTAATCTAATAATCTTCCTTTTGCTTGCCTAATTTCAACTTTTGTAGTAGCAGCAGCAAATTTAGGCTGCATACAAGACGACTCCTTCAAAATAAATTATATTCAGCTTTGTCTCACTGAAAATTGCAAAATTGCAAAGCTACAACTTTGGAATTATAATTATTAGAAATGCCTTCAAAATAAATTATATTCAGCTATGTGTTGCTGAAAGTTGCAAAATTGCAATGCTACCAACTTTGGAATTATAATTATGAGAAAACAGACTTAAATTAACTTGGGGGGTAGGGGACTCCGATTCTTGGCAGGACTCCTGTGGTTGAGAAAGAATTATGAAATGACAATAACTATACTTTGTATTGTATTTTGCAATTTGATTGCCGAGGCAGTATTTGTACAACAACCAAAGAAGATGTGGTAACTTTCATAGCTTCATGCTGTCCCCTTATGGCAGATATATGGTCTTATTAGAAACA
Organism: Podarcis vaucheri; assembly: GCF_965113315.1. Taxonomy (NCBI): domain Eukaryota; kingdom Metazoa; phylum Chordata; class Lepidosauria; order Squamata; family Lacertidae; genus Podarcis; species Podarcis vaucheri. The sequence goes on from NC_138749.1 coordinate 44,091,532, forward strand.
TTACGCTTGCAATTTTTAAAGTGTAATTAATGTTTATTTAGCTGGTAGTTGCGTAACACAGGGCTGTTCTCTAGGAGTCCGACAATCAGCTTTGCGATCAAGTTTTTAAACATGCAAAATTGTTGAAAAGAGCCAATAAAAAATTAAGCTGTCAGATCAATAGATTAAAAATAAAATACTATCCTCCTCGAGGTAGCGTGGAAACTTAAGAGCTGCCCAAAGCTGAACTAACATAAAGCCTTGACTTGGCTGCATCAAATTACTCCAATCACCCAGGTGAAGAGGAAAGTCTTAGCCAGGTGCTAAAAACATGTCTGTGGTCAAAGCCACACTATACATTTAAAGTACATTACTTCCCCCTAAAGAGTCCTAGGAACTGCAATCTGTTCAAGGTGCTGGGAATTATAGCTCCTAGGATTCTTTGGGAAAGGCCATATGCTTTAAATCAGGGGTCAGCAACCTTTTTCAGCTGTGGGCTGGTTCGCCACCCCTCAGACCTTGTGGGGGGCCGGACTATATTTTTTGGGGGGGAAATGTATGAACTCCTATGCCCCACAAATAACCCAGAGATGCATTTTAAATAAAAGCACACATTCTACTCATGTAAAAACACGCTGATTCCCGGACCGCCCATGGACCAGATTGAGAAGGCGATTGGGCCGGATCTGGCCCACGGGCCTTAGGTTGCCTAGCCCTGCTTTAAATGTATGGTATGGATGTGAGCAGTGACAGCACCCAACAGGCTTTGCTTGCCATTTTGAGCATAAACCTAACTCACCATATAGTCTGGGCTTTTTCAGGGGGAACTCACAGCAACTCAGTTCCAGCACCTCTCAGGTGGGCACCGTTGCCATTCTAATAGAATGAGAGAATTGTTCATGGTGAGTTCAGGCACCTCTTTTTCTAGAAAAATACCACTGCATATACAGTCGTACCTTGGAATTCAAACAAAATCCATTCCGGAAGTCTATTCAACTTCCAAAACGTTCAGAAACCAAAGCACGGCTTCTGATTGGCTGCAGGTAGCCCCGTTGGACATTCGGGTTCCAAAGAACATTCACAAACCGGAACACTCACTTCCGGGTTTGTGGCGTTCGGGAGCCAAAATGTCTGAGTCCCAAGGCGTTTGGGAGCCAAGTTACGACTGTAGTCCTTTGGGGTTTTTAAAAGATAATGTAACCTTAAGCTGTAATTGGATAGTTATAACAATACCACTTGTGCCAGAAATACACAGCTACCTTGTACTAGCCTTTGCTGTCCTCCATGTTGGCTGAGGCTCATGGGAGCTGTAGACAAATACTTCTGGAGGGCATCAGGCAGGCTTTCGTCACAGTTTGCCACCTCTTCAGCAGCAGATAACTTCCAATTTCTGAGACTTCCAGCTCTTCTGGGCCTCTGCCTTCAATTCTCTTATCCCTCTTCCACCAACAAAATAATACTGCTGCTACAACAATTGTTTCCACAACAACAATTGCCTATTTTTACTGGTACACTCTTGTTTGGAGTCTGCCTTCCCAAAGCATAATCCCATCCCCAGCAACCAAAAGTTGACTGCAAGTATAGCTGTCTGTAGCTGCTTACTTAACAATGAGAGGACGCCTAATCTCACAGGTAAGGTCATGGTTTGGTAAGTTAGTGGTGGAGTTGAACCGTGAGCTGTGCAGTACCTTCTCATCCTGCAGCCATCAGTTTTGGGTAAATACAGTGGTTCAGCAAACTAGCAGCAGTTGGGTGATGGACTGAAGGGGATTCATGGGTAAATCCCACAGTAATAAGCAATTCCTGCTTCTGCACAGACACCTTTTCAGTCTATAGGAAGTTCTCAAGAGCTTTCATGCTCCAGCTTACCAAAAGAATTCAAAGGGTTGCAGCTGCGTCCTTGTCCTTGTTGAAGAACTGTTTAGGGCAACCAAAGTGCCAGAATTGGTGCTGAATGCGTTCCCCATTTGCAGCAGCATTGTTGAAACCTCTTCAGTCCCACTGGGCACAATCTCACAGAAGTTCAAGGACTGAATAACAAAAGGGTAGCTGCAATTTGAAGCCCAGCAGATATTATTGATGTTTTGTCTGAAGCCTATGAAGTAGCCTTTGATGATATTCAACGGCAGCTCTCGCTCTTGAGGTGCAAGGCCACTCTTGGCCCAAAGCTGAAGGATGCTAGACTTCCAGGTCTCCAATATGCCTGTCTCCACATCTTCCAGAAAAGCAACTATTTGGGATACTTTGTCATCCTCATATTTCTTTCCCTTTTTATTCTTATGGTTTCAGCTCATTATACCACTCAGCACACACTCAGTTGATACATGACGCCTCAACACCTATTAGACTTTAGCATTATCACACACAAACCAAAGTACATCCACAGGTTGAACATTGCAAAGGAAGTACCAGTAATTATTGATCAAGCTAGATATCTTTCTGGCAAGCCGGTTCACCATTACTGATCTTCTCACTGAGAAACTCCCAAGAAGGAATTCCAGAGGTCCTAGGAACAGAATTTGAAAGCTGCTAAGCAAGAGCCTTTGACCAAACTGCAGGAGGCAGTGGAAGACAGAAGTGCCTGGTGTGCTCTGGTCCATGGGGTCACGAAGAGTCGGACACGACTAAATGACTAAACAACAACAACAACAAGCAAGAGCCATTTTAACAGTAAGGTAGGTTGTTTTCTAGAAAGCGGGTCCAAGAAACCAGTAAAATAACTAGGCTAAAGGTCCAAAGTGCATGGCCCTGGGAAAATGAGTGGAGGAAGCACAAAACCTTCAGAATGGATACAAAGTCCTCCCAGGTTACACAAATACCTATGGCTGACACCAAGGGTTACTTAAATCCCAACCAGACAGCTCTGACAAGCAGTAATTCCAAAAATTTTACTCTTGAGACAGACCACATTGCTACCTCTTTTTCTTCTCTCCTGATAGCAACTTATTTCACTTCCTAGTGCTCCTTAATTGGAATGCAAAAGCTACAGCAATATAGAAAAGGATGTCAAGATCTGCTGCAGACACAAGAGTACAGCAAAAGTCTTCCTGCAGGCAACTTGCAACCACCTGTGGACAGGCACGTAAGCAGCAGTGCTTTCAAGTCAATGTCTTTGGAGAGCGATCTAGGAAGTTTTCTGTTTACTGTGGCCAGTGCATCTAAGTAAACTTTATTACGTCTATGATCTTTAGCAGATTTATCCAAAAGCAAATCCCATGGACATCATTGGATCTAATCCTCGTTTACACACAAGCAGCACAGCAGCTGCTTTCCCATAGTGCAATACTATACCACTGGAAGGAACAGTGTCTGTACTAAGCAAACACACAAGTGGACTTGATGACTTAGGTCTACAACTTTGTTCTTGCCCATGCAACAAGTTATGCCCATATGGTTTCACACATCCTTTCTTGCAGTGTGGAACTTCACAGCAAAGAAACAGTAACCAGACTATATACCACACGTATGTGTCTATACAGTGGCGGAGTTTCATGCTCCGGCACCGGGGGGGCAGAGAGCAGGCGGGGGTGGGCGTGGCACGCATCCTGGAGGCGTGGCGCACAGCCTGCAGGGGTGTGGCGCCCAGCGTGGATGGGGGGCAGCACCAATGGCACCCCACCGGGATCATGCTGCCGGGGCCAGTGCACTCTCCCCGCACTCCTCTTCCTCTGCCAGTGTGTCTATGCATGAGTATATCCAGGTTGCAAGGTGGCAATCCTCTTTGTCTTTCTCATTCACATATACTAGTCTCTACAATGTAATTCCAAGAAAGCATTTGCCCACCATATTGATATGATCTGAACCACTGACCCCATTCATGTGTTTGCTTAATTCACACACTGTAATTCCAATTATACCATACCAATAACAAACTTAGTTGGTCTCTAAGGTACTACTGGAAGGGGGGGGGATTTATTTTGATGCGACACTGTAATACTATACAGCAGGATGGAGAATCAGATCCCAAGCCATGGGGTGGGGGAATAATGTAATCTGCAACTTGGATGCATATCTTCAAGTCTTCTCAATGCAGAAGTAGCAGCTACAGATTCTCTCTCATTGTTCTGTCATGTGTCCCCACCTCCCACTCCAAACAGTACAGTGGTACCTTGGGTTACAAACACTTCGGGTTACAGACTCCGCTAACCCGGAAGTAGTACCTCGGGTTAAGAACTTTACCTCAGGATGAGAACATAAATCAAGCGGTGGCAGCGGGAGGCCCCATTAGCTAAAGTGATACCTCAGGTTAAGAACGGTTTCAGGTTAAGAATGGGCCTCCAGAACGAATTAAGTTCATAACCAGAGGTACCACTGTACTTCACAGCAAAAGGGGCAAGGGGCAGAGGCCAAGACCAGGAGGGATCTGATTTATCTCCTACTGTAGCAAATGATTTAAAGCTATGTGGGGTGTGCCAGATAGAAGATGGCAACCCAGGGGTTTTTATTTCCAAGTGAGCAGATGTCATTCTGCTGATGTACCCCCACTTTTCAATACCATAACAGTGAGCTGCAGTTCCTTCAATCTACTGATATTTGAAGTCACCATCAGATAGTTCAAGCCGATCACATAGTGCCTACCATTTAAATGGTACATTTGTACACAGCCTAAAAATGATCAGAGCCACTAACAGATCTACTTTAACTTTGCATGCTTGCCTTGTATTTGCCCATTTTGCTGGCCCATTTCTGCAAATTACTGCACCTATCCCAGTTCCTCAAAGTGTCCAGAAATTCCTCAGGTAGCTTCAACAACATATTTTTATTGCATTTGGGCCCATGTTCACTCTTCCCAATTCCCTCTCCCCATGATACTAAAATATTTCAGTAAATAACTTTTGTGCAAATCATGTTCTCACACTTCCCTTGCACAGCACCCAGATCCTTTTCCCACAGTGGCCCTGCAGGTACTAACCTGGAGCACTGATTCAAAGAACCACTGGTTTCATATTAACAAAAGGTCAACAGGTGAACTGGCTAACAGGTGATCTGCCTACATAACACAATACAAATAAAGTCTATATCCCCAAGAAACAATTAACTCTAACTAGTAAGAGTTATGAAAATTGCATCCATTGTAGTATTGTGACATTAACAAACGTGTTACACCTGTTTAGAATAAATTGCTTCTATCACGAACCACTTGAATTTTTACAAATATGAAGTTCAGACAAAACTGCAAGTGTTTGTAAAACAACAACATCCCTACAATTAGCAACCAACTTGTAAACTATTTGCAATGTACGCAAGGTAGATAACAACCTTTAACTTGCCCTGTTCCCCAGATTATGCTGTTCTGTGCTGCAAGGATACTATGCTGCAGGGATGATGCCTCTATTCTGACATTTCAGTATGACATATTCTCTAGACATTGAACACCAGGAATGAATTAAAAATAAATCACTACATTCTTTTATACCTTTCTAATGTAAATCTGCTGAACTAGAACTCATTACTAGATAGATTAGATAGATATGCCACCATTTTCAAAATGCAAAGAAATAAAAGCCTGGTTCCACTCAAAACCTCAATTTTTAATATCTGTATGATCCACTTATTTAGCACATATTGGTCATATTTGCATATTAAAGTTTACCCTTAAATCATCTTAGATGTCCCCCTAAAAAGAATGCATAAAGCGACCCTTAGGTGTACAACTAAGATTCCTACACTAAAGTCACAGGATCAGCAAATACAAATGAATCTAGCGTCTCTTAGCATAAAAACCTAAGCACTGTGTACATAAGTCCTGCTGAAATTAGTGAGACCAAATTCCAAATAGTTCTTCTTTCACTTAACTGAATGCCAAAATTTTCCAACTGCCACAGCTTCAGTTTCAAGCATTTATACTCAAGATAACCTCCGTTTACAAACTTGTGTACAAACATGTCAAACTGAATTCATGTTAAAGGGCTATTTCTTATAGTAAGTTGCCTGTAGATTAACAACTTCACTATTACAAACATGTAGCCCTTTCTTCTAGAGTCCTAACTCTAGCACATGCACACAAATCAAGGCATATAACAATATATTGTTGACCCACCAAAAGAGCCAAGAGAATACAGTACAGCCATATATACTTAGAATCCCTAGACAATCGCCTTCTCTTTCCCTCTAGAAACATTCACATAAAATTATTCCCCATCAGGAGAGAAGATTCCTTACTAGTGAAACATGGCCTATCAGCATTCAGTTCTATAAAACAGAATGCACAATAAGTATTTGAATGACTTATGAAGTAAAAAAAAAAAAAACACATAGAAAAATATTAGCATGTATAGTCTTCCTCCCCAAGCAGAAATACTGACCCAATCCCACAGAGACTGTCTTAGAACAAGACCCACAAATGCCTGTTTAGAGAACTGGTTCCTGTAGCTCTTGTGCTAAGAACCACCTAAAAGCTGAGTTATAAGCATTTTAGTAGGCAAGTAAAGGTAAAGGTAAAGGTACCCCTGCCCGAACGGGCCAGTCTTGACAGACTCTGGGGTTTGTGCGCCCATCTCACATCTATTGGCCGGGGGCCAGCGCTGTCCGGAGACACTTCCGGGTCACGTGGCCAGCGTGACAAAGCTGCATCTGGCGAGCCAGAGCCGCACACGGAACGCCGTTTACCTTCCCGCTGGTAAGCGGTACCTATTTATCTACTTGCCCCCGGGGGTGCTTTCGAACTGCTAGGTGGGCAGGCGCTGGGACCGAGCAGCGGGAGCGCACCCCGCCGCGGGGATTCGAACCGCCGACCTTTCGATCGGCAAGCCCTAGGCGCTGAGGCTTTAGCCCACAGCGCCACCCGCGTCCCAGTAAATTCAATAAATCAGTAAATTCAATAAATAAATAAATCCAAAGTTAAAGCTTTTTTACAGCCGTCCTTTTCAACAGGAGCATGGAGCACATAGCAATATAATTAAGGTTCTTCTTGAAATCACCAGGAATTAAAATGTGCTTAATAGGGGCTGGTGAGTAACAGACTCCTCAGCAGGCGCAGACTAGCACTCTGAGCCTTTGAAAAGCACGCTTCTTATGCAAGCCTCAAGTATAATTTTATTAGACAAACTCTGAAAATATCATTGTATATATTTCAAAGTGCCTGATTTCCAGTGTAAGATCTTTGATTGCTAAGCACCCTTGCAACTCCTGAAAATCAGAGCGCAAAGCAAATTATATAAAGCAAAGAAGTCATCGAGGAAAACATTTTCAAAAGATCTCACCCCGCTAGTATATAAACCTCTGTGACAAAGTTACCGAAGTGTTACTTCTCCTTTTATTAAATTCTATATAATATTACATCACATAACATACTTCATACACACTACCCAAGTCACAAGACAACCGGTCGACACTTAAAACCCTGTTGTTCACCTTCAAGACTTCTATGTTCCTCTTGGTTTTTACTCATTCAACTTCGTCTTGGGTAATGGAATGTGATGCAAAGTTAAATGCCACTTGACATGTCTATTTCCTGGTCGTTAGAAGCCAGTCTGTTTTGATAGGCACTCTCTGAGAACAGTATGTTTCCATGTAGATTTGCCCCTTATTGCTCAACTCCAGACAAAGCATTTCAAGCACCACTGGCAAGCGTCCGGGAAACCCCAGTGAAAACAGAGCAGGAGGCAGACACCGCTTACCTTTATCCCCTGCTGCTGGGTGGTTAAGGTCAACTTGGATTCATCCAGAAGCAGAACTTCACAATAAAATTCCTCCGGGACTGCGCAGAAGCAGCCCATGGCGGTCTCCGTGCTTTGATGTCAGAGGGCAAATGCGAGCAAGAGATGAAGGCAAAGGGGGGGGGGCGAATTAACTCAGCGCCGGCGAACAATACATGATATGGCTCAGCAACCCTGAAGAGAGCAGGTTTTTCTTTGGCCTTGTCAAGTTGAGGAGGCTCCAGCTTCACATACGGCGAGGGAGCTAAGTGCTAGAGGAGGAAGGGGAAAAAAGAATCCTGTTGAGACACCCCACAAAAAAAGCCAAAGTTCTTCTTGCATGTGGAGGGTGGGGGAGAGACATTGGTTGCTAGGCAGCAGAGAGCGAAATTAAAAGTTTCCACAGGTTAAAGTTTGCAGTCCAAGCCCCTCTCAGTCCCCGTGGGCTTCTTTGTTCGAGGTTCAGCCATGATAAACCGCTGACCTTTGGAGCACAGGAGCCCTATGGGCAGTGGCGTAGCGTGGGGGGTGCAGGGGGGGGCCCAGCCGCACCGGGCGCAACATCTGGGGGTTAGGGTTAGGGGGCGCAAATCCACAGGTTAGGGGGCACAAATCCACGGGTTAGAGGACGCAAATTACTTGCTTTGCCCCGGGTGCTGACAACCCACGCTACGCCACTGCCTATGGGTAAAAGTAGCCCTGCTGTGGGCACCCCAACCCGGATCAGGGGAAACACGACCTCCCTCAAGGCGCCTATGCGCGGAGCAGCCCTTCAGCCGCCCTCCTTTCTAGCCTCCAGAACTTGAGAAAATGACACGTGCCCGGGCGCGCGCTCCTCTTCCTCCTCTGTCTCTCTACACACCGGCTGCCATAGCGCGGCTCGCCGCCCGAGCCTTATTCCTGAGGCGAAAGCTTGAGTAGCCGCGCGTCCCACCTCCCCGGCTTCGGCGCTGCTCCTTTGTGTAAAGCGCTACAAATAGAGAGAACACCCCTCCCTCCCTTCCGCCCGCGCGCACCCCGCGTTACCTTGCAGCGGGCCAAGAAGAAGCGGCGGCGGGCAGCTCCTCCCTGACAGGGCGTGGGGAGAGCGAGGCGCCGGACTGGGCGCAGAGCTGCCCGGGGAGCAGCACCAGCAGCAGCCCGCGCGCGCTTTCCAGTCAGCTTCCCAGTCTTTCTCTCAAGTGCTCCTCCCGCAGAAAGGAAGCTCCGGGCGCTCTCGGTGTCTGACGCGGCCACCTGAAAGAGACCTCCGGGGTGGGGGGGATGCTTTTTTATTCGGCTTCTTCTTCTCCCCCCAACTCCGCCCGCCAAAGTTGGGGCTGGAGAGCGACGCTGGCGGCCCCGAGCGCGACGGAAGCGCCACCTGCCTCGCTCCGGCTCGCCCCTCAGGAGAAGCCGAGCGCTGCTGCCTCGCCGCCCGGCCCTCCTCTCTCTCTCTCTCTTTCGCTTGGACGAAGCTCCGCTCCCCCGCCGACGGGCCAACCTTGCCGGGCCCAGGAGGGCGGGAGGCGGGGCAAGCGCGCGCGGCGGCGGCTGTTCGCTCCCAGGACCTGACAGGGCTGCGGCGCGCGCGCTATCCCCGGGGCAGGCAGGCAGGCAGGCAGGCAGGCAGGCAGGCAGGTCGGGGTCGCCGGTGAGCCGAGCCTGCTCGGTGGTCTGAGCTGCTGCCCTTGCGGCGTCTTCTGCTCCTGCTTCTTCCCCTCGGGGTGGCTCAGCTGCTCGGCACCTCGGCGGTGTCAGTTCCAGGTCGGCTGCCCAGCCGGCGTTCTTTCGCTTCCTTTTCCCTCCGCCCTGCTGCTCCTGCCAACCTTTCACCTTCCCTGCCGGCAGCAGCGCCAGCTGAGGAGGCGGCGGCGGCGAGGCTGCTCTGGAACAGCAGTGGCCCCTGCTGGGCGATTCGGGGGAACTGGACTCCGGCGCTGGGGCTGTAGCTGCTGCACAACCCTTAAACCACTTGCATGGATTAAGCAACAGTGGCATAGCGTGGGGGGTGCAGGGGGGGGCCGGCCGCACCGGGCGCAACATCTGGGGGTTAGGGGTAAGGGGGCGCAAATCCACGGGTTAGGGGGCGCAAATTACTTGCCTTGCCCCGGGTGCTGACAACCCACGCTACGCCACTGTTAAGCAAGGCTAGAATCGCTGGTTCTTAGGGGCAAGGGAGACCCAGGAAGTCTCGGGGCTCCTTGAAAACCCACCAGTTTATTATAGAATAAGCTTTCGTGGATGCAGCACACAATACATTTGTCAAGTCTTTTAAGGTGCCGTGCCGCAAGATTCTTGGGTTATTTTTTGCAGCTGCGCCTTTGGACCATCTCGTGGAGGGTTGCTTTGAGGGACAGAGGCAGCATTTGTGGTGATCCTTGTTCTTGATGAATTGCAAGTTTGAAACCGTTCTTGGAAATTTACCACTAGAAGCATTGTAAAAAAAAAAGACAGAACAGTAACATTTGCCACTTACATGACATTTTGAGGATGGAACTGCAGTTAGGTTCCACAATACTCTGGGAGTTTCTCCTGCCATGTACTGCTCCATTGAAATGAATGGTCCCCCTTTAAGTCCCATTGATTTCCATGGGAAGTTTAAGCACAATTGGTTTCAATAGGAGAAAGATAACTCCACAGAGATTTCTTCGAGGGTCGCCAGTGTGGTGCCTGTGAGCTTCCTGGTGCCCACAAAGGGCTTTCCTGGTTCGCATCCCACTGAAATTAAGCTTGAAAAAAAGCCCACGGCCCGTAGAATCAATGGCAGTATGTACTTGGTTATGGGGTATGTGTGTGCTGCCACTGACAGTTGCTCCAGTTTGTAAAATGTGCCCACAGACCTTAAAAGGTTGACAAACTTCTCTCTTAGGAGCTTTAATACATCTACTTCGAAAGAAAGATATTTTCATAATTTGGATATCACCTGATTACTGTATTGTACTTTGAGAGTCATGCACTCAGACTTCTTGCAAGGTATTGCACGTCCTATACATTTGAAAGCGCATTAGTTCCCAAACATTAATATTAACTTGGCCAGTGGCCAGTTCTTTTAATCTTTATTACATGACACTAGTTGTATTCTCTGACATGCTTTAACTGCTGAGAACATATCTTTATTAGAGGTGTCCTCTGAAGTACAGTGATCTCAGCTGTACTCCTTAAACAATTTCCAGGCTTTTAAATGTGTATATTTTATTGCTTGCTGCTACCCAAAAGATTTTTGAACATTGCTTTTAAATGTTTGGCATATGAGGGGATTAATAAACTCCGTGAATAACATGAAATTAAATATCTATTCCTTTTGGTGTTTTGCACTGTGGGTGGGAGAACATTTACATGTGGTGCTGAGCATTACACAACACTCCTTTTCTCTTGTTGACACTGAATTTACTGCAAGTTACAAATCTGTACATTGTTTTAGATAAACCATATGTTAGCTGAAGAGACTCTTGAGAGTCCCATGGACTGCAAGAAGATCAAACGTATCCATTCTTAAGGAAATCAGCCCTGAGTGCTCACTGGAAGGACAGATCGTGAAGCTGAGGCTCCAATACTTTGGCCACCCCATGAGAAGAGAAGACTCCCTGGAAAAGACCCTGATGTTGGGAAAGATGGAGGGCACAACGAGAAGGGGATGACAGAGGATGAGATGGTTGGACAGGGTTCTCAAAGCTACCAACATGAGTTTGACCAAATTGCAGGAGGCAGTGGAAGACAGGAGTGCCTGGCGTTCTCTGGTCCATGGGGTCACGAACAGTCGGACACGGCTAAACGACAACAACAAAATGTTAGCTGACTTTAGCACCAGTAAGGCAGAAGGGAGAGTGATTATTGTGTTCTTATTTATAATATGACTTACAATCTCTTTATTGGTGTAATTGTTCTGGGGCTAACACTCAACGTCATCCTTTCCAGGGTGCCGGCATCCACTACACAAGAGATGACAACTTGTGGAAAACATATTCTCTAACATGATTTCACTTAGCATGATCATCAGCCGGGAAGGGAATAGGAGTGTGATCTGCATCTTGACATGAAATGTGTAATAGCGAATGATATGGAGTGGAGTAATACATTGGTGCTACGTGTGTTGTAGCAGCAGCAGCAGCAGCAAGGTGTATGTATTGCACATATGTGGGAATTCCTGGCAGGATAGATTGCTGGCAGAAGGTCAACATGCAGAACTGTCCAATGTCATTGCTATTTGGACTCATAGAAGCTAATGTATTGTGCGCCTAGAAAATAAGGTAAGTTAGCATAGGCGTCGACTCCATGGGGCCTGAGGGGGCCCGAGCCCCCTCAAAAATTTGTTTGGGGGGCTCTGCCCCCCAATAATCTCGGGCGCCCCTCCAGCAAAGCGCCACTGCCGCCCCTCCCCCAGCCCAAAATGCACAGGGTCGGGCTGCCTGCCTGCCTCCTGCCCTCCCTCCCGAGCAAAAACTCCACCCAATTTCCTTCGGAGCTGATTAATAGGCGCAGCACACTCTCCCCTATTCGCTCACGAGGAGGCGGCGCCACTTTATCTGCATATTCATGAGCTTATTTATTATTCATGAGCTTTCGCGGGCTCCCCCAATATTTTTTATAAGTCGGCGCCCCTGGAAGTTAGTCTTAAAATCTATGAAGACCATGTAACTGTGGAACAATGGAGCTCATACTTCACACATGGGAAATAGATCCCATTGTTTCAGTGTCTTATTTTAAGAAGCAGAATACAGGCTTCTGTATTTAGAAGCTGCAGAACATAAATGCACATCATGCACTTCCATAAGCACAACTACAGTGGGCAGTGAATAGAACTCTAGAGCTTTGGCTGACACATGGCTAATGAACCAAATGCGCACAATAGTGCTGCTCTGCATCAGCATGTCATCACCTGTCCATATATAATGTTGCCTTGTGCAGCTGCTCCCAAGACATTTGCATTTCTTGATGGGAGTGTTTGTGTAGGATCTACGCTGTAGATGGTACCTAACAGGCCACTGAGAGGTTACTGCCTCACCTTACCCCCAAGGAGAAAAGGAAATAGGTAAAAGAACATGCATTGCTTCAGCACACTGCGTTTACAATAAACATCCTTCTCTGAGTGCACCAAAAGGAATGTAAGAGCTTGCTTCTACTTGAAGACAGTCAGCAACATTTTTGGATGCATAAAATAGACATAAACCAAAAAAACTTTAGAATTCTTGATCAGCTTGGTGACAAGCGATTAACAACTTAAAAAAATACAAACAAACAAAAACAACCTAGCAAAACATATGTTAAGGCACCTTGAAATATTTTTTGGAAATATCCTAAAATACTTTATGAATCCAACATGGACATTGCCTGTCATATTTTTGTCTGCCTGAAATTTTATCATGGGAATGCTGAGAAGTTTTCCTCTACGTAGTACAAGCCCTGCCATGTCAGAGAAGAGGTAACCATCAGATTCACCATGCTAGCAGAGGTTGCTGCAATTCTGCTGGCTTCTGCCACTGGAACAGCACAATGTCTCATCATGTTGAAGGGCAATGTTAAACCTGTTCCAGGAACAGGGCACAGTCTCATAAGAGACTAATTCTATGTGCTTAAATAATTTTACAAGGGTAAAATAATTCAACTTTAAAGATGTTTTTAACAAAGTAAAGGAGGATATAGCAATAGCAAGAAAAAGCTGAATGTTTAAGGCAAACAAATGAGAGAAGAGGCACAGACCACTAATACAGTCACCAGAATACAAAGACCTAACAGTGTTTAGTTTCCAGTTGTTTGAAGTCTAACTCAAAATTAGGCAGAAACTAATGGATTTGATTTGGTGATGGGAAGGAACAAAAGGAGATATATATGGCCAGACCACCTTTTGCATTCTTTGGCTGCTTTTATTCTCAGTTGTCTTATTTCCAGTCTCTCAAATACATGGCATAAAAGCATTTTGATGGAATTGGTTAATTTAAACTTGTGGCTAGATCACAGCAACTCCCTTTCTAATTTCTAAGGCTTTCCAGTCTTTCAGTTATACTGTATATTATGTTTTAGACAATATTTGCAATGCTAACAGCAAATATTAACATTTTAAAAATATTGTTTAACATACAGCTGTAAGGTTGTTGTTGTTTTTTGTAAAGTACCAATTTCCATTTTTATTACTACTACTATGTATTATGTACCTAAGGTGTCATTATTATAATATCAGCAGGTACCAGCCGAGAACAAGTTATAGTGAATTGATTTCAAGCTGTAGAGTTCTTCCAGCCAGAAAACATCTCCATTAACCAATAAGGTGTTGCAAAGCCTTCAGGTATTCTTCTTTAATGTGTTCATTACTTGTCATTTTCACATATTCATAATAATGCCAATATGGCCCATCACATGTGTGTGCACGTATGAAAGTTTAGCTGCAGATGAAACATTGCAATGAATACTTTATGTTAGTACTGTGTGTTCAGTTTATGAACAGAGCTACATTCTAACGGAATGCCAAAAGCACATAGCTAAAATGCCATTTCATTTTATGACTTTTCAATTTATATATATCCAGTTGTGAAACAGTTAGTGGAATGAGCTTTATATTAAATTGTATATATAAGTTTTGCATTAAAGCCCCTGGGACTTCCATTCTGTAACCCTTGTAATTATTTAAATCTAAATATAACTGCAAATAATTCTCAATGGTGACATGTTTTTATTTCATTACTTCCATCTGAAAATGTGCTATTAACCGACAAAGTTGTGATGAAGATACATAAAATCTGGAGGGGGGGAAATTGGATTTATTAGCTCCCACCAATTGCCACAGAACTTACTTTATTTTAAATGAGTCAAGAGTTTGCAAATTTTCTCATAAAGTGTTTCAGCAGCAGTTGTTCAACTGATTAATTATTTTGCTGGCAAGGAATAACTGGAAAACCACAACTCAAAGGCAGGGTTTGAGATGTTACATTGCAAAAGCTGGATGGATTTGTAGCATGCCTATTTGCTCAAAAGTGAGGGCTCCTGGACTCGGAGGAACTTGTGTGCATTGGATTGCAACCAGACCTTCAAAATTGCTATCATTTCATATTTGAGATCATTTTGTAATTTACAGGTAGTGAAAGCAGGAAATTACAGTGCATGACATTCATGTTTCTGATTTTAACTATTCTTTTAGAACACAAAACATGATACAGTGGTACCTCAGGTTACATATGCTTCAGGTTACATATGCTTCAGGTTACAGACTCCGCTAACCCAGAAATCGTGCTTCAGGTTAAGAACTTTGCTTCAGGATGAGAACAGAAATTGTGCTCTGGCAGCGCGGCGGCAGCAGGAGGCCCCATTAGCTAAAGTGGTGCTTCAGGTTAAGAACGGTTTCAGGTTAAGAGCGGACCTCCGGAATGAATTAACCCGAGGTACCACTGTATAGACAAGAAGTGGTACCTTAACCCGAGGTACCACTGTATAGATAAGAAGTGGTACCTTAACCCGAGGTACCACTGTATAGATAAGAAGTATGCAGCCCTCCAAGCCTCTCTATCTGGTCTTGACTCTCCCCATTTTCCCCTCTCTCCCCAGGCCAACAGCCCTCACTTGCCCTGCTTCAGAATTTGCTTGAATGTTTTTGCCTAGCTGGAATGCATCCTTGAACTCTTTTGCTTGGCAGGATGCAGGATTGAGAGAGGCGTGGATGTGTGTGTGCAAAGGTAAGATTTACATTTGTTGCTCTGCCAGCTTTTGCCTCTGGCCCGCTGCCCACAACTGACATGCAGACCCCAGAAGGGATTGTAGCCTTCAAGCTGGGCTATATACCTGCAGGCCAAATTTGGCTTGACCCGGGTCTCAATTTGACCTGCAAGGCCAACAACGGTGCCCATCTGCCCGATACCTGACATCAAATGGGATGCCCCGTGTGGGTCAGGTAAGGATGTGGCTCAGTCGACTGTGCAATTGAGTTCCTCAGAAAGCAGGGCTGAAGTCACTGCCTATCTCCTGATGTGCAGCGAGTACAAGCCTGCCGAGTTGGTTGGGCAACTGAGTTACCCATGAGGAACTTGATTGCTCATTCAGTCCCTGTTTTGTTTTAAGATATCACTCAATGGAACCATTAGGAAATGTCTGGAATTTGAATTACAAGATATATATTCCCCCCACTCACACACACTCTTCCACAAATTAATTGCAGACTTTTAAAATATTTGGTCTCCGTAATGACTGGTGGCTGTGAAAACGTATAATCCAATTTGTATTGCCATATGGCCCCACAAATGGCCAGCAAAACATAAAGACTCAAGCACAGGCACTTCACACCTGTCCTTCTGGGGAAGGTTTTTGAAAGCTCTACATGCCCTTAAAAGTCTTCTGCCAATAAGTACATTTTTATTTACTGTTCTGCATACTTAGTCCTAGTCTTGGTGTTTACTTCAGGTAGCAGCACATCAAGAGCCCTGAAGAATTAGAAGGCAGCCATGACTGGATCACTGAGTAGTTATTTATTAACGAACAGAATGAAAGCAGTAAGAATCTATCTGTGCCTTAAAATATCACCAAACCAATCTTAGATTATTCACTCAGCAGTAACACTTTCTTAGCTGATTTTTTTGTGACAAGTGAAAATTATAGCTATGAATTAATAGTGATCCGGTGCTATCTGACTCATATTTCTCCTGAGTAAGCTACTACAGTCATACCTTGGGTTACAGCCGCTTCAGGTTGCGTTTTTTCGGGTTACGGACCGCCAAAACCAGGAAGTACCAGAACTAGTTACTTCCTGATTTCGGCAGTCGCGTATGTGCAGAAGCGCTGAATCAAAACCCACACAGATGCGCAGACATGGTTTGCGAACACTGCGGGTTGCGAACGTGCATCCCGCACGGATCACGTTCGCAACCCAAGCGTCCACTGTACTTGTCCACCCAAACAGCACTGCATAATGTAGACATTTCCACTTTTGTTTTCTTTTTTTTAATGGATCTTTGTGTTGCTGCAACCCAAGGCTGGCTTTGTGAAATGCATGGGTAGGCAAACTAAGGCCCGGAGGCTGGATCCAGCCCAACTGCCTCCTCAATCCAGCCTGTGGACAGTCCTAGAATCAGCGTGTTTTTACATGAGTAGAATGTGTCCTTTTATTTAAAATGCATCTCTGGGTTATTTGTGAGGCGTGCCTGGTGTTTTTACATGATTAGAATGTGTGCTTTTATTTAAAATGCATCTCTGGGTTATTTGTAGGGCATGGGAATTTGTTCATTCCCCCCAATATAGTCCTGCCCCCCACAAGGTCTGAGGGACAGTGGACTGGCCCCCTATTGAAAAAGTTTGCTGACCCCTGGTGAAATGTAACAGTGTTTTGCTCATTGAGTGGCTACACTTATGTGAGAGAGCCAGGAAAGATGGCTAAGTAGACATGCTTTAAGTGCTGCAACACTTTGTACAAAGAGGCTAAGAGTGCCAGAAACAACTTCTGGCTCTAAAGGTTTTAACAATTTGCAAAATACCATGAAACTTTGAAACCATTTCCTATTATACTGACTACAAATCATGCTCACACCGTGGGATAACCAGTCTCATATAACCAACATACTTAAGTCTAATTAACACATGAAGGGGTTAATGCCATAGAATAAGCTGTCCTGCCAGGCTTAGTTACGTCCACATCTCTTACTTTCGGAGGAAATCAAAGCTATTGTTCCACTTTCAGTCTTCTTGAGAAGCTCAGGTATAAGGAGGTCTGAGCTGGTTGCTCCAGTTCAGACTGCGCAGCTCTCACCAGCCACTCTTGAGCTCCATTAATTTAGGAGCTTTCACCACTGTAATTAAGCCAAGTTTTGCTGCCTGTGCAACTTTTTCTGAATGCTGTATGGAAAAGCACATGAATCTGACCTTTGGGGAGTTTATAGATACACCATTTTTAACTTACCAGACATGTAGCATTTTTCTATGCTAGAGGAAGAGGGTACTTTTGGAACTTACAGTGGCAAATTTTAAAGGTTTAGCAACCTATATTTCGGCACTTTACTTTGCCACATTTTTTGTGATTTTAAATCTCTGCTGGGTTCTCACACCAAACGCAGCCCAAAACTTGGTTCTTGGCATCTAGCAATTCTCCTTTATATATACCTTTTCTTTTTCTTGAACCAACACACACAATGTCAAAAACAAAAAATCTCACTTTAGAAATGTCTTTACGTTATCATGCAAATCAAACCAGGTGAAATAAAATAAACATCTCTGAAATAAACTCTCCATACTCTCTCTCAATACTATGTGTTCCATCTCTCAGGCAACCACTTTTAAATAGGCTATTGAAATCAAACACTATCTCTTGCTCTTGAGCACTGCCTACTTATCACACTGCCAGAATACATTGTACATCTGCAGATAAATGTTTATTTCCTCCCAGCATGGTGATTATGCCATACATCTTGGAGAACACATCATCTATGTTATTATGCCTGGGACTAATTACTTTTTCCACGCAGCTGCTTTGGGGTACGTAAACATTTAGCTGTCCGTGGTACAGTACAAAATTATCACATTTCATCTTTGCGGTGGAAACATTCAACAGAGAACCCTTTCAAAATGTGTCCAAAAGACACAGATGCAGACTGATAGCTAAAACAGATAATGCACTCCTGTTGACAGTTCCTGGTCTTTCAGGGAAGGCATACAGTACAGTGGTACCTCTAGTTACCAACTTAATTCATTCTGGAGGTCCGTTCTTAACCTGAAACTGTTCTTAACTAGAGGCGTGCTTTTGCTAATGGGGCCTCTTGCTGCCGCTGTGCCACCAACACACGATTTCCATTCTCATCCTGGGGCAAAGTTCTCAACTCAAGGTAACTCTTCCAGGTTAGTGGAGTTTTTAGCCTGAAGCGTTTGTAACCTGAGGCGTTTGTAACTCGAGCTACCACTATAGTCTCAAGTACAGTGGTACCTCAGGTTAAGAACTTAATTCGTTCCGGAGGTCTGTTCTTAAGCTGAAACTGTTCTTAACCTGAGGTACCACTATAGCTAATGGGGCCTCCTGCTGCCGCCGCACGATTTCTGTTCTCATCCTGAAGCAAAGTTCTTAACCCGAGGTACAATTTCTGGGTTAGCGGAGTCTGGAACCTGAAGCATCTGTAACCTGAGGTACCACTGTAATGAACAGCGTACCATTTCTGGAGGTGAGACTTCTGAAAGTCCTGGGAAACATCTGGTATCAAGTGATGTAGCCTATGGAAATGACAGGCACAGACCCTGCCATCAACCTAGGACCCAGTTATACAAGAGGGCACCTCACCCACACACTTGAGCCCTCATCTGTCTGCTGTGGAATCTAAGCCTATGTGTGCTTAATCAGAATGAAGTCTCGCTGAGTTTTGTGAGATTTGCTCCAAAATAAGTATAGTAAAGGTAAAGGGACCCCTGACCATTAGGTCCAGTCGTGGCCGACTCTGGGGTTGCGGCGCTCATCTCGCTTTATTGGCCAAGGAAGCTGGCATACAGCTTCTGGTTCATGTGGCCAGCATGACTAAGCTGCTTCTGGCAAACCAGAGGAGCACACAGAAACGCTGTTTACCTTCCCGGCAGAGTGGTACCTATTTATCTACTTGCACTGGCGCGCTTTCGAACTGCTAGGTTGGCAGGAGCAGGGACCGAGCAACGGGAGCTCACCCCATCATGGGGATTCAAACCGCCAACCTTCTGATCGGCAAGTCCTAGGCTCTGTGGTTTAACCCACAGCGCCACCCGCGTCCCAAAATAAGTATACATACACACAATTTCGACCTCTCTTGTGCTGTGGGGTCCTAGGCACTGTGGCTAGGCTCCGGAGTTTTGGGGAAGTGTGAAGCCCTCACTTACTTACCTTCCCCCCGCCCCCAGGGGCAGCCCAATCTCACCTTCAGAGGAACGCAATGAGCTGTGAGTCCTTCACGCAGCAGACCAGAAGTCTTGTCCACACAACTGCATATTATTTATTATTTATAATCTTTCAAAACTTTTTTAAATAAGCCAAGTATTTGCAAAGCAACATACATAAAAAAAATAACTGCATGTTACATTAGGCACAACAGCTAGCAACTGTACACCTATGAGAAAGCTGCTCTGAATGTCAGAAATATTAAGAGAAGGCAGACATATTCTCAAGACCCTCTTAAAAGCCTGCTCTGAAGGGGACAGATGTAAGTAAATCAGAAGAAACTTCCATAACTGTGGGGCAGCCATCAATAAACCCCCATTTCTCATGCACAGCAATTCCCATAGTTCCCAGGGAAGAGGGACTGAGAATTGTAGCTCTGGGAGATAGCAGGAACAAACAGCTATGCACAGAGGGTCCACAGACAATAAATCTGCTGGTTATCTGGAACTTCCAAAAACCAGGGGCAGCATACCAGTGAATAGCAGTTGCTTGGAAGCAACAGTGAAAGAGGACAATTCATGCTGTCGGTGGGATTCCCAGAGGCATACGATAGGCCACTTTGGAAGCAGAATTCTGAGCCACTTGGAAATTTTGTCTTATCCAGCAGAGCTCTCCCTATGTGAGTCAGTTAAGCTATTTCAATTCTTTCTGATTTCAGTGGAAGAGGATTAAGTCATATTTTACAGCAGTTTCACTCATAGCAAATGTCTGCTAAGTGGCTTTATCATTCTATGATATCTGCTGACTTGACTTGTTTTTGTCTACTAATATTTTTGAATTTTGTATTTGTTTTGTATTTTGATTCTATTTTTAAACTTTAGACAGCTGTAGATTTCCTTGAAATTTAAAGATGTTGTACAAACCATACATTAGAGAACTGATACTTTATTGGTCCCCTCTAATCATGTTCAGCAAAACCTCCAGGACTGTTATAAAAAGTAAGGGTGATATTGGGCATCCCTGTCGTGTACCTTTTTCTATAGGAATCTCTTCCATTACCACATTGTTAACAATCAGCTTTGCTTTTTGCTTAGAATATATAGCACCTATACCGTTTTCAAATCTTTGGCCTACCCCCATCCCTTGGAGATTCTTCTTCATAAAGGTCCAACCAATGTTATCAAAGGCTTTCTCCGCGTCCACAAAAATTATCACTGCCTTTCTATTAATGTTAACTTCCAACAACTCTAAAATGTCTATAATGTTCCTTACATTGTCTGACATATGTCTCCCTGGGAGAAAGCCTGTTTGGTCCTTATGAATCTCCTGCACCAATACTTTCTTCAATCTTTTTGCTAAAATGTCTGCAAAGATTTTGTAATCCACATTGAGTAATGATATAGGGCGGTAGTTTTTGACCTGGTTCTTTTCAGCCTCTGTTTTCGGTATAAGTGAAATAAAAGCTTCTTTCCACGATTCGGGTGCCTTTTTCCCTTCCAAAATTTCATTACAAACTTCCTTCAGTGGTTGTATTAACCAATCCTTCAGTGCCTTATAATATCTAGCAGTCAAGCCATCTGGGCCTGGAGATTTTCCTAGTTTCATCTTCTGAATGGCGTCCTCTATTTCTTGTCCTGTTATTTTCTCATTCAAAATTCTTTTACTTTGATCTGAGATCTTTGGTAATCCATGTTTTTGAATAAATTCTTCTATCAATTGGTTAAAGGCGTTCAGCTCGGAACAAAAGACTACAAATTAAGGGCGTTTGCAGATGATTTGGTACTGACGTTGCAACAGCCAGAGACTAGTACTAAAAGGGTCTTAGAACTAATTGAGAATTTTGGTCAAGTAGCAGGATTTAAACTGAATATGCAAAAAACTAAAGTGTTAGAGAAAAATCTAACAATGGCAGAAAAAGACAAGTTTCAGAAGGAAACAGGTTTAACAATAACAAAAAAGGTGAAATATCTGGGTGTGAACCTGACTTCTAAAAATGTAAATCTATTTAAAGACAATTATGATAAATGTTGGACAGAGGTGAAGAAAGATCTAGAAATATGGTCAAGATTGAAACTCTCCTTGTTAGGCCGAATTGCTGTCATTAAGATGAATGTATTGCCTAGGATGTTGTTTTTATTCCAGACACTCCAGATCTTGGACAAGATGGACTGTTTCAAGAGGTGGCAAAAAGACATATCAAAATTTGTCTGGCAGGGCAAAAAGCCCAGAATAAACTTTAAGATTTTAACTGATGCAAAAGATAGAGGGGGTTTTGCCCTGCCGGACTTGAGACTTTATTATGAATCGGCAGCTTTTTGCTGGCTGAAACAATGGCTACTTCTTGAGAATACAGACATTTTGGATCTGGAAGGGTATGATAATAGATTTGGCTGGCATGCATATATATGGTATGACAAGGTAAAATTGCATAAAGGCTTTAAAAACCATATTGTGAGGAAAGCACTGTACAATGTTTGGATAAGATACAAAGATTTGCTGGAAAGTAAAACCCCTAGGTGGTTATCACCAATGGAGGCTAAAGAGGTAAAAAAACTAAATATGGAGTCCAACTGGCCAAAATATTCTGAAATTTTAGAACAAGATGGTGAAAGAGTTAAATTGCAGAGTTTTGACAAATTAAAGTCTAAGGTGCGAAATTGGTTGCATTACCATCAGATAAATGAGGTATTTAAACAGGACAGGAAAATAGGTTTCCAGAGGGAGAGGTCGAAATTAGAAACAGAACTGTTAGAACCCAATACTAAGAACCTGTCGAGAATGTACAATTTGCTGCTGAAGTGGAATACACAAGATCAAGTAGTAAAACCAGCCATGATTAAATGGGCACAAGACATAGGTCATGACATAATGATTGATGACTGGGAACAGTTATGGAACACAGGTATTAAGTTTACAGCTTGTAATGTATTAAGAGAGAATATAATGAAAATGATCTATAGGTGGTACATGACCCCAGTCAAACTTGCAAAAATTTATCATCTGCCCAGTAATAAATGTTGGAAATGTAATGAGACGGAAGGTACCTTCTATCACCTTTGGTGGACCTGCCCGAAGGTAAAGGCCTACTGGGAAATGATCTATAATGAAATAAAAAAGGTCCTTAAATGGACATTTTTGAAAAAGCCAGAGGCCTTTCTTCTGGGTATGGTAGGCCAATTGGTGCCAAGGAAGGACAAAACATTTTTTATGTATGCTACCACGGCGGCAAGAATTCTTCTGGCAAAGTATTGGAAGATGCAGCAGCTACCTACTCTGGAAGAATGGCAAGCGAAGGTGATCGAATATATGGGAATGGCAGAAATGACCGGCAGAGTTCGCGACCAGGGGAGAAAGACGGTGGAAGAAGACTGGAAGAAATTTAAAAAATATCTTAAAGACTGTTGTAAAATTGATGATGCTTGAGATGTTATGGTTATAAGAAATAGAGAATTGCAGCTGTAAACTATAAACTTAAAGAATGTACAAAGAAAATGAGCGAATTAACTGAACGAAGGGTTGCTGAGAAAGGGTTAATATAAGGATGCAGAAAAAGGGAGGTATGGGGAAGTCCGGGAAAGAAGGTTTTAAAAATAAGTTTAAGAAATTATACATGTTTATTTGTTTGTATGTCTTGTAGGGTTTGCTTTGTTATTTGTTTTATTATATGTTTGGAAAATTAATAAAAATTATTATAAAAAAAAAAGAGAACTGATACTTTAAAAAAAAATAATAATACCTCTTTTATCTTGGTAGCTGTCCTTTTAAATAAGTGGCGGGAATGTTGGCTTGCTTTCAGTCGCTTCTGGCAGCGATTACTGCACTGACAGAATATCATGACTTCATTTTGATAGTTGGCTGGAATGGCCAGTTTCAAATCAATATGAAAAGAATGCCTCTTTGTCTACTGGACAAAGTAGCTAGAAATATCACTCATCTGATGAGCTTTGTCTGTCAGGATCTTGGGCATGTATGAGCATAAGATTCAATAAACTCCATGTGGAAGGAAATTATAATAAACTCAGTTATTTCATAATTTAATGGACAAGGAACAGCTGTCTGAGAAGCTTAAGACATTAAATGCCAGCTGTATATTGGCTGGAGTGCTATTTACATTTTTGTTGTGGGATACACATCAACCTTTACAAAAATTAGGAACATCACATGTTTCTATGACATTATCTAATGTAATATAATCGACAAAAACAAAATGCAGCCATTTTATTTTCAGTCATGAGGTACCATTACTGTATGTAAGATGTGAAATTCCAGAGGGTACCGTACTCTTAGAATGTTATTAATCTGACACATTATCTTGAGCTTGATACACTATATAAACATTCAAGATCTTGCATGGAAATTTAGTAGAGAAATTTTTTTTAAGCAGAACACCTAATTCAAAGAGTCAGGAAGCTTTAAAAGCATAATTGTAAAATCTGAGTGTTAATAAAATCAACATCGTAATTCATTAAAAGGCTGGGCTAAACCAGATAGTTTTAGCTAAATACTTTAGCTTAGCTTTAAACTAAATCCTGAGGGGGAAGAAGACAATATTACAGACAACAGGGGAACACCTGGTACAGATTCACTGATGCACAGGATTCACCTGTGTATCTGTGATGTACAGATTCACCTGGTACAGATTCACTGATGCACATGAAACTGAGGCAGTGCTACAGAAGCTGCTAAAGAGCAGGAAACTACAAGAAGGAAGCAGCCGGAGGGAATGACTTGTGGTTTCAGTTGTCTCTATACTAATGCACAGAGTATGTGAAACAAGTGAGACTAATTTGAGCTCTTAATGCAGGATGGCAAATATGAGGTGCATGACTGGAATGTCGAATGTAGAGATAACCTGTTCAAAAGGAATAGGCCAAACATGAAGGAAGGAGGAGGAGCATTATAAAGAAAGTGTAAACCCTATGCAAATCTGGAGTGGAGTACCTAAGATGGTTGGATGGCATCTTGTATGCCTCCTTCTGGCAACTCCTGCCACCAAGCTGGTGCCAAATGTATTGCTCTGCTTTCCTTTGGACTACATCAGTGAGGTCCAGGGGGGATATTGTTGTCTAGGCAGCCTAGGACCTCCATACACACTACCCAGACTTGTGACCCAGAAAGGTCACTTCAGTGCTGCTAATGCAGCAAAACCAATGTGGGAGGCAACACTTGCAAGGCACCACTCTTTGCAGCCACAGCAGGTGCTGTGATTCTCCCGTGGTGTGCCTTCACCCCCTGAAGTGTGTCTCATTGTCTCTACAGGCAGACAGATGCCAACGACAAGGTGCAACAGTTTGCTTTTAATGCATGATTATAGGCCATTAGAAATAACACTAGATGTCGCACAAAACAGATCCCTATAAAAGTAAAATCTTGCTATACTTATTTACTCTTAAAACTGGAAAAAACAAAGCAACAGTTTTATACACTTGTTGTAGTCTGAATTGTGCCAGGCTGTAGTCACTGGGTATCATGTGTAGATTGTATTAAGTGCAAAAATAAAAATGAGACCACTGGTAATTTCCCAGGATGTCTCAGTCTAATTTCTCCTCCTTAAAGGTAGATGAGTTATGAGTTACACCCAAGATTTCCAAGGCCTCAGAACTGTTCTAAGAGTTCTCTTGAAGGAATATTTATTGTCATTTCAAGTAAACTGTGTGCTGCACTACAAGAAGAACTATTTAATTGGTGTCAATAATTTATATTCTGTGACTTTCTAGACTGGTAGTAGTTAGAGGGCTTGTTTCATTAATGCCGTTAGTTTGATTTATGTAGACTACCAACTGTGATTTCCTTTGAAACTACTAGTTATAGAATGACATTCCAGGATAATTTGAGAGTATTAATAATTTTATAAATGTTAGAGGCACATTTTTTTAACGCCATATATTCATACCTTCTCTTTGCAATGGGGAACTTTTGACACACTTTGAAATCACTGCCAAATGTTAAGGTGAAATGTTCAATTGTGTTTAAAGCACCTTTTGCAAACTCTTATTATGGTAAAGTATTTTGGCCAGAATCCAAATAGCTCCTCTTGCACATGCTTGAAGTGTGTCACAAATACACAAGGACTTTACCAGTCTTTCTTCCTGCTTTAGCCCTTGGTGCTGCATCCTATTACACTTCAAAGCACATTGGGCTGCAGCAAGAAGAGGGACTGCAATAAGAAAGGGTGTGTTTCCCTAGCCCAGGGATAAGGTAATCTGCAGCCTTGTTGTCATGAATAGGCTGGACACAGAAGAATGGTGGGAGGCACCAGCTGGGGAACTCCCAAGAGAAGAAGGCTCAGAGCCCAGGGATTGGTGATGGGACAATGGTGAGTGGTCAAAGGAAGAAGATGGACAAGACTGGGAGGAGGCGGTGTCGGAAGCTGAAAGGGTAACAGAGTTTAGTGAGAAGGGAGAGTCTGCGGCAGAGAGAAGTCCAGAAACGGGAGCAGAAGAGAATGGAGGCCAAGAGGGAGAGATGAGTTGGGCTGGGGAAGAAGCGAGTGTTCCTCCCACTCCTGCTGCAACAAGCTCCCTCCGCTCCAGTCTCCCAGGACCAGGAGACACATGAAGCAGGAGGAGGAAAGGCAGGCATGCAAGTGTAGTCTCAGATTGCTTGGGAAAGACCCCAGAGAGGAGGAGATTTAGGCAGCTGTGGGAAGGTGGGGACCTTCAGTCTCCACAACTGCCTCCTAGGGACAAGACCTACCAAAGAAGAGTTGCTATGCTTATTAGGCCTGGCAATCCTAAGCAGTTCCTGTTTCTTCTTCTGTTTCTTCATGCTTTGTGGTTTGTTGCTGGCTCGCTCTTGACACTTGTGCATGCCGTTGGACTACAACTCCCACCAGCCCCATCAGCATAACTAATGCTCATGGCTGATGGGTGTTGTAGTCCAACAAGGTTCCCATTCCTTGGGATTCCAGCCGTACAAAGCTCTCTGGTTGTCAAGCCAGAGCATCTGAGCCAATGGCAGGCAAAAAGCAGCTGATTCACTTCTAGGAATAACAGACATTCGCCATGACATTGGAATGCCTGTTGAAACCCACCCCACCGCCCAACAAATTAAAATAGCAGGACTTAAGATAGGCAAAGCAAGTGTATGCAGAGAACCAACCAGAAGTGGTTGCATAGAAGCCTTCTAATTTGGCATGTAGCCCAGTGAAAATGGGAATCTAGAGTACAGAGGCCTATAAAAGGTGAAAATATGCAGTACTAGAATTTCCACCCTCAGTGAGTTTGAACATCTGCCAAGATTGTTAATTCTAGAGGGTAGTCTCTTAAACTAGGGACCTGGAAGTAGCTGAGCTATAGCACCTGGTTATCTGAGATTGTCTTACGAGCAACTTAACTGGACGAAAGGGATCTGCTGTGTATGGAAGACATTTTGCATTGTTTATTTTTACCAAGAGATTGTACCAGACTTTGCTTACAACAACTCCTAAACTGTACAGGGGTAGGGGCATTGTTAGAATCGCTTGCTCCTGGAGACTGGCTGATAGAAATGATTTTTTGGGTAGCTCTGTGTTTTTTCTGCTGATATGGCTCATGGTCTTGTGATCATCTCTGAACATAAAGAGAGCCTCACTCAATTGGAACAAAGGTGTTTTCTAGCCCAGCAACATCCTGTTTCCCAGGTACCTATGAAAAGACCACAAGCAGGATATGAGGGAAGGCTGCATACCTTCCAACGTTCCTCAGAGAAGATAAAGACATTTCTCACTCACTCCAACTGACCCTCCTCAACTCTCCATTAACCCAATCAATTTGGGTGATTTCATTCTATTCAATACTAGCTTTAAACCACGTTTAGTACAAGCAGTTTCCAGTGTGCTGTTTTGAACACCAGGTGTCTCTCTTGTCTCAAATTCGTATGTTAACAGCAACAGAATATTAATATAGCAGCATATTATCCAGCCTTGCCCAAGGCCAATATTGCGATATAACGTTTACTCTCTTGTCCTGTAAAGCACAGGTCTTTCCCAACATTAACTGAAAATGGACTCCCTGCTTTATTTCTTCCTGTTGAGCATAGCTGAGGGATTATTGATGATTGCTCCTTGAGTACCAACTCTCAATTGCCCCAGCACCAATTTCTATTCCTACAGACAGAAGGTTTAAATTACTGGTTTCCTCTTGGATTTTTTCCCCCTTTTAATTTTTCTGAGTAGCAAAGTAGCTAAATTCCCCTGCCAAGAACAGGCACTAGGAGATAAGAGAGACTATTCAAGTGGTATTACATCGCCTGTTCAACGGAAAGCAATAAAGCAGGTGGAATTTGTCAGGAGGACACTTTCAATTAAGGCTTCCATAGCACTTTACCTGTCCAGATTGGACATCCCAGTGCTGAAATTGTCCTTAACTCTTTGCCACAAAGATGGAACGGGGGACACAGGAAACACCAGAATACAACAATTGGACAACCGCATTTGACACACCCAGGGAGGTAATGCAGAATCAATCTGCAATGAGCTTTTATTTTGGGAATGAAACCATTTATCAAAAAGCTCTTTTCAGGGGACAAATAAAGAACAGAACAAGATTGTGTGTGGACCACATAGAAAAAACAAATGCCAGGTCTCTGTTGAGTCTAAAATAAAATGTCATGTCTATGCAGCCTGAACAAAGGATGGCAATTCTATAAAGGAGAGTGAGAAGAAGCTCGGAAATCTGGGTTTCTGAAAGCAGGTATTTTCTTTCCAGAGGACATGATGTGCAAAGAGTTCCCTGAGTGAATCCATTGCCCCATTGAGTTGCAAATTAATGGTCAACAGTTCTGCAATTCTTTGGGAATGTCTCCATATAAACCAAACTTTTGCTACTTCATTGGGCTGCTCTCTTTTTCTGCTCTCTGAATATTCTCAGGAAGTTCTGGATAGTTCATGCAGCTCGTAACAGTCAGAAATTCCTTTTAGCTGCAACAAATGTAAACCAAAGGTGAAATACAGTGCAACTCATAGCTTTAAGGCACATGGGGGCAGGGAGGAAAAACAACCAAATAATGCTCTCTTGTCCACTTGCAATCCTTTCTACTTCCTTTCACAAAAGCATGAAAATGGAGGGAGGAGCGGCTGCCCAAATGCATTTTCTTTAAGCATTAACAAGTAGATTATAGCAGTTAGGAATTGGTGCTGTAGCAGGGAAGACAGGATTGTGGCACCACCCTTAAAACAACAACGCATGGAAGATACATTTTTATCTTAACAGTCAAGGGACAAGGATTTAAAAAGAAAGGCAATTTGTGGAAGGCTATCCTGGGGCTGGTCTAAGGGATTTGGCAAAAGATGCAGATGCCAGACCCTCCAAGTGTCCCTATTTTCCAGGGACCTCTCTGATTTAGAGAAGCCATCCCAGTTTCTGATTGGATCCCAGAATATCCCACTTTTCCGTAAAGGAACCCCTGACAGTTAAGTCCAGTTGTGAACGACTCTGGGGTTGCGGCGCTCATCTCGCTTTACAGGCGGAGGGAGCCGGCATTTGTCTGCTTCCGCAGACAGTTTTTCCGGGTCATGTGGCCAGCATGACTAAGCCGCTCCTGGCAAAGCCAGAGCAGCACACAGGAACACCGTTTACCTTCCCGCTGGAGCGGTACCTATTTATCTACTTGTACTGCATACTTTCGAACTGCTAGGTTGGCAGGCGCTGGGACCGAACAATGGGAACTCACCCCATCGCGGGGCCTCAAACCGCCAACCTTCCGATTGGCAAGTCCAAGTGGCACAGTGGTTTAAACCACAGTGCCACCAGCGTCCCTACCACTTTTCCTTAGGATGTCCCTATTTTCATTGGAGAAATGTTGGAGGGTGTGGAGTTATCCGATCCCTGAGCCGTCTGAAGACAATCCTGTATAGGGAAGGTTTTTTAAAAAATAAATAAATAAAGGTTTTAGGTTTTACTATGTCTTAATATGTGTTGGAAGCTGCCCAGAGTGGCTGGGGCAATGCAGTAAGATTTGTGGGGTATAAATAGTAAACGTATCATTATGGACTGGGACGTCCCTACTTTCATTGGAGAAATGTTGGAGGGCATGAGATGCTGCCCCAACTTCTCCACCAGATCAGATCTCCACAGAACACACATGTATTCAAAACGAAGAAAGAGCACATGGTTGAAGTGGAGGTTCTAGTCTGCATATGAAAAAAGATGGGAGTATGATCAACATCATTCTGAGCTGCACATTTTTGTTTTGTTGGGCAGGAGGAAGTGTGATCAAGGCTAAATTTGTGCCAGATCTAGTAGTCGCCAATTAAGGAAGAAGAGAGGAGGGGATGAGCTGCACCTCGAGATTTGAATGATCTGCTGATTAAGGACAATTTGCATTCCACGTGAAAAATGTTACAACAGCCATTTATTTCATCCAAAGCAGATTGTAATTTACTTGCAGTAAATCCTCACTTTATTCTCAGGACAAGTGTGTTTGATCAGCCTGGACAAGTTGAGAAAAACATTGCCCTGGTTTCAAAGCACCAGTGGAAGAGGGAAAATGTTTCAGAAGCAGGTTAGAAATTACTCTTCCAATCTTCTCAGGCCTTTAAATCTTGCATAAGTTTTTGTAGTCAATATTGTCATTGCAGGCAATATTGCCTTACAGATCAATAAGCTCTGACAGGCAGAGCGGAGGATGAATTATTCAACGCCTTTATCAGTGATAAGGAGAAAAGATAGGAAGTTTCACCTGATTTGCCTGCAAGACTACAAATAACACAGGTTTTCACAATGGTTGACAATGATGCAAAGACACACAGAGATGAGCAAAACTCAGTCATGTGGTACAATTGACCCATTACATTAACACACTGTTAAATATAGCAACATTCCTAGGTTATACATCTAGCAGAAAGAATCTATGAGGAAAAAAATTGCATGATTATTTGATTGTTAACAGCTCATTCAGAGGTAGCCGATATGGTATTCTCCACATGTTGGACTATAAGCCCCATCATACCTGACCACGTGAGCCAGTGTGGTGTAGTGGTTAAGAGCGGTAGTCACGTAATCTGGGGAACAGGGTTCGTGTCTCCGCTCCTCCACATGCAGCTGCTGGGTGACCTTGGGCCAGTCACACTTCTTTGAAGTCTTTCAGCCCCACTCACCTCACAGAGTGTTTGTTGTGGGGGAGGAAGGGAAAGGAGAATGTTAGCCGCTTTGAGACTCCTTAAAGGGAGTCAAAGGCGGGATATCAAATCCAAACTCTTCTTCTTCTTCTTCATGCTACCTGGGGCTGATGGGAGTTGTAGTCCAAAGATGTTGGCTGTCCCTGCCTTGTTTGATGATACAGCAAAATAATATATGTGGTTGGGGGGAGGGGAGAGAGAGAGAGAGAGAGAGAGAGAGAGAGAGAGAGAGAGAGAGAGATCTGAAGTATCAAGGGAGAATTGTAGAGCATCTTTCAGGAATTCCTCTTTGTCTCCCATTGTTTTTCCAACTTGGTGCACCAGACGTAAACACAAGAGGGCACTCTTGAGTAATGCTTTGAGATTGTTCCGTGATGCTAAGGAGAAGACCATATCAAAAGTGTTAGGCCCAGTGTATTAAGGACTTCATAGCTGTGTTGGGGGGGGGGGGTAAAGTAGTATTTGGAGGACAGGATCCTAAGGAGTAAGAAACTGTGTGGGGAAAATTGGTTCTCAGTCCTTTGCACTATTTGACTATGAACTTGCTGAAGGTCTTTGCAAACCCTCTCCTACATATATATTGCCCATCGTTTTAAATATTGCTCAGTGGCTTCTCAGACTTCTCAGCTTTATAGGAAAATATTTATTTGTGCTCAGCATACCAATGCCAATAAAAAGATGTTTAGCCATAGCAGCAACAGTTACAGCAGTTGTATTTGAGTTTTGTTTGAGCTCCTGTTCAGGCTGTTGTATTGATTCCTCCTAAATATTAGCCCAGCACTCTTTGAATGGATTTCTTCATTAGAGAAGGCTAATTCCAATATATGGTAATCTCAGTTCTATGCATGCCATGCAGTAGAGGCAACAGAGCAACAATAGCTTTATAAGCAAAATTTAATGTAGCAACTGGTGATAGAGGAGGACTCTGCCCTACTCAGATATCAAAGCGGACTTACCAGGTAGATCATGACCTGTATTAGATCACTGGTACACTGGCAACTCAAGCTATATGAATATTTAGAGTTAGCAAAAATGACAGAGGTAATTAGAGGTCAACCCACACAAAAAGCCAAAAAAAGATTGGCTATGTGTGAGAGATTACATGGAAAAAACATTGTTCGCAAACTATATCGTGGTTATGTTTTGATTAGTTCTTATAAAGAGTACAAGGGAAAGAGAAAGAATTGGGAGAATAAAACAAAACAAACAAATAAATAAATAAATAACACAGTAAGAAAAGTATTTGCAAAAGGAAAGCTGCAGTGAGGTGGTGGGAAGTCGCGGGTGGAAAAAGATTTGTACGGGAAAACAAGTATTAAGTTAAGAATCTATGTTGTACAGAAATCAAGTATATATGTATGTGTACAATTTATATTCAATAAAAATGTAATAATTAAAAATAAATCATTGGTGTACTTCAGATGGCATCTGAACCCAAATTAGCCAGACTTATTTGTTAGGCAGGGCAGTCACATTTCTCAGTGGGGTATTTGGAGACGAGGGGCATAACACCAGCCAAATTCTATTTGCCCCACTCATTGGTGGAGAGGATGTGAGGGCCTGGCCAATGGAAGAGAAAGGCTGTGACCTTCCCTCTCACCCCTCCTCCATGTGGAGAGTGTGTTAATTTACTACGAGCTATGTAAAGGTCAAGTCATATCATCCAACATGCCACTGAGGAAAACCAGGATGAGTGTCTTTCTGGAACTCACTGTCAGGGAAGCCAGGAGACTTGTGCAAGAGCATGGTTCCTCAAAACAGGCACGTTTTGGGGCCGTGCCCTCACGGGAGCCAAAATGGGACATCGTGGGATCCAATAAGAAACTGGGATGGCTTCTGTCAATTCTGGGATGTCCCACGTAAAGCAGGACAGTTGAGGGGTATGTCATGTTGACATATTCCACCAGAAAAAATAGACTTTCCATACTACATGTTTGGGGAATAACAGAGAGAAAATAAATACTTTGGGGGTATTTTGTTTAACTCTTCCTTGAGGGTCCCTCCTTCTGGCCTTGCTCCTGATCTTTAAATTGTCCTTCCCGAGAAAACATGTTTGCAAAATTGGTGGGAGAAATTTGCTCTCTACTTCCCTTGCATATGAAAAGAAGGGGGACCAGGTTTCATCAAAGGTATCTTTATAATACCCTTTGCTACCCTTCTAAGTTGCTCTGAAACAGTCATGTCTCACGCCATACATTTAAACCAAATTACTTTCCCCGAAGAATCCTGGAAACTATAGTTTAATCCCTCATAGAGCTTAATCTAAGGTTACAAGATTTTTTTCAATGACTCTGGGGACACTTTAAATACATACATACACACATACACACATATATACATACTACAAGTTTGGGATGTTGATGCTGCAGTGATGGCAGTGGCAGAAGGGCGGCCACCGCCTTGACCTCAACCGCCGTGTTTCCCCTTCCGCCAAGGCTTCTATCTCCTTTCTCCATAAGCCTGGGCAGCCCCTGAGTTGTTGGTTCTTCAGTGGTGGTGGGGAAGCAGTGTGCAGTGAGTCAGGCATGGAAGGCGGAGAAGGAGGGCCAAGAGGGCGGCAGCTGTGAGGCTCGGGCACCGCGATGCCTCCCTTCCCATCGGAGCAGCCCCAATCCCATTCCTACTTGCGTGCAAGCAGGAGGGGGCGAGGACCCTACAGCTGGGAAGGGACGCTTCCGGTTACCTGACTGAGAGATCCCTCCCCCCTCCTGCTTGCACATAAGCTCTGACAGGCAGTGTGAAGCCTCCCTTCACAGCTGAGAGATCCCCACCCCACTCCTGCTTGCATGCAAGTAGGAGTTGGGAGGCTGCTCAGATAGGCAGCATGAAGCCTCCCTGCACAGCTTAGTTGCTGGGGTCACCACCATCCTGCACCACCATCATATGGGGACTTCGAGCAGCTCCTGAAGCCAGCCAGAGCCAACTGCTCCGGGCTGCTGAGACTGCCACTGCTGCGTTTCCTGGGCACATTAGATGAAATCTGGGGACATTCCAGGGATGGAATTTGTCTGGGGACTTATTCGCAAATCCAGGGACTGTCCCCGGGAAATGGGGACGTTTGGTAACCCTACTATAATCTCCAGCACCCTTAACAAACTACAGTTCCATGCATTCTTTGGAGGAAGCCATGTGCTTTAGATGTGCTCTAAATGTTTGGTGTGTAAACCACCACAGGGAGGGAGACTGAATGGAACTGGGGGTGATGGTTATAAAGCTAAACATATATGAGGGCTGCACAGGTGTATCTGTCTGCAAGTTGTGATACAGGGCTGTGGGTTTGCTGTTTGTAGGAGTCCTGGTCGGTCTGTCTCCACCTACGCTCAATTGCATATGTGTACATAAACACCCCAAAAATTCCACAAAGACCTGAAGTCTCCTGTTATCTCTTCTCCATAATGACTCTAAATCCAGCACTGCTCCTTGAACTGTCTGGCTATCTGGGGAAGTAGGACATGTGTAACTATATTTGTAAGATTCAGAACCAACATATGTATGTTGTACTCATACGTTGACAAAGACAGCAAATATGCAGATACAGTAGATTGAAACATCTGTCTTAGATAAGAAATGAGATTAGAATAATCTGATTTAAAACAACACCAATAAGCTAACAGAAATAATTTATTATCTTTTGAAGGATTTCTAAATAGATACTGTTCTGTTGACCCTACCTTCAACTTCAGCCCCCTACTATCAACTTCAGAAGGATTATATCAGAATAAACTCATTGGTGGTTACTGCTTGAAGGCAGACCACTGTTACCTAGCAACTAGGAAGAGTGCAGCATTGTGCAATTAACTCTTTCAGGTCTTTCAGAGCACAGCCTTGAGGTTTCAGAATCGCTTACAAGCTCAGACATGGATCTGTGCATTAGGAAAAGTTGACCTGATTTTGTTATCATGAACATGGGAGGTGAGCCCACCATGAGACCTGGCTTTCATGGGAAATCCTGGTAGGCTGGGTTAACAGGGTCCCTTTTGCAGGCAGCATCAGCGTGCTCTCTTGATGTGACATCTGTCATATTGCATTATGTCAGATGCTGGAGAAGTCACGTCAAAAATAATAGAAGGTGAAACTATTTCCTGGTTAAATGCAATGCGACACTTTACACTTTCAGGTTTTCATCATAATTGGTTAAGCCTCAGAATATATTTAGCATCGTAGCCACAGGGTATCCTTTGTGTAAGTATGAACAAGCAGATCAAGAAAGTGGGGCACTTTATACCAGGCATGTGAGGATTACAGAAAATCATTCCAAGTAGTGAGGCATGTCCCTGCTTAATTTTGTTGCTGATTGTTTGCCTGCTTAGATTTGCCCTCATTGCTCTACAAAGGAGCTCTGTGTCCTTTCAGGACTATCAAGATCTGCCTTTACCCAAATCATGTCACTCAAAGCTTGCAAATCTGTGTTCACTTACCTGGGAGTAAGTCCCACTGAACTTGATGAATTTAATGGGACTTACTTCTGTAGCCACGGGACGCAGGTAGTGCTGTGGGTTAAGCCACAGAGCCTAGGACTTGCCGATCACAAGGTAGGCGGTTCGAATCCCTGTGACGGGGTGAGCTCCCATTGCTTGGTCCCTGCTCCTGTCAACCTAGCAGTTTGAAAGCACGTCAAGGTGCAAGTAGATAAATAAGTACCACTCCAGCGGGAAGGTAAACGGCGTTTCCATGCACTGCTCTGGTTCACCAGAAGCGGCTTGGTCATGCTGGCCACATGACCTGTGGTTGTACACCGGCTCCCTCGGCCAGTAAAGCGAGATGAGTGCTGCAACCCCAGAGTCGGCCACAACTGGACCTAGTCAGGGGTCCCTTTACCTTTTTACTTCTGTAGCCACATATAGGATTGTGCTCTGAAAGACCTTCCTGAACAACTACTGGTTCACTATGTAAAAAATATTTTCAGGTTTCCCCGTATGTTATCATTCTGTATTTCACAAAGATGGTGTTTGTGTGTTCTTCAGCAGTCCTTTCCTGCTATCTTTAATGTGCTTTTTACTTTCAAAACAACTGTATTTTAGCACTTTCTGAGATCACAGTGGAATATCTTCCTATCCCAGTCAGGCATTTATATATCAGGATACAGAAGTTGCCCAGGAGCGGCTTCCATTCCTCACACCCAGCATTCTAGAGAGCTGTAAAAAATAATAAAAGTGTCATGATTTATATATTTGCTCCTTCTAGATAATACTTGCCTCAAACATGCTAATATTTGATTAATGTGCACTTTCTTTTGACATCTTAGCTGAAAAGACTAAGCCTTAAATGAACAGATGGTGCATTAAATTGAATGATAAGAAGGAAGAGTTAAAGGGCTTTGAACAGGAAAAATGCGAGAGAGAATGAAAACTATGAATTTCTCTCCATTAACAAGGACATGTGAATATATCTTTTTCTGGTTCTCAAAAGGGAAACTACTCTTTAATTGCTGGATTTCAGTATTTGCAGCTGTGTGTGGTAGAACCTATTTTTAATGAGTCTTGGAACAAAGCATGCTTGGTACAAAGCATATAATTAAGTCCTCAGATCATCTTCTTCTGAAGTGCCATGTCCTAACCTCAGAGAATGATGGTTGTGTACTCAGTCACAGTGCCCTTCACATCTGAATCCATTCAAAAGACTCTCAGCTGGTGTCCTACTGAAAAGTATGGGAACATGTCATTATAATCTAGGTCAGTCTCCTTGTAGAATCCTTCGCACCTTTAATTGCACCCAAAATGTTGACTTTGGCTTGGCTAAGATGGAGACACTCCCACCCACCCCCACAGCTATAGCTACAACTTGATGCCTGGCTTTTCACACTGAACCAGTTACCACCCTCTTAGAGTTGGCAGCCCCACGTAGTCCTGCCCAGTGATTATTATGTTCTTCCTTAAACTGCCCGCAAATAAAATAAGGCAGCTGAGTGGAAGGTGTTTGCAGAACTCATCCACATTCTCTTAGTTCCCCTTTGTATTTTCAAAACATGTGTTGGTGACTCTCTAACTTGACCCACAGAGAACATCTGCAACTTAGTGGTAGAGCATCATTTGCTTTGTATGCAGAAGGTTTCGGGTTCAATTCTCAGTATTTCCTGGTGGGGCTGGAAATGTCCCATGTCTGAAACCCCTGAAAAACTTAGCAGTAGCAGTAGTAATAATTCTATACTGTCCTCCATCTAAGAAGCACAATGGCCAATTCTAGGAAGAGCCTGTTGCTAAGACAAGGACTCAGCTGTTTGTAGCTTTTCTTGCCCATTACAACCCAAATGTCCCTTTAAACAGGTGCAGTGAGGCAATACTTTTCAGCTTTGGCATAGAGGTGGGGAACTGGGGGCTGAATGCAACTCTCCAAGCCTTTACCCAGTCTTCAAGACTCTCCCTAGGCCAGGGTTTCCCAAACTTGGGTTGCCAGCTGTTTTTGGACTACAACTCCCATTATTCCTAGCTAGCAGGGCCAGAAGTCAGGGATAATGGGAACTGTAGTCCAAAAACAGCTGGCTCCCCAAGTTTGAGAAACTCTTCCCTAGGCACGCCCCCACTCTCATAGCCACATCCCTCATTGCCCCTGGTCAAAGTAAAGTTTGGTAAAGGTAAAGGTACCCCTGCCCGTACGGGCCAGTCTTGCCAGGCTCTAGGGTTGTGCGCTCATCTCACTCTATAGGCCGGGAGCCAGCGCTGTCCGCAGACACTTCTGGGTCACGTGGCCAGTGTGACGAAGCTGGTCTGGCGAGCCAGAGCAGCACACGGAAACGCCGTTTACCTTCCTGCTAGTAAGCAGTCCCTATTTATCTACTTGTACCCGGGGGTGCTTTCGAACTGCTAGGTTGGCAGGCGCTGGGACCGAGCAACGGGAGTGCACCCTGCCGCGGGGATTCGAACCGCTGACCATGCGATCGGCAAGTCCTAGGCGGTGAGGTTTTACCCACAGCGCCACCCGCGTCCCTCTTCCCTAGGCACACCCCCACTCTCATAGCCACATCCCTCATTGCCCCTGGTCAAAGTAAAGTTTGGAGACATTTCTAAATCCAAAATGGTGGGTGGTTTGCCAGGTGCTTATACATAATGTGATATATCAGGTTCTATGGATCCATTTGGATTTTCTATATACGAAGGTGGTTATTGTTGGAGAAAGCCACATATTCTTCAACCCATGCTTCTTTCACCTGTGGGTTGGGGCTGCTTACAAACAGGTAATTACTACAAACTGGACAAGACAAGCTTTCAGAATTAGAAGGTTTTATTGGTTGCTTGCTCAGGTGAAGAATTTCAATCTTTTAAATCATAGGTTGCTGTTATTAGGTCGCTGTGTTTTTAATACATGCTCTGTCTTTTTCATTGTTCTTATTTTACTACTATATTATTATTTTTTTAATTGTTTACTTGTTGTCCTCCTTGAGAGTATTTGCGTTGGAGAGCAAGATAGAAATTTGCTACAGAATAAAGTAACTCTTTCCCCCCCGTTATAGTGTACAGTGATACCTCGGGTTACATATGCTTCAGGTTGCATACGCTTCAGGTTACAGACTCCGCTAACCCAGAAATAGTACCTCGGGTTAAGAACTTTGCTTCAGGATGAGAACAGAAATCGTGCTCTGGTGGCAGTGGGAGGCCCCATTAGCTAAAGTGGTGCTTCAGGTTAAGAACAGTTTCAGGTTAAGAATGGACCTCCGGAATGAATTAAGTATGTAACCAGAGGTACCACTGTACTGGACTAAAGAAGCAGGTATATTTTCCTGATACTGTTTCTTGGCCAGGATATAATTTGAGAAGCCCAGGACCTCCCATAAAGAAGTCAATTTATTTATAAAATGCCATTTAAAAAAAGTATTCAAATCTTCCTTTGTAAACATCGTGTTAGTAGCCATCCTATACCGCTGTAAAACAATTTTATGATGCCACTTTGCAGAAAAAAATAATGAACGGTATTATGTAAACACTAATTGCTGGCAATAACTCATTTTCCAAACTATTCTGATTATGAATTAAATCAGTTCCTGAATCCTAAAGGCAAATGAATTATTCATGCATATACATTCCGTAGTTATTTTCATTAAGTCAGGGTGCTTAATCAGTTTTTTGCTGCGGAGGAGAAGATTGGTTTGATGAGCTGAGGAATATCCTTTGATACAACGTTCACATTCATTACCGTACGCATGCACAACATTGTCTATTGCTGAGTTAAAAATGAATGTATAGTGCCCTACTTCTAAGAATCAATGAAACCAAGAGTATTCAGATATACATTAGGCATTCAGACACCAGACTAATAACAATATCTGTACTTACCTTTTGTAGTAGTATTAGAATGAACGATATGGAAAGAAGGCAGGCGGCAAAGGCTACAGTCCCAATCCACTTACCTGACAGTAAACCTCATTGAATTCCATAGGACTTACTTCTGAGTAAACATAGTTAAGATTGTGTTGTAAGTTGCAGTTCTACTAAAATTAGGAAGTTGTGCCTAGAATTTAAATTTAAATTAAAGCTAAAAGCATGCAATCACATATCCTTTTTAGGTTTGCTTCTACAGCTGGGGTGGGAAACCTATAGTCTTCCTGATGTTGTTGGGCTACAAATCCCATCATTCCCAGCCAGCATGGCCAACAGTTTGGCAAAATGGGAGTTGTAGTCCAGCAAGATCTGGAGAGCTGCAGGTTCCTCATCTATGATGTGGGGAAAGGCAAAATTGTATAAACGAAGTGCTGTTCTCTCATTTGTTAGCCTTTTTGAAAATTGTGTTATATAATACAAGTGCACTGTGTCAGCATCCAACAGATAGTTGCTATATTACATTTTCAACACCTACATTTTGTGGGGATTCTAGTCTGTGATATATTCATGAAGCACCTCTTCAGAATAGGAACCTTGGAAGGCCAGGAAGACCTCACACAGGGCTCATCCCAAGAATCACCCAATGTAAAAATGTACGATGGGCCCAGCTGTATCAGACGAAAGATCCATCTATTCCAGCATCCTGGACAGGGGCCAGTCTGATGCTGATGGGAAGCCTACCATTTATTCAATCTGGTTTCATAATTCTTATTGATACTTGAATCCACCTATTTCTAAGACAGAAGATCCTGTCAGCTGTATAATAAAGCCAATGTTCAGTAGTGTGCAGTCAGTGGACTAGGGAGACTAGCCTAGTCCCCTAAATGTTCCCAGAAAATTGGATTATTAAAGTATTAAAGCCTGGTGTCTCCTTCCCAAAGCCCGGGAAGCTTCTGCCCAGCTCAGGGAGGGAGGCGCAATGCTCACGCACATTATGCTTGTGCCCCCCAATCACCCCCACAAGCTGGTGCCTCTGGCCCTAACTGTTCCCCTACAAGAAATTTCACCATACACCACTGGTATTATTCATGCTTTGGGGGCAGAAATGCATTTAATTTCATTTTTCTCTTGGCTTCCATCATCATCATCATTTTATCTGTATGTCGCCTTTCCATAGTTAAAACCATGCTCAAGGAGGCTTACAAGATGACAAGATTTACATAATTTCAAACATAACTAAAGTCATAAAGAATAAACAGTACACAACCAAATTGAAACTACAGTGGTACCTTGGGTTACATACGCTTCAGGTTACATGCACTTCAGGTTACACACTCCGCTAACCCAGAAATAGTGCTTCAGGTTAAGAATTTTGCTTCAGGATAAGAACAGAAATCGTGCTCTGGGGGCGCGGCAGCAGCAGGAGGCCCCATTAGTTAAAGTGGTGCTTCAGGTTAAGAACAGTTTCAGGTTAAGTATGGACCTCCGGAATGAATTAAGTACTTAACCTGAGTTACCATTGTATTTACAGATAAACCTTCTAGTAAGATCTAAAAATAAAGATACAGAGACTAATATTAATAACATCAACTACTGCTCTTAACAAAACACCCGAAAGAATATCACAGCCCAATAGTCTGTTCAGCAGTTTTTGTAGCTGGAGTCAGTCACTCAGGGCCCCACCCTCCCAAACCAGGTGGGAAAAGGCAGGGAGGCAGGGAGCAGATCTTCCAGGGCTCGCAACCACACAATGTTTTAAATAAATATACTGTCAGATCTAGGGTACCAGAGTCCGGTTAGTGAATGGCAGAAATGAATAAACGGTAGTAGTTAATGTTTGGGATATGGAAGGAAAATTCAAGCTGCAGAACTGTGCCAGACATGAAATTTCTGGGTTAGCTTAGTATATATATTGTGAATAAGACACAAAGAAGGTCTGCACTGTGCCATCTTAAAAACATTTGACTCCTAATTCAGTTGTAACAACACGAACAGGAAGCTTTTTATTAGCAAACATGCTTGTTCAATTAAATCATAGAAAAGACAAATGTGGCATTTTTCCAAACAGCTTTTGAATGCTGGGTTCCAAGCTGACAAATGAGTGAGTCTATTTCCAGTAGGAAAGGCTATAAGTGAGGATGTTGGATTAAAATAAGACCAATGAAAATTCACAGAGAAAATGTCCCTTTGAGAATGCACCGGAGATTCAATTGTATGGACATTTCATTCCATTAGCGTCTCGCTTCCAGAAGACAATGACATCAGAAGAGCAGTAAAGCACAGAGCCCGTAAGGCTATCAGCTGGGCTGCTAGGAACCACTGTCAGGAGTAATCTATCACACCTTAGTTATCTTTCAAGACTGTCTGAAAAAGTAAGAAAGGGGTTGGGGGTGGGGTAGGGTGGGGTGGGGGGACTGCTAGCACCAAGGACAAGGTCAGCTGCGGATAAAACTATAATAAATCCAGGTACAGCCCATAGAAAGCAATGCAATTTTACAGATGCAGTGCTTTCCCTTCTGGCCACATTAATCAGGGCTTCAAGTTGCTTCCACAAGCTGCAGCAGAGACTTGATCAAATGTAAAGTGTTGATGTTGCTGCCTACGTATGTTAACTTCTTAAGACATTGTTTGGTTTGGTTTTTAATTAGGTCACCGTCAAGCGAAGCGGTTGCAATGAAATGTGTGTAGTAGCAAGAATAAAAGCACAGGAGTCCTTTAAAAGATGCACCATAGGGTTCAATGCCCTTTGATTTCATTGATTCCATACTGAGCTGTTGCCCAGACAGCTGCTTTCCACTATGCTGCTTGCATAATTTAGCATTAAAGCAGGTGTGGGAAACAGGCCCACAGGCCAGACGTACATCCTTGCACCAGATTTTTCTTCAACAATCCTTCCACAATCTGTCATTTCAACTATGGTGCCAACATGCTGACTCCGCTAATCTTCCATGATGCTGTCTGGACATCTGCAGATGAGCAGGGGGATTGGCACCATCTTTGGGTAGCTGTATTTGAAAGTGCTCATAGGTCACGCCTGCACAGATTGTGCTCTCCTAAGGCCAACACAGCCCACCAGCTGAGATCACAGCAATAGGAGGGCAGTCAAGGTCCAAGAAGACCACAAAGTATGTGGCTGACTAACTTCATGGAACTAAATCGTGCAGGTCTGTCTTAGATGCACCATAAGTAAAGGTACCCCTGACTGTTAGGTCCAGTCGCGGACAACTCTGGGGTTGCGGCGCTCATCTTGCTCTATAGGCCAAGGGAGCCGGCGTTTGTCCGCAAACAGCTTCCGGGTCATGTGGCCAGCATGACTAAACAGCTTCTGGTGAACCTGAGCAGCGCACGGAAACACCGTTTACCTTCCCGCTGGAGCTGTACCCATTTATCTACTTGCACTTGACGTGCTTTCAAACTACTAGGTGGGCAGGAGCTGGGACCGAGCAACAGGAGCTCACCCCGTCGTGGGGATACAAATTGCCGACCTTCTGATCAGCAACCCCTAGGCTCTGTGATTTAGACCACAGTGCCACCCGCGTCTCAGATGCACCATACTTCACAGTATAAATGCATGTGTTTGAATTCTTGCTTTTTACCCAGATTTTGGAGTTTTTTTAGCTGAAG
Source organism: Podarcis vaucheri (assembly GCF_965113315.1). Taxonomy (NCBI): domain Eukaryota; kingdom Metazoa; phylum Chordata; class Lepidosauria; order Squamata; family Lacertidae; genus Podarcis; species Podarcis vaucheri. The sequence continues at coordinate 44,133,901 of NC_138749.1, forward strand.
ACCTCACTAGTTTTTTTGAACCAAACACAAAGCATAACGTAACCATCCAAATCTACTATTCTATGGTTCTGTTATGTTCAGAGTCCCTTTGGAATACTGGAACTGGGCCCAGGCAGCCATATCAGGTGAGAATTAAGGTGTAGAAAATGTACGGTATTCTCCAAGTTGCAGGTACATAAATGAATTTTCACCCTTGAACGTTACATTTCAGTTTTGACTTGCACATAATCCCAGTCCTACTTTAGTAAATGTGCTCCATTAACAGGGATGTGTACTAATATTGGCAGTGACGTGTGGTGAAATTTCTTGTAGGGGAACAGTTAGACCCCTGACCATTAGGTCCAGTTGTGGCCGACTCTGGGGTTGTGGCGCTCATCTCCCTTTATTGGCTGAGTGAACCAGTGTACAGCTTCCGTCTCATATGGCCAGCGTGACTAAGCCACTTCTGGCGAACCAGAGTAGCGCACGGAAACACCGTTTACCTTCCCGCCAGAGCGGTACCTATTTATCTACTTGCACTTTGATGTGCTTTTGAACTGCTAGGTTGGCAGGAGCGGGGACCGAGCAACGGGAGCTCCCCCCGTCGCGAGGATTCAAACCGACCTTCTGATCGGCAAGTCCTAGGCTCTGTGGTTTAACCCACAGCGCCACCCGCGTCCCTTAGCATTCTGTACAAAGGTTAAATATACAGTTGTTGATCTGGCCACTCTGGCCCCTGCCACCACCACTGCCATGTGCCCCCCCCCCTGGAAGATTGCCCAGAAGGAAATGTGGCCCTCAGTCTGAAAAAGGACCCCCCCTCATCCCTGCTATAGATGTATGGATGGTGATCAAATTGGGAGAAAGGAAACAAGTTAAACTGAAATATCCTTTCAGAGGGTGATACTGAATATTAGCCATACTCAATGAAGAGTAAGTAAATTCAAGGGACTTATGTCCCTTGATTTCTATGGGACTGCTCTAAGTATGACTAACACAGAATATTCTCAAGTACTTTTTCTCACTAGATGATCAGTTAATATCCAGTTTCCATGCTCTCTTCAACACTCCATTGTAAGTATTAACATACCAATGTCCTGTTTCTTGACTGAGAAAATTCATGCTGTCATGGGCTCAGGGACTGAGCCACAGGGGAAGGAGGAGATGGAGAGCGAAGGGGAACAATCTGAGGGGAGTTCAGGAGGGTATGCCAGTGATCAGAGAGATTCCATGAGTCTCTCCAGCGAATCAGAGGATTCCCAGAAGGGGGCCCCCAAAGGCAGGGCAAGGGGGGCCAGTGGGGAGTCTCCAAGCGGCAGCTGGAAATCAGGGGTAGCTTCCCCACCAGAATGTAGCGGGGGGGGGAAGAATCCCAAGGGTTAAAACAAGAGCCTCCTGCAGGAGGAGAGAGTGAGGCTGGACTGACCACGCCTCCGTCAGAGAATGGAGGGGCGGAGGGAAGAGCAGGTCCGGCCAGCCTCCCTGAAGGAGAAAGCAGTGGGGGGAGCAGTGTAGCCATTAGGAGGAAAGTAGGCAGCTGGGCGCGCGCGCCAAGTTCAAAGGTGGAGGCGCGCGGGCCAGCATAAAACCCGGATTGGGAGCCAGGTCCTAAAGCCCGCCGGAAGGGTGGGGAGGAGTCAGAAGAATCCGCCTCCGAAGTAAGTAGGAAGGAGGTAACCCCAGAGGGCAGGAGGACCCGGAGGAGAAAGGAGCAAAAGGAGGAGAGGGAAAGGTGGAGCAAAGCTCGGGTCTTGAACTGGGGTATGGGCGGGGAGGAGTCAGACGGAGCTCCGCCGGTCTAAGGACTCAGACGTAGCGCTGCGCGCCACGGATGTCAAACCAACAATGAACCACAATAAAGACTTTTGTTTATAAAGAGCAACTGGCGTTGGTCCTCTGTGAGCTAGGACCTGAGGCAGCGCTGACACATGCCCTTATGACAGCTACCTAATTCCAATCTAAGCACGAACCGTTAGCATTGTACTGCCTGTCAACCAGAGACAGGAAATCTCAGGGGGAATATTTATGAACTTATTTAAATACTAATGTTGGTAATCAGGAAACAGCAGGATGTAGGAGATACTACATAGCAGGAGTTCAAGTATAACAGTGCCGTATTTTAATTGATTACTTACTTATTTCAGTTAGCAAAATGGTTGTTACTTTTGCCCTGCCATCTTCTAGCCCAGGCATAGGCAAACTCGGCCCTCCAGATGTTTTGGGACTACAATTCCCATCATCCCTGACCACTGGTCCTGTTAGCTAGGGATCATGGGAGTTGTAGTCCCAAAACATCTGGAGGGCCGAGTTTGCCTATGCCTGTACTAGCCCTAAAAATATATATTTTTTTTAAATATACAGTATAGTTTCCAGTGGAACAATGCTCATTTTATTTGTTGCATCAAAATGTTAAAATTTAGCAAATTAAATAAGCTTTGACTAACAGATTTGTGGGGCACGCCTACTTTTTTGGTGGTCTAATAGCTCAGTTGGTTAGAATATGGTACTGATAACGCCAAGGTTGCAGGTTTGATCCCCACTGCAGGGGGTTGGACTAAATAATCCTCAGGGTCCCTTCCAATTCTATTATCTCTATGACAAGGCAGCTTCCTTCCTGCTAAAGGCTCCTTTGTCTTTATAGTCTTTATAAATATGTTTTGCAGGTAAAATGCTTGCTATTCCTTAAAGCCACATTTCGCTTGGGGAAGCTGGACCAGCTGCAGAGATTTTGAAGAAACAAAAATCTTGCCCCAGATGCGATCCACCTGCTGAGAGTGGCTATTAAGGAATATCTCTGCAGCATTCACAATGGCAAAGAATAGACAGCACATTGCTTCTCTAATAATACCCTTCTCTGGAGTGTAAGCTCTGCTTCGAAGATACTCTCTCCACGGGAGTCCATAGACTGAATTAAACAGGTGTCGGCCAGTGCATAAGTAGGGACAGCAGTGTGTCTATTTCTGGAGATCGCTTGGATACAGATGAATGGACAGGGTTTAAGACAGCGTCTTTTAGAAGGGCAAAAGAACTGTGAATTTATCGTCAAGTTACATTTACAGTCAGAAAGCAAAACAGCAAGGCCACTCACATGGCACAGCTCTGCCTGGTCTATCCCATTTCTGGCCGCAGGTTTGAAGGCATCCTCACACTCAAACAGTGATACAGCAGGGGGCTGGGAGACAGCTAGGCTAGAACCTTCCCCCAAACATGTTGGTTGGTGCAGTTTTTGATATGGAGAAATGCTGAATGTTTCATCCTTTCAGTTGCAGCTGTGCAAAACCTGCAACACATGAAGGCTCTGACAGTTTGCTTCTGGGCCAGCTCACATTGCAGTACAGTCGTACCTTGGATTTCGAACAGCTTAGTTCTTGAACGTTTTGGCTCCCAAACACCGCAAACCCGGAAGTGACTGTTCTGGTTTGCGAACTACTTTTGGAAGCTGAACATCTGATGGGGCCTCCGTGGCTTCCAGTTGGCTGCAGGAGCTTCCTGCAGCCAATCAGAAGTTGTGCTTTGGTTTTCGAACGTTTTGGAAGTCGAACGGACTTCCAGAATGGATTCCGTTCGACTTCCAAGGTAGGACTGTATAAGCATGGAGAATTGGGAAACGCTGTCCTGCGAGCGCTCCAATTGGAGAATAGCTTTAACAAACGTGTCATGGACTTTGAAGAAGCACAAACTCAGGACAAAAGGGAAAAACGAGCTAAGAGGAAGGTACCGTATGTTTGGCAAATCCTCACAGTGATCAACTCCTGCCTGGAAACCTATGTCCCCACTGTGGAAGGACATGTGGATCCAGAATTGGTCTCCGCAGCCATTTACGGACTAACTGTTAAGACTGTGCTCATGAAATACATTCTTACTTGGCTATGAGTGATCACCAAAGAAGAAGTTTCGATGGTTTTTATGCTGAAATGTGGGCTGGGAAAATGTTGTCCACAATCCAGCAGGCGCTGAAGTGATGGGTGCAGCTGTGATGGATGCAACAACTACGGTACCTAGATCTGGGTCGTCCCGTCCCCCCATATTTCTGCCAATATAGGCTGACATGTTACCATCTATCTCACAAAGGATTCTGTGTGTGTTAGTGGTAAAATGTTTTATCGAAGCAAGGCATGGATTCTCATGAAGCAATTGCAGGTCAACATGCACAGCATTCTCAACCCAGTTGCAAAGGTTTCTGCATTGCCCCTTACTTGGGCTTCAAACTTTAGCTTAATCGTTTCGGAGAAGCAAGAAAAAGCGCCAAGAGGTGTGATTCAAAGCAGTTTATGATAGAGTGACTGGCCATGAGGAATCAGCAAAGCTGCAAGGAATGGGGCATCAATGAGGCAGTCCCTCCCCTCTTTCAGGTTCTTTGTGATCCACCCCCACCCACCCCAGTTTCCAGGTTCTTTGTGACACAAAATAAGATGTGCTTTTTCAGAGGAACAAAGCAGCTTTGAAATATTTAACTGGATGGGAGTCTATAAAGGGAGGGGGGAAAGCCAAAAACAGCTCTTTGTAGAATGCCGCAGACCTGTAGCAATCATCAGAACACAAAAACTTACAGTTTATGTGTTTTGAGGTCACATTTTGACAGCAGTACTTTCTTCCCTGCTGTGTGCTGCTACCTGCAGCTTTTCCCCATTCCAGTCAGAAGCAAATTGCATCACTCCCTTTCTAGGTGTCCCTTAAAGAAAGAAAAAACAAAATGTGTGTGTGAAAGTGAATGCCCTTGACTTGGCATTGTATGGTATCTTGGTTTAAAAATTTGGAAGTTTAACTTTGGATGGTGTGGTTCAGAAGGTTATAATAAATCAATTTAATCTATCCAATCTACCCACCCCATACAGTGGCATCCACACAGTTAGATGCCTTAAACGTCATTGAAGTCAATTAAAAAAAAGTGACTCATGCAGATGTCCCATTTCAATCTGCTCAATTTAGTCATGTCTAATAGTACGCGGGTGGCGCTGTGGGTTAAACCACAGAGCCTAGGACTTGCCGATCAGAAGGTCAGTGGTTCGAATCCCTGTGACTGGGTGAGCTCCTGTTGCTTGGTCCCTGCTCCTGCCAACCTAGCAGTTCGAAAGCACATCAAAATGCAAGTAGATAAATAGGTGCTGCTATGGCGGGAAGGTAAACGGTGTTTCCGTGTGCTGCTCTGGTTCGCCAGAAGCGGCTTAGTCATGCTGGCCACATGACCCGGAGGCTGTATGCCGGCTCCCTCGGCCAATAAAGCGAGATGAGCGCCACAACCCCAGAGTCGGCCATGACTGGACCTAATGGTCAGGGGTCCCTTTACCTTTAATAGTACTGCAGCCCTAGACACTGTTTACTCAAGAGGACTTACTCCTAGGATTGCAGCCTAAATTATGTCTCATTGGGTGGGATTGAATGAATGAATCCCATCAGTGGAAGCCCACGCAAGGACTTCTGCTTCCGCAATGGGGCTTTCCACCACCGCGTTCCCCTACAAAATGTGCCCTACAAAAATGGCTCTGGGAACAGCAAGTAGGGAGAGGAGAGGTGGGAAGTTGATGTTGAAGTCCTTCCACTGATTTCATCAATAATATTTCTTTATTTTGTTTCATTATTTGTGTCCCGCCGTTCTATAGACATGCTCATGGTGGCCAAACAAAACTATCATTGTGCAAAAAACCAAAAAAAACCCAAACAAACAGTTGCAACTGCTCAGTTCAAAATCACAGGAAACGGAAGAATCTCATGTAGAAGTTAGCTCTTGATGGTATTGCAAACTGCTTTGGGGTGGTTTGTTTTGGGTCAAAAAGCCACGTAGAACTGCTCTGATAAATAGATATAAATGAAACCAACACACAAACGTGGGAACTGGATTTGGCCCCTCACTTGGCAACTGTCAATAGAAGCAGCAGTGGTGGTAAATAGCAGCAAGGATTCTTCAGCATCTTCAGTTGGTTGCTTTCTGTAGCAACAGCAGTGCTGGAAAATGGCAGGTGATTCTTCTTGCCAGCCACCCACTCTTTGCAATTAATGAACTTCTGTAGTGGTGATTTTTTAAAATGAGGCTTAGGACCCAACTACACACTACACTTAATCCATAGTGTTCAGCTACATCTCTTGTTTGTTTGTTCTTTAGTTAACTGCAGGCCCAAGGGAGGGCAATTTTTGTCAGAGTCACAGCACAAGAGAGGGAGACTCCACGGTTCTGCCCCCTGCCCCCTGTCCCACTCCAAAATACATGGCTATGAGGCTCAGGGAGACATTTCTGTTGGCACCAGTACAAACTGCTTTTCTTGTAAGAACCACATATAATCTGTGGCTGTAATTAATTACAGAAAAACAAGAGGTCTAGCTGTATGCTCCATGTTAAGCATAACATAGAATCATAGAATCATAGAATCATAGAATCATAGAATCATAGAATTGGAAGAGACCACAAGGGCCATCGAGTCCAACCCCCTGCCAAGCAGGAAACACCACCAGAGCACTCCTGACATATGGTTGTCAAGCCTCTGCTTAAAGACCTCCAAAGTAGGAGACTCCACCACACTCCTTGGCAGCAAATTCCACTGTCGAACAGCTCTTACTGTCAGGAAGTTCTTCCTAATGTTTAGGTGGAATCTTCTTTCTTGTAGTTTGGATCCATTGCTCCGTGTCTGCTTCTCTGGAGCAGCAGAAAACAACCTTTCTCCCTCCTCTATATCACATCCTTTTATATATTTGAACATGGCTATCATATCACCCCTTAACCTCCTCTTCTCCAGGCTAAACATGCCCAGCTCCCTTAGCCGTTCCTCATAAGGCATCGTTTCCAGGCCTTTGACCATTTTGGTTGCCCTCCTCTGGACACGTTCCAGTTTGTCAGTGTCCTTCTTGAACTGTGGTGCCCAGAACTGGACACAGTACTCCAGGTGAGGTCTGACCAGAGCAGAATACAGTGGCACTATTACTTCCCTTGATCTAGATGCTATACTCCTATTGATGCAGCCCAGAACTGCATTGGCTTTTTTAGCTGCCGCGTCACACTGTTGGCTCATGTCAAGTTTGTGGTCAACCAAGACTCCTAGATCCTTTTCACATGTACTGCTCTCAAGCCAGGTGTTACCCATCTTGTATTGGTGCCTCTCATTTTTTTGCCCAAGTGCAATACTTTACATTTCTCCCTGTTAAAATTCATCTTGTTTGTTTTTGCCCAGTTCTCTAATCTGTCAAGGTTGTTTTGAAGCGTGACCCTGTCCACTGGGGTGTTAGCCACCCCTCCCAGTTTGGTGTCATCTGCAAATTTGATCAGGATGCCCTTGAGTCCATCATCCAAGTCGTTGATAAAGATGTTGAATAAGACCGGGCCCAAGTTGTTGAATAAGACCGGACATGTAGTTTTGCCCTTAAAACACTTCTCATAATTGGGGCTGAGGAGACTTAAGATACAATGACAATTCTTTGGAGGCAATGGCTTGGCTTCTTATCTTTCACAGAATTGCTTTTCTTCATATAAAACAAAACCCAGGAGTCAATGAAGACACTAAGGCAGGAGAACATTATTTGGGATTACTGTGAGAATGGTATTTGGGGATATATTGTCCTATAGTAGGGATGGGATTGAGCATGCAAACCCCACCACCTCCCACTTGCTGCCTCTATTCCCTCCATAAGGTGGAGGAATAGCTGCTGAAACAGAGACCTTTCTTTTTCTATCCTAGTCTCCTTGAGCAATTTAGAATCCAGTCTTCCAAGGTTCTAAATCTAAATTACACAGGAGGCCTACAGAACAGGTGCCTCGTGGCAAGACGTTCATCTCCAACTTGTGAAAGACTATCAGGATGGCCATGGAGGTGGCATGAAGATCATCTTTTCTTTCTTTCCCAGGATTCTAATCAGGAGCAGGAGGGGATGGTTAGAATGTTTGAATGGAGTTATGTTCTATGTATCTATGTTCCGCCATGTATGTTTCATTATCGCTACTAATTCTGAAGCACGTTTAACTGAAACACTAGGTTTTTTACACAGCTGAGATTACCAGAATTCAGACCTCCATGCTGCCCAGGTCAATATTTTCTTCATGCATTCTGCTTCTGACATACACTTATATGGAGGGAGCACAAACAATTTTGGTTTATCTTCTGCTTCTTGGCTTGCTCATACAAAATCATATCTTTTGAAGGAATTCCTTGCATTTTATGGATTTGGTGCAGCCTGAATCTTTGAGTTTAGAGGCTAAACAAAGACAGCAGACTGCAACACATATTATCTGCATCTAACCCTGTATCTCACAGGAAGGCTTCGCTGCTATAAATAGCATTGGGATAGGCACCACAGCTGAATGCTGCATTCCGCACCATGCCATCAGTATGGTTAGTAAGAGGGACAGTTTTTATGTAGGATTCATTTTTGTGCACTAGCATCTGTTGTGTTTGTTTGGTGTGTTTTTTTTTCTTCCTTTCTGTCGGTGTAATTTTGCAAGGTTCTGTCTATAATTTCCCCTTCCAGATACAACAGGATGTAAATCTTATTGCTTTGTTATTTCAGCTATTGCAATTACTGAAACAAGGCGCAAGCCAGCAAAAGTTAAGAACATTATCTCTACTGATTTTATTCCAATAAGGGGATAGCTATAGCAGTCTGTTGCAGCCAAAACAATGAAGTATGGTAATAGTGGAGCATTCTGAGCTTCCATGTTCAGAACATTTTTGGGACTTAGCTAGATGGGTAAAGAAAAAGTGCTTTCCATGTTCAGATCCAGAAAAACTCCCCTCTAAGTAAATTCACACTTGACTCAAAATTTTGGTTTTTGGCAGAATTTAGGCTGCAAATTTATTGATTACAGAAAGTGACTGGTTGCATAGGCTCTGGTTCGACAAGCTCCCTGCACCCTTTCAGGTAGCGCTGACCCAGGGTTCCAGCATAGGTCAGCCAAGGGTGAACACCTGGCTAAGCGGAAAGCTAACTCTGCCACCCAAATGTCCCCCTGGACTCAGGCATGGGCACAACCCCCTCTCAGGGGTTGACCAAACCATCAAGTCCCTGGATTCCTTTAACGGAATACCCTTCACATAGGGATGGCGAGAGCGTTCTCCCATCCCTATCACCTGAACCAAAGCCTATCTGCAATGTTCCGAATGCACGCGCCGAAAGAGGAAGCTCTGGGTCACGTGCATGGGCATAAATAGGTCCCTTGAACTGTTTGGACTGCGTCCCATTGGCCAGATTGCACCCAGCTTCGAGGGACCTACCAATCGGGTGTTGTGGCTGACCAATCATATCTACCCACAACACAGGGTGTCGGTTTTCCAGGTCTCACCACAATACTCTTTAAGGGAGGACCTGATTTACTGAATATGCATCGTATATGCATTATAACACTGTGACACCAGTTCCATTTTTGCCAATGCGATTTCTCATACCAAGTTTAAAACTTGTTTAACTGAAACACTTCTTTGATGTGTCTAGATACAGCCTTGGTCTGAATGATAATAGCTTAATAACCTTGGTTTCCCCAGGTGCTGTTGGGACTACAGCTTCCATCATTCCTGACCCTTGGATAAGCCGGCTGGGAGCTGTAGCCCAACAGCATCTGGGAACCAGAGGTTGAAGAATGCAGGCTTAAAGACAAAGTATAGGGGGCACAGACCCTCCGAGTGTTCCTATTTTCCAGGGACATACAGAGGCCATCCAGGTTTCTGATTTGATCTCAGAATGTCCCATTTTCCCTTAGGAGATCCCTATTTTCATCAGAGAAATGTTGGCAGGTATGGTAGGACATTCCTACTTTCATCAGAGAAATGTTGGAGGGTATGGAGTTATGCAACCCCCGAGCCAAGGAGATAAGTACCGTATTTTTTGCTCTATAGGACACACCGGACAATAGGACACACCTAGTTTGGGGGGGGGAGGAAACAAGAAGAAAAAAATTCTGAACCCCAGAAGCCAGAACAGCAAGAGGGATCTGGCTTCTGGGATAGCCTCTTGCTGTTCTGGCTTCGGGGACAGCCTGTGAAGCCACCCTGCTGCCCTGTGGAGGCTTTGCGCAGCCATCTCCAAGCTAGAACAGCGAGACAGAGTCCTAAGCAGCGCTCCGTCTCCCTGTTCTGGCTTTGGGCTTAGCGGCGCACCCTGCATTCTCTCCATAAGACGCACACACATTTTCCCTTACTTTTTAGAAGGGAAAAAGTGCGTCCTATAGAGCGAAAAATACAGTAACTATACAACCTTGAGATGACATCTGAAGGCAGCCCTGTATAGGGAAGTGGGTTTTTTGTTTTGTTTTTTGTTTAAAGATTTATGTTTTATGTTGGAAGCAGCCAAGAGTGGCTGGGGCATAAATAATAAAATTATTATCATCATTATTGTGGAATAGGACGTCTCTATTTTCATTGGAAATATTGGAGGGTATATGGGCATACTCTCTGGTGGCCAGAGCACACTTTGTAAAACAGATCATTTCAATGGCACCTCCTCTCGTCGGATGAGGAAGGTATGGTGTGAGCCAGATTGTGTGTACATTCTCCATGAGGCCCGGAAATGACCTGTTTTCACACACATTAGCCACTTAACTTGCATTCCCCTTAACATAATATACATCATGACAGCACTGATTCTCTCACCATGCCTCCTCTGGCTGCTGCCTAGTTGGCACTTGGCTTGTGATAGAGCCTTGGCGGTTTTCTCTGGGTGTGGAATGCCCTCCTGGGTGAGATGTCTCTGGCTTCCTCATCACTGACTTTCAGGATAGATTTTAAAATGCACCTGTTTACCTAGACATTTGATGGCTGATATATAATAGAGAGGGCATGCAGTCACTTTTAAATGCTTTTGGATGTTGCAAAATGCTTTTAAATGCATTTTTAATGTTTTAAATTTGTTTTTACAGTGGTACCTCGGGTTAAGTACTTAATTCGTTCCGGAGGTCCATACTTAACCTGAAACTGTTCTTAACCTGAAGCACCACTTTAGCTAATGGGGCCTCCTGCTGCCGCCGTGCCACCGGAGCACAATTTCTGTTCTCGTCCTGAAGCAAAGTTCTTAACCTGAAGCGCTATTTCTGGGTTAGCGGAGTCTGTAACCCGAAGCGTATGTAACCTGAAGCATATGTAACCTGAGGTACCACTGTACCTTATTTTAAACTGTACTGTTTTAACATTTTGATGTTTGCCACCCCTGGGGTCCTCTGGGTGGAAGGGCGGGATACAAATGTAATAAATAAACGAACAAAAGCATTCTGGGTGGGGTAAAATCCTATTTCTATCTCTCTGCTACCCGCCTATCGATTCTTTGAAGCAAACCGAGTATGCTGACACGATTCTTTCTAAAAGAATTCCCAGGGAATTTTGATGCAGTCAGCATTAATAACTGTGTCAATGACAAATTTGTGGATTTTAAAAGGAAGCATATTATTCGCAATGGCAGCATTTTTTATCATAGGTCTTAATGACATGGCCTCTAGCATCTATCCATTGCTAAAACGCTTTTAAATTATTTTTTTTTAAAGATGAAGTCCAATGGAAAGAGGTCCAGTATATGCCCTTCTGAAATGAATCATGGTTGGTGCAAAAGTACCAATTTTTATATGCTGCTTAATGCAAAGTCTTGTTTAGGGTTAGTATAGAGTAGAAAGTGGCAATATTTTCCACAACTGATTCTCATCTTGATGAGCTTCTTAGTCCTTTTTTAATCCATCTGCTCTCTTTCTTATAGCATTGGTTGTTAGAGTGACAAAATATTAAAATCTGCACTTCAGGCTGAAACATCATTCTTACGTTGTGTCCTAATACCAGCAGAACCCATGTCAAAAGAAATGGCCTGACTTTTATTTTTGCACAAAACCAGACAACATCTCCATGATTTATATATCCAAACTGCTTTGTTAGGAGACTAAAGCCTAACTCATACGAGGCAACTGTTCTAATAGTAGCATGAATCATTTCCTTGAATTGTTGCTTTTTGAAGCATGTCCAACAGTAGTGAAAAAATAAGACATTCCCTTTTCACCTGCCCATATAGTATATGATGAATCTTAACTAGTGTTAAGTATCAAATTGTTATGTCCTGAGTTGAATAGGATCCAAAATGCAGCAGTCTGATTGGTCCTAAAACAATGTAGCAGTATGATTGGTCTGCAGGAGCCACCCAATCCAGCTCCAGATGGAAGTGAATCCACAACCTGATTGGCCTACAGGAGAATCCCGGAATTAGCCAATCTTGTGCAGCCCATTGTGTAAATAATGTATATAAAGCAGATACTTTGAGGGAACTTTCATTCCTTCTCACCACTATGAGCTGAATAAAGAGCATGAAATCCACTCTCAACTCAGAGTATATTTCACAAATGCTTGCAAATCTGAATATATTTTCCTTTAAAGTTTCTTCCCCCCACTGTCACAGGCCAGGAGTCAGTTTGCCTGCTGAACAGCAATCTGAAGGGGGAAGAAAAGGTGGAATGACTCTACCTACAGCTGATCAGCCTTCTTAAGCAGCTCTTCCAGCAGCAGTCAGATGCTGGAAACAGTGCTTGTAGTTCCTGGCCCTACCTTGCTGCTTCCTGTTTGTCTTGACCCTTGACCCTTGACCCCATGATCATTGGATTCCCTGACACCTGGACTGTCTAATCACATGGATTGGTGTTTGCCCAATCCTAGGACTGGACTTGATTTGGGATACTGACTCTGCCTCCAGGCAACTACACCTCAGAGCAGGGGTCAGCAAACTTTTTCAGCTGGGGGCCACTCCACTGTCCCTCAGACTTTGTGGGGGGCCAGACTATTTTTTTGGGGGGGGGGTGAACAAATTCCTATGCCCCACAAACAACCCAGAAATGCATTGTAAATAAAAGGGCACATTCTACTCATGTAAAAACATGCTGATTCCCGGACTGTCCGCGGGCTGGATTTAGAAGGTGATTGGGCCGGATCTGGCCCCTGGGCCTTAGTTTGCCTACCCATGCCTCAGAGACTCTTCTCGTTGGCTGGCCTCCCACTCCACTGAGCTTTGCACGTTGTTGTTTAGCATCAGACTATGACACCCACCCTCCATGGAATGGCTATGAGGAGCTCAAAAAACTGCTGCTATTTTTTATTACCAACAGTTTATTGTTATGCCTGAATCTGGGCAAACTATGGTTAATCTTAACTATTGTTCCTTGGTGGGGGGGGAGGCAGCTTTTTAACCAAAGGCCTGAAGTTGGCATGCTTCAGTGACAACTAACCAGTTTTCCCCCCAGATTTGGGCATAACCACCTGCTGTTGTGGGACGCGGGTGGCGCTGTGGGTAAAACCTCAGCGCCTAGGACTTGCCGATCGCATGGTGGGTGGTTTGAATCCCCGCGGCGGGGTGAGCTCCCGTCGTTCGGTCCCAGCTCCTGCCCACCTAGCAGTTCAAAAGCACCCTTAAAGTGCAAGTAGATAAATAGGTACCGCTTTATAGCGGGAAGGTAAACGGCGTTCTGTGTGCTGCGCTGGTGCTGGATCACCAGAGCAGCTTCGTCACGCTGGCCACGTGACCCGGAAGTGTCTTCGGACGGCGCCGGCTCCCAGCCTCTAGAGTGAGATGAGCGCACAACTCTAGAGTCTGTCAAGACTGGCCCGTACGGGCAGGGGTACCTTTACCTGCTGTTAATAGAAACAGAAGCTCCTCATGGCCACACCAGAAGAGGTGAGGGTGGGGGAAGCATACCTGTGTGAGGCTTGCTACTGCTCATTCCTGTAATGATATGCTACATTTTATTGTCATGTTTGCGCACTGTCATTGTCAGGGTGCCATGGACTGGCTGGATGCAGAGGGAACCCCCAGGGGAAGAAGGCTCAGAGCTCAGGTGGTAGGATGGCGATGGGTGTTCAGAGAGAGAAGGAGCAGACTGGGAGGAGGAGGTGGTGTCAGAAACAGAAGAGGCAACAGGGTTTAGTGAGCAGGAAGAGAATGGGGCAGAGAGCAGTCCAGAATCAGAGATAGGAGTGGGGGGCAGGAGACAGAAATGAGAAAAGGTGCTGAAAAAACCAGGGAATCTCCCTCTCTGCTGTAACCAGCTCCCTCCCCTCTGGCCTTTAAGAACATGCAGAGAAATGAAGAGGGCAGAGCAAAGAGAGGCGAGAGGCCAGAAGAAGAAGAAGAAGAGTTTGGATTTGATATCCTGCTTTATCACTACCCTAAGGAGTCTCAAAGCGGCTAACATTCTCCTTTCCCTTCCTCCCCCACAACAAACACTCTGTGAGGTAAGTGGGGCTGAGAGACTTCAGAGAAGTGTGACTAGCCCAAGGTCACCCAGCAGCTGCATGTAGAGGAGTGGAGACGCGTTCCCGGTTCCCCAGATTACGAGACTACCACTCTTAACCGCTATACCATACTAGCTCCAGAGCCTTAGGCTCCTAAGGAACTGTGGAAGGTGGGGACCATCAATCCTCACAACTGCCTCATTGGGGTAAGACCTACTGGGAAGAGTGGCTGTGGTCTCTGGGCTTGCATTGTTTGAGTTTCTTTGAATCAAGAGTTAACTTCACTGACACCAGTGTTTTTTATTGCTGACCTACTCCTGACTCCTGAAACAGGGACTGGCTGGACACTAAGGAGTGGTGGCTGGATAGCGATGAGTGAGCAACGGGAGAAGCAGGGTTGGAGATTGACTTGGAAGCAGAGGCAGAGCTAGCTGCTCCAGCACCCGGAGGCGGGGCTAGCCACCCACAGGGCGTGGCGAGCATCCCAGGGAGGTGGGGCAGCGATGTCACCCACCCCCCAGGGATGACACCTGGGACGGGCAGCATCTACCGCTCCCCCCTTCCTAAGGTTACCAGAGATCCACGTTTCCAGGGGACAGTCCCCGGATTTACAAATCAGTCCCCATACAAAATCCATTGAAGTTGAAAAGTGTCCCCGGATTCATTGAAAAACATCTGGTAACCTTTCCCCCTTCCTCCGCCAGTGCTTGGAAGAAGGGATCAGTGATCTGGAGGAGCCTGTCACAGCCAGAAGACCGGAGGCAGAGGCAGGAGAAGCGACTAGAGAGTGAAGAACAGGTGCAGGAGGGGGGAGAGATAGGTCAGGCTGGTATAAAGTCAAGGGCTTCCACATTACCTCTTCCTGTCGCACTGCCTCCCAGGACCAGCTGAGAACTGAAGAGCAAGGAGCAGGAGCAGGTTACAGTGGTACCTCGCGTTAAGAACTTAATTCGTTCCGGAGGTCCGTTCTTAACCTGAAACTGTTCTTGACCTGAGGCACCACTTTAGCTAATGGGGTCTCCCGCTGCCGCCACAAAATTTCTGTTCTCATCCTGAAGCAAAGTCCTTAACCCGAGGTACTATTTCTGGGTTAGCGGAGTCTGTAACCTGAAACGTCTAACTTGAAATGTCTGTAATCCGAGGTACCACTGTATATGCTAATGTAGTCTTCACCTGCTTGCACATAGCTTGGGTGGGGAAGATAAATCAGCTGAGGTCAGGATGGGGGGGCTCTCTGTTGCCTCAGCTGCCTCATCAAGTGTAAACCTAGGAGTAGCTGAGATGGACATGCCTTTTCCTAACTTGTAAGGGTACTTGTGACAATAAAGAGTTAATTCCTTGCTCTGGGCATTCCTTGCCTGACAGCACCATGACAGTCCTAGAGAGCTACTTGAAATGCCAGAGCAAATTGCCGCCCAGCCTTCACCAGCTAATTCAGAGTTTAGCAGAATTCCCTAGCTCTACATA
Source organism: Podarcis vaucheri (assembly GCF_965113315.1). Taxonomy (NCBI): domain Eukaryota; kingdom Metazoa; phylum Chordata; class Lepidosauria; order Squamata; family Lacertidae; genus Podarcis; species Podarcis vaucheri. The sequence continues at coordinate 44,149,512 of NC_138749.1, forward strand.
AAGCATCTTAATTAAATCTGATGTACCTGTGACATTAGTAGTTAGAGCATTTGCTTTTTGTAGCACTTGCTTGGACTATTAACCTGCATGCATACCAATTAATTTTTTCCTCGTAAGGCTTTTACAGTATTTGTAAATATTCCAGCCATGGCAAACAAATGAGGTTAGCAGTCTGCTCTTTGATGATCACACTGAAGAATATGTGTGACTCACTATTGAGAAAGGCAATATAAATGTCTAGCTGGTAGATTTGTGGTTTATTTTCCGCAATGTGTTCTGTGTGGTTCACGCTATTGAATTCCAGCTTGTGTGGATCCAATCAGAAATCAATTTGAATAATATATTAGGCACATCAGATAAACTAATTCTCTTTAATGCATAGTAAACATCCATTTACTTCATTAGACAACTCTTTGCCCTTTAGTTAAGAATCCATGCATGCAATTACTCTTAAAAAAAGCAAATAACAAAGTAACTAGAACGTTAAATGAAGATGCAAAACTAATTGAATATGAACTATAGAGGGTGAGGGATTTGTTGCGGTCAAGGGAGGGAAGAGTCTTGGAACACCTAAAAGACTAATGAACTCATTGTGGCATAAGTTTTCATAGCCCAAAATACAATTTGTCAGGTACATGAATAGGGAAGTGCTTAACTAAGTAGGTACAAATGTATATCTCGAGTACAGATAGAAAAAGAAGAAAATGTTTTAACAAAGTGACACCGAAAGCTAAAGGATTAAAGAGAGAGAGACTGCATTTGTACATCACAAAAAAACCACTGCTAATGGCATGCCATGAATTAATAGATCACATCCCCCTTACATACAGAATGGGAGTCATGTTTTGTTTTGTTCCAAACAAACCACAATCTGAAGCCAAGGTTTGTTCTTGGCTTAGCAATCATGGTCTAGATGCAGGGGTCAGCAAACTTTTTCAGCAGGGGGCTGGTCCACTGTCCCTCAGACCTTGTGGGGGGCCAGACTATATTTGGGGGGAATGAATGAATTCCTATGCCCCACATATAACCCAGAGATGCATTTTAAATAAAAGCATGCATTCTACTCATGTAAAAACACCAGGCAGGGCCCACAAATAACCCAGAGATGCATTTTAAATAAAAGGACACATTCTACTCATGTAAAAACACGCTGATTCCTGGACCGTCCACAGGCCAGATTTAGAAGGTGATTGGGCCGAATTCGGCCCCCAGGCCTTAGCTTGCCCACCCATGGTTTGGAGCAAAACATACTACAACATCCAAGCTGGAAATAAAGATAAGACAAAGATTGCCATTTGTTGCTCCCACTGACTTGTGGGGAGAAGCAAAGCAGGAGCTGTGAAAACTCAGACAGTGTCAGCATTTCCTGAATTTAGCCATTATTTAATATGGTCTTTCTCTGAGTAGCCACCACTGAATACAAGATGGAAAATGAATGGGTAGGTTAAAAAAACATCGCACTAATGCTCTCTGAAAACATGAAAGTGACCTAAGAGCAAGAAATTGAGTAAGTGGGTATGTTGGCATACACGGTTAAAACCCTTTAGATTAGAGTTTACAATACATATATAAACATCTGGATCCTACCTTAACTCACAAACCATAGAACAAGTTTCTGCCATTCTCTCTCTCTCTCTCTCTCTCTCTCTCTCGTGTGTGTGTGCGTGCGTGCAAGAAAGGGAACATGCTAGGCTAGAAAACTGCAAGCCAGCACATGAAAGAACTGAGGAAATGAAGTTGGACCGTAATATTTTCAAGGAGTGCAGTATATCATTCTTTTTTTTTAAGCTGCTCAAACCTGACATGACTCGTGTGCTTTGCATTTTACTGCGGATTGGGAGTCCGTGAAGATATATTGCAGCTGGCATCTCTCCAGGTTTGGGAGCTATGGAGAACTGATGCAAAGCAGCTCTACACAACACATGTCCAACATGTCCTCTAGCCTGGTTCCTTGTTCAAGGTGATACAGTGATTTGGAAAATATTTTACAACATTTGTTAGACGGAATGGAAAGGACTCCCTCGTTTTATTGCTCAGACTAATTTGAGGGCCAATATTTATTCAGTAACATCCTCACCAAATGCAGGAGTTCATTTGTTGAGGTGGAATTCACAGAGCTCGTTCACACAACATGGCAAGCCAAATTAGGTTTCCTGAAAATCTGCAAATGTGTGGACACCCAAAGAGGAGCCTGGGAACACTTTGCTCCTCAGTCATTTTTCATTCCAATACAGTTAGTTAAATAGATATTATTATTATTATTATTATTATTATTATTATTATTATTATTATTAAAAGAAAATAACATAATGTATCTGAAAGAAGGAGGAATTCAAGTTTGGATCCAGTCGACTTCAGAACTATCACACTAAATCAAAAGATGGGCTTGAATCCTAATGCCTGAAAATATTGTTCCACTAAAACAGAATGGCTTTCCTACTTCCCTTCTCCCCTGAAAACCCCAAGCAACACTTTCTAAAAAGGTGATCTTGGAAGACACCAATGGATCCAGGGCTTTGAACTGGTTAAAAGCAACTTGGGCTGGTTACCTGGTAATAATCAGTGGGAGTTACTTTTAATTAGGCATATAGCACATCTGCTATAGAAGAGCAAATGGCAAAGAACCGTTACAGAAGGTGGGGTTTGCAGCAGATTTATTTAAAAGTGTAAGGCATTGCAACTGTAAGCATGCTTTCTCAATCCATAACAGGGGCTCAGTCCATAACAGAAGTGTTTAGAATTGCAGCTTGACTTCCAAGTACATATCTTTGAGGCGAAGATGACTGAAAATAAAGCAAATTACAGAATGCTGGGGGGGGGGGAATCATTGCACTCATATGCACTTACCTGAGAGTAAGCCCCATTGAACTCAACAGATCTTACTTCTGGATAGATTCTGAGAGATTGTGCTTTTAGTAAAGTTAATGAAAATTATTATTATTATTATTATTATTATTATTATTATTATTATTATTATTTTACACCCCACACATCTGGGCAAACATTTAAATGCAATATAGAATTGTGCCAATTTGCACATTCCTATTAATGGTAATTGCAATATGTATCTGGCTGGCTCTTAATCTCCAGGATATACTGTACTCAATCTTATTATCAAATGTTGCCTCCCTTTGTCAGTCCAACAGAAGGCTCAAAACAAAACAGAAGCAGAGCCAAATGGTATTTCAGTAGATTCCCTGCAGGACTGGCTCAATTGTTCTTTTGTAATTGTGGGCCAGTCCTAAGCAGTGCCAAAGAACTATTGGCATATTGAGTAATGAGGCTACTCAGAGTGCTCTGTTACCTGCTCAATAATGATCATATTACACTTTAGCATATTTCAAAAACCAGGAGGCTTAAAGAACATTTTGCTTCTATCTGAAATAAGAAATAGAAATCCCCTTGGTAAATAACATGGTGCGTTCTCTGTTTTCCCTTCCTGCTGTTTATACCTATTCTGATTTACTGTACTAATCTTGTAACATATACCTAAATTATCCTCTTGCAGTTGTTTTCTTTAAAGTCACCAAGTCAGCACAACGCCACAGCTTCATTTTATGATTACGTTATTTATATACCTCAGATGCAAGTGTCATCATGCAACGCAGGTATGACACTAAACAAATTTTTTGTGCAAATGAAGTGAATTGCATTACTATTTGCAGGTTGACCAGAATAAGGCATTTTTCATTTAAGTTTATAAGCAAAACCCAGTAATGGGTGGCATGGGTGGTGTAGCAGTGCTCAGCTAAGCTTCAGTTGGTTTTGTCACTGGGAGATAGACAGGGAGAGCAAAGGGTGGCAAAATGAGTGTAATGCACCAGTCAGTCTGGCACTCCTTCCAATTTGTGTACTGTTAACGGAGGAATCCGAGGGCTCCCTTGGACAAAAAGACAAAGACACCAACCAGGACAATTTGGAGCAAAACAGCAGCCTGTAGGCTTGGCCTTTATTGAAAACTGTCGTGACAGGACTCCCACCCCCAACAAGATGAAGCAAGATGGAAGTCCCGAACAAAAGAAGACCCCAACTTTTATTAGTTACTAATCCCCCAAACTACACCCCTAAAACTACATCACAACTACATCATTGATACATCACAAAAAGGAGGGGTTGAGGGAGGAGTTGTGGTGGTAATCTGAGTGTCCTGTCACCTGGCTGGTTCCCCCTTTCCCCCTCCCCATGAGTACTTTCCAGGTGACAGAGGGGAGTTTGCAGTTTCCTGCCCCCAGAGGGAAGAGCTGATCATTGTCTTTTGTTCCAGTCCATGCTGAATCCATTCCTATATGCAAGTTCTTTGTGACCTTGATGAGAGCCAGTGTGGTGTAGTGGTTAAGAGCGGTAGTCTCGTAATCTGGGGAACCGGGTTCGCGTCTCCGCTCCTCCACATGCAGCTGCTAGGTGACCTTGGGCCAGTCACACTTCTCTGAAGTCTCTCAGCCTCACTCACCTCACAGAGTGTTTGTTGTGGGGGAGGAAGGGAAAGGAGAATGTTAGCCGCTTTGAGACTCCTTCGGGTAGTGATAAAGCGGGATATCAAATCCAAACTCTTCTTCTGTCTAGGACCATCAGGGTTGGCATAGCAACTGAGCAGGGCTCCTGTGTATGTGCTGGTATGATCAAGGGATTATGGCTGCCCTGTATCAAACCTTCCCCATTTTGTAGTCCTTCCTTCATGGAGTAAAATAAAAGTGGACCGGTGTAAATCCGATGTATGGTTGATTTACTATGAATTTATAACAGAAACGTCGCGTACGTCGTGTGTGAGTGTGTCGTGTTTGTACAAACTGAATGATTGGGGGGGGTGTTCCTGCAACAGTACCACGCCAATCTCGGTGTTGCCTTGTCCCCTCCCTCTCCCTCTCCCTCCTGGTAAACCGCAGTGATGCAACCAACCACCACCCAACCACTCCACCTGCTACTGAGAAAACCTCCAACTTACAAAATATGTCCTTTCTGTTACATATCTTGTTTTTGTTTTTTTCTGGATCAACTATGGAAATCAACTGGGTTATGTACAGTGGTACCTCAGGTTACAGACGCTTCGGCTTACAAACTCCGCTAACCAGGAAGTGGTTGCTCCAGGTTAAGAACTTTGCCCCAGAATAAGAACGGAAATTGCACACCAGCGGCGCAGCAGCAGCGGGAGCCCCCCATTAGCGAAAGCACGCCTCAGGTTAAGAACCGTTTCAGGTTAAGAACAGTGGCGTAGCGTGGGGGTGCAGGGGGGGCCGCCACACCGGGCGCAACATCTGGGGGTTAGGGTTAGGGGGTGCAAATCCACGGGTTAGGGGGCGCAAATTACTTGCCTTGCCCCGGGTGCTGACAACCCACGCTACGCCACTGGTTAAGAATGGACCTCTGGAATGAATTAAGTTCTTAACCCGAGGTACCACTGTATGTTTGCAGCCACTAAGTCTTGCAGGGTCCACTTTGGTTGCCCATCTGTTACATAATTTAAAAATGCATGAATTATCTGCAAATACCAAGGATTTTTCTAAAACAAAGTTAACAACAATTTCTGACCAGAAAAAGCAAAAACGCAGGCGAGGCCCTTAACTCACCAGTATCGCCAAGTCCTTCCTGTACCAGTACTGTGGAGTCTAAGACCCAGAACATCAGTTTTGGTTGAATCAGTCTTAATTTTAACTCTAAAGAAACACAACATAAAGATGCGAAAGCAACTTTTAATTGATTAAGCTGAATGGGACACCCCAACACCCTATTTTATTTGTCGCAGAGATCCTGAACATCCAATTTACAACAAATCAGACCTAATGTTCCAGGTAATTTTAAGTGTGAGCAGGGTACAAAAGGATGTAGAATAGTTGTTTGGTACATTTTTTAAATTTTTTTTTTTGCTGTATTTTAATATTTGCCAAGTTTCTTGAATACTTTCTCGTTGCTCTTTAAACATTATATTAAATGTATGCTATTTTCCAAGTTGTAGCCAACTTCTAATTTGGCAATCTCTCTGAGAAGACTGGAGATAGTGAAGAAAATGCCCAGCATACAGTATATAGCTCATTTAAAATACATTGTTACATTTCCCCCCTCCTGGCAGCACATTGCATACATCCAATTTACACTTCTTGCTATGTTTTAAAATGGTAATAATTAGGAATACGCATCCAAGTCAAAGCAGCAAAACCCCACCCCGGTCCTCTCACCCACCACACTGTGTATATATATATAGGATAATATATATATATAGGATAATATCTATGAACACATGTTGTTACATAGATAAAAATATTTAACAGTCTACATTTTCAGAAAATATTTCAAGCTGCTTTAAAGAAGAAGAAAATGTAGGCAGCAAATGAGAGATGCTGGTATGAATCCGTATTTGCCGTGCTTACCAAACTAGGGTGCAATTTACATCCCCTAGAAGCCAATTATAAAATCCCATGAATTTAACATTTAAATTGGATGTTAAAGTTAAATGGATCTGCACTGCACCCTATTTTTACAAATCAACACTTTTTTGTACCAAAAAACAAAAAACCTCAAGCAAAAGATTGCCAGCTGTGAACAAAGAGACAAAGCGTGTTAAACAATAACTTCTTTGATTGTTGCAAATATGTAGAAGGCTATCTATAAACTTGTAGGAGGGCAGTAACTATATTTAGCAGCTCTGAAATAAAGCCTTGATTATAATACCGTAGCTTCTAATGCCATTACAAAGAGAGCACACTCATAATAAATTAGACAGGACAATCAGACTTCCAGTCGTTATTAAAACCACAAATGTCTGTGACTCACTTAAGAATTATTAATGGTGTTTCCAGCCACTAAGCACATGCTGTCAAATGATGGTGCAAATAATAGAAAGAAAAAAAGTTCAATATTACAATGTCATGCATTTGGGAACAATTAAGCATTTTTATTATGCCTGGGTGCTTCGTTAGTTCAAAATAATCGAGGTCAAAAGGTCTCAGGGTATCAGATAATCATGATGACTAAGTGTGATGTAGCTCTAAATACAGTGGATGTAAATCCTGGGTGCATTTTGTGATGTGTTTTTATTTGCGAAGAACTGATGCTTTCTTTGTATTAGCCTTAGTGAGACCACATCTGGAATATAAGATACAAGGTATAGTTTTTGGGTTATTCATGTTCAGAAAGAATTCATTTTAGGTGGAGCAAAATGATTGGAAATGGTTAATTTAAGATAGAAGGCTATAATAAAATTAATAGAATGTAATAAAAATTGATTGAAAAATTAAGTTTGGTGTATTTAGAAAGAAAATGGTTGTGGGTCGTTTTATCGTTGTTTTGATGCCTCAACTGTAACTGAATGTTCTCCAATCCCATAGTGACTGCCCAACATATTTCCATCTTTCCCCCCACACTATTTCCCCTCCTTTTGCTTTTCCAAACCACAAATATGCCTACTGTACATGTTTTCAGTTCAGCCTTCAAGCTGTGGTATTATAGGCCCTCTCATACTATATTTAACTGGTATTTACCTTAACTGTCTCATACGAGACAAATTGCTTCCTTGGTGTGGCATAAAACTGCATAGGGTCTCAGATTATTGTGATCTAAACAAAGATAAAGAATTTAGGATCTTCAATTGTTCTAATGTTCTTCTTAGGGCACCTACTTACCCAGAAGTGTCCTTAGGCACTTAATCACATGGTAACATGCCCTAAACCTCAAAGGGTTTGTTCTGCATTTTGGCATTTGGAAAATTTTAAACTGAGGATCAAATTAAAGCATGTTCAAATGAACGGCTGAGGCAATAACACTGGGAAAATAGATTGTGGATTGCCCTAGAAGCATCCAGAAAATAGATGGGCACAAACTGTGAACAGTCCAGAAAAATATGGAACTAACTAATTACCAAGGCTTAGAGTGTTGGTTTATGGAACTGTTATGTTGACACAGAGGTCCTTGATTGTAACACAAAATTATCTTTGAAATTAAGCCTGGAAAAAGAACCTAGATATTTATTTAAATGTGCATCTTGCTTCATGTCAAAATACTTGAGGCTGCTTCACATATTTAGATATAAATGTAAGGTATTAATATGACAAACTATACACAGATACTAGTAAGAGCCAGTTCTGCACAACGTACTGCATGAAAAACCCTCAGATTGACATTCTGTTCTGCAGACATGGACTCAAACCTTTTGAAACCCATGGGTGGTTGAGTATGAAGGGAACCAAAACCAATTCAACCTTTCTTCTTTGTGTCAAGCTTCTGGTGTTTGTTTGGTTAGGGTCGCGATCCTATACACTTATACCTGGAAGTAAACCTCATTGATCTCTGTACGACTTCAGGGTAGGCATATGTCAGTTTCTGCTGCAAAACACATGATAGCCTTTGTTCTAATACATGAAGTGGCCAGTGGAGCGTGCATCTGAAAGTCAAACTACATTTTCAATGTAGCACTACAGTGGTTCCTCAGGTTACAGACGCTTCAGGTTACAGACGCTTCAGGTTACAGACTCCGCTAACCCAGAAATAGTTAAGAACTTTGCTTCAGGATGAGAACAGAAATCGTGCTCTGGTGGCAGCGGGAGGCCCCATTAGCTAAAGTGGTGCTTCAGGTTAAGAACAGTTTCAGGTTAAGAACGGACCTCCGGAACGAATTAAGTACCTAACCCAAGGTACCACTGTATGCACTTTCAGCTGTCTTTTGAATCCATTGCTGCCCTCATAGGATGTGAATGTTCTGCAATGCCTCCATCTGGGTGCAGGTTGTATATATGTGTAAATAAAACCATATATCATCATCACTGTTGTGTATTGAGTCAAAGGATTTTATATTTGTATTATTATTGTCTGTATTTGCATTAGGGTAAAGTAACTGCCTTTTGGTTTCAGAGGGTACAGCTACTATTGGTTCATTTAAGCTGCTGTATTTGGATCCTCTGTCTTATTGGTTTCCTGCTTGGCAGGGGGTTGGACTCGATGGCCCTTGTGGTCTCTTCCAACTCTATGATTCTATGATTCTATGAAAAGGCAGGACTGTGATTGCCTGATATTGTTCCCTCCAAAATGTATCCTTTTTAGCTAGTCCCCTGTCCCTATAAATGTAGCTTTCCCCTCCTCAGGTCTCAGTCTTGTTTGCTGTAATAAAGAAGTGTTACTAGAGAACTGTCTCCAGCATATTATGTTAAGAGAGCTGAAATCACAAACCCCACGTCAGAACAATCACCATGGCTTTTTTCCCAGCTGGAACTCAGTTCCGGCACCTCTCAGGTGGGTGCCATTTCCATTACAGTCAAACTTGGTTTTTGAAGGTAATCTGTTCCTGAAGTCCATTTGACTTCTGAAACATTCAAAACCTGAGGATCAAGGGCTGGCTGCAAAGTAAAGGGGGGGGGATGAAAAACGTGCCTCGGAAGCCGTTTGACTTCTGAGGCGTGTTCGAAAACGCAAGCATTCACTTCTGGGTTTTCAGCATTCAGCTTCCGAAACATTTGGTGGCCGAGATGTTCGAAAACTGAGGTTTGACTGTATAAGAGAACAAGGTAGGTGTTTGTGGCAAGTTCTGGCACCTCCTTTTCTAGAAAAACAGCACATGATGATGCCAGTACTGTAATGATTTATTGAATTTATATAATGCCCTATACCCACATAGGGACGCGGGTGGCGTGTGGGTTAAACCACAGAGCCTAGGACTTGCTGATCAGAAGGTCGGCGGTTCGAATCCCCGCAACGGGGTGAGCTCCCGTTGTTTGGTCCCAGCTCCTGCCCACCTAGCAGTTCGAAAGCACAAAGTGCAAGCAGATAAATAGGTACCGCTCCGGCGGGAAGGTAAACGGCGTTTCCGTGCGCTGCTCTGGTTCGCCAGAAGTGGCTTAGTCATGCTGGCCACATGACCCGGAAGCTGTCTGCGGACAAATGCCGGCTCCCTCGGCCAATAAAGCGAGATGAGCGCCGCAACCCCAGAGTCGGTCACGACTGGACCTAATGGTCAGGGGTCCCTTTACCTTTACTATACCCACATGTCTCAGGGTGGTTCACAGCATAACATCAGAATATAAAACCACAAAATACATAATCAAATAAAAACAAACAAACAACCCTATAACACCCCCCAACTCATTTTAAAAGGCCATAGGATATCAATCAAATCAACCAAAGGCCTGGTTAAAGAGGGCCGTTTTTGCCTGGCACCTAAAGCTGTACAGTATAATGAAGGTGCCAGGCCTAATATTAGGTAAAGTAAAGGTAAAGGTACCCCTGCCCATACGGGCCAGTCGTGTCCGACTCTAGGGTTGCGCGCTCATCTCGCTCAAGAGGCCGGGAGCCAGCGCTGTCCGGAGACACTTCCGGGTCACGTGGCCAGCGTGACGAAGCTGGCGAGCCAGCACCAGCACAGCACACGGAAACGCCATTTACCGTCCCGCTAGAAAGCGGTACCTATTTATCTACTTGCACTTGGGGGTGCTTTCGAACTGCTAGGTGGGCAGGAGCAGGGACCGAACGACGGGAGCTCACCCCGCCGCGGGGATTCGAACCGCCGACCTTGAGATCAGCAAGTCCTAGGCTCTGTGGTTTAACCCACAGCGCCACCCGCGTCCCTAATATTAGGTGCCCCACCCATTTGACAGGGTTGCCCCACCCACTCTGGGCGGCTTCAACAAATACATAAGCATAAAAAAATTCCTTCCAGTAGCACCTTAAAAGACCAACTAAGTTAGTTCTTGGTATGAGCTTTCGTGTGCATGCACACTTCTTCAGATACACTGAAACAGAAGTTGCCAGATCCTTCTATATAGTGAGAAGGTGGGGAGGGGGTATTACTCAGAAGGGTGGTGGAAACCAAGAACTAACTTAGTTGGTCTTTAAGGTGCTACTGGAAGGAATTTTTTTATTTTGACTATGGCAGACCAACACGGCTACCTATCTGTAACTATAAGCATAAAAGTTCTTCTAAAAGTTGCCTACTTATTTATCTCCTTGCTGGAATCCAGCAACTTCGCTTTTGCCGCTCCCTGCACGTGGTTTCCCCCTCTATCCCCTCCCAATCGCTGCAGAAGCGCAGACCGACTAAGCATTTGCAGCATTTGCAGCCGAGCTCCAGGCTGGCTCTTCCTTCCTCCCTCCCTCCGCGCGCTGTCAAGCAAGGGAGACAACCAAGCCCCGCCCCTTTCCCAGCTGCTCTCTCTCCCTCTCTCTCTCAGCAGGTGTGAAAAGCGAACGCCACGCTCTCCCGCGCAGGCGCGCCGGGCTGCTTTCTTTCCCCCTGGTCTCCCAATAAGCCGGGATTCCCTCGACCGCGCGTGCGCTCGAAAGCAGTCGCTCTCGCTCTCTCCCCCTCCTACCCCGAAACAAGATGGCGGCGGGGAGGCTGGCCGGGAAGTTGGAGTGAGGGGGGCGGTGACGGGCAGCAGGTTACCAGTGTGGCGAGGGCAAAGGCCGCAGGCGGGCCGGCACCGACACCGACCGAGGCGCGAGTGGAGGGGAGCCGCCTTCTCGGGGATGAGAAGTCGGGGCGGCGGCAGGGGGACCAGCTCCCCTCTCGCCTGCTGCTGCCGCCGCCGCCTCCTGTGAGGAAGGGGAGCGTGTCCCCCCCCCACGGCCTTCCCCCGCGCCCCGGATGTGTGGGCGGCCGCCTCCCAGCTTCGTGGTGGGGCCGAGTCCCCCGAGCGCCGGCCGCGACGGAGTCCCGGGAGGGGCGGCTGCGGCGGCGCTGCTGCTGGGTGCGGAGGGCGAAGAGGCGGGCAGGTGAGTTGAGGCGCGGCAGCAAGCAGCACACCTGGCCAGAGTCAGTACACCGGCTTCGATGCCTTTCTTCCTCCTCGCCTGAGCTCGAGGCAGCCTTGCCAGTCAAAGCAGGTCGGGGATCTGGGGTCTTTGAGGGTCGTTCCGCCTCCCCCCCCCCCACTCCACGGGGCAGCAGACACCATTGCCCCATTGTCTGGCTGACTTCTTGGAGCCCTAGTTCTTCAAAAACCCTGCCCTTTCCCTATGACGGGGCTTTTTACTATTTCGAGCCAGAGCCCCATGTAAGTTAAAACGACCTTCTGTGGCCCGTGGGTCTTCTCCCTAAGGAGTTGGTGGGTGGGGGTCCCCACCACTTGGAGGTGAGGGTGTCTCATGCCCTGTTTGTGGGGGCACTATAGGAAATGGGACACTGGTGCCTACAGGCCTATGTTCCCTATTATCTTTATGTGGTAGGGCTATTGATGGTGGCCGCTGTTGGGAAGAGTGCACCACAAAAAGGGTAAAAGTTGCATGGAGTTGTTTGCAACGGGCAGACGGGTCCCAAAGACCCCAAATCGCATCTGCCTCTACTTTCCGTTGGCAAAAGGAGTAGAAATTGGGGCGGTTGCGCTTTCACAAAGTTAGGAACTAAGTAGTTTGGGTTGTGACAACTGCGGATTTGCTACAACCAGTCGTATCGGAACTCTGCAGTTTGTTCACTGAAGTTATCCTATTTTATTCCTCTGCCCATTAAACCCATGCTTTGTTGTAGTGAAGTAGTGGTTTTCAGCTGAACTGGGGATGATACAAACATTCCAACCTCCACACGGGGACTACTGATAAATGCTTCTGCATTATAGAGAATCTCTCCAAAACTGTGTGAATGAGCAGTATAGTGGCAATGTAATTCAGTGTTAGCAAGTGTAAAATGAAGCACGTTGGGGCACAAAAACCAACAGCAAAAAAACTTACGTGCTAGTGGCGGTCAGAACTATCCTGGAATGAAACCTTGGGGTTATGGGAGATAGCTTGATGGATATGTTGAATTTTACTTTAGGGATCATTAAGAAAGTGAATGAAACTAAAACACCCTGTAGCTTAATACTATTATATAAAACTGGTGAGAATATGATTGCTTGCTGCAGCTGAAGGAGGATATTGAATATATGAAAAAAGGCAGCCAAAATGAGCAAGGGGGTGAAGCAACTCCCCTGTGAGGAAAGGTTATAACTTTGGAGCAACTTTGCTGTCTTTAAAAGAAGATTAGAGAGATCAATGGAGGATGAGTGAATGTGAATGACTACTAGCTATAATAGCTATGGTGGGAGACAATATGCCTCTGAATGCTTGGGAATCGCAAGTACAGTGGTACCTCAGTTTACGAGGTCCTTAAATCAGTCAGTCCTTAAATCAAAACCATTCTTAAACCAAGACGCGCTTTCCCTAATGAGGCCTCCCATCGCCAGGGCCCTTCCACTGTTCGGATTCTGTTCTTAGACCAAGGTAAAGATCGCAAACCAGGACACTATTTCCGGTATTGCAGAGTTCGTAAACAGGACTGTTCTTTACTGCCCTGAGATCTGTGGATGAAGGGCAGTATCCAAATTTAATTAAGAAAAAAAAGATGGGTGGGTATTGTCAAACTCTGGTCCTGCTTGTAGGCTTTCCATAGGCATCTTCTTGGCCATGGAAACAGTATGTTGGACCTTTGTTCTGAGCTCTTACATTCCAATGGGAACAGAGTAACACTTGTATACTACACTCGCCATCATGTAGGCTACGCAAATTGCCTACAGTAGGCTCCACAGTGGTCTTGTACATTCTCAGTGGCCCTTCAGGCAGGTGTGCAGTCTCCAAGCAAATGAGTCAATCTACATGATCAACATTTATTCAGTTTTTATCACTTTTTATGGTCAATCCTTTAAATCAGGCTTCCTCAAACTCGGCCCTCCAGATGCTTTGAGACTGCAGTTCCCATCATCCCTGACCACTGGTCCTGCTAGCTAGGGATCATGGGAGTTGTAGGCCAAAAACATCTGGAAGGCTGAGTTTGAGGAAGCCTGCTTTAAATGGATTTTTCAGCAAGAGGAAATATTTTTGATATCATTTCAGAAAGGGTACTGCTTCAATAAGAACAGTGAGTACTAGTTAACCTTATGGAAGGTTTCCTCCTTCCAGTGTCCCCTAAATGTTTTGAATTGCAACTCCCATCAGCTCACCCAAAATGAGCAGTAGCCAGGGTTGATGGGAGTTGTAGCCTAGCAACTTCTGTGGAACTTCTGATTCCCATCCCTGTTATAGAACCAGCCAGTCGTCGTGTTGCTGTTAATTGTTCTGGTTTTTTCCCCTTCTACTTAGATTTCAGACTGTATGGAGGCTGGAGCAATCTAACTTTTCTTCTTGGTGAGTGCATCTCAGTGGATTTACCTTTGCTTGCATTTTCTTTGGAATAATTGTTCCCATATATTGTTCCAGGAGTGGTGCTCTTACTCCTATAAGAGACATGGTTTTTGTAGTTTATTGGTGGGAATTCTGAGAAACACTCATGAGTCTATAAATACATTGCGGCCTCTAGTGTTGCTAGAAGTTGAAGGGTGTTGGTGACTTGTAACCAACTATGCCACTTGTAGGCAGATACTAACATGTTAGCTGAACATTGGACTTGAGTCTAAATTCAGTTTGGCTCTGGCAGTTTATTGTGTTTGTTTCCTGTTTTGAAAATTGAACTTTTGTTCACCTGCAGGAAGTTGTTATGGGGATCAGTGATAGATTTTACAATAACTGCTCATTATGCTGCTATGCTGAACTCTTGTGAATAATCTGCATAATACCTTCTCCATATGGCTGTCCACTTCTTCATGGCAACCATGTGTATCTAACTAATATCTAACCCAGATTGCCACACTGATCCTTGCAGTTCCAATAAGGTTTTCTTACCACTCACAATTACTTTCAGGTCTTGTGTGAGAAGTTTCTACACTAGCAGTGTGGAAGGCATCTGTTACAACTATGAAAGCTTTCCTGATTGGGAAGTTCCACATAGCAAGCTGTATTAAATACTACATTTGGGTATATAGAAGTAACCTGTGTGGGGAAGGTAATCTGTAGATTGGCCTTTGTGGACCAACATTTGCACGATACCCTATTCCTACTAATAGTGTATACATAATTGCCACCCTTGGCCTATTTATCAATTGGTTTCAACTGAATTTTATCTCTGGAAGTAAGCTTTATTTCAAAGAAACTTTACACACAAGTGTATCCAATCACAGTTTTATTCAAAGATACCTGTGGATAGGGAGATATGTGCTGTTTTCTACTATTCTATCTCCCTATCCATTTGTGGGGGAGAGAGATTCTCCCTCGCCTCCATAATATGTTGTATACTTAAAAGACAGAATTGGGTGTGGGGTATTCAATAACTGTTAAAGACTAAAATATTAAAGAACTAAAAATACATGACTAACTTTTATTCAAGTAGTGGAAAAGTATTATATTTGAGACAGATAATTTCTACATAGTTAAAATTTCACTTTTTTTAACATTTTGTAAATGGCATGCTTTCAGTTTTACTAATCCTAGTGAGTCAGGAAACAAATTTAGTGGAGATCACAAGGTCCCTTAGCATATTATTATGCTTGGACTTCTGTTTCCTCCTGATATCCTTCTTCTCTTCCTCTTCATAAAGACTGCATTGCAGATAAGCTTATCCCAAGGGAGTAGTTTAATACCTGAACACACTATTTTAGGGTACAAATTAACTGATATGAAACTTCCAAGAATGTACAGGTATTCTTAATTTCTATAAATTGAGAATTTCTGTGTTCCTAGAGACATTATTGCATTTATGGAATGACTTACACTTGCACAATAAAATGTTCCCTCCTCTCTTATCCCTCTGCCTCCCATCCTCTTCAAGTGTTAGGGGACCCTGTCCCAGCAGATATGTGTGAAGAGAAATGAGAGGAAGTTCCATTGTGTGAGCATAAGTCATTCTACAAGCGCAGTGCCTTCATTGGCTATAACCTTATTGTTTAGCATTATGTACAGACCAGGATAATGGGGACAGGAATAGAATTGTAGAGTTGGGAAGGGACCCTGTGGATCATCTGGTCCACCCCCACCCCGCAGTGCAGGAATATGCAGCTGTCCCATATGGGGATCAAACCTGCAAGCTTGGGATTATCAGCACCTTGTTCCAACCAACTGAGCTAGCTAGGCAAAAGCAATGAAACAAAGACTTGGCTGTATCACATTTTTAATTGACTTTGTTTTGTATGGAGATGTGTGGTTCCGCTTGCATTGGTAATGCCATTTCTTTTATCCACACTTCTTCCGTTTGCTTTTAAAATTCTGTAATGTTTTTGTGCTTTGGATTTGTAAAAGAGCCCTTGCAGAATTGGTCAGAAGTGCCTGGAAACCAAATTAAAGCATACAGTGGTACCTCTAGATGTGAATGGGATCCGTTCCGGAGCCCCGTTCGCATCTAGAAGCAAATGTAACCAACAACGGCACGTCTGTGCATGCATGTGTTGCTTTTTGCCGCTCCTGCGCATGTGCGTGACGTCACTTTGAGCACATGCGCAAGCGGCAAAACTCGGAAGTAACATACTCCGTTACTTCCAGGTTGCCGCGGAGCACAACTCGAACGCGGTCATCCCAAAGCACATTCAACCCGAGGTATGACTGTGTTGCAGTTTCTGCACCATAGGATTGCTGAATGAAATCTTGCCCACCTTCTAAATTCTGTTCTATACTTTGTAAAACACACACTGGATATTCTTATCTGGCCCCTGTACCTCTTTGTGCTATTTTTTTCCTCCAGCTGTCCCATCTTCTCTCCAACCAGCAGGGCTTGTTCTTCCTCTTCATCTCCCTTTCCCTGCCACCTTCCAATCTGAGGCAATGGAACATGCAGCATTAATTGACTCAGTGCTTCACTCTTCTTATTTAACAATCATTTTTTGATTCACACTTGGGAATTCTTGAGCCTTGCTTGTTTATAGACCTGTTAGCAATGATATATGAAACCCAGTCTGTGAATCCTTTCTTCAGTAACCCCTATTTTCCTGAGGTCTCAGTTTTCCTGACTTTTTTGTAACTCTGTCATTTGAGAATGGCATAGTCTAGTTTTAACCAGAATAAGGGAGTTATGGTATGGCTTTCATTTAGAGTTGTGTGTGCTCATTAATGGACTTCTGAGGATGAACTGTAGAAGACATTGTGTGAAACTTCTAATGTGGAAGAAGGGAAAGTCTGCTGCGAAGGAAAGGCTCTCAACCTTTGAAGGCGGAGGTCTGAGAGAAGATTTGAAGGAATTACTGAAGGGAAGTTGGGTGATAGGAAAATGATTTGCTTGCTCAAACAGTAGAAAGATTTGAGTATTGTATGAGAAATTGGCAAAAGTATCTATGTGGTTTGTTGTGATTTGTTTCTGTGTGTGACAAGATGGTAATTTAGTGACAAACTGTCAGTTTGATATGATTTTAGTATCCCTTTAAAATGCTGAAATAAGTAAAATGAAAGAACATTGTATATGGCTTATTTGTTAATTCTGAATGTAGTGTTTAATATAATAGAATATATACAGTTTATTTATCTAGCCTACTTAGAACCTAGTTTCTGTGCTCAAGTCAAAACCAAAAAATTGTGTTTTGTTTGCTTATACTGTAGTTGTAAGCTTCTTAGCTTTAAAGGCATCTAATAGTTCAGTTCTAACAATGTCTACGCTGAAGTCCTATTTAATTCAACATGTCTACTCCCCTAGTTGGTTACCATCACCACATCTTCTGGTAGAAAATTCCAGTTTAAGTATACTGTGTGCGCAGTACAGTCATACCTCATGTTGCGTCCGCTTCAGGTTGCATTTTTTCAGGTTGTGGACTGCCGAAAACCGGAAGTACCAGAACGGATTACCTCCTGGTTTCGGCAGTCGCGTATGAGCAGAAGCGCTAAATTGCACTATGCACAGAAGCACTGAATTGCAACCTGTGCGTGGTTTCCACTGTACTTCATTTGAGTTATCATGAATCTTCTAGTATTCAGTTTTAACCGATGTCTTTGGGTTCTAGTAGTTTGAATTTCTGCGTCCATTGAATTTACACTATGCATAATATTTTAAAAAACCTTCATCTTGTGATCAATTTATTTCTAGGCTGTGTCAGTTTCACATGTTTCCATAAGTGTGCTTTGTCCTACCTATTTCTTTGTCACTCTGCAAATATAAAAAAGAACAAGTTAACGTTCATATTTCTGAACATATTTTTCTTCACATAGTACATATATGCCTTTCACTATATTTTTGAAGCAAAATTCAGAGAAGTTCAGAAACCAAAGGATAATGACATTCTTATTTGCATATTATTCTGGGATGTAAGTATCAGGTTTGTTTAAAGAACATGGACCAAAGGAAATTCTCAGGCATGCATACTTCTCTGAACATGTGGCCCTCCAAATGTTGTTGGACTTGTACTCCCATCTCCCCTAACTGACTTGTTAGGGATGTCAGGAGTTTTAATCCTACAACATCTGGAAGACCCCAAATTTCCCATTCCTTCTTCCTTTTTCTGTACTTGAAAGTCCTAGATGTTGTAACCCTCCCTCACAGTGGAGTTGCTTTGGCTGTTGGTCATTTGGGTTGCTGTTTCCTGAGTTTTCCATTTTGAGACATGCTGACCCAAACTTTAGGCACCATAGATCTATATAAAAGCATTACAATTTTAGAAGATTGTAATCCGTTTGCAATCCTTTTCATAATAATCCCAAATATGGAATTTATCTTTTTCTCACCTGCTGCACATTGGGTCAACGTTTTCATTGAACTATCTGTTTTGAACCCAAGATTCTTCTTCTTGGTTGGTCATCACCTCCTCTGACCCAATCCATCTATTTAACATTTTTTTGCCCCAGTATCTATCACTTTTTGGACTTGTTGTCATTGAACTGCATTTGCCATTTTACTGCCTGCTTATCTTATTTTGGAAAGAGCCTTTTAGAGCTCTTTATAATCTTTTTTTGTTTATCATTCTGAATAAATGGATGTCATCCACATCCATTCACTTACCTTAGCACCCAAGCCCTAGTATTGCAGCTTCAGGTTTTTCATTTTTGATTCAGCTAATACAACATCCCAGAATAAAGATAGGTATAAATTCTATATATGAAGAAAGGTAGTACTTACTGGGTACCTGCATTCCCCTCCCCCCATTTGTATAACAACATACTTTGAAAACAGTGAGATGTGAGTGCTTTTCTCTTTCAAATTTCTTACTATGATAACACCACTTGTCAGAATAGGCATGGAATTGCTTAAGTACAATTAACTATATATCCCAAAGAAATACTGGATTCAAGACTATAGTGTATTTTATGGTGTTATGTGGAATCTTTGTCACTGTTGTCTAAAAAGGCCTGCTATATCTACCCTTCATGAAAATGAACTATAGTTTGTTGCAAATAATTTGGTAGTAATTTGCTTTGGGATTTTTTGGGTGAGGAGAGAGAGATAAATTCAGTAAGCACAGCCTAGACAAATTGTTATTGACAGCCACCTTGAAAGCTCTTTAGAATGGAAAGTATGTGATAAAAATGTATGTCTTAAAAACAAAAAAGGTTCACGAGTACATTTGCCTGGAAGTAAGCCCTTTGAATTTTATTGGAATTTCATGCCAGGGGAAAAGATTTAGGGTTGCAACCTAACGTCAGAACGCTACAAATACTTTCCCTAGCTGAACAGATCCAGTCCCTTGTATTAATTGTAATCCTGTTCCAGCAATTCAATGTATGATAACAGGTATGTAGTATTTCACTAATATCCCTGGCTTTATGCTATCTGAAACGTCTTGAGAGTAGCATATAAGTAACTTATCTCCAATACTGTATGCACACACCCCTTCCATACATTTAGGGCTCTGCCTTGTGGACAATTACCTATATGGTTCTTCTGTTCAAACGTATTGGGTGGGCTCTGAACTATGGTGAGTGTCACATTTCAGTGTTGAACCAGTGCACAACCCTTGGGCACAAATTGCTTTCACTGCTTCATCTGAAAGAGCTAGGATATGCAAACTGAGATTTTATTTTATTTATTTTATTTTTAAAAACCTGACCATTTTCAGTGCTTCATATTAACTGAAAATGATAGTATGGTTGGGTCCCAGTCTTAGGCTCTTGTCCATTGCCTGACTTTGTTGCCTTCTAGAGTCAGGCTTGGCATCAGCCGTTCTACAAATACACACTTTGTGGGGGGCAGTGTGAATTTGAAACTTGGGTCATACATGGGGCAGGCATCTTTGCGTAGATTAGAAGTCTAAATGTTTGAATTGCTTCATGCTAACAACATTAATTCTTTGCTTTTATTGGGCATGCTAAGAATTGGTTTTCTGTTAGACTTGTAAGATGTTGAATTAATATGGAATTGAGTATTTCACAAAAGTTTAGATGCCAGTTCAAGTGACAGCCCACTAATTAAATGTCATTGTTAGACCTTGAGAACTGGACTTGGTTCATGAAGCTTTTTCCAAAAAATGTTTCAAGTGCAATAACTTGAAAAGAGTGAAGTGAATGGGAAAGGAGTGCTTGTCATCCTCTTTAAGCAATGAATTTGTGTACTGCTTTATTTGCATGAAAAAGTAGATTTCTGTACATGACTGTCTTTATACTGCTCTCAGTTTTTACTGGGAAACAAAATGTCTTAATTCTTCAGCTCTTAAATAGTGTTTAGTTTGGTTCACAAAGTCTTCAGTAACGTTCTATTAACTTTGTAAGCATGCACAATAATAAAGATCAAGGTTAGCTTTCTGTAGTTTCTTGTAGTAGAGTGATGTTGTGGCTTTATTTCAATTAAGTTTTTAAATTAATCAAGAACAGTTTGATTCTGTGGCATTTGCTTAGCTGCAGTGAAGACTTAGACAATACGTTTCAAGTCATAAATGTTCAGTGTTCACATTTATGGCATCTCTAAAAGAGATGAATAAAAGGCTGTTTTGATCTTTCAAAACTTCCTTTATTTGAAAATCCTGTGTAACAAACTGATATTTGTACTTTTAGTGTATTGTCCTCAGTAATGGTCAGTAGAAGAATTGTACTACGCAGAAGTAGAATTCTTCACTTGTGACTTTATTGTCAGTATCTTCATATCAATACAATTTATTGATTTGATGTGCCTTTAGTATTCTACTGTATTGGATTAATTGAGTGATGTAGCATTTGTGTGAACCTGTGATAAGATGGCTGCTGAGTCTCAAACTGCTACTGCTGTAGAGCAGAAAATATATAATATTAAAAGATCCACTTGGTTGAAAGAAAGTTGTCTGTACTAAGCTATAGGAAATTAATTTTATCTTCTAATACTACTTGCAAGTCTTTAGAAGCACCTGATACTTAGAGATAATTTTGGCAAAACATAGCAGATTTAATCTGCAAAAGAGGACTATGCTAAAACTGTTTAGAGGTTTTGTTCATAATTAAGTGGTATAAAAATTCTGCTTAATGCTGAAGAAGACTTGGGTTTTTTCAAGATAATATTTTTATTCACGTTTAAACAAGCCAATCTATTGGAAACTAGTTATAGATATTCAGCTGCCCCCCTTATTTTTAATCTTAGAGGAAAGGAGGTGTCTTCTTCTGATTTCTCTGCTGCTCCAAAAGCAACCTCCCATAATTGTTTCTCCATGTGCTCTTCAGGTGAAGGGTGGTATGCAAATTTAGTAAATAATCATAACCACAATTATGGTTTGGAGAGCCCAACCTCCAGAGAAACTTTACAAGGAAGGGAAGGAAGATTCAGCAAACACCCCACCTTCTTACAGGGCAGTGTCCTGTAGGTAGAGCTCCACTCACGAGAAGTCTAAATCCAACCCACTGTCTTCTAAACTGATTGTATTCTTGAATATGGGTATGTATCTGTGGAAGACAAAAATACTTGTTTGAGTTAATGGGACAGAGTAAAAGAAGCCCATAAGTTGCAGGAGAAGAAATACTCATCCTGTTACAGGAATAAAATGATATGCAGAACGCTCCGATTCTTGGTTTACATGCCCAGCATATAGAAAGAACAAACAGTACGCATGGATCTAAAAAAATATAGTTCTGATCATGGGTGCCACAGTTGCCAGGTTTTGAAGGCAAGATAGTAGAACTTCGTCTTGCAATGTTTTTCGTCTTGCGAAGCACAGTCCGTCGCAACTGCACCTCTTCAAGCGGCTTTAAGAAAAAAGCGCAAGACGTTTTCGTCTTGCGAAGCAAGCCCATAGGGAAATTCGTCTAGCAAAGCAACGCAAAACCGAAAAACTTTCGTCTAGCGAGTTTTTCGTCTTGCGAGGCATTCGTCTTGCGGGGCACCACTGTAGTAACTATTTCTCACGTCTTTCCAATGGCAGAGTGCAGACATCGAGACCCAGGCCCTGGGAAACAGCCCAGAAACATGGGAGTGGTTAATAGGAAATCAGGATCTATGCGAATGATGCTAGCATCTGTTTATTATGTGCACTTTGGACTAGATTGGCATTGGGCCCCTGTGGTGCAAAAACAAACCCCTGCACATTTTCAGGACACAACTTGGGTATTCAGGAATGTATCCATTCCTTGCAGCATAATTATTATGGGTCAAATTCTAGCTTAGTCCCTGAAGCTAATATTATCTCCAGTTTATTTTAATGCTCATATTCAAATAGCATTACTGATTATATTGTCAGTGTGTCAGGTTCAAACAGGAAGGATATTCACACTTTCTAAGTGACTGTCCCCATAGTTATTCACAAATTATCTGGGTTAGATACATATCAGTGGACAGAATCAGGAGACACAACATATTCTTATGTCCTGTGTTCAGTATGTCAGTTAATAACCTGTTTAGGTTTTGCTATTACCAAAACTAGTAATTGTTCATATTTTCACTCTTGCAGTAATTAGCAGTATCAGCTAAAGTAGATTGTATACGTGAAAGCTGCCTGAGACTAAGGAAGCAGTACTGGAGAACATCCGGCCCTAAATTTACCTCTTGTCCTATGAGGTAACATTCTAGGGGAAACAAACTAGTCTACAGATTTCCTTTCTGAACTTGGGGAAATGTCCTGAGCCTTTTGTTAGTATAGTGACTCTTCGTTTGCTCAGACAGTTTTAAATATTCAATAAGATGTGGGTTGGTAGTGTAGATTGGCATAATAATACAAAAACAAATTATTTAACCTGAATTGCAGAGAACTTCACATATTTTGCATACTTGCATGATTTTTGAATGTAAATACAGTATGTAACAGTAACCTACTGCCTATTCAGACAGGAAGCAGGATGTGTTGCTGGCATTAATCCCTGCTTCTCTCTAACAAATGGTTCTCCAGATATATTTGTTAACAATAACTGCCTTCCTGTTACATTCATAATTTCTGTCTCAAATTTAATCATCAGTTAAGACTGGCACAGCAATCCTATGCATGTTTACTCAGAAGTAAGTCCCTCTTAACTCCCATGTGTGTTTGGGATTGCAGCCTTAAGCTCCCTATCCACATTACTTTCATTTTTCTTGTGTGCATATGCACACATTATGCATTGAGGCATGTGTTGTGGCTATTGTGCGAATACAGCAGGCAGCATCCTTTGCAAAGTAATTTTCTTAATTGTTATAAAAATGTTAGTATGCAAGTTGTTTGGGTGGAAAACCACCTTAGTTTCTGTGACGTCTTCTTTGGATAGGCTATATAAAGTGTTCTTTTGTTAAATCCTAAGTATTATATGTATATATTATCAGTTGTAAACTATAGCTGAAATTTGGAATGAAAATGCTTTTGCAATGGACGTGGTTTTCCTGCTGAACGCCTCCCCTCTGTTTTTAAACATGTTACCACTAGGGACATAGACTTGGAGGTCTGGATGGGACTTGAAGGTCATCTTGTTTAATGCTCTACCCTAAAGCAGAATCTTGCAGTTTGAATTGAAATGGACTAGACAGCTCCTAATGATCAGTAATGGAAATGGATCTGAATTAAATTAGCCCTCTCTGCTATGATGTGAACTGATTATTTTCCATAGCTTCAATCAAGGGTATATGTTATCAATACTGTTAACATATACATATTAGTCTTGGCATTGAGGGCAGAAAAGCCAGTCATCACACAAAGAGAAATTGTTCAGTTAAACGAGAATAAGAGAAATTGATTTTGGGCATGTCTCTCTTTCTCTGTTCTCCCCCTGACCCCATTCCACTTTCTGTATTCCCTCTCTGCTCAGTAAAGGTGGTTGTCCGTTCCTGCTCTCATTGACAAGTTACCCCTCCCTTCCCTTCTGCTAGATTGTCCAGACAACAAATTGACAGGAGCTGGGGTGGATCGGAGAAAAGAAAGCAGTGGATGTGAATAAGACTATGTTATATTCTCTGATGTGATCAGGGCCATTGGCTGGGTTGGGCTGGGTGAACACGTGACTGGAATGTGGCTGTATTGGCTCTGGCTTTAGCGCAGACAGTGAATACAGGAAGGTACTGGGTGTTGAAGACTGAATGGAGGTGCGGTCGGCGTCGGAGATGGGGTAGGTGAAATGTTAGTGTTGTACTCCTGTTGGAAATGAGCACTGAGTATTGGTGACTGTAAGGACAGCATTGTCCCATCTGGCTAGTGAATGACATTTGTCAGGAAAGGTAGCCTGGTTCTCTGTCCATGCATTCTCTTCTTAGCTTTTACAGAAAGAACTAGGAATCAAGTCCTAGGATTCTGATCCATGCTTTTGACAGAACGAGAGGATATTGCGATGGCGAGCTTTGGAAGCGATAGAAAAAGGACGCTTTTGTAGCACGAAAATGGTTGTTCTAAAGGTTTGACATAGAAACAAGGAGAAAATAGTATCTTAGGAGACGGATAAAGGGCAACAAAGAATGAAACATTCATCGCTTAGAGGAATGAGCTGAGCCCATTGAAATCCTCCCTTCTCCTTCTCCTCCTCCCTCCTGTCACAGTAGCAGCAGCCAGAGAAAGGGACACAAAGCAGCAGAGGAGATGCCTTGATTTGAATCTAACAACCCCACAATGCGAGGGCTGGAGGGGGAGGATGAGGAAGGTATTGTAGAGAATGGATTATTGTAATTTTGAAATGTTAAGATTTGCTTTTGGATGGCCTGCATAATATTGCAGAGCCATGAAGACTCCCTGCTGGAAATGCTGTGAAATCCCAGTGCCTTTGTTAGTGACATGATGTGTTGCTGGCATTTCTGCGGTTTACTGCAGCAGCTTTTGCTCCTTTACTGAAAGGGGGAAAGCTGCCTAGAGACGAGAGGTTCTGCTGCACTGCTGCACCCAGGAATGCAATAGAGCAGTTGCCATCCCTACAAAAGCAAATTCCGAAATGTTAAAATATAAAGATGAAAGGGAAAGGGAAAGACCAGTATTTGTCATCTGCCCAAAGCTTTTGACTTGATCTATTCATCATCACCATAAGAGATTCTGAGAGTTATTCAGTCTTGGATACTATTAGTAATCTTAATAAATTATGTATGAAGTAGTGCTCTTTTCTTTCTTTTTTCTCGTCAGATGCAGTTTTAAATGTAATAATTAGGTCAGCTTTGATGCATCACTGTGGAGGAAAAATGGCTATTTTATTTGAGCATCAGCAGAATTAGCAGAACAATGATTAAAGTATAATAAATTATCAATTCATTTTCTGCAGTATAAGTCGAAGGCAGTACTTTTGGGATGATTGGCTTTTTGGGGGGATCAGCCCAAAAATTCTTGAATAATTGTGTGTTGTATTTACTTGGTGCTCCCAAATGCTAAAACAATATTTCAGTATTTATGGCAGTTGTTTTTAAATTACTGTACACTTTAATATTCTTATTTGCCACATTTCAAACTATATCAATTATTGTTCTTGCTGGCTGATAAAGATAATGTGGATTCAAAAATTATATATAGCAAGAATGCCATTTTCTACTTAGTATGTACATTTTTTAGTGAAGTCAACAGTTTCATTAGTGGACTATACATTTCAGATCTATTATTTAGAGTAATAGGCCCGTGAATACTTAGACTTCCTTAAAATTTATATGAATATATTCAATTTCAGATCAGCTATATAGAACAGTATAAGTAGTCATGATGGGAGCCCACATGAGAGATGCATTCCATTAAATATTTTCTTAACAATTCAGACATAAGGACATGAATAATCACTAATTAAAATGAGTATGTGATTAGAAGAACAAGCTTAAGGTTCTTCTTGTAGAATTATTAGTCCCATTAAATAACTATAGGTGCTAGGAGAAGAAGACAAAAATCTTGGACAGCAGTGGTAGTGCAGAGGCTCCTTTGGATTGTTCTTCCATTATTACTTTAAACTGGGTATGTGCAGAGAATCTTCTCTTTAAAATGGCACAAGGATTCAATTATACTCTGTATACTCCATAAAGTTGGAGCCTACATAATAAGCTGGTGCACCAAATTTCAATTGTCTTGTAATGGTGGATATGGCAGAGAATTTATTATGTGTTTTCAATATACAAAAATATAACATTTTTTATAAGTCTTTGTGATGGGTATTTAGTTTACCATTCTGCCATTATTAAAGGATCCAATCTGGAAGAGATAAATCAATGTTTATTGTTGAAACAGATTGCTATATGGTGGCAGGCTGGATACTATGCAGAATAAGTGCTGAGGAGCCTTCTAAATATAAACTGTTTCCTGTTGTTTGACATGTGAAGGTCACTATGTTGGATCACTTGTGTTTCTGAAGTGATGTTATTTGTAATGATAAGTCTTATTTAATACAATTACTTGTTTTCCAATAAGTGATCCATGCCTTTTAAATGGGAAATAGAAGTGCTTAGAACTCTTTCCTGAATCATGTGCATAACTGTCCCACTTTGTGTTTCTTGATTAGGACAGTACTGTATGGTGTTGATCTGGTTGTGGACCAGATCCAGGTGCTCTTGAAGGAAACTGATTTTTTCAATCAGGGTTTCCTAGACTTGGGTTTCCAGCTGTTTTTGTACTATAATTCCAATCATCCTTGCCCACTGGTCCTGGTGGTCAGGGATGATGGGAGTTGTAGTCCAAAAACAACTGGAGACCCAAGTTTGGGAGACTATAGTATCCTTCTGCAGCAGCTGTCTGAGTCAGGGGTAGGTGGCACTGCTTTGCAGTGGTTCCGGTTCTACTTGGATGGCTGTTTCCAGAGGGTGCTGCTTGGGGAGTGCTCTTTGGCTCTGTGGAGCCTTCAATGTGTGGTTCCCTTTTATCACCTATGGTGTTTTAACATCTTACATGAAACCACTGATTAGGGTTATCAAGAGTTTCGGAGTACGTTCTCAGCAATATACTGATGGCACACAGCTCTGCTTCTCCTTTACATCTGTAGGTGTGGCAGTGGATGTGCTGGGCCACTGTCTTGCCTTGGTAATGGACTGGAAGAGAGCCAGTAAACTGAAGCTCAATCCAAATAAGACTGAGGCACTGTTAGTGGGCGGTTCCCTATACCAGATGGATGGGATGTTGCCAGCTCTTGATGGGGTTACACTCCCTCTGAAGGAGCAGGTCCATAGTTCGTGGGTATTTCTGGATCCTCTCCTGTTGTTTGAGGCTCAGGTGGCTTCAATAGCATAGAGTGTCTTTCATCATCTGGTGAGTCAGCTGCCGCCCTGTCTGAACAGGGATAGCTTAACGTCTGTCGTCTATGCTGTGGTAACCTAGGTCACATTACTGCAATGTGTTGAACATAGGGCTTCCTTTGAAGTTCAGAAACTTCATCTAGTGCAGAATTTGGTGGCCAGGTTGCTCACTGGGGTAAGACAGTTTGAACATATTTTACTGATCCGGGTCCAACTGCACTGGCTGCCGATTAGTTTCTGGGCCCAATTCAAAGTGATGACCTATAGTTTTGACCTATAAAGCCTTAGCCGGCTCAAGACCGCAATACCTCAAGGACCTCCTCTCTCCATCTGAACCTACCCAGACTCTGCAATCTTCATCTGAGGCCCTTTTGCACATACCTCCTCCATGAGAGGTCTGGAGGGTGGTGGCATGAGAACAGGCCTTTTTTGTGGTGACTTCCCATTTGTGGAATGCTCTCCACAGGGAGACTCGCCTGGTGCCTTCATACATAGGTCTCAAGTCTTTGACTGATTCTATGGGCTTTTAAATGTGTTTGGGGGTATTGGTTTGTGTTTGCTTTTGCTTTTGTTTTATTATGTATTTTGAATTTTTATGTTGCAAAGCGCCCTGTGGTCTTTGAATAAAGGGTGGTATACAAATTTTATAAATAATATAATATAAATATAATATAAATAAAATGCTCTGACGAGCCCATCTCTTCTCCAAACTCACTTCACAGGTGTCTGAATAGCTCATAGTGGCTTTATGTTTTTCATAACTATGTTCAAAGAAGTTTACTTCCTTTGCTTGACATGTGCACTCACTGAAGCAACATTTGAGAACCCCTTTAAATTAGCTTTAAAACCAAATATTGTAGAATTCAATGTGTGTGAGAGAGGCAGAGAGACAGAGAGCTAATGAAGCACCTATAGTGCGCTTCTGAGAAATAACCGACTTGTGTACGGATGCTGCCCAGCGAGACACTGTCAGTCATGGGATAATTGTGAGAAATGAGACCCTGCAGAAGCAGGATCCTTTGCATACACGATGTTCCCTCATTGCACAATGCAGCAGCGGGTTAGGGCTGCTCTCCCTCTGGATGCATTCTTTTTCCCATGAGTGAAGCAAGAGACAGCAGATCCTGCTCCCAAAGGAGAAGTAGGGATGTAGCAGCAGTTGGATCCCATCAGGTTATCTAGATCAGAGGCATGGGGAAGATTTTTTTGTCCAATGGCCATATTCCTTCAGTCTCCCAGGAGCCATATGCTAACAGTGGGTGAGCCCTGAAGCAAAAGAGATTAGATCAGTGTTTCTCAAACTTGGGTCTCCAGTTGTTTTTGGATTACAACTCCTATCATCCCTAGCTAGCAGGACCAGTGGGCAGATATCATGGGAATATTGTTGGACAGTGGATGTTGTGTTGGTCAAGGAACAGGGGCGTGGCCATATGGCTAGAGAAATATGTACAGTAAAGTGGTTTTGTTTTATTCATAGTTTTGTTAACCTGAGGTCTTCGCTGTGGTATAATTGACAAGTCCAATATGATTTATCTGTTGTGGACTTCAGTCTGATACTTTCAGTGTATTCACTGCTTGCAAGGTCTCAGAACTTTAACATGGCAAAAGTGCAAACAAGGGTAAAACCTAATGGTATTGGGGACAGCTGTTCCGTCTGAGTTTTTTAAACAGTCTGAAGAAATTTATGATAAGTGGTAACCATGCTGAAATCTTCTAATAATGCTAGTACAGCCAAATCTCGGATCCCAAACGCCTCCGTTTTGGTACGTTTTGGCTCCCGAACGCCAAAAACCTGGAAGTAAATGCTCCAGTTTTCAAACGTTTTTTGGAAACCGAATGTCCGACGCAGCTTTCACTTGAGTGAAGGAAGCTCCTGCAACCAATCAGAAGCTGCACCTCGGTTGTCGAACATTTTGGAAGCCAAATGTGCTTCTGGAACGGATTACGTTCAACAACCAAGGTTTGACTGTACTGGCATTGAAAAATTATTGCTTACATGGCTAAACAAAGTTCAATAAATTATGGATACCCCATGAACACAGCATCTAATTTAAAAAAGAACTTGCTTTCATTCATTACGTTATAGTGTATTCTTGTGCAATATCTAGCTGTTCTCTTGTGAGTGAGAGAATACAGAACACCAACGTTTAGCTGATAGTTTGTTTGCTTTTTTTAAAAAAAAATAGCATAATAACAATGATTTATGAAATTCACCAGTTACCATCCAAAATACAATCAAAAGGATGATATCTGTTCTTGTTAGTAGAATTCTTACAGATTGCATCTCTAATTTGTTAAATATATTTTGATTAAACCAACTATGGAGCTAGTAAAGCAATACTGAGAATTTTGATCTAAAAAAATGTAGTATAAACACCAACAATTGGGAAACACTGGTCTGCAAGCACTCCAATTGGAGAACAGCCTTTACCAAAGGTGTTGTGGACTTTGAAGACGCACAAACTCAGGATGAAAGGGAGAAACATGCTAAGAGGAAGGCAGGTTTAGCAAACCTTCACCATGATCAACTCCCACCCGGAAACCTATGTCCCCACTGTGGAAGGATGTGTGGATCCAGAATTGGCCTCCACAGTCACCTACGGACTCACCATTAAGACCGTGTTCATGGAAGACAATCCTGCTTGGCTACGAGTGATCTTCAGAAAAGAAGACTTGAGACTTTTGGTTCCTTTCCCAAATCTTCAGGTTGAGGTTATAGCTGTGTTTTGCTTCACACTTTGTGTGATATCTCCTTCTGTTACACATGAGCTGACACTGCATAATGGCAAGGCAATGAATCGATGGAGGAATTGCGAATGTGAGAACAGCAGAATTTGTTAAAGCTGGCCTGGTTTGCATAAACATTTGCTTGTATTGCTGCTTCTTTCATTCATTTCCTTTCTTAAGTCTTGTCTATACAATATTTTAACAGGTTTAATTTGCTTGGCATTAGTAAAGGGTTGGTTGAATCCAGAATATCCTTTGTGCCAGAGCTTATGATTAAGATTGATTGCTTTATTTACAATTTGTATTATACCCAATCCTATGCCATAGCCTTAGGCTGGATTGCCCTTGGCTTGCATGGTTTTCTGTGTTCCCCATACTCTCAATCGTCATCTTTCTGCAGTCTTCCTCCTCCACTCATCCCTTCTAGAGACATTTTAACAAAATATTGCCAGTGAAATATTCAACCACACTTCAACTTCAGCCAAGGAGAACTGCTGTCTCTCTTCCCACCTGTCATTCTTTCCCCAGGTTCCTTTTGTAGCTCAGTTTGTTTCCCCCTTGAGAATATTGGCTGATACTTGGCATTGTGAAAGCAGCTCTTGCCACTCATGGATGAAAACAAACAAACAAATGGAAGTAACTTGACAGGTTTCTGTCCAGTTATGTGAATGCTACAGTGGAGGGGGCATGGTACTGCCTTGATTAAGGGATGCAGTGATGAATCTACCCATCTTTGTGCAAGGCGAATATAACTATAGATTTACGCCTGTGTCCAACACACTCTTTTTAGGGAAAGTATGTTTTACACACAGAGAGAGACAGAGGCAGAGATTGAGAGAGAGATTGATTGATTGATTGATTCTTGGTAACACACCTCATTTGCCTGCTTCAGTCTGACTTGTGACCTAATTATAGATTTGTAGGCCCTCATGGATGAGCCTCATCTCGTGATTGATAATACAATATTGTTCCAAAATTTTGCACTGTGTAAGAGGAGTGTGTGTGTGTGTGTGTGTGTGCAGCAAGGAAATGCAGCATGCAGGCTATCCAGGAAGAGCAGCTGGTGGAGTTTCCTCTGTGCACTGAGAAGAAAAAACAGTGAGGGGGGAGAGAGATTGAAGGAGAGCCTGTATTAAATCTCTGTGTGTCTTTGTTAAAGGGAGTGTGATGTCTGACCCACCCACTATTTAAATGCAGCCCCCAATCGCTTTGCACTAGGGCCGCCCAAAAAGTTCACTGCTCTTGAGTCTGCTCAGAAACAGTCTGCTTAGATATGGGCAAGATGCTGTGGGGGGTGTTCCACAAGGCTCTGTGTCCGTTCCAATCTATGTTAAATCACTTGGAAAGATCAACTGTAGCTGTAGAGTAGAAGTGGGAAGCCTCCGGTCCAGGGGCCAAATGTGGCTCTCTAGGACTCTTGTTAGGAGCTTGGTATTCTCATTAGGCCACACCTACTTCTCACTGACCCTGCTCCATGCCCTCCTCAAGTGCTTTTGCCTGGCTGAAATGTATTGTTGGTGGTGATAATGGTGATAAATCCTTCCTTGACTGGATGGTCGACAGAAAAATGTGGATATTAGTATAGAAAATATGTAGCATACTGTAGAAAGAGTCACATTCATTCACTTTTTGCCTCTGGCCCCACCCACAGTTCGTGTTAGGAGTTGGGACCTTAGGGCTGAAAGGGTTTCCCACATTTGCATTAGAGGGACGCGGGTGGTGCTGTGGTCTAAACCACTGAGCCTCTTGGGCTTGCCGATCAGAAGGTCGACGGTTCGAATCCCCACAACGGGGCGAGATCCCATTACTCAGTCCCAGCTCCTGCTAACCTAGCAGTTCGAAAGCATGCCAAAAAGTGCGAGTAGACAAATAGGTACCGCTCCGGCGGGAAGGTAAATGGCGTTTCCATGCGCTGCTCTGGTTTCGGTGTCCCGTTGCACCAGAATGTCATGCTGGCCACATGACCCGGAAAAACTGGCTGTGGAAAACCCCGGCTCCCTTGGTCTGTACAGTGGTACCTCGGGTTACATACGCTTCAGGTTACATACGCTTCAGGTTACAGACTCCACTAACCCAGAAATAGTACCTTGGGTTAAGAACTTTGCTTCAGGATGAGAACAGAAATCGCGTAGCGGCGCAGCAGCAGCAGCGGGAGGCCCCATTAGTTTAAGTGATGCTTCAGGTTAAGAACAGTTTCAGGTTAAGAATGGACCTCTGGAATGAATTAAGTACGTAACCAGAGGTACCACTGTAAAGCGAGATGAGCGCCACAACCCCAGAGTCGTCTGCGAATGGGCTTAACTGTCAGGGGTCCTTTACCTTTACCTTTTATATCAGTATGCAGATGTTCTGCAATTCTCTGACCAAATGTTCAGGACCTGCTGACTGTGCCTAGAACAGCTGCTTAGAGGTGATGTTCTGGTGATGTAAGGGCAAACATTCTGAAGCTGACTCTAAACAATTCCAAAGTGATGCTGGTGGGGCGCTGGCAGTGACTGGCTTGGAAAATGTTATATTAGGTTGCAATCTGCTTATCTGAACAGCAGAGCTTTGGGGTTCTTCTGGACCTGGCACTCAGCAGATCATATTATCAGACACTTTAAAAAATGAACCAGAGTTGGAAGAGACCATAGTTATGAGCTTGAACATAAATGAGAAATGAAAGAAGCTTTCATTTCATACTCCTCATGCATGAATGAGAAGTGGGGAGGGGCAACAGTAAACCATAGTTAATTTGTGATCAGACCACAGCAGGGGGTCTCATATGAAAATAGGTGGATTCTGAGATACTCTGATCTCAATCCTTCAGAGGCTTTAGATGTTGATACCAGCTCCTTGAATTGGGTGCAGAGTTAACTGGAAAGTCAGTGCAGTTGTTCCAAAGCTGGCTGACCTTGTACCAGCCTTGCCACATCGGTTAGGTTGGATATGAGTGGTGGCATTGAGCATTGCCTGGAGTTTCTGACCTATCTTCAAGATCAGCCTTGTTTAAGATGCTTTAAATTAAAGAGGTTTGGGGAGCATACAGGCTCTTCTGGAGGTAAGGTTCTGCGTGATTCTACTTCACTAAGTATTAACCCTGGGAGTCCTTTGCTGATTGAAACCTAATAAACCCATGGTCATACGCAAATGGTTCAGCACAACTAACCTGTTAAAATCATATTCCGTCTTTACTAATGTCTACAATTTCGGACGTAATAGTGTGATAATTCTTCTAGGCATTTCTGAGGTCAGCAATGGGACTTCTTACTCTTTCCGCTGCGCCTACTAGCTGTCCTGAGCACACCCAGCCCAAGGAGGACAAATAGGTGGTAGTTTAATTCTGTATTGAGAAAGCATGAACTTACAGGAGCTTATGAGGCACACTAAACATGCACACACAGACATGTGCTTCTGGTGGCTAGGTGGCTAGTGCCCCTCCCTGGGCTTGTGCTCTGAGCTGGACTGTTGGAGTAATGGGTGGCCACACCTACACCCAAGATTAAGTACTCTTGCCTGATAGCACAAGTGTAAGCAACCTGCAACTTCTACACAGAAGTTGTCACTGTGCCTGCCTCTTCAAGACCCTCCTGATCCCAGTGGCAGTGGGGGCGGGGATTCTGCCCCAGCTCCCTTCTGGCACCGTCTCTCCCTCAGCTCTTGGTGCAGACCCCTCCTCATCCTCTAGCTCCTGCTCCTGTCTTGCGGGAAGTACAAAAATCCATTAATAGCTACCCCATTCTCCTGGGTCAGCCTCTGGCCCCACCACCTCTTCCACCCACTGCTTGGAACCCTTCCAGTCCCTGACACTAGCAATCTCCCACACTGCATTGCATTGTGATCCAGTTTGGGGAGCTTCAGTAAACTGGAAACCAAATGGCAATGAGGAAACGCATGCTACAAGGTTCTCTGCATTTGGGCTTTAGCATTGAAAATAAGGTCCAACTTACTACTTAACCTTTGTGGCAATGCATTTATTATGATTTGGAACCAATCAAAATGTAATTTTGTATTGCTGTGTTTGTGTATGTGTGTGTGTGTGTGTGTGTGCGCGCACGCGCAAAGGCTAGGAAAGCAGCAGAACTCCTATAATTTGTATTGACTTCAATTAGAACTTCCTGGTAGAAAGCATTTTTCATGTCACTAAACAAAGCTTGTTAAGGTCTAAAAATAAGTGAGTAAGGTAGCCAAGTTTAACGTGGTTTATATGATTATATGATCAGCTTAAAAACCTTCCACGAGATACAAAAAATACTATATTCAGCCAAGAAATGAAATAGCATGTTCTAATTATTTCTCTCAAAAGTTCACAATACATTTTGGGGGACAAATGAACCAAAACAAATATTTCTTCTTTATTCTGCTGCAGGTCCTGGGGTAGCCCAGAATGGCTGCAGTGTCATATGATCAGCTGTTAAAACAAGTAGAGGCATTAAAAATGGAGAACTCAAACCTTCGACAAGAACTGGAAGATAATTCAAATCATCTTACAAAACTGGAAACAGAAGCATCCAATATGAAGGTATAAAGATCATTTGACTTTAGTAAAAATTTGAATTGTCTCACAAATATATCCTATAGAAGTCACCTTGTGCATTGATATTATTGTCTCCTCCCTTCTAGAATACAATTTATTTATCATGAAAATATCTGTATTGCACTATTTCTTACAAAAGTTCAAGTCAATGCTCATCTTCTGCTGGAGAACAATGCATTGTAGAAGAATTGCATAGGATACATCCTGAATATGGTTGCTTGATATCTATAGTCAAATAATTTTATTTATTTACCTAAGACCCGTATTTTAAGGCTATCATGTTTTGGCTCAAGCTTCACAGAGCTGGGAAATTATGCTTTCTCCTTATGCTTTAGGAGACATGTTTTGGTTACTTAACAATTTACATTCATTGCACCCACGTTTTCCTAGTTTTTCATGCTTAATGATTTCTTCCCATCCATCTTTTTGTGTGTCTATAAAAGGCCAGTGTACTTTTTCTTTGTGTGCAAGAATAATGATTATGCTTTTAGAACTTTTAATATAATTCTCAAAACAATATTTTGGATTCTAGTATGCATGAATTAGTTTTCTGCTTTCCTTTCAAAAGCAGAAAATATACCACATTTCTGCTTTATATATTGCACTGTGAAAGCATTCAGATACATCAGTTGGGCACTTTCTGAAAAATAACCATACAAAACAGGAATAACCATTGTGGATAAGACAGTTTTTTTGCTTTGTTTAAGAACTTCATTTCTAATTCTAAACAGAACCATTCCATAGATGGGTGATCCTCCATGAAGGAAATAGAAATAAGTTTTGAATCCTGTGAACTTTTTGCCCTGTAGCCATGCTTTTCAATTTGTTTTACTTATCGGTAGAGCTTCTATTATAAATAGAAAATCTTTCAAACATCTTATCTAGCAGTCTACCTGAATATAGGCCATTGAGCATTAAGGGCCTGAAAGCCTAATGGACTCTCTTAATCCATCATACGCTCGTCTTCTGTTTGTTATGTTCTTTTGTTCTTAATACTATTTTATTACCCATTCACTTTTAATATAGATATTGCAAATTGTACTGTTTGTGTATACAGGCACACAAATAGCCTTGTACCTGACATTGCTCAGGATTTCTAAGAAATCCAAAAATCTGTGAAGTTTTGAAAGGTTCAGTCTGCCATCTTGATTCAAAATGGCATCAAATTGTATCCAAACATAGATGGGGAAAAACGTTTTCCTTGATCTCGGGAACCATCATGCAAAAATTGGCTACCATATCTTAAGAGGTGACCAATTTGGGAGGAGGAGCCCTTGCTGAGGCGCTAACTGGTGACATAATTTAATGTTTCTCCTTGCCGCAGGACTTTAATTGCTTTGAGTGGTTGTTATATGCAAGCATATGATTAAAGCTACACAACTTCTGACTCATTAATGTACCCAAAAGTAAGCTTGTAAAATTAGATCTTAGGGAGGAAATTGAAGTTGGTTTTACTGAGGACTCTGAGGAGGCTTCCAATATAAAAATGGCGAAAGGAAGCAACCACTCTCAAAAAGGCACGAAAGGGACGGCTAATATGGAGGACGATCAATACCCACAGAGATAAAATCAGAAAAGTGTTCTTGTCTAACTGGGTAGTGGCTCTTGCCCTATTTGAGAGAAATGTGAAACCTTGTTTGTGCAAATAGCAAGCTTAACCACAACAAAAAATGAAGCTATGAATCCGGGTTTAAGTAATTAATCAGAAATACACTTGCTGCAAATGATGGCAGATGATTTGGTGTTAAGTTAGAGGAACTTTCAGACAGAGATAGATGGATGGGAAAATCAATTTTTGAGAACTTCCATAGAACAAGGAATCAGGTTCACAAACCAGTTTATAATATATTGGCTGCATACATTGAACCTTAATATCTCTGTGTCAGCGCCCAACTTTGAGTGAGTGCTGGGAGGCAGTAGCTGGGTGGGCGAGGTCCTGTGAGATACAATTGTAAAATCTGAACACAATCGAATCAAAGACTAGTTCCTTCAGTGTAGTCAGTTGTGGACCTACATTTGGGGGGCTTTTCTGAAGCTTGAACTGTTGTGGGGGCGCCTTCGCAACCAGGAACAAGGTCTGAGTAATCATGGCTATCTTCTTCAGTAGGGTGGTTCCACAACAGATCACTATGCTTTTGGAACATCTGTGCTACTAACTCTCAAACTTTGGGATTGTTGAACTATATACAAAAAATAATAATAATTAGTTGAGAGTCGTCCAATTCAAATTGGGTCTACTAGAGCCATTTTTTAAAGCAATGTGGACTATGTTGCTACTGGGGCCCTTCTGGGATTAGGAGCTTAAGTTTCATTAGTTTCATAGTAGATCCATCCCTGTGTGTAATGGCGCATCTGCCTTGTGGAATATGCTGCCCTTTGAAGTTAGACAGGCTCTGACCTTACAAAATTTCGCTAAATACTAAAAGCTCCCCTTTTCTACATGCTTTCCTCAATTAAAAGTTGACTCTCATGGAGTATCAGATTTCTTTTTGAAAACTTTTTTTTAATCTGTATTATGTATTACATTTTTATTGTACACTGATGTATTGCTAATGTTTACTGGTTTATAATTTTTTTCAAATAAAATAAAATTACAGTCAGTTTTGGGGTGAATCTCTTCTGTTTATAATCCGCGTGAGTAGTACTGAAATTTCAAGTCCTTTTTTGAATCCCTAATTGTAAAACTGTTTACTAAAAGTTTCAGCAAAAGCAACTAACCAGTTTTGTCCAAGGGTGAGGGAGAAAAGTTTAGTTTAGAAAAAACATTGCTGTTGGGAGTAGGAGATGTTGCAGAATAGTAACTTTTGGTATCTCACTGTGGTGTACTGCTTCTTATTTTCTAGGAGGTGCTGAAACAGCTGCAAGGAAGTATTGAAGATGAGGCAATGGCTTCATCTGGACAGATTGATTTACTGGAACGTCTTAAAGGTAAACTTGGAAAAACACAACCAGTTTTGCCAAACGAAAGTTGTCAGTGTAAATAATTGTTTATATTCGATCAGAGATTACCATATGGGTCTTTAAGTATTTTTTGCCACATAAACTTGTTAAACATTCATACCTAAAGGGGGTGTTACCTAACAATATGGGCTTTGCAGTTATGAAGCAGGCATGCCAGCGGCATTGCAATATCTCCTTTCTCTTGCAACTTTAATTTTTTAAAAATAGTTTGTTATAAGGATACAGTGGTACCCCGCAAGAGGAACGCCTCGCAAGACGGAAAACCCGCTAGACGAAAGGGTTTTCCGTTTTGGAGGCGCTTCGCAAAACGAATTTCCCTATGGGCTTGCTTCGCAAGACGACAGCCCATAGGGAAATCTCAGGGACAGCGGGGAAGCGCAGCGCGTCTTCCCCACTGTCCTCGGACCTCCTCCCGCCGCCGGCTTCGGAACGAAGCTCCGATGCCAGGCAGGGGAGGGGGAACGCCCCCTCCCGCCGCGCGGCATCGGAACGAAGCTCCGATGCCGGGCGGGGGAGGGGGAACGCCCCCTCCCGCCGCGCGGCATCGGAACGAAGCTCCGATGCCGGGGGGGGCGCCTCCTCCCGCCGCGCGGCATTGGAACGAAGCTCCGATGCCAGGCGGGGGGGGGACACCTTCTCCCGCCGCCCGGCATCGGATGGCTTTCCTGAAGACTTGGGGTGGGAGGAGGGTTTTCCTTCCCACTGCCAACATTCAGAATGCTGTTCTGAATGTTGGCGGTGGGGAGGAAAAACCCTCCTCCCACGCAAGCCCCGGGAACAGAGGGAAAGCGCTGCGCGCCTTCCCCTCTGTTCCCGTACCTGTCCTGAAGGCTTGCGGTGCGGAGAAAAGCCCTTCTCCGCACCGCCAGCCTGGCAAGCGGTTTCCCTAGGAACGCATTAATTGATTTTCAATGCATTCCTATGGGAAACCGTGCTTCGCAAGACGAAAAACTCGCAAGAAGAAAAAACTTGCGGAACGAATTAATTTCGTCTTGCGAGGCACCACTGTAAAGTTACACCTTGATTAAAATTTCATAGGGCTGCAAGGCTTCTGATGAAGTTGTTTTGGGTAGAGGGGGAATCTAACTCATAGACTACCATTTGATTATCCTGTTCGTTGATTAATAATAATCTCTGCCAATTCTGACAATAACATTTTGACTTTAGAATTTATTAGGGCATTTGTTACCTGTTCCATCTATTAAGAGGAGAAAAGGTCATTTGAAAAATGAAGATGTAAATGGCTTTTACATATGTTAGATATCCGGCACTTTTTATTTCCATTCAGAATTGAACTTGGACAGCAATAACTTCCCTGGAGTGAAGTTAAGGCCAAAGATATCCATGCGTTCGTACGGAAGCCGGGAAGGGTCAGTTTCTAGTCGATCAGGAGAGTGCAGCCCTGTTCCCATGGGATCATTTCCTCGAAGAGGTTTTATGAATGGAAGCAGGGAGAGCACTGGTTATTTAGAAGAACTGGAGAAAGAGAGGTAATGTTTTTTATCATATTATGTGTTTTATGAAAAATACTTCAATTTTAAAAGTCCCCCTCTCTTCTTTGGGTAGGGGACAAGACAAAATATTTCAAGTCCTGTGTCTTGCCTGGTATTCTGATAATTCTTAAGAAATCATAATTCCATTTCTACAAGTCTGGGAATGCATGTTGAAACAAAATCTTCACTAGTGCTTTGCAGAACACAATCTGCTGCTCTGCTCATAGATCTATTGAACAAAAGCTACCCATGCCAACCCATGTGCTTGATGGGAAGGATATTCTGAAAGCACAGCAGCTCCATCTTTCTCTCCATCTTTCTCTTCATGGAGAGGTGACTTATCTAGGCACTCGCCTCTTCCTTCCAATAATCTGTTTAGCTGGAAATCTAGACTCAGAGTTGCTCCCCATAGACCATAAGATATTAATACATACAGTTCATTAGCTTATATGAGAGAATTTCAGAATATGCATATGTTTTAGTTGTTAATGACGTGTTTCATTCTTAATTGCGGTTATCAAGGGCTTGGATCCAGGGGTGAGCATGCATGACTGAAATCTCTCTCATAGTCACACGTGCTGACACATTATCATATAGCATTATGGATGGTCCTCCATTCCTCAAGGGTGGCTTTTCAGATATGCAGGGGTCAGCAGAGAGAGAGGACAAGGGGAATCAGACATTGTTTAACCATGAAAGTACCTTCTGCTCACGCACAGAAATCTTTGGACAAAATGACAAAATGGGCAATGGACTTGGGATACAATATAGAATATGATAAGTGGTTGAAATTATGGAGCAGTGGAATGAAATTCACGGCATGCGTCACGCTTAGAGAAAATTTTGAAAAAATGATGTATAGGTGGTATATCACACCGGCAAAACTAGGGAAAATGTACAAAACAGGAAATAAGGCTTGCTGGAAGTGTAAAATCAAAGAAGGCATTTTCTACCATATGTGGTGGACCTGCGAAGAAATGAAGAAGT
The DNA here is from genome assembly GCF_965113315.1 of Podarcis vaucheri. Taxonomy (NCBI): domain Eukaryota; kingdom Metazoa; phylum Chordata; class Lepidosauria; order Squamata; family Lacertidae; genus Podarcis; species Podarcis vaucheri. The sequence continues at coordinate 44,189,458 of NC_138749.1, forward strand.
TCTGGGAACTTATCTATAATGAGTTTAAAAAAATATTTAAATACACCTTCCCTAAAAGACCAGAAGCCTCCTTACTAGGAATAATTGGGGATGAAATTAAAAAAGAAGATAAGACACTATTCCAATATGCAACAGTAGCGGCTAGAATATTAATAGCACAAAATTGGAAAAACCCAAACACCCCAACTATCAGAGATTGGCAAACAAAATTATTTGAATATGTTGAACTAGCAAAAATGACGCAAAAAATTAGAAACCAAAAAAATACAAAGTTTATTAGTGACTGGAATAAATTTATGGTATACATTGAAGGAAGCTATAGAAACTTAAAAACTACAGCAGGTTTGATATAAATCTTACGATGCGCAAACCATTAACAATTAAAGCTGCAGAAAAAAGAAAGAAGTTTTATTAAGAAGCCCGAAATCGGGAGGGAAGGTCAATAGGTATGTAGAGGAAAGATTTAAAGATTTAAAGATAAAAAGATTTAAGGAAGAAGACAAAGAATTGTAATGGAAACTGATGGGTTTTTTGTGTTATGTATGGATATTTCTTTTGAAATTGTTGATTTGTTTTTCCTTTTGGTTATTTAAGTGAAATTCAATAAAAATAATTTTTTTAAAAAAGAAATCTTTGGATGCAAGCTAGGAATTATGGCATATTCTGTATTCTGTATTTATACTTTGTTGGCTATGGGTTATAGGAGTAGACAAAATACTTAGTATCAGTGTCTGTGTGGCTTTACAGTATAATGTAGTGTGTAAGAAAAGAACAAACATCATTTCAAGAAACAACCTATATAATAATTATAAAGTTTGTAACATTTTATATTCTGCCCCTCCACCAAAGATTTTGAGCACGGATGGAGTATTTCCATTTTATTCGCACAACCCGGTGAAAGAGGTTAGGGTAATAATAGCTTGCTAGGGTCAGCCAGTCGCTGTGAGGATTTTAATCTAGGTTCATTTCATGCAAAGCTAACACTCTCATATGGCACATTGATTCTAAATTATAAACTTGATTTTGTCTTTCTTGAACAGTTGAAGCATAGATATTTGGCAACTGAAGTTATTCATTGCTGTTGATCTTGTTGCATTAATAGCTATTTCTATGATGATTTATAATTAGATACTACAATATATAATACAAGCTACAACTCAAGGCCCTTGCCCAGCTGCGTCCTCTGACAGAGGCTCTGAGAGTGGCATCAAGGGGCAAAGGCCTCCTCGGTTGTGGCCCCCTGTCAATGGAATGCTCATCTAAATTATGCTTGTCTGACTCCAAAATTGATTTATTTTTTGTGCCAGGTTAAGCCGTTCCTCTTCTTCAAGGCATTTCATGGAATGTGTTCCAACTGTGTCAAGGCTTTATGCTAGTGTTATTCTGAGTTTCTTTTTTGTTTGTGTTCAGAAAAAAAAAATAGGAAATGCCTTCTAGATAGATATTTGCACAAGTGTAAAGGAAGTCAGAAGTCATGGAATCATAATGGAAAGCAATTTGTGTTGTTTTTTCCCTTAATTTTTTTCTTCCACAAATTTGAGTACGGTCTTTTTTCCCCCAGTTGCAGTCCTTTAAAAAAAATTGTCAATTAACTTTATTTGGTTATTCCATTTAAAATGTGTACTTTAGTTGAACTGGCTCAGCAGGAGGCAGTTTGACTCAGAAGATTTGTGTCAAACCCTGAGCATTTCATTTCTTGTTAGATACAATACAGCAGAGATGATTTATGACTAAAAGCTATGGCACTCCCGGCTATCGTATGTCCTACATAAAATGACAATGTTCTCCAACCCATTTCACCATTGTACACACAGAAGTCGCATTTCTTTCAACTTGATGTTGAAGAGGCACTTTTTCTACACCTGTTACCTTTTCAGCAATTGGACAACTTCTGGCAGAATTTAATGACTAACATTTGCTTCTTCATTTATAGGTCTCTCTTGCTAGCTGAGCTTGAAAAGGAGGAAAAAGAAAAAGACTGGTATTATGCTCAGCTTCAGAATCTGACGAAGAGGATAGATAGTCTTCCTCTTACCGAAAACGTAAGTGGTAATTGTAGTGACATATTCAGCCCAATACAATCAATATAAATTCAGTTCCCAACACTGCAAAAGTGGAAGCAGCTCACACAATGAATCCTTACCACAGTCTCCCCTGCAGCTCCTGAGAAATCTTTTGCAGAGGTGGGGTGGGGTCCCACCAAACATTGTGGGCTGTGACATATGGGGCTGCAGTGAGAAGACAGAATTGCCCCAATTCAAATGGAAGCATCTTTGCACTCCACGGGTGCAAAATTATTCTACCCGTTTTTAGGCAATTCAGCCCTCCAGCTGCAGCAGCACACCCATGATTTTTGATTGACTCTCTGGGGAATGCTTTTCAGAGAGCACAGGAGGCTGTAAAGTGGGGTGGGGAAATATCACTTTTGTGAGCTCCATTTTTTATTTTGTAATCGATTTTTCTTAAAGTTTTCACAATACAATAAAATAATGTCTGGAACAGATAGAATTGAAAAGACAAGAAAGAGAGAAATGGGGGGGGGGGGGAGGAAGAAAAGAACACAGAGATAAGAAACACCAAGGATAAAGATGGGGAAAACTTCTGATTCTTTGTCTGCCGGTTACCTTAGAAAAAGTCTATTTAACGCACTCGGTCTATCTTCTCCACTTTGTTAAACCATATTTCTTTATTTTTAATAATAATTAGCTTTACATCCATTAGTTCCCATCACCATTCCTCTGTATTGGATAATAGTAATTTCTTCCATCCATGTCCATATTAGAATTTCTCCACTGTGGTCACATATTGGACCATTTTGCTTGTGCAACACTGGTGTTTTAACAATTAACTCCTGTGCAAAAGGCCACACATACTTACAGAGAATGGAGTAAAAGTGAGAACTTATACAACCATACCAATACCAGCTTCCATTTGCTTTTAGACTAATATCAGCATAGAAGGGGGAAATATCAAGCTATCTGGTCCCTCTTCCCCCTTGTCTTCCACGTAGGAGTCTAGTCTAGAACTTTTTTCCAGCCTTATGCAGTGTATCATTAGCTTATTTGGCAGTCTTCATGTTAGCATTAATAAAATTGCTTCTCGGAATGATTTACAATGGAACTTGATGCCAAACTGCAAAAATAATTAGTGTGCATTATAGACGTAGTTATGCTTTGTTGGGAGATTAGCCAGTTGTATGTGGATGAGCAGTCACCACTATAGGGGTTCAGAGTTACGTGTTTTCTCTAAATCTGTATGCTTCATCTATATCCTAGAATTGTGACATGGTACTTGATTTATTGAGATCTGCCTTTTAAAAAGTTGCTAGCCTTCATGGCAGGAGCTAAAATGTGAAAATGTGAAAGACCGAATTTGGGTGCAAGGTCTCAAGGCATCCTTGTTTTTCGTTTAAATTTGTAACTAAATATATCTCAAGTATTCAGTATTAAAACAATCAAAGGATGGGGCTCTATGGACTGTATAGTTTCTTATACTTCCCACATTCCACAACCTAAAGACAGGTGAGGCTAAAAAGAAACTGTGTGACTGGGAAGAGAATTCCTTACCTGACTAGTATTCTTCGGTATCTATCCTTCCAACATCCCAAGAAGTTTCAAAAAGGAAAGTAGAGGAATAATGGGACCTTCAAGCTTGCAGATACTGGGATGGTATCTTACTACGTTAGGGAAGGGAGTTAAGAAGTCAGGAAAATGCATGCAAATATTTTAATTGCCTTTTACATCTTTATAGATTTTCTTTTTTTAACGGCCTCATTCTGCCAATGTTGCAGTCTTTGTTATATTGGGCAAGAGACATTAATGAGGTGGTGTTCTAAATTATAGACATAGGATCTTCATTTTTAAATTAATTGTTATTATATGAATGGTTTATCAGCAGCATAACTGAATGTGTTTTGGTTCTAGTTCTCCTTGCAGACAGATATGACTAGAAGACAATTGGAGTATGAAGCAAGGCAGATCAGGGCTGCTATGGAAGAACAGCTAGGCACTTGCCAAGACATGGAGAAGAGAGCACAGGTAATTATATAACAAGGTTTTACAAAATTTGAAAGCTTTCCTAAAACTATAGTGCATAAATTTCTGACTGCCTCTCCAAATAATATTTCTTTCTGTAGCAGGGGTAAAGAACCTATGTTCACTCATGGGGAACTTTTGGGGGGCTGCATGCCGTGGAGGGGTGCAGAACCAAAAGCCGGGGGGGGGTGCACTTTCTCCTTCATCCTTGAACATGCATCCATACATTTTCACTTGCAATGCACACACTTTATTTTCTCTTCCCTCCTTAGGCCTGCTTCCCCATGGAGGCTTTTGAAACACTCCCATTTGGTACTAGTGGGAGCTTTTAAGAAACCTAATTGCTTCATAAAGGTGGGGGATCAGCCTTCACGGGAAGGGGAGAATTAACCCTTTTCTGTCTAGCATAGATCCTTTACAAACAGGCACCTTTTGATAGTAACGGAGGCTTTTTAAAAGTTTGATTGCTGTGGATGGGTAGGCAACAAGGTTATAAACCTGTATCTGAACTTCATTTTCCCAAGGTGAGAGTTGCTAGAATTCAACAAATTGAAAAGGATATTTTACGTATAAGACAACTCTTGCAGTCCCAAGCTGCTGAAGCAGAGGTTAGTATTTATTTTCTGCCCTTTATTTATGTACTGTACATGCATGTTTGAAACAAATAAGTCGACCTGACTGAACAAGGAGCACCTTCTGTATAAATAACCAATAACTCTTTGTGGTTACTCACCTGTGGCTGAGCAATTTTGTGTTGCTTTTAGTCAAGACAGCAGTTTCCTTGTTTAAAGAACTCGTATCCTGCGTTTCATCTTCGAGCGTGACGTGTTCAAGGTAGCTCATATGATCCATCACTGAAACAGATCAATAAGAGATACATTACAGTTTTCTCTTGCTTTAAAGCTACATGGCATCAGTCATAAGAGAGAAACTCAAAGTAGCCACTGCTCACCAATCCTAGACTGGCCATGAGATCAAATAAATTGTGCTGTTGGTGTTTTTATCTTCATTTTTTAATGAACCCATTCGGCCTCTGAGAGAGAAAATGCTCAGAGTGCAGGTACAGATATGTACAGCATTTTTAATCTCTATCACCTATGGTCTTTTTAATTATTGTGAGAGTTTGGAACCCTTTGCTAGCTATTGTATTCCATGTCTGAAGTTTTATAGCTTTTGTAGTGAGGTCCTGCCAAAATATGTACAGGAAGTTGCATTCAGTTGCAGGGCAGGTAGAGACACAAGTGCCATTGCCCAATTGGGACTCCCAAAGTGCACTTGTTGGCAGCTCTTTGGGACAGCCTACTCCTTCCCAGGGACGCAGGTGGCGCTGTGGGTTAAACCACAGAGCCTAGGACTTGCCAATCAGAAGGTCGGTGGTTCGAATCCCCGCAACGGGGTGAGCTCCCGTTGCTCAGTCCCTGCTCCTGCCAACCTAGCAGTTCGAAAGCACATCAAATTGCAAGTAGATAAATAGGTGCTGCTATGGCGGGAAGGTAAACGGCGTTTCCGTGCACTGCTCTGGTTCGCCAGAAGCGGCCTAGTCATGCTGGCCACATGACCCGGAAGCTGTACGCCAGCTCCCTCGGCCAATAAAGCAAGATGAGCCCCACAACCCCAAGTCGGTCACAATTGGACCTAATGGTCAGGGGTCGCTTTACCTTTACTCCTTCCCAAGTTGGGACGCGGGTGAAGCTGTGGTCTAAACCACAGAGCCTAGGACTTGCTGATCAGAAGGTTGGTGGTTCGAATCCCCGTAACGGGGTGAGCTCCCGTTGCTCAGTCCCTGCTCCTGCCAACCTAGCAGTTCGAAAGCACATCAAAATGCAAGTAGATAAATAGGTACCACTATGGCGGGAAGGTAAACGGCATTTCCGTGCACTGCTCTGGTTCGCCAGAAATGGCTTAGTCATGCTGGCCACATGACCCAGAAGCTGTCTGCGGACAAACGCCGGCTCCCTCAGCCTGTAGAGCGAGATGAGTATGCAACCCCAGAGTCCTCCGTGGCTGGACTTAACGGTCAGGGGTCCTTTTACCTTTACTCCTTCCCAAAGTGGACCAGGTGATGAGCTGATAGGCAGTGACTCCAAGCCTGCTGGATTGACTGTGCAACAGAGTTCCCAGTGAGCAGCTGTTCTCCGCAGAAAGCAGGCTTGAAATCACTGCCTGTCAGCTGATTGACAGTAAAGTCAAGCCTCACTTGGCTTGGATTTACTTTTATAGTGCAGTACAAAGGAAAAATTGGTCACTTGATATCAGGTGATTGGCAGGTGGGTGGGGCTCCGCCCATCTGTTATAATGGCCTGCCAGGAAGAAACCCAGGATCTGGCTGGCAGGTTGTATCCAGTTCCCCACTCCTTGTCTACATTACCTGATAATTGTTCTGCAAGGTTTCTGACAGACACAATTCCCACCTTATCTGGCAATATCAGGGAGCCGATATGAGTTTGGTTTTGGTTTTTGCATGAAAGCATATGCTCTACCGCTGAAATACAGCCCGTCCCAGTCTCTAAGCTATGATTAGAAGATCTGGAGTACTACATGTGTTAATTTCTCTTTCCTTCTTATCTCATGTCCAAATTTCCTCCTTTCACCACTTCTCCTTCCATTTCAGGCTCCAATACTTTTTCTTTTAGACATCTGTCCAATACTGGACTGATTTCGAAGACTTGGCTGTTTTAAATTCACTGTTCCCTTAGCTTTTATTTTAGTGATGTTATACTCATGATTGATTATTGTTTGCTGGTTTTTGATCTTCTTTGTTGTAAATTTCTATTAGATCTGTACAGTTTTTTTGGTATGGCAGCGTTCCTGTAGGAGGTTTTCTTCAGCTGCTTTGAATATAAGTGCTTTAAATAAATTACGGCACTAACCATGATTAATTTCAAATCAGAGTTTGCAAATTTTTAGCAGAAGATTGAAACTAATTATGTTGGCTTCATGCCTGTCAGACATACTGCATCCTGGTTAGCTGGAAAAAGGGAGAGGGGTGAGATGCTGGGTTCAGTAAAACAACACTTTATAAAGATGGTTACATTTTGCTGAAAAATAAACTTATAGATGACTAAATAATGGAATTCAGTGATTTGAATATTTGTTAAGATAGTTGCTAGAGAGCCAACTTGGCTTGGAAAACACTAAGAGAATTAAGATTCCCTGAGAATTAGAGCTCCCTGACCACACATCCCAAGATACAACAACATGATTTGTGTGATTAACTGGGCTGGAAAATTATTTCTTGTTTCTTGCTACCAGCCTTAATTTTTAGGTGTCGATTGTGCATGGATATGTATGAATACCTTTTTCTGTGTCTTTAGTAGCAGATTCTTATTCTGCTGTGACTCCCCTCCTCCCTTCTTTAAGCTGGTAAGATGGTCTTTGTCAAACTGTGTTTCTCAAATTCCATTAACCAAAAACTTTTAAAAGGGGTATGTGGGTCTCCCTCAACACAGAAATGCACAATATATTTTCTATTTTTGACCCACTGTCCCCTCCCCCAGCAATTAAGCTTGAAAAATGACTTTAATGCAGCTGATAGGTATTTTTATATAAATATTATCTCTTGCTTTTTCTTTATTATTTGGTTAATTAGCATATTTTGTATGTTTGATTACCCCCCACCCCCCTGCCAATACAAAGTTTCCCTCCCAACTCCCTTTTGCATTTTCATGTTTATTTTTTTTAATCGTGTTCAGCTTAGTTCTGCTGCTTGCTATTTTCAGTAGATTCTTTCTTAACGTTTGAAGGCATGCTTGCTTGACAGATGTCTTGGTGGGGGAGGGGAGCAGGAGAAAGCTGAGAAGGCTTATTCTGAAATGTAATTGATTAATTTATATAAATGTGTTTCTATCACTGTGTAATGTCATATGCAGTATAAGTGTAGCTCACATTTAATAAAAACATAAGAGCCTAAGAAGAGCCATTCTGGATCAGACAAAAGGCCCACCCTGTTCTGACAGCTGCCAACTAGATTCCTGTAGGAAGCCTGTAAGCAGGATCTGAGTGCAAAAGCACTCTTCCTACTCCTGATTCCCAGCAACTGGCAATAATCCAGGGATGCCAACAGGATTTCCTGGACCTGGCCTGCTGTATGTGGATTAGGGCACATACAGCACTCCCCCTCACTGTCTCACAATCCAGTGGCAAGAACTGCTGCATATGTACATATATTTACATAGCCTAGCCTAGCCTGTTTCACAGGGCTGTTACAAATATAAAATATTTGGGAGGGGAGGGAAATGTACAAGCTGCTGGATAAAAAAGCAAGATGCAAATATATGTCAAACAGCACATAGTTAAACTGTGCAAAACACTCACATAGGAGGCAGTGAGGGCCACCAATCTGCCTGGCTTTCAAAGGGAATGAAACAAATTCATGGAGGATAAGGCTATGCTCTGGCTCCACAGTTGCCTGAATAGAGTTTGCTGTGTTCCCATAGGACGGGGAGGGTTTCATTGCACTTGCAGGCATTTCATAGAAAAGGGATTGGCCACTGTGAGAAGAGGATGCTGGGCTAGATGGTCATTGTCCAGCAGGGCTTTTCTTAAATTCTTCGGTAGTGTTATTCAAAGATAATTTAAAGGAAGCCAGAAAAGAATCTTCCTTGCTTTAACTGCAATGTTTCATAGGCCTGATGTTTACAAGATGGGTGGGGTCTAAATAATATATTATTATTATTATTACTACTACTACTACTACTACTACTACTACTACTACTACTACTACTACCCAAATGGGAAAATCTTTTTTGCCAACCCTTATATATGATAACCGGCCAAAAATACTTTTAAGTATGTGGATATCTGAACTACCAACCCTCATCCTGGCCTATGTTGCAGGGCTGTTGTGAATATAAAAAAGGGAAGGGGAAGACAGTGATCACAGCCTTGAGCTCCTGGGAAGAAAGCCAAGATACATATACAGTCAACTTGCATCTTGTGCATATTTAACTTTTGCAATTTTAGCTTTACATACTCCATAGTCGGCCTGCTGAAATTGCACAAGCAATTGGGAAGCTTTTAATCTTTGATGTATTACAGTATTTTAATATTTTTTTGGAAGCCACCCAGAGTGGCTGGGGAAGCCCATCCAGATGGTCGGGGTATACATATATTATTATTATTATTATCATCATCATCATCATCATCATCATCATCATCAACATCATCTCTTTCCACACTGGGTTTTCTTGGCGCAGAAAGAGCTTTTAAGTTCTCAGACTTGCTTACCGAGCTCTGGGAAGCTCTTGCACAGGCTCTGGGAGTCTCTCACAAAATCTTAGCAGTGGTGCTGCCTGTCGAGTACTGAAGAATTAGAACTGCCTACGCATTTTGTGCTCTGACTTCCTTCAGAATTGTCCAGTTGACTTTGTTTTAAAGCACTTGTATCCCCCTGTTGGTCTTGCTGCCCCCGTAGCAGAAGGAGAACATATCAGTGACTACTAGCCACAATGGCCGGCTTTATCCTTCATGAATTCATCTAATCCTCCACTAAAACCATCCAAGTTGGTAGCCATCACTACATCATGTGGAAGTGAATTTCATAATTTAACTATGTACTCTGTGAATAAGTACTTAGTCTCTTCTAAATCTTTCAACATTTAGCTTCAGTGGAGGTCCCTGAGTTCAGACTTTTATCATGGATGGAGGGAGAGAAAAAGATTGAACATACTGGATTATTACTGTAGATTATTTTGTGTCCCAGTTTATTCTCTAATAGCCCCATGTTCAATTTAATTATTGCCATTAGCTTCAGCCATAGAACCGCACAGTCTAATACAACACTGAACTTCTTGAAATGCACATGGCCATACAATGTTTGTAGGCGGTAGGGATCTAACCCTTTTTTATAGTGGGGCCAGTGATTCCTTTAAAACTATTCTATAGGGGTTTTTTTCTTAAGGAATGTATAAATGAAGCTTCAGACAGTAAAAAACTGAATAAAGGTGTATCTCCTGTTCTGTAGGCAGTTCTTTGTGCATTTGAGTCACTTTTAAAAATAAAATTTCACAACCTTTAACTTTCATTACCTTTAAGATGGTATGAAAAAAAATCTGGGTTTTATTTTCTATATATTGGTTTGCCTTTTTAATGGGAAACAGCACTGTTACGTTGCCCAATTTTATTCATTGAGTTGCAGAACGATTAGTCTGGGGACAAACCACTTGTCTAAATTTCTTTCACGTTAAGATGGATGCTCCGACATGTGTCATGCTATAACTAAATTGTGGAAAGCTTCCAAATAGTACAAAACGGGCGTACTGTGTGTATTTTGGGCTATCCACCCAGAAGGTGTTTCTATTTGATTGCGAAGCGTAAGTAATATTTTAACTGTTCCAGTCATAGCCTCCAGTAAGTGCATAGATCATGTGACATTGCAGAGGAGACAGTTGTTTGCTCCAATTCTGTTACATTTCTGATAGTGATGTGAGCACAGCTGGTGGAGGATGGTGTTTTGTATCTCACAGCAAATCCTTTGTCTTCTAGAGCTATAATCCTCAGAGGACATGCTTCACTTTCATCCTGCAATTTTGCCAAGGCGGTCGCTCTCGGCTGCTAATTATTGAGGCTAGAGGTTATGAAAAATAAAGCATAGTTCAGTGGTTCGTGAAGCTACAGCATTGACGTGTTCACAGTTTTAAGCTTAAAGTGGAAGCGTACTCCATTTCTGTGCGTAATGTCGCAAACTCTTACATTGACAGAGAGCACCTCCAAGCAAGCACGATGCAGGCGCGCATGAAGCTGAGAGGCAAAATGAAGGTCAAGGAGCAGCAGAAATCAGCGTGGCAACTGCTGGCAGTAGTCAGGTAAAGTCAACATTTTATTTATAAGTAATGCTTCAACATATGGTGCTTGGGGAGGTGGGATATGGTGATTCTGCTATGGCAGTATAATTGTGCATGAATGGATTCCTTCAGGTGCACTAAATCAGAGAAGGCTTTGTGCTGGAGGAGATGAGTGCTCTTTAATCTGCTACAAAGGAATGTACCATATAGATAGAATTTAAATGTTCTACACTGTAAGCAAGTACAAATCTTGGTCAGATTGCTATTATGTGTAAATTTAAGGGAAAGGAGCCTTGCATGGCTATCAAATTCATGTTGATATAGCCAAGTTTTCAAGTTAAAATGTGATTAATACAGGGAATTTTCTTTGATACTATTTTAAAATGGCTGCTAATTCTGCATTATTTTTATGGCTTCAAAGTAGAAGCTTATGATTATAAATTTGGGGGGGGTTGTGGAAGGCAGTGTTATAAACCACTAGAATAATAAGTTATCATCAGTCAAATTGTTCATTTATATTGGAAGCAGATATATTTTTCATTATTTCCTGCTGTTCCTTTGCTATGTATATAGTAATACAATTGTTGTCCGGTTGTGTTTTCATCATGTGGAACATTTTAAACATTCATTTAGACTGACATACAGTTTAAACCCGATTTGTTCAGATTTAAAACCAATTAAAAAAATGTTCTTGTAAATAAGCTACAGCATACCTTGTATGGGACCTTAATGTGGATGAACTCAGGAGGTGATGAGAAAAGTGTCTTCTAGCCAGAGAGCTTGGTATGAATAACCCTGGTGTTTTAGAACAATTCTGACTTTCCCTCATAAAAAATTGTGCTCATAGTATTAATCTTATTTCCCCACCTCCACTAGCTTTATGGATATGAGTCATTCAATCCATCTTGCTATGAGACATCTGGGGGATTACCTCCTTTTTATGCAAGGCCAGGGGGAAAAGGCTTAATGGATTGGGCACCAGTATTTCATTTCTGGAGCTCAGGTCAACCTACCTTGTGGCAGAGGATATTATTACTAGAAGGCAAAAAATAAATAAAAATAAATACCCTGGTCAAGCCCAGACATTTTTTTGATAGTCAAATGAATATTATACTTGATGATTTGGCTACCATAGTATTTTTCAGAAGGCGACACTTCTTTCTGCATGACTGCACTGTTCTGCATGCGCTCTGCTGCATTTAGGGAGAGCAAATGAAACTCGCTGAAATGTGGATGCTCCTAAGTTAGCTAAAGGATAGAAGTGAACTTCATTTTTACAAGAAAAATCCATTTGGCAATGTGTTCAATGGAGAGAATATTAAAATAAGAATTAAAAACTGCACCACGTGAGACGAGAATAGAGTTGAAGACAGTAGGTTGGGAATGTAGCAGAACTAGTTGTGTTGATGAGAAAAAAAATAAGAGTATATTCAAGCAGAAAGGGTGGTGGCAGAGGTAGAGTGAGTATCCAGTAAGAGATGGGGATTGGTACATTCCAAGGACTCCTGTTTACTACTATTTTAATAGGTTTGGGGTATATTTAACTGGTTCTGTCTTAGTAGGATCAGTTGAAAAATACAGTTCAGCATGATTTGGGTCTTTTGTCAAATTCAGGGCTTTCTAACAATTTCCGGAAGAACAAATTGATTGGTCATCTTCATAATTGCCAATGTTTAAGCTCTATAGCTTATCCAAAGCAGGTTTGATTATTATAAGGAATTTAGTATTAGGTTCCATGGACAGATCATTACAGCGGCAGTGCTTTCGCTTGTGTGCTTTTCCAGCTATTGGCAGTGGACAGCTTAGTGTAAAGGCTCTCTTCTCTTGCTCTCTCCTAATCACTGCCTTATTCATCATCATTTTTTCCCTTATTTACACAACCAGATTTACTGTATGTTTTTCATATTTTTTTTCTGTCCTTCCTTGAATTCTTACATTTTTTTAAAAAAATTGGTTAATATATTGCCTGTAGCAGGGTTGATCAGCCTGTGTCCCTCTAGATACTGAAAAAGGACAGCTCCCATAATCTTTGAACCATTGGCTAACATGACTGGGACTGATGGGAGTTGTAGTTCAACAACTGCTGTTAGCCACTCCTGGCCTAGAAGACCCACCTATATTTGAAGTAATGGTGAAGTATTTGTATGGGCAGGCTTTTCATGTGCCCCTTGGAGCAACTGTATGTGTAGAGCGCAATCCTTGGGCCACATAAATATAAGCACTTCTATTAAATAATCTTTTAAATAGATATGCATTCTTTGAGGGCCTTGGCTAGCAAGTGTCATTTACAAACCAAAATATTAGACAAGAACCTTACTATTTCAGTGAAGTCTTTGGATTTAAATTCTACCCGTCACAATTTCAAAAAAAATATTGAGTGAATATGCTACTGCTTTGCCATTCCCCTGGAATAAGCAGTACTTATGCAGAAAACATAAAAAAAAAGATTCTGAGCAAGGAGGCTGCCGGGAAGGAGGATGAGAGGAGCAAATTGCCTTTGGACCAAGCACAGAATTAAAAAGTCCACTGATTAAAGTCTGTCCCACTTTCAGCTCTATACTGTTGGACCAAACAGCCAAGTGGCAAACCGCACTATCTGTTGCTCTATTGCTACTTCATCTCTGAACTTTCTTTCATTCCTGGAAAATACTCACTAATGCAGGCAGCTGCCAAGCTTTTTGTCTTGCAACCATTGAGGCAAAAAGAACACAATAAACACAGGTTTCCTAATATTGGGCTTGGTTACTTAAGCTGGCGAAATCCATTATGCTCCCCCAATCTTTTGGGAAGTGGTGGGGGAGGTGTTAAGCCCAGATATGAGTGTGCTATAATTATTTCCAGTACCCTGCTGCCATCATTTGCAGGCAACTCCCTGTTTGCACACGAATTGTATTCTGAAACACCATGTGCATTGGCAGGCTGCGTGTAAGTCCATTCCACCACTCCTTCTGGGGCCAAAAACTGTGTGTGTGCTGAACGTGTGCAAGCAGGGAGTTACTTGTATTCAAGCTGGACATGGAGTGCATGTGCTTCCTTTCCACCATTTCTGGATTTCTTTTAATTTTGAAACAGTAGTAGGAATGTAGAGGAAGGTAAACATGGTCTGACTTGCTTATGTGTTGAGAGTAAGATCCTGATCTGGGTGGAGAACCTCTGTTCTGGGGGCCTAATCAGACCTGTCAGGTCAACCCTAACCCTGCCAGGCAGTTGCAGCCAGGCCACACCCACCAGCCCTATAACTAATGACAGGTTCAAGGCAGATAAACGACCTTCTTCTCCTGAAAGGGGTCTTCAGCTGCTGCTGCTCAGCTAATTGGCAGGGCCTGGAAAGTCCTGGTCAAAGGGCTCCACAATGGGATCTTGCCAAGTGATTTGCAATGGGCTTCTTAAGAGCCTGCATCTAGCTGATTGTCTGGTCTTATGGTGCACTTTAAAAGGCATTTTACATTTCCCTGTGTGGTTTCACTTTGTTGTGACATCAGGTAATTGACAAGTGGGTAGTCCTAGGGTGGGCGGGCAAATAATGATCAGTTCTGCAAGCCGAAACCTTGCATAAAAAAGTTTTAGAGTGCGCTAGTAAGAGCCCCCATTCCACTTGTCTCCCCAAAAGAAGAATATTAGAGGATGCCAGTGTGATTAATAACTGCTGCATCTCATAGGTAGAAGGCAAGAAATACCTTCATTCTGATAATAATGATAATAGTAATAATAATAATTTTATTATTTATACCCCACCCATTTGGCTGGGGTATAAATAAAAACATAATAAAATTCTGCTTGGAAGCCAAAAGCTTCCACCCTTGCGTCCTGTCCTCCTAATAGCCAAATGTAATGTTTGGTATTCACAATGATCTTTTGGGTGCTTGTACATGGAAAGGTTAATGGGATTTCTTACCCAAGTGGCTTTTCCTGAGGTGAAGTGATGATTAAATGGTAAGAGGATATTATGACCTTTGTCACATAATCTATCCTAAGAAAACTTGGATGTAAGTTATTAATCATTTAATCGATGTGCTCAGTATTGAGTCCCCCAGATTAAATTAAGTTGATTCCTGTTCAAAATTAGTAGAAATAGAAAGTATATACTATATACACAAATGTAAGCTTCTCACATTTATGGAGAAATGGTCTCCCTACTACAGAAACTTTGAAAAGGGCACCTTCATTGAGTTTTGCAATAATTTAAACTTGGTTGATCATCTAAAAGCCAAATAGTAAATAAACTAAACATCCTTTAACTGGACAGCAACCCAGCAAATGCTATGATGTCACAGTCACACTTAACTGATCACCCCTAAATGAAATTTGGGTAGTCACTTCATTGCCTAAAGGGAGAGGAGAAAGAGAGAGAACGCAATTGGTATGACTAAGCGCATCCCTGACATTGGTAGTGCAAGTGGAGGAGAAAAGAGCAGTAATGCTGAAATTGTGCTTGAAAATGTCACCTGTGAGAGAGAATTGTGTTGCTTGGCCCAGGGGCTATGGTTAAGGGAATGAAATATTTCTCACAAAAATATTTCTTACTTTGTGAGTGCAGCACTTCCTATTCGCGTATCCTCCAATCTAAACGGTATGGTTACATTGTTAACAATAATTTAAAAGATTCTATTTTCATCATTGCTGGCAAAATGGCTAACCGCTTGTTGCTTTGTGACTCAGGTCACGATGCAGCTTTCCCTCCTCTGGCACAATTAGATTTTTACAGAGTTGACATGTCAGCTTTGTTTAACCCTAACTTCTAAATTGTGTTGCATTCTAAAATGCTGAAATTTTTAAATGATTTTGTGTTATGCTAATGCTTTCATCGCCAAATTGTTGATTAAACTCTTAGGGTTCAGCTGCTCGTATGGACCATGAGACATCAAGTGTTATGAGTTCTAGCAGCAGTTACTCTGTTCCTCGAAGACTGACAAATCACCTAGGTACTAAGGTAACCAAAGTTTGTCACAGGCTGTTAATGCCACATTTTACACTTACTTTTGAGAAAGGGTAGTAATATTGATAGTCCCATTGAAGGAAAAAGGGGTTAGATAAAATCATTATAAAGTGTTGTGATGTTATGGAATTTTCATTTGAAACCAAGCTGAATTTGAGTTTGTTGGTGCCTCTGGTAACCTCTCTCTTACATCATAGGTGTTGGCTCATATTATGGATGTATTGTTTTATTGGTACTGTTGCTGCAGGTTTACCTTTGACTTGAACAATAAACTTATATTGACTGATTGGTTGATTGATGTTCCCTTTCAAACTTGTCTGGAAACCTCCAATTAGCTGATCTTTTTCTGTCCAACTTGGCAGTCATTTTGCAGGGAAACTCTCATGCTGATTTTGAAATATTATTGTGGCCCTTGAGATGGTTTCAGCTGCCCAGTATATACTGACGCATTGAGTGTGTCAGATGACCTTGTCATGTACAAAATCTAACAAGTCTGTCAATCTTTAGTAATGGCTTCAGCATTATAGAATGGAAGTATCAAAGCAGCTGCCACAGTGCTACTACTAGTATTTCATGATGTGGCATTAGATTCCTGCTACATTAAAAATTTGAGGAGGGTGTCATTAAGCTTTTCTGAAAATGCATAATTGTTTATGAGTGCCCTGTCCTGTTTACAGACAAGAGTAATGCATAGTGAATCCTCCACTAATTTTGGTGATACAGTTTGTACTACTATGTCAACATTATTTTAGCTGCCTAAGAATAGTGCAATACAGAATCTGTAATGTTGAGAGTTGCTAACCTAGGCCCAAAGGCTTAATTCATCATCAATTCATCAAAAATTCTCCTGGTGGCATATGCCATTGCTTATACTTGGTAACATGTTTTTAAAAATTGCTTGCTTTGTAGGTTGAAATGGTGTATTCATTGCTGTCCATGTTGGGTACTCATGATAAAGATGACATGTCACGAACTTTGCTAGCCATGTCTAGCTCCCAGGACAGCTGCATAGCTATGCGCCAGTCTGGATGTCTTCCGCTCCTCATTCAACTTCTGCATGGCAACGATAAAGACTCGGTGTTGTTGGGAAACTCCCGGGGTAGTAAGGAGGCCCGTGCTAGAGCCAGCGCAGCACTGCATAATATCATTCACTCGCAGCCTGACGATAAGCGAGGCAGGCGAGAAATCAGAGTCCTTCATCTTCTAGAACAAATCCGAGCTTACTGTGAAACGTGTTGGGAATGGCAGGAAGCACACGACCAAGGCATGGACCAGGACAAAAATCCAAGTATGTCACTGTGTTTAAAGCTTTTACTTTAAAACCAGCGCGAAGTGTTTTTTCATGTTACGGCTTTGAATCTGAGTTCTTTGTAGAACAAGCAGTTTCAAGCAAGCTGTGTGAGAAATGAGACCTCTGGTTATGATGGGCAAATCTGCCCACTATAGCCCATGTCACTTTTGCTTGGTTTTCCTATAATTCCACTCTGTTGCTACTTTAATCTTGCATTTTCTTTACACTACCTTAAAGTATCTTAAGCCTCAGCCATTTATCTGCAGTATTTGTACCCAAATTCTTCGACAACCTCGGTGTCTGAAGGTGCTAATTAACTATACATCCAAATGGGCTGGATGAGGACCGAGGTGGGAAAGCAGAGATATGAGACAAGCAGGTGTAGCAGCTTTCTCTTTATAAACAAGGGAAAATGCTGACTAGGAAAATGACTTCTTACACCCAGAGGGAGATTGCAAGGGAAGAAACTTAGCAGCAACATAACTGGCAAAGAAGGAAGACTCCAAGAACTGTAGTTGGTCTGGGGTGGAGGAAGGCGGGAGGGGTAGGCAAGTTCCCCTATGATAACATTCCCCCATAATGCATTAGGGCTCCTAGGTCCAAGAGCAGAGACCCAGATTGGCTCCAAGCCCATCCCTGTGACATATACGGAAGACTCCTCTCTTTACCTTGGCTTTTGACAGTTATTTTTTGTGAGCCGCCACCTCTGCTGAATTTATAGTGCTCTGCTCCAATTTTCCATCTGTTTTATATGCTTTAAAATTGTTGTGATTTTCATCTGTTTTATGTTTTTATACATTGTTATGTAGCCCACCTTTCAGTCTCACGGTGCAGGGCAGCTAATCTTATAAACAAATAATTTTTTTAAAAGAGGTCTATGTTCTTGTGTGGAGTTCCATGTGTATAAGGAGGGGAAACCTTTTTGGCTCTGCAGGCCAGATCCTGGTCAGGTTTACCCCCATGAGCCAAATATAGTAGATGAGGACACCCATCTATCATTCACCTCATATTGGGTGACTTGTTGCTTGGAAGTCCAGAAAGACTATGCACAGTTATGCAGAATGTAGAAACTGTTTATTTCATAATTGTGTAGGGCCCCCCCTTAATTAGGTTGCCTTTCAGGTGTCTAATAAACAGCTTAGTAACTAAATCTCTCTAAGCTTTGCTTTGTTAAATAACTAATTGATGAAGTAAATAGTAATTATTTTCCTTGTTCTGACAAGTGCCAGCTCCAGTTGACCATCAGATCTGTCCTGCAGTATGTGTTCTTATGAAGCTTTCATTTGATGAAGAGCACCGTCATGCGATGAATGAACTTGGTAAGAGTGGAGCAAAAAGTATCGAACATATATGCTCAAGATCACATTACATGGATTAGTCAGAGCTTTAACAACCTGATGGTATCCACAATCAGGAAGATAAAATGTTAGATTTTCCTCACCCTTTCAGTACATGAATGCTTATTGTTTTAAAATTGTTATCTTGGCTCTGGAGAATGCTGTAGCTCCTTCTATTTAGATAATTTGTTGAGCTAGGTATCTTTATCCCCAACCCATTTGTTCCATAGCTACATAGTTGCATATATGCAGGAAGAAACAACAGTGGTGCTGACAAGAGTGGTTGTTAGCAGCATACGTGTTGCTTTTCTTCAAGTTCTGTTCACTTGTGACATCTGCATATAAGACATAGGGGGAACATTCATCTTTGAATGCTTAAAGAGTGTTTGTTATCCAAAAAGTGCAATGTGTACAGATAGCAGGTTTTTTTTCTGATTTGGAGCAAATTGGTTTGCTTTCTTTGGATTCTTAATACTTCCGTGAAATGCTCCCAGTTCTTTAAAAACAATTCTTAGTTGCTATAGTATGGATCCCTTGTAACCATCCCCTTGCTTTGTCTTTGGCCTTAGAAAATAAATGCCAATAATTATTTATAATAAATTATTCGGAATATTTAGAATAAAATTACAGTGGTACCACAGTTTATGAACTTAATCCGTTCCGGAAGTCCGTTCTTGAACCGAAACCGTTCTTAAACCAAGGTACGCTTTCCCTAATGAGGCCTCCCACCGCCGGTGCCCTTCCACCATTCGGCTTCTGTTAATAGACCGAGGTAGAGTTCGCAAACCGGGACACTACTTCTGGTTTTGCAGAGTTCATAAACCGAATAGTTTGTAAACCGGCCTGTTCTTAAACCGAGGTACCACTGTACTTAGAATAAATTATTTAGAATAAATTGTTTCGAAAAATATTTTTTTCTAACAAAAAATTCCACTATGTTTATAGGAGGATTGCAGGCCATTGCAGAATTGCTTCAAGTAGACTGTGAAATGTATGGGCTTACTAATGACCACTACAGTGTCACATTAAGACGATATGCTGGAATGGCTCTGACAAACTTAACTTTTGGAGATGTAGCAAATAAGGTAAGTTAATTTTTCTTTTGCTATTTAATAGTTTTAATATTAAGACTTTCAGCTTTTCAGCTGTTCTGTATATAATGGGCTGCTGTCATTAACTTCAGACGACCGTGATACAGTTGAGCATGGAACAGAAAAATGTAGTTCTGCTTGTTTCTTGATATTCCTCAGCAGACATTGACACAGCCACAATAACACAATTATGCTCTGTATTATTATCCTATGCCCTATGACTATTGTTAATGAATATTTTAATATTCTCCTTTCTGCTTTTTTTAAGGGTATTTTGTATAGGTCATGAAATAGTTGACTACATTTTTACATCTGCACTTTATTGTAATTCTTGAACCTGCCACTATTTGGAAATTTTAATCCATTTTATGATCTGATAAGCCAATTAAGTCTTTACCTGGAGAAGGTAGATTTGGCCATGGTCATTCATGCCCTAGTCCACTCTAGGTTGAACTACAGTAATTTGTTTTAAGTGAGACTGCTATTGAAGATTGTTCAGATACTTCAACTTATCCAGGATGGGGCTATTGGGGCCCAGATCACTGCTATTTATTATTTTGTTCTTTTGCTGTGAATTTATATATTTACTGTTTTAGCTTTATGAGTTTTAGCTTTATGAGTAGCTGTGAGTGCACTTAGTGCAGAAAAGTTGGATAATAATTTTCATGTTGTTTTATGTCTTTAATTCTGCTTGTAAAGAAAGTAACTTGTGACCTGTCAACATACTGCTTAGTAATTTGTTTTGTTATCTCCCTCTTTTTCATCAGGCCACGTTGTGTTCTATGAAAGGTTGCATGAGAGCCCTTGTTGCCCAGTTAAAATCTGAAAGTGAAGATTTGCAGCAGGTAAATCTCACTTGTAGAACTTTTATCCTACTGTGTATTGCATAGTTTTTTGTTTTTTCATTAAAGAAACTTGATTGGGGCATCTTGATAGAACTGTACAACTTCTAATGTTAAGTGAGATTAGGCAAAGCCCAAGTATTTTATGTATTCCTTAATGTAATACAAGTTGATCCACATAGTCTGAAAGTTCTTAATTTGCATGTATTTTATTTGTATGCAGCTTTTTCACCAAAAACAATTATCAGAGAGGCTTAACAACAATGAAACAGATGCATTTCAAACAAACGCTACAAAAACAATTACATAATAACATAGCAAAACAATATCAGGTATAATAACAAGATTACTTGAAAGAAAAAAATAACAAGATCACAGCATCTAATAGCAAAAGTAACAAGGGAGCTTCACAGCTTCACCAATCTTCCCATGATGTGCTCACAGTGTGGAGTAGCTGGAAACACCCCTCCAATTTGTAATTTTACCACAGATACATAGAACTTGGAAAGAGTCATTCCAAAATATTCATCAGAATATTTGAAATCATATGTAGAATAGAATTTGAAATGAAACTTTGGGCTACTGCATTGAATTAAATTTTAAAATGAAACCCAGTAAATTAAATAGCTTATTATCATGCAAATCATGCATCCTAAACTGTTTCCTGGCAGTCAGCAAGTATTAAAGGGTAGAAAACAATAAAGTTAATAAGGCAGATTGAGCTTTTTTATTCTTCCATTTTTTGCAGGTCATTGCAAGCGTGTTGAGAAATTTGTCTTGGCGAGCAGATGTGAACAGTAAGAAGACACTTCGTGAAGTTGGAAGTGTGAAAGCACTCATGGAGTGTGCTTTGGAAGTTAAAAAGGTTACCGCAAAACCACATTTTTCAGTATTTTAAGTATATGAAATTATTTTTTGGTTTCCTTATTCATAGAAGAAAAGTGTAATTATTCCTTCCAACAGCAAACTAAAATACCCATTAAAATTGAATGGTTTTGTTGGTAACATTGGATACAATCCTTTGTTTAGGCAGAAGTAATTCCCCCTGAGTTTAGTGAGGCTAACTCACTAATAATTAACATTGGAGTGCCATTCTTTTATATGCAGCAGACAGTGAAGTTGTTACCACTAGCAAAATAAACACTAACTAACTGGTCTCACTAATGGAAGTGCAACAGGGCTCCCCCCATTGTGCCCCCTCACATTGTGCTCATGTTTATAATAGTGTTGGATTCCTCTCTTGATTATTATTTTTTTACCAGTGTCAAAACATTAATTTGTTTGGTTTAAGTTTGCATTTCAGCCCTCTTAATTCCGTGTGCTTGCTCTCTCTGCAGGAATCTACCCTAAAAAGCGTACTGAGTGCTTTATGGAATCTGTCAGCCCACTGCACTGAGAATAAAGCTGATATATGTGCTGTGGATGGTGCTCTTGCCTTTTTAGTTGGCACACTGACTTACCGGAGTCAAACAAATACTTTAGCTATCATTGAAAGTGGAGGGGGAATACTGCGTAATGTCTCCAGCTTGATTGCTACAAATGAGGACCACAGGTAAGTGTGCCATCTAGTTACCTAAGCAGTAAGCCGTGCATTTTATGCAAATTGCTGATGCAGCAGACGACATTTACTGGAAGGAGGCAGAGATTATGAGCAAAGTTAGACTTAGTGGTGTTGTATGCTGATACATCAATTATTGCTGCAGTGTTGTTCTTAGAAGCTCACTGCTCAGATGGCTTCAGCTTAAGAATTTTCTCTGGAACAGAAGTAAGCATTTTATTTGGTAAGAGATTCCTGCGCTGCTTGTGATAAAATGGTCCCAGTTTTACAAATATAAGATAATATAAAGGCAGTACATGATAAGCACTGTTTTCAATAATGTGATTTGTACAGCACAAATCACCTTCACTTTAGTTTGTTGATGTTGGATAAGCCTATTTAAAAGTAGGGATGTTCTTAGCTAAAACTTTGGCTGGAATCCAAAGGGATGCATTCTGCAGTCACATATGAATGCACACATCTTTCACTATAGCTGGAACACTCTCAGAAAAGCTATCCCCGTTGGTAATAGACCCTTCAGAGTGACATCCCATGCAAGTGTATGGGTCTGTTCCCAGAAGGCAATCTATGTGTGTGCATTTGGAAAAGCTTTATATTGTATTGAGTCTCCCCCAATTTGGAGGTTTGCTGGATTCTTTGGTGCCATTGTCCCCTGTTCAAACAGGACACATGGTTTTGGAGAGTGGTTTGGAGGCAGCAACATTTGGGGGCTCGGATGTTTTGGAAGGGGAAGGGAGTGCATACTATGGAAAACAGGGGTAGCTTCTAGAAGCTTCCTTTAATTTTATTTTATTTTTAATTCTCAGCAGTGCCACCGGCTTGAGCACTGGTAGAAAAGGAACTTCCTGCTGCCATCCTGGCAACTTTTAAGCTGTTTTTCAAAACTAAAATAAAAAATGGGGGGGGACCCCAGGAAGCCATCGCTGTCACTGACAGAACCTTCCTTCCCCTCTGAAACATTGCCCAAAGCAGAATAAAAGTTTCTACCCCAGGTGACAAATTGGGAGCAACAGTGTCAGTATTATCCTACAAACAGTTTCTGTACGCAGATAGTCATTATTAGATCCTGGTCTTTAAGTGAATTTATGCTAATGCCTATTTGTAGGATTTTGGACAACATTATTAGCAGGAAAAAAACATAGACACTTTTTTGTCTTTCCTCTTGTTAAAGTGAATTTTCCCCCTCCCCCCCTTTTTTTTTTAATTCCAGGCAAATTCTAAGAGAGAACAGCTGTTTGCAAACCTTGCTGCATCACTTGAAGTCTCATAGTTTGACAATAGTCAGCAATGCATGTGGAACCTTGTGGAACCTCTCTGCACGGAATTCAAAAGACCAGGAAGCACTGTGGGACATGGGAGCCGTTAGCATGCTCAAAAATCTCATACATTCAAAGCACAAGATGATAGCCATGGGCAGTGCTGCAGCTCTAAGGAACCTAATGGCAAACAGGCCTGCGAAATATAAAGATGCTAACATCATGTCTCCGGGTTCAAGCTTACCATCTCTTCATGTTAGAAAGCAAAAAGCACTGGAAGCAGAGTTAGATGCTCAGCATTTATCTGAGACATTTGATAATATTGATAACTTAAGTCCCAAAACATCTCATCGTAATAAGCAAAGACACAAACAGAATCTGTACAGTGAATATGTTTTAGATGCTAATCGACATGAAGATGGAGTTTGCAGGTCCGAGAATTTTAATAGTAGCAATGTAACCGTACTTCCACCATATTTAAACACTACTGTACTGCCTGGCTCTTCTTCCTCAAGCAGAGGAAATACAGAGAGTTCTCGGTCTGACAAGGACAGGAGCTTGGATAGAGAGCGTGCAATGGGATTAAGCAGCTACCATTCAGCAACAGAAAATTCTGGGAGCTCCTCTAAACGAATGGGAATGCAGATCTCTACTGCTGCAGCCCAGATTTCCAAAGTGATGGAAGAAGTAAATATGCATATTCCACAAGAAGAGAGAAGCAATGGATCTGTAACTGAAATGCACTGTTTGCCAGAAGATAGGAATGCTTTAAGAAGAACAGCCGCTGCCCATTCTCACACAAATACCTACAACTTCCCTAAATCTGAGAACAGGACATGTCCTGTGCCTTATGCAAAAGTGGAGTATAAGAGAGCTTCTAATGATAGCTTAAATAGTGTCAGTAGCAGTGATGGGTATGGTAAAAGAGGACAGATGAAGCCTATTGAATCTTACTCTGAAGATGAAGAGAGTAAGTTTTGCAGTTATGGACAGTACCCTGCTGATTTAGCTCATAAAATACACAGTGCTAACCATATGGATGACAATGATGGAGAGCTAGATACTCCAATAAACTATAGCCTAAAATATTCTGATGAGCAATTGAATTCTGGAAGGCAAAGCCCATCACAAAATGAAAGATGGGCAAGACCTAAGCACATAATTGAAGAGGAAATAAAGCAGAATGAACAAAGACAGTCCAGAAGCCAAAGTGAAGCATACCCTGTATACACTGAGAGTAGTGATAATAAACACATGAACTATCAGTCAGCTTTTGGACAGACAGAGTGTGTATCTCCTTTCAGATCAAGGGAATCTAATAGTTCAGAACAGAACAGAGTTACCTGCAGTCACGGAATAAATCCAAAAGCGAACCAGTCCATATGCCCAGTTGATGATTATGAGGATGATAAGCCAACTAACTATAGTGAACGCTACTCTGAGGAGGAACAGCATGAGGAAGAAGATCATCCAACTAATTATAGCATAAAATACAATGAAGAAGAGCACCATGTAGATCAGCCTATTGATTACAGTCTCAAGTATTCAACAGACGTTCCTCCTTCCGCACAGAAGCCATCTTTTTCTTTTTCAAAGAGCCCTTCAGTACAGAGTACTAAAACGGATCATATTTCATCAAGTAGTGGGAATACATCAACCTCGGCTGGCTCAAAGAGACACAACCAGCTTCATCCAAATTCTGCTCAAAGTAGAGCCGGTCACACCCAGAAGTCTGCGTCCTGCAAAGCACCCTCCATCAACCAGGAAACAATGCAGACCTATTGTGTAGAAGATACACCGATCTGTTTTTCAAGATGTAGCTCTCTGTCATCTTTGTCATCAGCTGAAGATGAAACAGGACGTGAACAATCCACACGGGCAGGAGATGCGGACAACTCTTTGAAGATAGCGGGGATGAAAGAAAATAGGAGTCTGTCTGCAGCAGGTACTGTAAATGAAACCTCTTCAGCCTCACAACACATTAGAACAAAATCAAATAGACTTCAGGCTTCTAGTCTATCTCCTTCTGATTCAGCAAGACATAAAGCTGTAGAATTTTCCTCGGGTGCCAAATCTCCTTCAAAAAGTGGTGCGCAAACTCCTAAGAGCCCACCAGAACATTATGTGCAGGAGACTCCACTTATGTTCAGTAGGTGTACCTCTGTCAGTTCCCTGGATAGTTTTGAGAGCCGTTCGATTGCTAGCTCTGTTCAGAGCGAGCCTTGTAGTGGGATGGTAAGTGGTATTATAAGCCCAAGTGACCTTCCAGACAGTCCTGGGCAAACAATGCCACCAAGCAGAAGTAAAACCCCACCCCCTCCACAAGCAACCCAAGTAAAGAGAGAAACAGTCAAAACAAAAATACCCACCACTGAAAAGAGAGAGTCTGGGCCAAGGCAAACAGCTGTCAATACAGCTGTTCAAAGAGTGCAGGTATTGCAAGATGCAGACACACTGTTACATTTTGCTACAGAGAGTACACCAGATGGATTTTCTTGCTCATCAAGCCTAAGTGCATTGAGTCTTGATGAACCGTTTATACAGAAAGATGTAGAGTTGAGAATAATGCCTCCTGTACATGAAAACGACCATGGGAATGAATCGGAACTTGAACAGCCAAATGACACAAAGGATAATCAAGAGAAGAAGACAGAGAAGCCCACAGAGACTGAAAAGGATATCCTGGATGATTCAGATGAAGATGATATCGAAATATTGGAGGAATGTATTATTTCTGCTATGCCAACAAAATCTTCACGTAAAACCAAAAAGCCTTCACAGATAACTGCTTCAAAAATACCTCCACCTGTAGCCAGAAAGCCAAGCCAGTTGCCTGTGTATAAACTTCTCCCTTCCCAAAGCAGATTGCATTCTCAAAAACATGTTAGTTTTACACCTGGAGATGATATGCCACGCGTGTATTGTGTTGAGGGAACGCCAATAAATTTCTCAACGGCTACATCGCTGAGTGATCTCACAATAGAATCACCACCCAATGAATTGGCTAATGCAGAGACAACTGGTACATTGATGGAACCTGCAGAATTTGAAAAGAGAGATACCATTCCCACAGAAGGCAGAAATACTGATGATGCTCAGAGGGGGAAAAAGTCAGCTGGGACTACTATTGCATTGGATGATGACAAAGCAGAAGAAGGTGATGATATTCTTGCAGAATGCATTAATTCTGCTATGCCAAAAGGGAAAAGTCACAAACCTTTCAGAGTGAAAAAGATAATGGATCAAATCCAGCAAGCATCTACATCCTCATCAGTAGGTGCCAAAAATCAGCTAGAAGTTGACAAAAAGAAACCAACTTCACCAGTAAAGCCCATACCCCAAAGTAATGAGTATAGAGCACGCTTACGAAAAACCACAGAGCCAAAAAGTAATTTTAGTGGTGAAAGAACCTATACAGACAACAAAGAGACAAAGAAACAAAACCTTAAAAATAGCTCAAGGGACTTCAATGAAAAACTTCCAAATAATGAAGAGCGTGCAAGAGGAAGCTTTGCATTTGATTCCCCCCATCATTACACTCCAATTGAAGGAACTCCTTTTTGTTTTTCACGTAATGACTCTTTGAGTTCTCTAGACTTTGACGACGATGTGGATCTTTCAAGGGAAAAGGCAGAACTGAGAAAGGGGAAAGAAAGGGAAATTAAACCTAGTACCAATGCAGAACATCAGTCTGCAAGCCAGCAATCAAGCAGTAGAATGCAAGCTTGCCAAAAACACACTCCAGCAGGAAGAAAGCAACCCAAAACTCTGGTGCAGAAGCAAACTCCATTCTCTCAGTCATCCAAAGATATTTCAGAAAGGGCTGCAGCTTCCGATGAGAAAACACAAAATTTTGCAATAGAAAATACTCCTGTTTGCTTCTCTCGTAATTCGTCTCTGAGTTCTCTCAGTGATATCGATCAAGAAAACAACAATAACAAAGAAAGTGAACCCAGAGAACAAATGGAACCATCTGATGCACAGATAGAACCAAGTAGACCACAAGTTTCTGGCTATGCTCCTAAATCGTTTCATGTCGAAGATACTCCTGTGTGTTTTTCAAGAAACAGTTCCCTCAGTTCCCTTAGTATTGACTCAGAAGATGATCTTCTACAGGAGTGTATTAGTTCTGCCATGCCTAAAAAGAAAAAGCCTTCTAGAACAAAATCAGACAGTGAAAAAAATAGCTCCAGAAATATGAGAGGCATTTTGGCAGAAGACCTGACACTAGATTTGAAGGATATACAAAGGCCTGATTCAGAACATGGTTTCTCACCAGATTCAGAAAATTTTGACTGGAAAGCTATTCAAGAAGGTGCTAATTCTATTGTTAGCAGCTTACATCAAGCTGCTGCAGCAGCATCACTGTCTAGACAAGCCTCATCAGACTCTGATTCAATCCTTTCATTAAAATCTGGAATTTCCTTAGGATCACCCTTTCATCTTACACCCGACCAAGAAGAAAAACCTTTTACTAGTAATAAGGGTCCAAGAATTATTAAACCAGGGGAGAAGAGTACACTGGAAACAAAGAAAGTAGAATCTGAAAATAAAGGTATCAAAGGAGGAAAGAAAGTGTATAAAAGCATGATCACAGGTAAAGCTCGTTCTAATTCAGAACTTACAAGTCATTTGAAACAGCCGTTGCAAACCAATATGCCCTCAATCTCCCGAGGTAGGACAATGATTCATATTCCTGGAGTTCGAAATAGCTCCTCAAGTACAAGTCCAGTTTCTAAAAAAGGGCCTCAACTAAAGAGTGCAACCTCCAAAAGTCCTAATGATAACCAGACTTCTACTAGTTCTCCCAGAGTAGCCAAGCCATCTGTAAAACCTGAGCCAAGTCCTATATCCAGGCAGCCATCTCAACAAGGTGGATCAAGTAAAGGACCTTCTAGATCAGGATCTAGAGATTCCACACCTTCTAGACCACAACAGCAACCCTTAACCAGACCTCTGCAGTCTCCTGGCCGAAATTCAATTTCACCCGGCAGAAATGGCATAAGTCCCCCTAATAAACTCTCCCAGCTGCCACGAACGTCTTCTCCGAGTACCACTTCCACTAAGTCTTCTGGTTCAGGAAGAATGGTATACACCTCTCCAGGCAGACAGATGAGCCAGCAAACTGGGGGGAAACAAACTGGGTTGCCCAAAAGTACCAGTGGTATTCCCAGAAGTGAATCTGCCTCAAAAGGATTAAACCAAATTTCTGGTATCAGCGGCTCAAACAAGAAGCCTGATGTATCTAGAATGTCATCGGCCAAATCCAGTGGGAGTGAATCTGATAGATCTGAGAGACCTGTTTTGGTCCGCCAGTCAACTTTTATTAAAGAAACTCCAAGTCCCACTCTAAGAAGGAAATTGGAAGAGTCTGCCTCGTTTGAATCTTTGTCACCTTCCAGACCAGACTCTCCTACACAGTCCCAAACGCAGACTCCAGTTTTAAGCCCATCCCTTCCTGATATGTCTTTATCTACTCATTCAGCCATCCAAGCTGGTGGCTGGCGAAAGTTACCTCCTAGCCTGAGTCCTTCTTTGGAATATAGTGATGGGAGACCAACAAAACGGCATGACATAACTAGGTCTCACTCAGAGAGTCCTTCCAGGCTGCCAATTAACAGATCAGGGACTTGGAAGCGCGAACATAGTAAACATTCCTCATCACTTCCTCGTGTGAGCACCTGGCGTAGGACTGGAAGTTCTTCCTCAATTCTTTCAGCTTCTTCAGAATCCAGTGAGAAGGCAAAGAGTGAGGATGAAAAGCAACATGTAAGTTCTTTTTCTGGACTCAAGCAATCTAAAGAGAGTCAAGCGCCAACGAAAGGTACTTGGCGGAAGATTAAAGAGAACGAAATTCCTCAGATAATGACAAGTCCTCCTCAGAATTCCTCACCAGGTGCTACCAATGGTTCCGATTCAAAAACTCTCATTTACCAGATGGCACCTGCCGTCTCAAAGACAGAAGATGTTTGGGTGAGGATTGAGGACTGCCCTATTAATAATCCTAGATCTGGAAAATCTCCCACAGGGAATACCCCCCCTGTTATTGACAGTGTTTCGGAGAAAGGGAATGTGAATAGCAAAGATCTTAACGGAAAACAAAATGGAGGGAATGGGAATGTCCCTGTTCGTACTGTGGGTTTAGAAACCCGCCTGAATTCATTTATTCAAGTAGATAGTCCAGACAAGAAGGGAACGGAAACGAAACCTTTGCTAGGCAACCCTGCCCTTGCCCCAGAGACTAGTGAAAACACTGTTAATGAACGTACGCCATTCAGTTCCAGCAGCTCAAGCAAACACAGTTCGCCCAGTGGTGCTGTTGCGGCAAGAGTGACTCCCTTCAACTACAATCCAAGTCCCAGAAAAAGCAGCGTGGATAATACTTCCAGTTCCACGCGGCCATCGCAGATACCAACACCAGTGAATAACAGCACAAAAAAACGAGATTCAAAGACTGAAGGTACAGATTCAAGTGGTGCCCAAAGTCCTAAGCGTCATTCTGGATCATACCTGGTAACTTCTGTTTAACAAAGAATTTTCATGTGTTAATGCTATATGTGAAACTTTTTAATAAAACTATACAAAGTTGGGTTTTTTTCTTTTGTAAATAGCTTTGATTCTTGTAGAGGGTCCTTGTTCTGGAAGCCATATTTGATATTCTTTGTCTTCACTAATAATATTTGAGGGAGTCCCAATTTATTATTTAGCAATAAAATTGCTAAAGCGACTATATTTGTACAGTATGTTTTACATATATTTAATTAACATCCCATACCTTTAATTGTTTAGGTGGGGTGGGGGTGGGGGTATTCAGGAAAGATGAACAGAGATTAAAAGAGAGAAATCTATTGCTATATCACTCATTTCTAGATTTGCAAAATGACTAAACTACATCAGGGAGAAATTGGTATTTATGCAAAAAAAAAAAAAGTATTTGTGAAGCCACTTAACCTTATAATTAATCATGTGGCTGTGAAATTCACAGTAATATGGTTTCTGCTGAACAAGCCTGTTTTTTCTGCATGGATAGAACTGATGGTTCATTTTCTGAAATGATGATAAACATTTCTGTGGTCACATAATGTGCATAGATAGTTATGGTGTAATGATTTACCTTTTGGTTTTGTGCTCCGAAAAAAGAAGAAAAAAAGGAAAATCTGTGTATGTGTAACACTTGAACAAAATTATTTTACCAGAACTAGATTTTAACTGACAGTAGGTAGGACTTTTGCTATGCTGTAACTTGTTGTATATTCTGGTATTTGAGGTGAGATGGCTGCTCTTTTATTAATGAGACATGGGTGAAGTCTCAACAGAACTAAATGAACATTTCAGAATAAATTATTGCTATATGTACATTTTGTTGTGTGTTACTTTTGCAGTACATAAGAAATCGATGTTTTAGTATTTTTGAGGAATATTCGTATTATGTATTAATGCACTTACTCAAGGCTTGTTGGGGATAATCTATATTACATTGAAGTCAGTAGAAATATTCACATCAATTTTAATGGATCTGGATTGCACCCATTGCCTGTTACAGACACTGGCACTCTTCCAGTTTATAGTTGCTGTTAATAGACTCATATCTACGGCATTCAAATCAAGCATTGGGGTTTTCAGTTGAGATTTTAATTGGTTCCAGGTACAGAAAGAGGCTTAAAGTGGTACTTCCAGATATATATACATGCATATACATACACACACAGCTTAGAGTGCTATTTGGTGTACAAATAAGAGTTTTTCAGCTTTGAAAAAAAATGGGGGAGGGGGTTAAGATTGGAAGCTTATTTCAAGTTTGTGGCATTTAAATAATAAAAAAGAAATTGGGTAATACTTTGAGGCTAATATACTAAATAGAAGTGTCTTATTAGAAAATAAGATTTGTACATTAAACCACACTAACTTTGGTTTAACTCTGACTTTGTATTCACATATGCTTTGTCTTAAGAGACCTTCATTAGACTGTTTACAACAGAAGTACTCTGCTAAACTTAAGTGCCTCTATTCAAAAATAGCAAAATGCGTGTGCACGTGATTACAATAGTAAGCAAGTCAGTTTTGTGTCTCAGGCGGGTTTTCATTATTAAAATCGTACATGTAATTGTTTGATAGAAGGGTTCATAATCTGCTGACAAATGTCCTCAGATATGCCATCTTAACCGTTGACATTGGGGCGGGGGTTCTTATCATACGACACACTAGAGAAAGTGATCTTCTATCGGTTATAGTTTTCCCAAACCTGTTAATCTCTATATTAAGCTAAAATGCTATTAACAAATAACATGCATTTTCAATCAATTAAGCGGTCCAGTTGAAACATCATACTTAAATCATGATTTGCATCAAGAGGGCAAAATGCAGCAAGCCTAGGGCCTTCTCACTCTCCCCTATCCTCTGGCATGGGTGCAAGGAGGAAATATGAAGCTTACACTTTTGCTTTTGATTAGCCACAGCTTAAGTGCGATATCCAAATCCTAAACTGGTAAATCTTAACTATGGTTAGTGAAAACAAGCCAGCTTTGTAAACTGTGTTTTGAAGTTGGCTTGTTTCCTCTACCCATCGTTAAGACTATTTACATCATTAAGACTATTTACACATTGACTGGGTTTGGCTGTCTAAAACAGAAATGACAATTTCTGCATTCCTCATAGCAGAATGCAAGGCCAAGGCTTTCTGTTGTTCATCCTTGTAACTGTAAACCATGGTTTAATATTAGATGCAAACACCTAATTTGATTCCTCCCCTTTAAAAAATGGCACATAGATCAGCTGATTAATCCAAAAAGGCTTTTAAAAAGCCAGTTTACAAGAGAGTAAAAATAAGTAAGCTTACAAGTGGGATATCTCTTAATAAAAATTATTGTGTAAGAAAATACACAGCTCCCTATTCCTGATTCTCTATCAAGACTATATGGGTGGGATTCACCTGACAAACCTCATCAACGGAAGCCCCACACAAGGGCTTACACCAAGCATGGCCAAACTTGGCCCTCCAGCTGTTTTGGGACTACAATTTCCATTATCCTTGACCACTGGTCCTGTTAGCTAGGGATGGTGGGAGTTGTAGTCCCAAAACAGCTGGAGGGCCAAGTTTGGCCATGCCTGGCTGACACAATGGGGCTCCCCCCCTGACCCACGTGCCCCCCCCAGTTGGCTTGGGTGTGTGTCTCACGAGAACCCCCAGAACAACATGCACGTGGAAGGGAGCGGGAATTGATCTGTCTGATAAACTGATTCACTTGTGCAGGCGAACATTCGTCTTAGTGTGACACTGAATTCCACTCTATGTGTATTTATTACTTATACTTTTTGCCTTTTTAAATGGGCATATATAGTGGGCATACCATATTGGTAGACTATCTTATGTGGATTGATCCCTGCCTATCTTACAGTTTTTATGATACATTTATGTATCTGTTTCGGTGTAACTTATGTACCACATCCAATATGGATTAATCAATAGGATCAGAATTTGTTCATATATATATGATTCCCTTCCATTTCCCTTCCCACAGCTGTTAAAATGGGGAGCACAGCTAGGGGAAAGCCCACCAAAGGGGTTGCATGTATCCTCTGTTGTTGACTGCCAGGCTTGAATGGCTACTTGACGTCACTGATGCTCTTAAATTTGTACTTGCTAATTACTGCTATTTTTACATCTAATGAATTTAATCACTAGTTTATAGGTCTGATGCACCACACAGTATGGCAAAGCCAAGTCAAGAAACTCAAAGCATCTTCTTTTCAATTCCATTTGACTCTCCTAAAGCTTTTCTGCTTCCACCCTGAGCTTTGGAACTCCTTTGATTAGCTGTGAGTCACTGTACAAGCCAAGAGCTTTCTTTTCTGTAATTAAATTCTGACTTCAACTGAAATAAAATGAAATTAACTAATAATTTGATAAGATTGATTTCATCTTTTTTTAAGCCCAGGAAAACCACAAATGTGCAAAGTGTCATGTTCAACTTTTTCTTTTTTTACAATAAGTGTACCTTTTATTTCAGTGTATGCGGCATTTAGACATATTTATTTTAAGGCTGTGACCATATCTGTATTTTAAGCCTATTATTGCCCATACCTTTCCTTTTAAGATTATTCATTGAACTGTGATTAACTTGAGTCTTCAATGAAATAATTTATTGTTGCAAATTATGTACTTTATACTTTTTCAGAAACCTGTAAGCTATGCTTCACTATTCATAATGTAATGTCAGTATTCTGATACATTTTCGTTTCTCTGACAAACCCACCGTGACTTAAGATCTCTGAGGTAGTTGTTTTCAAAGTAGTATCTCTGACTATTGACATGTCTGAGAAGTTAACTTGAATTTCTATGTATATTTTTAATGTATGAAAATGAAAAAATTAAAATTTGAAATTTTGTGTTTAACAGAAATTAATTCATAACTGTATAGTTGAATGACTTCAAGGTTAGAGTTCTCATTTTTTCGGTGTTGCTCATGGGTCATGTACATAAAAAGCTTCCAAAGTGAGCATGTTCAGTCCAAAAAACTTTATGTATGTGTTACATGTAAATATACAGCAAACTGCCATTAATAAAATCCAAGATATTTAGGTGTGTCTTTAATAAGTCACCTTAATTCCTTCTTAAGCCAGGTATCATTGTATAGACAAACAATTGCAAATTCAAGATTGGCTATAGTTTGCTCTGCTTCTGCTTTGTGTTAGGTGTCGGCAAGAATGGATATTTGAACTGAGTTAGACTATGTAAAACGGAACCTGAGGATGATAAATAAATTCTATTTGATAGGGCAAGATAGTTAACAAACCCAGTGGAGATCTTTGCTTAACGTGTCAACTTTCAGAGCTAGTCTCAATCTTCAGGGCAATATTAATTTTACAGTGTCTGTATTAGCTGTCAAGCAAGCACACTTTTCGAGTATACATACCACATTTTCACAGCTTAGAGTTAATAAATGTGTATGGACAATACATTTGTCACTTGTCTGTCGCCCTCTTTAAAATGTTCTTCTCTGGACCAAAAGGTAGTGAGTGACAGCTTTTAAGCGGAGAATCCCGTGGTTTTTTATATATATATATAAAACAACAACCTTTTTGATGTAGCCTCTTTAAGCTTCTTGACGGTGACCTTTATGATGTATCCTCAGTCTTGAGCCAAGGAGGGATGTTAAAGGCCCTGTACACAAGCCGCCTCCTGAAAAAGGGCTAAAATACTAACATGGCCAAATGCTATTTCTTTTTTAAAAAAAACAAACCAATAAATAAATAAACATCTGTGTGAGTGTATGATTTTGTAATTAATTTGTTCGCATATTAATTTGTTCCTGGAATTTATTTTCAGAGCTGTTTTCACATTTTCCTTTCAGTTTCTCTTCTCCAAACTGTGAATCAATAGCTGAATGTTCAGTTGAGCATGCTTACACATCACAGCTCCTTGTCAATATGCCTTTACTATCATTTGTTCATTACAGTGAAATATGGAATTAGACCCATTAAAGATATGAAGATGCAAACAGAGATGGAACAGCGTATTGCCCTAAAACACTGTTAATGGGACGCCATATTGCATTTACCTTTTTTCTGATGCAAGTAGGTTTCCCATTCATGCTAATGGGAGATATGTGCATGCTTAGCATTATAATCTTTGCAGCAGGGTTAAACTTGGAGCTCACAATTTGTGATCAGATAATTCCCAGGTGTTTTCAGTTTTGCTTCCTGCATTCTATTTTACGCAAAACCTTTTTGCAATTTAATTCTTATTTCTGAAGTTCTTGCCATTCCTCCCAGCTTTATGTCATTTGAAGTTTTTTCTTTCTTTCTAAATTATGTGTTTTACCATAAAACCAACATACAGTCTGATTCCACCTGTACCCCAATTTCTTATATACCAACAATTTTACAGTGAGGTGTAACTTGTTTCATTTTAAATGCATTCTTTCAGCTTAAATTGTGTTGATTTAAGATTTTGAGCCACTGACAGATGTTCTATCAAAGGTCTTGTTAGCATGATCCTATGTTGGGATTTAAAATGAAATTTTTGTTTTGTTCTGTATCCCCTTACTCTAAAGAGCATGGCTTCAGGACTGCTGGAACAGAAAACAAAATGGGGAAAATCATCTTCAAATACCGTTCGATGTTTAGGAACTTGTCTTATACAGAGCCATAATACTGGTTCCATCTAGTTCAGTATTGTCATTGGTGACCTGTCTGCAGTCGGTATTTTAGACGAGGGTGATTCCCAACCTTACCAGGAGATTGAACCTGTGAGCTTTCTGTAAGATCTAGGCAGAATTCAGTGGGAGAGATTTAAGCACGTGTGTATTCCTTCCATTGAAATCTGTGGCAGTCTAATATTTAAGCTAGATCAGTGATTTCCATGCTTTCCCCCCATGGACTAGAAAATTGCTGAGGGCTTTTGCAGACCACTTATTTTTGCTTTGTAGGTATTAGGAGCTGTATGGTTTTTAAATGTATCTTTACAGAAACACCATTGAGGACATGGTTCACAGACCACTGGGAATAATGTCTCAACATTTAAAATTTAAAAAACAAACCCTACAATTTCAGTATTAATATTAGGCACCAACTATAGTTGATGAGCAGTATTTATATATAAAGCTTGATGACCTTTGCAGTAAACATTCACATTGAGTTGAACTCCACTACCAGAAAGCTGGATTCACTTAACATTCCTAAAACACATTCCACCCCACTTACCCTTTTCTGAGATGCTGCAGCCACATCCTTTCCCTATGACCCACACTGTGTATGCTCACTCCCCCCTATTTGGAATTCTAATGTTAGGATGAGGTTTCTAGTTCCCAATATGCTCAGGTTTGTTGTGCCTACAGTCGTACCTTGGTTTTCGAACGCTTTGGTATTCGTACGTTTTGGCTCCCATACGCTGCACACCCAGAAGTAAGTGTTCCGGTTTGCGAACTTTTTCAGAAGCCGAATGTCCGACACAGCTTCTGCTTGACTGCAGGAAGCTCCTGCAGCCAATCGGAAACCGCACCTTGGTTTTTGAACGGTTTTGGGAGTGGAACGGACTTCCACAACGGATTAAGTTTGCGAACCAAGGTACAACTGTATTTTGGGGAGCAGACACTGGGAAACTGTCAGGTCAGGTATACAGACTATTCAGCATTTCTTTAAATGAGCTTCCTAATGGCAGCAAAAGTCTAGGGAGTGGTCTTCAAATCCTTAACCTGCAGGGAAATCCAAACAATTGCCACTATTACATCATTCCCTTCCAAAAGATAAAAAATTATTAATTTTCTGTAGCGTTTTTTTCATATCTCAAGGTTCTGGAGCTCTCCTAGCTTTTCCTCCGATCAAGAAATATGCCGTCTGTGCACGTGCAAATGTAGTTCTGCTTGGAATTGACTAAAGACACTACTGTATTTCTCAGGACTTATCTGCTTTTTGTTGGGAGGTGCCACCACTCTGTCTATATAATCCCTTCCTGTCCCATCTGTTAATTGATCCGTGTTACAAGCTTCTCTTAGCCATTCCTGCCAGATGAATGAATGTTAATGACCACCTTAGGCAATTCAGCGCTTTCCAATACCCTTGGTGGGTGTTTGTATATGTTGGGAAAACTAGAGAGCAGAGCCTTGCACACCCATTCTTCTTACAACATTGTTTTCAGAAAGCTTAACCTAAAATATATAGTCTGACTGTACACGGAGTATACTATTCTCTGCTTGTTAAGGGCTACTTCCCATGTTACTTTTCCCTGTTTGTGTTTTGAGAATTCTAGGATACAGAGTTGCCTGGGAAATGGCTAAAGGCTTGTACAGTCATACCTCAAAAGTCGAACAGAATCTGTTCCGGAAGTCTGTTTGACTTCAAAAATGTTCGGAAACCAAAGCACAGCTTCTGATTGGCTGCAGGAAGCTCATGCAACTGACTGGAAGCCACTGGATGTTTGGCTTCCAAAAACAGTTTGCAAACCGGAACACTCACTTCCAGGTTTGCGGTGTTTGG
The DNA here is from genome assembly GCF_965113315.1 of Podarcis vaucheri. NCBI lineage: Eukaryota > Metazoa > Chordata > Lepidosauria > Squamata > Lacertidae > Podarcis > Podarcis vaucheri. The sequence continues at coordinate 44,226,559 of NC_138749.1, forward strand.
GAGGCAAAACGTTCGAGAACTAAGCTGTTCGAAAACCAATGTAATGTGAAAGTGGTCTGATACGGTTCTTCAGTAGCAAGGAACTTTGCTAGATGTATACCTCAGACTCTGTCAAACATGTATATGACAAACCCTGCTCCATTGACGAATAAGCACCGGACACCTTCCCCTGGTGGCGCGGTGGCCCATAGATTGCAGCAACATACTGGGCAAGGTTTTGCCCAGTATCTTATCTGTCTGATGGGCTCATGGGAAAAAGCTGTCCCATGAGCCCTTACTGCAGGGGGCAGGGGAAACCCTATATAAGGCTGCTTCCCCTGGAGCTCATTTTGCTTTGAGAGCTTCCCGCCCGCTTGCCCTCGGGTTAGAGCCTTCGCTGAGCAATTTTGGGTTGCTGGTTGACTGGGCCAGAAATGTTTTTTTCTCTTACCTGATTGGCACTTGGTTGGGGATTTTTTAGCATATCCCACAGTGAAATATGGCTTTCCTTGGTTAGGCGGTAGAAATCAGCAGAAATGGCATTGATCAGGATCAATATAGTATAGTGGACAACTCCATAAGGGACCTGAGGGGAGGATTGACCACAGCAAACCCAAGCGAGGGTTCGGGATCTGTCTGGTTGGAATCTGCACCCTGGTCCCCCAGTGAGACCTCGTTTGCTTGGCTTGCACCACAACAAGGTTCAACATTGGCTGACTCCCATCATACAGGTTTGGAGCAGTCCAAACCCAGTGGATCCATTCTATCAACAGGAGCTTATGGAATTATGAACTGATCCTGGAACCCAGTGCCATGCCAACCTTTTTCCTGCCAGCTGCTGTCAATAAAGATTTGGCCTGATTTTATCCCATCACCATTGTACAGTTATTTTGCTGCTCTTATGGGTCACAAACCTGCCTGGGCAAAGACATGGCCAGATTTTGGAACAGTGTTGAGTTTTAAACACATTTAAAAGAACAAGTACAGGGAGAAGAAGTTGTTATGGTAAGCTCTGTACAATGCAGCATAGTAAAACATGCAAGTATTTTAAATTAATGCTTGCTGTTCCACAATACATTCCAGATTAGATTTGATAAAGAATCTTAATTTTAGAATGTTGGACTATTTTGATTGCTGTTAGCCGCCCTGAGCCCAGCTTCGGCTGGGGAGGGCGGGATATAAATAAAAATTATTATTATTATTATTATTATTATTATTATTATTATTATTATGATTCAGATCAGTTTCGGTTGAGCACAACTATCCCCATCTAAAGAATTTGGCATGTGCCTCACTTGCTTAAGCATTCTCATTACTAAACCTTTTTGAAAGCATAACTAGAACTAAATCAGCATGTGTGTTCAGTGATAAAGAATTGAAACATGGTAACAGCTTACTAAAGACAGGAACATGGTTGTAAATTTGCCAGTGAAATTGTTAGAGAAATATGACTTGTGCAGCGCACTCGAATTACTTTAAGATCCACACAGTTAACTTGGATCAATTGTACATTTTCTTGATACAATTGTATTTAAAATCAGTTACGCTTCCAAAACTAAACTAATTGCTGATTTCATTCCTTACCAACGCTGTTGCTCCATTTAATGATTAATGAGTGAGGAGGTTGGGTGACTTGGGATTTGCCCTGGCTGTATGCAGGCAGCAGTGTGATCATCAAGGTACACAGCTGGAGCAGTAATTGCCTGTTGAGACTTGCAGTGCACAGTTAATGTGTTTCTATTTGGATATCAAAACATTAACATGTTAGACAGGGCTTGTACTGCTTGAATCCAGGATGCCTTAAAAGGAGCAAAATATTTGGAAAACTACACTTGATATATCTGCTGTTTGCATGGCTTATCGGCCTTTTGCAGTTCCCCTGAAAATTAAATATTTCCTTGCATTTTAAAATGTGTTGTACATCTTGGTGAGTCTCCAGCGTGTATGTAACAATGATGTGCAGTCACACAGGACCAGGAGTTCCTGTCTTGTCTCCTCAGTCAAAATGTTAATTCATATCTTAGTCTTTTCCTGACTCGATTACTATTGTCTCGCTTCAGTCTTCCTGCCTCTCTCCATAATTTTGTCGCAGCCATGGCCATTCACCTCTCAGCGTTGCTCAGACCACACAATACCTCCACTCTTTCTGGTTGTTTCTTCCCCACATGTTTAGAGTAACATGTACCATGTACATCTATGGCACTGTATAAACAAGTCAACAAAGGCAGAGCACAATCGAGTATCAATAAATGAGTATGTAACAAAGTATACTGGAATGAAAGCACTGAAGAAACTAGAGGGCAGTAAGTAGAAAATGTATTCATAAAAGTAGCAGGTGGGGACTTTGACCTAGAGATTTCAAGCTGCAAAAGTGAAATATATTTCTGCTCTGGGGGGAGTTGCTGATACACCCTGGCGAGGAGGGGGGGGAGTCCCAGAGGATCCTCACAGGGGTGGGAAACCTTTTTCAGCCCAAGGCTTGGGTTCTCTCATGAGCAGCGTTCTAGGTTTTGCATGCCAGCTGTTGGCAAGGCCAGAGGCAAAGTGAGTACCATAACGGATGAAAGCTACTTTTGTACAGTAGGCTACATTATAGCCTTGCAGAAGATACTACACCCCTCTCCACATCTCCATCAGGTAAGCAAAAGGTACTGTCATCACAGCTCAAGGCCAGATTCAGTCAGGTAGAAGCATTCAAGGAGAATGAGAAGCAGGACTAATATGGCCTGTGGCTTCTCTATGACTAATGTGCACTGCTGAACCTTTGCAGTAGGGAGACTGCTGTACAGTTGTACCTTGGATCTCAAAGACCTTGGCTCCCTAACGATCAAAACCCAGAAGTGTGTGTTTCAGTTTTCTAGCATTCTTTTGGAACCTGAACGTCCAACACAGGTTCCGCGCTTTGGTTTCTGAATGTTTTGGAAGTCGAACGGACTTCCAAGGTACGACTGTACTGTATTATCAGGATCTAATCATCTGGGAAGCCTACATGGGTATAACAATCTCCCTGCTGCAAAAATTCAGCCCTAAGGAACTGGAAAAGTAAACATGCATCTGTAAAAGAATAGCTTTCAGGAATAAGGTGGCTGTGTAAATTTACTTGGAAAAATCTTTGTTCTGACAAAATCAATGCGAAAGGTGGATTTTTTTTTTTACTATTCAATTTAAAAGAATAGCTTGGATTGTGTGCAAAGGCACAACAGGCATTGCTCTAAATGACTGAATATTATGGAGAGTCGTAAAAGAGAACCACACCAGGGAAATACGTATGGGAAGGAATAAAGAAAGGAGAAAGCGTGACCCTTTTGTAGTTTTGGATTGTAGCCAGGGAAATAAAATGTGTGTTTTCTCCTCCTTCTTCTTCTGCTTCTTCTTCTTCTTCTTCCATGAGTTGTAATATTTTGTGCACATTGAATAATTGCATTTAATAAAACATCTGTAAAGACATGGCACTCGGATTTAAGAAAATATTGCAATGAAACTTCCAGCTGACCGGGAAAACACAGTTAATATTGAGTCTCGTAGCACCTTTAAAAGCTAGCACATTTATTATAGCATGGTCCACAAAAAAACTATGCTATAAATGTGCCAAGTCTTAAGAGTGTCACAAGACTCTGTATATTTAACAGAGTTTGAGGTCTAAGTATTTGCAAAAACTGCATTGCAACGCAGAGCAGAGAGTCAAGCCTATGCAGTCTCTGCTGGGAAATGCATGAGGAATTTTAAAGCAAACTGATGTATCTTCTCTGTTTATGTAAGCTTTAAATGCAGCCTTTGATGTTCTGTTTCCTGCCCTGACATGTATTTTTAAAAATGTAATTTTATCTAAGGTTTCACTGACAATTGGCCTGACTGACAACTGTAACATACAGCCAAATGTTAATGTTACATTCTCAGCATAGCTGAACCTTTATATAGAACCAAAGCCACAGCAGATTGCAGCAGCATGAAACAGTGGGGCGTATCCCATGTTTCCCCAGTGTCAGCATTATCTGTTAGCATCTTGAGCAGCAATTACAGTTTACGCAGGTGTGTCTAGTGACATTCCTTTGTAGTAATTCTATTAATATTTGATGACAAATACACTATTGCTGCATTGACATAAAGCACAGGCAGAGAAGTGAAATTCATACATGAAGCCTTGCTATGAATGCAAATTAGGTTTGCTTGGTTCCCTGGGGGAGATCCTTGAGGCTGAAATCATATGCACAGTTACTCGAGACAAAGTTCCATTGAACAGATTAGATTTATGACTGAGTAAAAAATACATAGAATGACACTGTAAGAGCACTAAAGAGCTCATCTGCAAAAGTTTTCCATTAGATATTATTTTATGGCATGTTGTAAAACAGGCCAAAGAGACCCCTTTTATTAAAAAAAAAACTTACACCCCAAAATAGTGGAATGTGTTAAACATTTGTGAACAATATTTTAGACCTGAAACCATCAAATTTACCCATTTGTGCCATCTGGAATGGAATGGCCTGGGCCACCAACTTCCTATCTATCTATCTATCTATCTATCTATCTATAGTATACCGCTCTTCATCCAAGGATCACAAGGTGATTTATAATACAAAAACAGAAAGATACATAACATAGTAACAAACAAAACAATAATACTTGCCTACACACAGTTTAAAAGGCAAAAGGTTGGTTGATTAGCCAAAGGCCTGGGAGAAGAGTAATGTTTTTGCCTGGTGCCTGTTTAAACCAATCAAATTCAGAAGCTATACATGGATAAATAGGATTGATGCAATAAGCCATGAAATGTCTACAGAATACACATTCCCATGCCCATTCTGGACAATAAACAGTATTTTGAAAAAAGAAAAATGGCCGTGATTGCCACCCAAATGCTAACCAAACCAACCAAGTTCACAAGTCACATTGGAACAGATGGGAATGATGCTATATCTGATGCTCTGCAATACTGCTTATCCCCCACCTTAACCAGCCAACATCACCATCCTTTTCTAATGCCAACCCTCCTGCAGTGGCACCTACCCTTGGAAAACTAGGCTTGTATCCAGCGATGTAGTCCTATTAGTGCAAGAAGTTCCACCTGTGCAATGAAACTTCCTCTCCCATCCCATGCTCCATTCTGTTCTGGGAGGATCCCAGATACAACCCCTAGAGAACATGCAAAGATTATAAGAAATAGTACCCTCAGCCAAGAGTGTTTTCTTACAAGCCATAGAAAAGGGGTAGCTAGCCCACATCGCACCAAGACTTTTGGCTGCCGGAAATGTGTTTACACATACACACACTCCTCTGATTCTGTGATGCCAAATTTTTTATGGTGTCCTAAATTAATTAACTTTATATTACTAACTACTCCTGTAGACCCCCCCCTCCCTACAATACTGTGGTGGCAAAAAGTTCTTTTTGTGGCCCTATCTTTAAAACAAAAACCTGACTTCTGTTGCAAGTAACTCGCAGTGATGCTGAAACGTGCGCGCCCTCCAAACCAACCTGCAACTTACCCATTAAAAAATAAATAAAAACGATTTAAAATAGCGTAGAATAGATGATGGGCATAGAAGCCAACTCCTAAGGGATGCGGTCCATTCGGCCCCCCCCAAAAAAAAAAATATTTGAGGGGGCTGCCCCCCCCAGGTTGATGGGCATTGTCATTCAAATAGTGTGCATGTGCTGCGTCTTGTGATGTAGGGCGGGGCTTATCTGCCTCCCCCCCCCTCCCCAAATCTTATTCTACTTGGCACTCCTGGTGATGGGAAAACCTTTCGGAAAGCAGACTTGAAACCTGCCGTCCTCGCCCCCGCTCACTCGCCCATCCTCTCCCCGGAGAGCTGCTTGCGTCTGGATGCAGCCCTCGCTCCAGGGAGCTTCTCCCTGACAGCTTCCCTTCCCGAGCCTCTCTTTTACTACAGTGGTACCTCGGGTTAAGAACTTAATTCGTTCTGGAGGTCTGCTCTTAACCTGAAACTGTTCTTAACCTGAAGCACCACTTTAGATAATAGGGCCTCCCGTTGCCGCTGCACGATTTCTGTTCTCATCCTGAAGCAAAGTTCTTAACCCGAGGTAATATTTCTGGGTTAGCGGAGTCTTTAACCTGAAGCGTATGTAACCCGAGGTATCACTGTATTTAATAATTTTATTTAATAATAAAAGAGATTTTCGGTGCAACCCGCGACTTCTTCTCCCAAGACCTCGTGGTTTTGCCTCTCAAATAACATCCCCGAGGGGCAGCGCCCCCCCCCTTAGGCTGCGGCAATTCTGTGCCCACTTACATTGGCGTAGCCATGATTTATGTTGGGTGTATGCGTGTGTGTGCGCGCAGAACCTCAGTTAAATATTTTGTATTGATTTACTTGATTTTTTGGTGGGGGAGGGGGGCAGCTGCCGCTCCCTGCGTCCCCTCGGCCACGCCCATGCCCACCTCCCCAAGAGTAAGCCCCATTCAATTCAGTGGGGCATATGGCGACACGACGCTGCTTGCAACTGTCTTGGTTCTACACTGTGCTTCTATCTAGCTTCTATCTAGCTAACATTCTGATTGGTCCGCCTTGTTTCCCACTCCCGCCCACCGAGGGGAAAAAAAATAGAGGAAGCGGTGGCGAGATGCTAATTTTCTTAGCTCTATGGTGCAACTTCAATTCTCGCGATGCGGAAACCTTTTCCCACTACAATTCTCGCGATACTCAGAACCACTGGCCTCCCATTGGTTCGTCCCCAAAGCCGGGACGCTCTCTCTCTCTCTTTCTCTCTTGCTTGCTTTGCTTTTTGAATGATAGTCCCGTGACCCATTAGCGAAGGGCAACGTCAGCAGTGTGAGGGCGGGACGTCCGGTCATGTCTCTTCCCTCCCCATGTTTCCCGTCCCCCATTGCGGCTCGGCCAAACTTCCGCTGAGCTGTGCTTTGAAGGCCCGGCCCGGTCTGCCGACGGTGCGGACACCATGGCTTGGGCTGCGCCCTCTTCGCCCAACGATAAGTCTCGGTAAGTGGCGGTGGCGGTGCTGTCCGCGCTGCTTATGGTTCCTTCTGTGGCGGCTCCCCGCCATTTCTGCCGGCTGTGGGTTGGGGACCCCGAGGGGGGGGGGAGGTGGTTATTATAAGTGGTCGTTATTCTCTCTGCCGCGCCTGCTGCTCGACGGCTGTCGCAGCCCTTGGATAAAAGCGTATTTATAAGTAATATAACTTATAACCGCGGGATAACTGTCTGCTGATAGCCGAGCGACCTGGTTTCAAATTCATTTTACTCTATTAGATCAGTGGTTCCCAACCTTTTTTTTTTTTTTTTTGGCCATGTCCCACCTAAGCATCTCTAAAATCGTGATTCCCCCCCCCCCGGTGACATATAATTATTATTATTCAAAAAGTGAACTCCTATTCACGTGGAAGAAGCCTAAAAGGCCATTCACTTACTTGCTAATAACTCATTCTCGAATTGCCCCCCTTAAAAATCAAATTGCTCCCCTGTGGGCGTGTGCCCCACGTTGGGAACCACGGTATTAGACCATAAGGGTTTTCGTGCATTGATTAATGCGCTTTTTGTAACTGGGGAGGCAAAATAATGTTTCGGAACCAAGAGCTGTACTTTCTTAGATGGTATATGTGGAAGTAAGGATCCTCTTAGACCTTTTGCAGAATTTCGTTCTGGCTTTAACACAAACATGCATATGGAGATCCCATATGTATTTCTATGGTTTTTATGCTGTTAATTTGCTGCAGTTCACTTTAGATCCCAGCCTCCCAGGTGACCGTCAATGTCTTTAAAGATGTATTCATCTTGTGTTAGAGATGGGCCCCTTTAAGATGATGGCTCACACTGGCAGGTTCTATGGGCATTTAAAACAATATACAGTAAGTGGAATACATGGAATATCTTGTTCAGAGTGTCCACCTGGCCCATGTCTAGCATTCTCTGTTCCATCCGCACTCCCTTATTTTCAGGGTACTCTGCAGTGGCCATTGAGCAAGCTCAATCCTAAATAGGTTGGTTTGAGGTTTCCCCATTTTTTAATACTTCTGTAAACCTTTTATCCTGTGAACCGCCCTGAGACCTGCAGGGATAAGGTGGTATACAAATTAAATTAATTAATTAATAATTTAGGTTCCTCTAATCCTGCTAATACCACCTCTTGTATGTGGATGGTGCTGTTTTGCTAATAAGGCTAAGCATTTGGATAATTGATTGTTATTTGCTGTATCGAATATAATGTGTCTACTGCCTGGTTAAACAAGAGATACATTTTTAGTTGATTTAATTTTGTTCTTACTCAATTGATTAGTTAAGTATTACAGCCTTTGGGGGTGGCAGCCAAAGCCTTTAGCTCCATGCTTCATATTTGCAGTCAAGTGAAGGGGAAAGTGTATTTTCTTTAAAAAGTTGATCATGCCATTGTCTGGCAGCTGTAACTCCACTTTGGTTGGTTCAAGGCAGGAACTTTAAAGTTGAGTCTCAGGCTGAGTCTTGGGGTGGGGTACAGTACTAAATATTCTAAACATGCACCAGCAGCTTTCAACTTGTGTTGCTTTTCTCTTGGCTTAGGTTCATCTGCATATATCCTGCCTATATAAATAACAAGAAGACAATAGCAGAAGGAAGAAGAATAGCACTTGAGAAAGTAATTATTGGATTGGGGAGGAGCGGGTCACATTTATTTATTTAAATATGTGTAAAACACGCTTTCATTGGATATACAGTACGGGGGTGTTCAGCCTAAAACATAATACAGCAGTAATAATGTTGGGTAAAAGAATTGGTAACATTAATAAAACTGGCTGGCAAAGAAATTATAAATTTAGTTATATACCCTTTTTTGGCGGTGGGGGCAGATGTTATAGGCGAAGGGGATCGAGATACGGATATGCTCGTACCCCTTCCAATCTGCGCCCCATCCTTCACTGGTGTTGTGCAATGCCAGGTCTATAGGCAACAAAACCGCTACCCTGCGAGATTTCTTTACCTCGCAGGGGGTCGACCTGGCTTGTGTGACGGAGACCTGGGTGCGCGAAGGGGTAACTGTTACCTTACGAGAGATGGCGCCCCCGGGTTTCTCCGTCCTCCACCAGTCACGGACTGTGGGCCGGGGGGGAGGGGTGGCAGTATTAATCCGGGAAGATTGTTCTTTCAGGGCTCTACCATCGCCATCGATCCCCGGCATTGAATGTGTTGGCCTAGTGTGGGGCTCCGAGGAGAGCTTGGCCGTCTGGCTGGTGTACCGGCCACCTAGCGCACCAGCAGCCACCCTGTCAGGCCTGCTGGAGGCGGTGGCCGGCTGGGCCTTGGAGTTCCCTAACCTATTGGTATTGGGAGACTTCAACTTCCATGCTGATGCCACTCCCTCCTCACAGGCTCTGGACCTGGTGTCTTCCATGGCACCACTAGGGCTCTCCCAGTTTGTTTCGGGCCCCACACATCAAGCAGGCCACACGCTGGATTTGATCTTTGGCGCCGGTATAGATGTGATCATGTCTCCTTCGATGAAGGTGCCATGGTCTGATCACTACGCTCTGAAAGCCAGGATTGACTTTCCACCCCCACCCTGCTTAGGTGGCGAGCCGATTTGGGCTCGCCCGCGGAGGCTGATGGACCCTGATAGATTCCGTCAAGCCTTGCGGGACCTTGCTCCCCCTGGCGACTCATTGACTGAGCTTGTTGAGGGCTGGAATACCCAGCTCCTGGCAGCCATCGATGAGATCGCACCTAAGCGCCCTCTGCGACCCCGCAGAAACCGGGCTCCCTGGTTTACCAAGGACCTTCGGAAAATGAAGCGGGACCTCAGACGGCTAGAGCAAGTATGGCGGGGTGCCCGTGACGGAGCTTCAAGAACATCTTATAGGGTTTTTATGAAAACCTATGAGATGGCAGTGAAGGCCGCTAAGAAGTCTTATTTCTCGGCCTCCATTGCATCCGCTAGCTCTCGCCCGGCACAATTATTTAGTATAATTCGGTCTTTAACGTCCCTTGAAGGACAGCCAAATTTAAATAACAATCTGACACACAGCTGTGAGGCATTTGCGAGCTTTTTTGCGGAGAAGGTCCTGTTGCTCCGCCATGACCTCCCTGCCAATTTGGATACAATAAAGGAACTGGAGGCCCCTCGACTGTCCTCGGGTCCAGTATTGGACCACTTTGACCGGATATCTCCAGCCGATGTGGACAGATTCCTCCAAGCTGGAAAGCCCACCACCTGTCCTCTTGACCCGTGCCCGTCATGGCTGATTAGAGCGTGTCCAGACGAGGTGCGGGCCCCCCTGGGGGATATCATCAACTTGTCCCTTGGCACCGGGATATTCCCAGGGGAACTGAAGGAGGCGGTGGTGCGTCCGCTCTTAAAGAAAACATCACTAGATCCCTTAGATCTATCCAATTACCGCCCGGTCTCGAATCTTCCATTCCTGGGTAAGGTGATTGAGAGAGTGGTTGCTGAACAGCTTGGTAGGTTTCTGGATGAAACATCTGCTTTGGATCCATTCCAGTCCGGCTTCCGTGCTGGTCATGGGACCGAGGCGGCTCTGGTCGCCCTAACAGATGATCTCCGCAGGCAGCTGGATCGAGGCAGGTCGGGGCTGCTGATTCTTCTAGATCTGTCAGCAGCCTTTGACATGGTCGATCACGAACTCCTGGACCACCGCCTTGCCGACGTGGGGATCCAGGGCACAGTCCTTCAATGGCTGCGCTCGTTTCTCTCTGATCGGGGACAGAGGGTGGCGCTTGGGGGGGAATTGTCATCGCGTCACTCCTTGGTGTGTGGAGTGCCTCAGGGTGCGATTCTCTCCCCGATGCTTTTTAACATCTTTATGCGCCCCCTCGCCCAGCTTGTCCGGAGTTTTGGGCTGGGTTGCCATCAGTATGCTGATGACACCCAACTCTATCTGTTGATGGATGGCCATCCTAACTCGGCCCCAGACACACTGACCAGATGTCTGGAAGCTGTGGCTGGATGGTTACGTGGGAGCCGGTTGAAGTTAAATCCTTCGAAGACAGAGGTCCTCTGGCTGGGGTGGGACGATATGGGATCGAGGGGGCAACTCCCATCTCTTGCGGGGGTGCAATTAGTGCCAGCACCGTCCGTTAAGAGTTTGGGTGTAATCTTCGATACCTCCCTCTCTATGGAGGCGCAGATTACAGCTATAACAAAGGCGGCATTTTTCCATCTCCGCCAAGCTAAGCAGTTGGCCCCTTATCTCTCTCGCCCTGACCTAGCCACTGTGATCCACGCGACGGTCACCTCCAGACTGGATTATTGTAACTCGCTCTACGTGGGGCTGCCCTTGAGACTGACCCAGAAACTCCAGCGGGTGCAGAATGCCGCGGCGAGACTCCTTATGGGGTCTTCGCTGCGAGATCACATTCATCCGGTGCTGTACCAGCTGCACTGGCTCCCGGTGGAGTACAGGATCAGGTTTAAGGTGCTGGTTTTAACCTTTAAAGCCCTATACGGCCTAGGACCCTCGTACCTACGGGACCGCCTCTCCTGGTATGCCCCACAGAGAAACCTACGGTCTGCAAATAATAACATCCTCAAGGTCCCAGGCCTCAGAGAGGTTAGGCTGGCCTCAACTAGAGCCAGGGCCTTCTCGGCTGCGGCTCCAACCTGGTGGAATGCTCTGTCACAAGAGACTAGGGCCCTGCGGGACCTGACATCTTTCCGCAGGGCCTGCAAGACAGAGTTGTTCCGCCAGGCCTTTGGTCAGGGCGCAGCCTGACTCCCTCCTCTGGCAACCTGCACAGAATTTTGCTTAATCGGTTGCCATCAATTTGATTTTAACTAATTTTTATAATGAAATATTTTTAGAATGTATGATTATTTGATTGTTTATTTGATTGTTGTTAGCCGCCCTGAGCCCGGCTCAGCTGGGGAGGGCGGGATATAAATAAAATTTATTATTATTATTATTATTATTTATATTGGAGCAATTAGCTTCCACCCTTCCGGTATGCAGCCTGAGCTGTTTATGTATGAATTTAGTTATATACATACCATGCATAAAAATAATTTGTAGAAAGGGGGAGGAGGGAATTAATGATTGCGTACATTTTTAAAATTACCTGTGCCAAATACCTAAAGGATTTACTACTCCCTTCCCATCGAAGAGCCTTTAAGCCCGTTTGTGTGCCTGCAACCAAGAAGTACCAGATTTAATGGACCACATTCTCTTAGATTGCCCTTTACATAGCAGACCTTGCCAACTGATGCTGGGTAAAATGTTGCTTCTCCGGCCCACAACTCCAAGAAGAAATCAAATGAGGTTTCTCCTGGCAGATCGGGGCAAAGATACCACTGCTCTAGTAGCTTCCTTTTTAGCCACAATTTTACCCGAAAGGGTTTCCTTCCCTTCGGGAAATAGCCTGGGTGTAGCAGAACATCTAAGTGTACACGACCACAGTGTGACCCTTGACAGTTTCACCCTTGTCCTTTTAATTATCCCAGTGATTTGAAACAGTTTATATTGTGATGCCAATAAAGGTATTTGATTTGACATTTTAAAAATTTATTTACCAGAGACTGAAAGGGCTGTGTCAGCCCCCCCCCTCCCACAACCCTGTATTCTTAATAGTTGTGCTTCACCAGCTCAGAACATTTGGTTCTTGCCACAGTACTTTAATATCTCATGTTGGTGCAAAGTAATACTTACTGAACTGTTCATTGATCATTTTTTAAAGTTTATATGCAAGAAAAGCTTTATTACTTGGAGTAATCAACCATTTTAGCTGCACCTGATAGTAACTAAAAATGTCTGACTCTTCTAGGCAGTTGAAAATCCAACACCGACAGAAATTCAAGATGTATGTGCAGCAGTTGGACTTAATGTGCTTTTGGAGGTAATAATGATGTTTAGTTCTCAATGTAATTGGAGCATATACCACAGGTGTACATGTCTGTCCACTTTAGTTTTATTTATGCTTTTATTGTACTTACTAGTTGCTTGTTTTTACAAAGAGTAAAGATATATGTATTACAAAATAAGTGTTCATATTTTTAATGGTAATCAGAGGTGCTGGATTGGAAAGCACCTTAAGAGTAAGCTATGAGCTATAGGAATAATGGCCTACCTTATGGAACTTGTGTAAGGTTTACTAAAATAATGTGTGAAAAACTTGTGCAAACTAATTGTTCAGTCTTGAGCATATTTACTCAGAGTTTAGTGTGGGTCTTACTCAATAGTAAGTGGACTTCATATTGCAGTCATAGTATGAATGTATTTTTAAGTAAGCCTGGTTATAAAATGGTAACCTTTTCCCCAAATGCTAGAAAAACAAAATGTATCCCAGGGAGTGGAACCGTGATGCACAATATAGAGGAAGAGTGCGCATTCAGCTGAAGACAGAAGATGGCAAACTATGTCAGCCTCAGTTTCCAACACGTGAGTGAGATTAGCTTTTTTAAATTATACTTTTTGAACTAAAGACACCTAAGTTTAGGAACCCAGAGGTGTGTGTGTACATGCAGGGGTGGGGAGTCCTGCAAAAACCTTCCTTACAATAAGGGGCTGCTAGAGGTAGCACCGCAATCATTGTTGGGATCTCCATTCGACCGAGCTGATAAAGCTCATCCTCCTTCGGCCGAGTCCTTCGGAATCGCCCCCGATGTGATTGACGACCTGAGCCTCTGATAAGGCTCCAGGCACACACCCCCATTCAGCAGAGTTTCCAGCACAGGGAAGAGACGAGAGGTTTGGGCTACATTGCTATGCTTTATTACTAAGCTATGCAGACAGAAAAAACATCCTCTCTCTGTGAGAGCAGAGAGCAACAGGAACAAAGGAACAGGAAACCACTAACATCACATCCGTCTCCCGTGAGATTTCCAACAGTATGGAATGTGCGGAATGTAAACAGACTCTTGTGACTCCAAAGCACTGCTCAGTGGCAAATAGAAACTAACAATCATAGCCATATGTGACCACCCTCTCCCCCCTAGGGAGCACTGTTTTCCTAGTAAAAACTATACATATACTCAACTACCGACACCTTTCAGTACAAGAGTCCCCATCTCTCTGACTTGATTTGGGCTTAGTGTATTTTCATCTGCACAGTATTAAAAAAAAATTCTATCAATGCAAATGCTAGACCCAGGGCCGGCCCACCCATGAAACAATGTGAGGCAGCCGCCTCGGACGGCAGGATCGCCAGGGGCAACAGTTCCCAATGTAGATATTTATTCCCTGCCCCCTTGTTCCTGATGTAGATCTTCCATCAACCCTTTTCCCTGGCGGAGTGGGGGAAGCTATTTTGTGGTTTGCCTCAGGTGCCAAAATGTCTTGGGCCAGCTAGAGCCCTTGATCATTTTCAAATACTTCTGTAAGCATAAGTCTAAATACAGTAGACATACCTTAAGTTACTGTTCTGCCACCTTACTCCAGCAGGATCCCAGTTCTCTTTGTGAATGGAAGGGCCCCTTCCATTCACAGAGGGCTCTTCCACAGCCAAACTGAACCATGTTACTTGAGATGGGTTCTTCTTTTTTGTAGCGAAGGAATGTGTGTGCAACTCACCCATGTTTTGCTTGGCTGTGCCCACTCTTGCCTTTAAAGCCCCTGGAAGGATAGTTATGAGGGGTTGTGACCCTTGGGCTGAAAACGGCTCCCCATTTCTGCTGCAGGTGACTAGTTTTGGGTGGTTTCCTGTGTAACTTCCAGTTACCTTGTAAATGCAGCAGCGGTGGTGGAAAATGTAAGGGCTTTTTCGTTGCCTCTTCTCTCATTTTTCCTTTACCTCTGTCGTCCCCCCCCCTTAGGTAAGGCAGTGATGCTATATGCAGCAGAAACAATTCCTAAACTAAAAACAAGGACACAGAAAATGGGAAGCAGTGACCAAAGCCTACAGCAAGGAGAGGGAAGTAAAAAAGGTAAAGGAAAGAAGAAGAAATGAGTGTGGCTGATACATATGCAATGTATTAAGATGAATATAGATGAAGGGGATTATTGGCATCTGAACTGAAAGTTGGAGAAACAAATGAGAACTGTCAAAACTTTCTGGACTGGACTTTGTTTAACTTTTATCTAATGCTACAACAGATCAATTGGAAATATATGGAAACATCTACTTTAGTATTTATACTGAAAAGCTTGTCTATTAATGTGCAGAAATACATTAAAAATGGACACAGTCAATACTTCATAGATCTGATTGACCCTGATATGGTCCAGATTGGTAAAGATAACAGAGGAATAGGTTAATTCAGTGTTGTATGATGCTTCTAAACTGATTATTCTCATTATTAAAATAAACAACCCTTTGAATCAAACCGTTTAGAAAGCACGGTCTTAAAAGTTCCTCAGTCTAAAATAACTGGTTTTAATTTTATATCTGAATCATTCTATAATGGAGCTAGGCAATCTGAAGACCCCTCATGAATGAGGGATGTTGTAACATTTGTTTAGACTACTTGTATAGGATTTGAATAGTCTAATGAACGTGGAATGCAGACTACAGTCAGTCAGATTTGCATATTCAACAATAGTCGGAAGTTTATCCAATTTGTAAAAATGTATTTAATTCTAAAATATTTATGGGGGTAAAGTGTGAACTGTTTTGATGTTGCTTCTGCAATGTTCCTTATGGTTTACCATATCTGTTATAATGCTTTTAGAGCATGATACATAATATTATAAAAAAATTCACTTTTAAGAAATTATTGTAATTGGATTAATCCAAAAGTACCTTGGGCCAATATATGTATACTCTTTCTGCTTAAATGAACTTGGTTACCCAACTGCTACCTAAGACTAGCATAAATCATGATAATACAAAATTATGACACATTTAAGTTGGTGAATTGTTTAGCCAAAAGTCATGAATTCTTAACAGGGTTAGAGTAGCGATACTGTGGCAGAGAAGTGTAAGTTCCTGTCACGTCAAATATATTATATTTTATGCACATAGTGCTGCTTCTCTGTTCCAGTTTGCAGCTCTTGTGGTGCTTTGTGTCATTCAGCCAATTCGTCTTCAACTTTTCAGAGCTGAGCCCCACCTTTAGACCAAAAATGCATTTATTTTTTTACCATATTTGTATGGTTTTAGCACTGCTTCTGTGACCTGCCTTAAGTGAGGCTGCAAATCAATAGTGGGTCCTAACGTACCATTTGAAGACCAGTAGTTTAGTCCTCAATATCAGAACCCACAGAGTGCAGGATTTTAAATTTGCAAAATGTGAAAGTTTTGCCAAATTCCCCTAGATGGCAGCAATGTTAAACATGACTTGCTCAGTGGAAAGCATGCTGTTGGACTTGCTGTCTTTTAAGTTTCCTTAGAGTATTTTTTAAAAATTGCCTTCTAGCCTAGTCTTGTCTTTAATTGATTTAAGTCATATCATGTTTGCAAATACTGCTTTCTTGCTGTTGTCGTATTTCCAAAATGTCAGGGTGACACAAAGGACTTCTTTATACATTATACATTATTTTACAGAAAGTACATCTGTGTAGGGGAAAGTATGTAAAGTCAAGTGGAGGGATTTTTGTGTTATCGGAAGAGGCTTCAACACTGTGCTTTTACAGCAACTCCACAATTCTTGACTTAAAGGCCTAGGTATAGAGAAACATTTTCACCTGACGCCCAAAGATATGTAATGAATGCGCCAAGCAAGCCTCCCTGGGAAGAGCATTCCACAAGCAGGGAGCCACCACAAAAAAGACCTTTTCTCATCTTGCTGCCCTCTGGATCTCTCACAGAGAAGGTACACATAGTAGGACCTCAGATGATTATTGTGGCATCCGGGTTAATTCATATGGGGAGAGGTGGTCCTTGAGGTATTGTGGTCCTGAGCCGTTTTAAGGCTTTATAGGTAAAAACCAGCACATTGAACTGGGCCTGGAAACTAATTGGCAGCCAGTGCATTGCTCAAACTGTCTTACCCCGACCTGGCTGCCAAATTCCGCATTAGCTCAAGTTTCTAATGTGTTGCAGTAATGCTGCTGCTTAGCTGACAAAACAACCTAAAATGTTGACCCTAAGAATCTGTTAGTGGCATTTTTTGAAATATGTTTTCTGGGCCACCTGCTATATTAGTCCCAGAATTCAACTTCCGACGCACATTCGGAGGCTTCCTTGTGTTTGTTGTACCTTCTGCATCTGTATTTAAAGTGTGCTTTGCATCTGTTCTGCTCAAGGGAGTTTACAAAAAAAGAGTAATCAGACTACATAAAACATCCAATGTCATCATTTAATGTTATACTAAAAGAACCAAGCACATTTAAAATATACAATGAGAACTCTATCAGAGTCTGTAGAATTTATAAAATGAATCCAAATATTTGTCTAAAGAAGGGATGTTTTGCAATGACGACTGGAGATGGAATTACAGTTTCATGATACATACCAACTCTTGCTACATTGAGGTCAAAGCCAAGCAACATTCATCATGTGACATTTTTACCATTTCGGTTTCATGTCACATGATGAATGTGATGATTCACATGGTGGAAAACTGGTGATTTTACTACATTAAAAGTAAAATTAGAATGTGGGGTTGAGCAAAGTAGCATGGTTGCTGTTTGTCTGTTAGTCTTGCTTGAATTCTGTTTTGTAAGGAGGGGAGAGTGCTGTTGAATTCAGGTCCTGCTTGTGAGCTTTCTGTAGTCATTTGCTTGTCAACTGAGAACAGGATGCTGACCTAGATGGCCCACCAGACTGTTCTAGCAAAAGCATATGTTCTTAAGGATTTTTTAAAAGGGGTTTTTGGGTTTTTTTGTCTCTTCTGCCTAAACGTCTTGAGGACTTGTGTTTCAAGTGCAGCTTACAGGGCTACCATAAGCTATGGCTGCTTAAAAAGAGCATCAGCAGGGAACTGAACATTATTAGACTCTGGATAAATAGTGTATTTCCAATTCCTTTTACTTTTCCCCAATTGTGTTGGTCTCACATTTTCTATTTTATCTCTTAATCAGAGGGGTTAAAAGCAAGAGGGCTGCCTTGGTCAGCTCTAAGGCAAATGAGAGGAATAAAATGTTCCCCATAAATGCAAATATTTTATCCCACAAAAAGAGATATGACCGAACATTGATGGTATAAACTATATGAAGTGCTCCACACCTCCCTCTACCCCCACTAGTGAATTTTCTTAGCCCTTTTTACTATGCAGATGAAGAGCTCAACTGTGAAGGTTTAGCCAGGTGAGTTTTTGCAATAGTATATTGGATGAAAATGAATTTTCGCATAATCCTTAATTCCTCTACATGCAGTGTGACTATATTCTGTGAAGAAATGTAAAAATCACATTAGGTTAAGATACGGTTCTTTATTTGTTTGCATTCTTCTACGTACATTACATCTTCAGCACAAGCTGGTAAGGTATATTAACTTTTTCAAGCACTTGACAATATTTTTGAGTGTGGATCCAGAGCTGCCCTTCTACAAACAGAACACCTCCCATTTGCGGGACTGAGATCTATCAGACATACCTACTGCAGGAGGGTGGATGGGAGAGATGGTCTTAACTTATTTTCTTCTGCAAGCCCCCCTTGTGTCTACCTCCTAGTTCTGAACGGTCCCCGAACCTTCACTAGCAGATTTTGGGGAAGTACAGGTGACTGTGAGGGGACCCTCTTCTACAATGGCTCAGAGCATCCTCTGGCTACATCAATTTCGGGGCAGTTTTTTGTATGTGATGGATACATTGATGTAAGGCTGCTGATACTTTGTTCTGCTATGTTTACAAATTGAAGAGATACTTTCAATGTATATATAACTAGATTTTGTTTCTATGTGAGGATAAATCATCTGAGCCTCACAAATTTACACTTGCTTGCACCTTGCCCTACAATCTATCTAATATGGCAGCAATTTAATCAGTTCAGCTTCCACATAAATTACTCAAAAGCACGTAAAAATGCAATAGAAATAAAACATTACAGCATGCAAGACTGCTCTGCAGCTAAAACGTCAGCATCTTCTGACTCTTTCAGACTGGCTTTAAATGCTTATGAAGAAACATGAACCCCACCAGTGTGGCCTTATTTTGTCATCATTTTCAAGGTAGTTTAAAGCTGGCACAAATAATTTCCAAACTGGAAACATCTGCTAAGGGTGGACGCACTAGCTAAATTGTTCCTCTGTTGTTACACAAGACCTTTAGCACCACTGGTGTTTCACGTTTGTAATAGGCAGTAGCAGCCCTTTATAGGTCTACCACCAGAATGGAACAAACTTGATTGAGAAGCGTATACATCAACCAAGTGTTAACTACCAGCGCATCATTCCTTAAGGATGTAGGGATGCACATTACCTCGTCCCTTTACCTGCATTCTGTACATATGTATATCATGTGCTTGCTTGGATGCACATCAAAAGCATTTGTACCAAACATAAGGTTTAAAGTAGAGTACTCTGGCTTTCCTTTGCTGCTAAATCTCGGTTATGTCAAGGGACAAGTCCTTTCCCTCCACATCTCGCTACCTCTATGCTGATTTGGCATTAAGTAGTGCTACCGTTCGGACACTGGTCACCAGGAGAAAAGCAGTGCAATTGGCTTAATTAGAAGATATGGTAGTGAACACTTGCTTTGATAGTATAGAGAATAGGCTTGTTATGACTCTTACATTTGAAAATGAAACCTTGGTAACAGGAACAGTCTGGCTACCAAATAGGCAGAAGCTGGTTATTACCATTCTGTCTTGCTGGCAAGCTTGCAAGGGCACGTGGCTGTTCCATGGTAGAGGCAGAATGCCAACCTAGATGGCTGTTTTGACTGAATCAAGCCAGGCATTACATGTATTGATTAGTTTCTTTTCTACAAAGTTGCAGGGAAGCTCTTTCGACTTTACGTGCAAAGCAGACTTCAAATAACCACCAGTAACACTCTGTGCCGAGCCCGATAGGAAGGAATGGATGCTGAAGAGGGACAGTGTTTGGTAGAGTATATCAGGGTGCTTTCCAAAATGGGGTTTAAAATCAGGTCCAAACAGCGGTTTAAAAAAATAAATACGTACAGTGGTGCCCCGCAAGACGAATGCCTCGCAAGACGGAAAACTCGCTAGACGAAAGAGTTTTCCGTTTTGGAGGTGCTTCGCAAAACGAATCTCCTATGGGCTTGCTTTGCAAGACGAAAATGTCTTGCGAGTTCCTGCGGTTCCCCCCTCCCCCCCTTTTTCTAAGCCGCTAAGCCGCTTATCAGCTGATCCGATAAGCAGATAAGCCGCTAATAGCGCTAATCCGTCAATGGGCTTGCTTCGCAAGACGAAAAAATCGCTAGACGAAGAGAATCACAGAACGGATTCTTTTCGTCCTGCGAGGCACCACTGTATACAAATATTAAAGAGGCCTGTTTTGGCTGATACCCTTTTCACTAAGTTCTGTTGCAACCACTTCATTGCTTAGTGTTGGTATGACTTGCTTTGCTTCTTCCACTGTCCCAATTAAAAATCTCATGTGTAATGATAGCATTTATTTATACGATACCTTCTTTCCTCATTCTTTCTCTTTCACATAGGTGTTATTTATCCTAGACACAATATCGCTTTCCGTTTTTGTCTCATTACCCATAAATTCTTCTAAAATTATCCTAGATATTTTTCAAATATTCAGTATTTTTTGAACGTCTGCCTCTTGTGGACACTACTCTTCAATTGGCTTTCTTGTCTTTCTTTTTTAAACAGTCACATGTGTAGTAACCCTAACAGTAGGTGTAAATCTACCTGCTTTTCTTTATAAGAATGCTTCATCATCCTTTGGTTCCACTGGCAATCCTTAACTAAAACAAAACAAGCAAGGCTTTTTAATGCCTAGAGAGAATTATTGAGAAGGGCCCAGGAGCACCTGCTAGCTGCCACATAGTGAGACCTTGGCCACAGAGCAATATTGTGGTTTTTGTTGTTGCAAATATTCATGAGCATACTTCAGCGTACATCACAAATGTGCATCAACAGCAGCAGGAGGCTCCACTGCAGAGCAGCTATTCCACAAAGGCCACAGGATAAGGCCCAAATGAGTGTACAGACCTAGGCATCATTATCTCACTTCCTTTTCACATACATCCATTCGGTATGTATATTCAACCATTGCAACTCTGGTCATAAACAACAAAGTGTTCTTCGCAGTGTTTTAAGGACAATTCCCATAGATACACACTCTTGACGAAATACTGCAAGTTACAAGCAGTCTGTGCAACAATAAGGAATATTTGGGTTCAGCACCGTACATAACCAGTCTTCACTGTTTACAACACGGTTAGAGGTGTGAGTGTAAGAATACACATTAACATAAGGCTTTTTGATTTTTTTACCTTCGATATGCAGAAACACACTGGCATGAAAAGCATTTGTCATTACGCTTTGCTATCAAACTACATTACAGTGGGAACCTGTCAGATATGCAACAGAGCTTTTACCATGGACATTGCATGCACAAAGAAACAAAGTGTAATGGTCAGAACCTGGGGCATACTTTATTTAAAGTTTACGTTAACTGCAAGACAAGACAGTATTGAAAGTCCCTTCTCTGCTCAGGAGATGAATAAACTAATCTGTAAGCTTTAGATGCTACCCACTGCACTGGTTTTAAATAAAAATGCTTACTTTCAATACAGAGAACTGCAAAAGCAAGCAATCTTACAACACATTCCTTTAATAAAATAAAAAAATGTTTACAAGGCAACAAGATTCAAATTACTATATCACAGTCCCCAGTAACATCAAGCTGCATAAGGGAAGTGATGAGGAAACTTATCTTCCAGTTAACCGTTTTAAGTGCTCTTCTTCTCGTCACCCAGTAAATTTATTGTTGCTTTTTTAGCTGAAAGAAGAAGAAGAAAGTGGCATTTATATACCGCACAACAGTATTTCTCTGGCCAGCTTACAATAAAAATAAAACAATTTAGCACAAAGAGAGCCATAACAATGCATCATAAAAATAGCAGAGAGAAAATCTACGTAGAGATAAAATCTCACAGCAGCACCAAAATGTTTGCTAATCTTGAAAGATTAGTAAGACTCTAAAAAACCGGTAGATCACTAAAAAAAAACCCCACAACCCTTAAAATCAGGAAGCCTGGGGAATCCAAGAGGTATTTACCTGGTGCTGCAAAGATTACAATGCAGGTGTTGCTCAAGCCTCTCTAAGGAGGACATTCCAGAAGAGGTGCCACCCTCTTTGGTACATGCCCACCATATCTTGTTTGGCAAAGACAAAGGGCCTCGTAAGGAGCTTTAATTATAATGGCATTGCTGAATTACTATTGTTCAGCAGCTGGAATTATCGCAGCTCTGGAAATGCCCTCCACATCAATATTCTGAGTTATGGGTGTGCTTTTTTTTTAATGGCCCAGTGCTAAAAACTCAGCAACCTGTCTAAATTAAGAATTGTTGCTGCTGTTGTTCATGCTGAACAACAAGGTGGCTGAGGAAACCACATCTATCCTGTGGGACTTCTGCTGAACCCCAACATTATCTCCCCTCCCCTCCCATATTTGAGATGTCATAAGGTATTTTCTGTGCAACTCAAAGCGCTCATGGGCTACAGCAGGGATGGGAACCTGTAATCCTCCAGATGGTGTCGAGACAACAGTTTCCACCATTCCTGACCATTGGCCATGCTGGTTGTGGCTGATGAGAGTCCACAACATTTGGAGGGCTTCACTCCCCTGGCTTAGAGGCTTTGTTTGTCTTTGAAAAAACGCGTGTCGGGATTTTCAGCATCAAGTATCTGATTTGGTGTTTATTTGATGCAATCCCAGGTGTCCATGAAATTTGCCTCTACTGCTCAGGTCAAAGCCGATGCTACTCACTATGGTCAAAGGAAGAAAACACAGACACATCCCATCAAGAGCTACTTGGGTTTTATTGTGTCTCTTTCTTAATGTAATATGGCAGTAAATCATACGATTTAACTCAAATAAAATAGACCCACATGCCATAGTACATCTCACCGCATCACTCCCCACCCCTTCTAACACCTTTGTTCAAAACCAGCTACATTTTCACAATTATCCACAAAGTAGTCTAGCCAGGGCAGAAAAATTATTGGAATAAACTGGCTCTATAGACCTCACCTTCTTTAGTAATGGTGTCTGCTGTCTCTGCAGCTTTGTCTTTCAGATCCTTTACTACGTTATCCAGCTGAGCCTCATGCTTCAGGAAGAAGGGGCGGATAATTCGGTGGTAAAGCAGCTCTGCCCCATTTGAAGGACTTGGAGCCATGCACCATACCAGAAATCCACACTGCAAAAAAAAAGGGGGGGGGGGAGGAAAGAACCAGGAAACCAGATTTTATCACACTGCCCATCATTAGTGGCATAGAAAGATCTGTAATCCTCATGTCGGACAAGCTGGTATAGCATATGATCTAAGACACAGAGCTATAAACCCAGAGTCCCCATGTTTGAATTTCACTTCTGCCATGGCAATAGGTGACCATAAGCATGCCCCTCTAATTCACCTCTGGCGCCTCTGCTTCGCCCCCCCCCCCCAATACAGGGTTGTTGTAAGGATTGCAGTAAGGATTGAAAACTCTAAAGTGCTGTATAAATACTACATGTGTGGTTCACATTTGAAAACCCATGCAAATGACACTTAGTGCAATATGCACCTAAGAGTTATTTGAACAGGTCACAGTCCTATGCTGAAGCCAATAAGCGGAAAGCATGCCTGTTCAATCCTGTATGAAACCTCCAAGACCAGTGACTATGTGCTTATGAATATTAGTTACTGGGAAGCAGTAGCAGGAGAAGACTCCTGCCTTCACACCCTGCTTGTAAGATGCTTCCTAGATGTAGCTCTGTGGCCACTGTGGGGAACAGAATGCTGCTCTAGACAGCCTTTTGCTCTGATCCAGTAGGTCGCTTCTTAAAACCTAGGGAATAAATTGGTATGTCTGCACGGCAGATAGTATAAAAGAAGCGCCTGCATCACGGATTTTAAAAGCCAAACGTAAGAACCGAAGAGAGTATTCTTGGATCAGACCAACAGCCCATCTAGTCTATAACCTTTTGTTCTCATAGTGGTCAGCCAGATATCCCAATGAGAAGCCCACAACCGGAAGCTGAGTGCAACAGCATTTGTCCTGCTTGTGATCTCCAACCTGTATTCAGAAGCACACAGCCGATGATGGAGCCAGAGCACAACTATCATGGTTTGTTGCCTTTAAGAGCCTTATTCTCCTCTTTAAAGCTATCCAAGCTGGTGGCTATCACTACCCTCTTGTGGCAGTGAATTCTGTAGGCTGACAACACACTGCTCCTAAATTTTCTGCAGGCTACAGTTGAGGGTACAAGCAAACATACCTTAATCATGTAGTAGAAAGGGAACCAGGAGAGAAAGATGTCAGAGAAAAATTCCGCTATGCTGAAGACGCCATACACAACCCAATAGGTCAGCCACTGTGTGTCGTCATCTTTGTTAGGGCTTTCAATAGCCTTGATGCTGAAAGAAAAACATTTAAAGGGTAAGTCAACTCATTCCCTCTACAACACATACACACATGGTCACAGATCTACTCCAGTTGTTGTCACTGTTGATTAAATTTGTATACCACAATTGATCTCTAGATCCCAGGGCAGTTCACAAACTGAGTGCTCGCAGGCAAAGCAGCTGTCCTAGGTTTCCTTTTTTAGCATTTTCTTTACAGTTACAGCTACAATCTTCTATAACATCTGTACTAGGGATACGAATGGGCTGCAAAACTAAACGCACTCTACATCAATTTCCCACCAAAATCTGGTTTGCTAATATGGATCCTAAAAACAATCCTAAATGGTGGCGGTAAAATAATGTAGCAGAGAACAATCACTTTTTAAACCCTGTTGGCTGAACATGGAGGAAACATCTTTTTCTCTATGGCAGCCTGGGGCAGTGGGGATACGCTATGCCAGCTCCAAGGCTGGCATACTCTTGCAGGTGGTTTGGAGAGGTGGCATCCTGTTTGAGGCACGTGATAATGATATGGTTGTGGTGGTATAAGCTACTGTGTGCACCAGTTTAGCTATACACATGATCAGGTAGCAAAGTTGTACACTTAAGAACATTCAGAAGTTCCAGTGATACCATGAAGATAAAACACACTTTGAGCAAGAGTAGATTCCACATGTTTCACAAACCTCAGGGGGTCCACAGCCCAGGAGGCTCTCTGAAAAGCTCAGATGCAGGCAGCCCAGTGAGAATGTACTCCCTCCCCATCATATTGAAAGGCTACCAAACACCTTGGTGGATTATGACAACTTGAAACATCAAGAGCTATTGAGAACCGCTCACATACGCTGTCAAAGCCAAAACTGCTGCTGCCGCCTCTTAAATGTGAATAATTATTTTAATGATCACTTATGATAAGTTATTCTGTTGGAAAACACTGTTCTTTTTCAAGACCAGACAAAGCCTGTAATTATGCCATTTGTGAGTGTTAACATATCCATTAGATATGAAAACCCAGTGCAAAGTGAAATCAAGCTGTTTCAAAATTCAAAATTCCTACCAGGATACAGGAAAAATACTTGCACCTAACTGGAGTGAGTCAATAGGATTTTTGGGATGTGGCAGTGCAGAGATTTATCTAAATCAATGTGACACTCCAGAAAATGGTTTAAAGACTAAACGTGTAGCTGTACCATATAGTTTTTCTTAGGCTGTTGCCTGTTGTATTAAGATAATGTAGGCGTGGGAGTTTGGTGAGGCAGCTGTCAGTTGCCTCTGGCCATCTTGTCAGAACAGCTTTTCTGCTTCAAACAACACAAGAGCTTTCTGCCACAAGAGCTTTCTACAGGTGTTTGCTTGTTACTGCTTTCCAATCATAAACTTTTCCCAGTTCTTGCCATCTCCCCCATCCCCACGCCCTTAAGGTATATTTGAACACAGTGAATACTTGTAAACACCTGCCCTTGACGGACCAGAAGGGTAGGTAAGATTTGAAGAGACTCTGAAACCGACTTGTAATATATATGTTTGACCTACAGAAACATGTAGCACTTCAAAAACAACAGAAACTGGAAGAACAGGTTTTGTTCTGGGGGGAGGAGGGGGGAAAGAGAGAACGGATAACCCACTTGGACACTAAATTTCTACTCTGCAATTGGGAAGAAATGTTTAAGTTCCAGTGCTTCTGGGATAACAAACACACCCCGCAATAATCTTTCCTGCTGTAAGATGATAAAGGGCAGCGCAATGACCTTTCCCCCCACCCCACCCTCTGGGCAAGTACCACCACTCTCTTTTATTCTGTCCCCAAGATATGACTAATGTAGATAAGGAATAATATTTTAGTGATGTCTTGACAGAGTGATCAGAGGGAGGATTTTCCCACCAGCTCAGTAAAAATGGGACGGGTCAAAAATGCCTTGAAGTGAAGCCACTTGCCTGCTGACCTGGGGCAAGAAGTGGTCGCCACTGAATCAGTTTTAATACGTTTGCCAAAGAAACATTTTGTTCCGCTTTAAGTGCCTAAATCTCCCAGGCAGGCAGAGATCTGCTGAATCAGGACTTTGCTGAAGCTGTCAATTTATACCTCCCGCTCTATGGAGATAATCATATCCCAAACCAATTTCACTGGTTTTTCACTGGGGCTGAATGTACCAAGCACAAAATGCAAAACCTAATTTGGTTGAGCAAATGAGAATAGAAATTGGAGGTTGCTGAATTGTGTTCAGGAGGCCTTGGGGTGGGGAGATTTTGAAATTCAAATTAAAAGACTCTCACTGACCTAGATTTATTGGCAGGTTTCTTGAAAAGATGAGTTGGAATTGTCACACTGTTCTAACAACTTGACGCTCGAGAACAAGTATCCAGTGTGCCCAAAGCAAATGTATTGTATATATTATGATCTCTAAGTAGGCAGAGTAGATTGAAAGCTGGGCTATGCCCAAACAGTATGATGCAATGCATTATAACTGCAGGCTTGTTATTAATGTCAAGTAGTTACTTAAACTATAGCATCCATTCCGAACCTAATTCCTTCCAGATGTTTTGGACTTCACTTCTGATCATCCCCAACCTCTGGGGCTGATGGGAGCAGCAGTCCAGAATATCTAGAGGGCACCTGGCTGGGGAAGGCTGGACTGTAACAATGTATATGAGAAAGCAGAGCATGATGCAGGCTTTCATCTGAAAAAAATCACAGCCATGTGTTTTATTATAAGATTTGTGATCCACCATGGAGGCCATTTTTTCTCACTTTAGGTAAGGCAAGTTTGAAGACTGCTGTCAAATTTTCCAGTACCATACGCAGAATTCAGCACACTGAACAGGCACAAACAAACAGAGCTCCCCTTTCAATCCTTACCCAGTTCGCACATTGTGGTAAACCATAGTTAACGGTTACTGTGAACACATTGATCTGGGCTGATCTGCCCCGTCCTGCCACGGCACAGGGAAAAACAGGCCACTGTCTCTGGCTTAGCAATTATGTCCAAACCAGGAATTATTATTGTGGGTGAGGAGATCCCTGGTGGGTGAGGAGATCCCTGGTAAAAACCTCTGTCTGGGATCATGGTTCGTTTCTCTCAAACAAACTACAAGTAAGCCAAGAACAAACATTGGCTACAGAACGTGGGGCTAGCCACCTGTCAAATTTATTTCCAGAAGATAACCATCTACAGCACAGAGAAGTCAAACCACCATGCAGTGTTTGCAAATAACCCTGCATAGTGCTTTGAAGCACCGGTGAAGCCTAGGGTTACCGCCCATCAGCTGACAGGCAGTAACTCCAAGCCTGCTTCAGGAATTGTCTTTGCAACAGAGTCTCCTTGTGCAACTGATCCAGTGGGCTTCCAGTTACCGCCTATCAGCTGACAGGCAGTAGCTGGTTGTTGGGAAGCCCTATGTTCAGCTGAGCACCAACCACACAGCTGCTTTCTGACCGGCAGTGCCTGCAGAGCCCCTTTCAACCAAGCCCTCCCAGCCTTTGCCTCCCTTCACCTGGTGACATTAATTGTAGGACAGGTGGCTGAAGCTTGCTTAAAAATATCCTGGTGGGTAAAATGAGGAGAGCTGGTGGACTGGATTAGGCCCATGGACTGGAGATTCCCCAGCCCGGTTTACCATGATGTGCAGATGAAGGCAATGCCTGCAGTATGGAATTAGGCAAAGGCATTCTTGCTTTTACTGGACAGGGAAATTAATAACCAGGTTCAAAGAAGCTTTGATGCAGCCTAACACGAGAAGCCACATAAGCATGGGACACTATCAGCCCATGGACTTTTATGGGCAGCGGCTGTTTTGCTAGAGACACAGTGAACTTAGTGGAACGGTTTCTGGCTGACTTGAAAATACTGCAAATCAACAGCAGGGCACTGAAAAGCACGGAATAAATTTCTGTTGCAAGAAAGAGACAGAGGGTAGCTGGCTTTTCCTACAAGTCCTTCCTATGGGGCATTTACTCCCCACCACGCAGCACAGTGGACAAGGAGGCAAAGTCACAAGGGTGACTCGAATAGTGTGGTAAAGGTGACCCAGGGATAATCCCACACTCTCAGCCTAATCTACCTGATGCACAATGGTCCACACATTTTGGCTAGCCTCAGAGATGGGCTACAATTTAGTTGAAAAGCCACAAGTGGCCCCTTGTTCCTAACCTTATGCAACACCTCTGCATGAGCCCTGCTCCCAGCTTCTAGCAATGATCTGGAAAAGGACAGTCCTTGCAGTTACACTGAGTTTCAGTTGATTCCTACACATTTTCCTGGCTCCCGCGTTTGCAGCAGGGTCTTGCGTTTGCAGTGGGCAGATGAGGCATTGAGTGGGTCCACTGCCTGGGTGGGCAAGGCACTCAGAGTAGACAAGGCTTTTCTCTCTGGAGCTAAAAGGAAAGGCTAGTGTTTGTTTTGGTGCTGGGTGGCCAGGCTGCCCCAAGCACCTCTGTCATCCAACCCCAAAGAGCAAGCTACGGCCTTTTGTCTCTGCTGAAGCAAGGGGTGGGATTGTCATATGTTGTCATATGTGTGGAGGAAAACCTTAAACATGTTGCAGAGTTCAGCAGAGTTCCCCAAAATAGACCAGAGGCAATAGAACTTCATTCAGCAGAGCTTTACTTGTGCTGAAGGCAAATGTAGCATAATGGTTATCAAATCCAATACAATCAGGATTGGCTCAGTCCATACAAAATCCAGTTGCAGCATTTATAAACTTAACTCAGAATAAGACTAAACCTTAACACTAAGAAACACCACGCCAGAAGGAAGAGAGAGAAAGAGAAGAGAAAAGTAAAGACCCAGGGTCCTTTTGGCCTATATTTATAGTCAGCATGACTCTGCAGAATAGATATGAGAACCAGTTCAAAGCAGCTTCCCAGAAGATATAACCCAAACAATCATTAACCCTTCTGCCTCTGCTACTCTCACACAGAGAAGCTTCTAGTAGATTTTTGTATTAATCAGAATAGAAAAGAATAGGAAAGATCTTTACAGATCTTTACAATGTTTTCTGCACTAAGAAATGCAAATGCATCCAGTTGTGATGCAGCCTCTAAAATTCCATTTCCAAGCAGAAGATAAAGGCCAGAACTTCTCTCCTCACCCTCGAAAAGGGAAAGCTTCCTCTCGTTACAGCAAGCATTCTGGGTGGTATTGTGGACCTTTTCTTATTAAACTGGTTATGAAGAGCTCCTTGGGTAAGGTTACCAGACACCCCCGTTTCTCGGGGACAATCAGTCCCCTGACAAAATCCATTTAGTAGGAAGTTGAAAAGTGTCCCCAGATTCATTGAAAAAAAATCTGGTAACCTTATCCTTGGGAGAAAAAGCAGGGTAACAGACGTGATAGACTGCTTCTGTCCTCTCCCAACCTACAGGAATGATTGTGAATCTACATGTGCTGTTTCTAAAGAGTTTGCCACAGAAATGCTCCAGAATTTACACGATTACATTCATTCACAGCCTTTTTGCAAAACCAAGTAGGAATCCCTTTTTCCTCTAGTGTTCTGACCCACTTTCTTTTCTTTTCTTTTTTTACTGTTACTTACATTTAATCTACGCATATTTTCCCTCTGGTGTTCTATGTAGGTCATAAACATTCAAATACCTTTGAGATGCTAAATGAACTTTCAACTACTTTCAGCTTTGCCCAGTTATTTAGGCAGAGCCCAGCAATACTAAGAAAAGAAAAGGAAGGCTGATGCAATTAATGGAAAGTGATTTACCAGAGTGTCTGGAAGTCCACAAAGTTCAGTCTTATGACAATACATGTGTTATAGAAATACAAAATTAAACCAGTGGGACAGGGTTTCCCAACTTAATTCGCCTTCTACCCTTGCCTTGTACAGAGACGCTGGTCACCAATATAATTCAATTATTCACAATGAGGTGAGAAGGAACCTGAAAAGTCCAACAGTGAATAAAAATATGCAGCAGGGGAGATGTCTGTGCTGTTGGCTAACAGCTTTAGCACATGACCACAAGAGCAGAAAGCAGTATATTTTCCAGTACCTAGGAAAATAAGATAGAAGGCAGAAGAGGAAGGTGTGAACCTACCTCTATTAAGACTGTGGCCACACACACCCCATACATGTAAATACATGACTTCTCCTAAAGAATCCTGGGAACTATAGTTTGCCTCTAAGAGACCTTTAAACTACAGTTCCCAGTATCTTTTGGGGGGGGCAGGGGGAAGGGAGTCATGTGTTTTAAATAAGATGTGGATGTGACCTGCATGATCTGCAATTCTCTGGCACCAGCATAGGCACCTGCCTTAGGCACAGTGTTAGAAACTGAGACATGAAAGCTGGGAGCTAAATGGCACCTTCAACCTAGGTGCAACAACGGAATGTCTAGGCGTGTTTTTTTTAATAAGGTAAAGGTAAAGGTACCCCTGCCCGTACGGGCCAGTCGTGTCCGACTCTGGGGTTGCGTGCTCATCTCGCTTAAGAGGCCGGGGGCCAGCGCTGTCCGAAGACACTTCCGGGTCATGTGGCCACTGTGACGAAGCTGCTCTGGCAAGCCAGCACCAGCGCAGCGCACGGAAACGTCATTACCTTCCCGCTATAAAGCGGTACCTATTTATCTACTTGCACTTGGGGGTGCTTTCGAACTGCTAGGTGGGCAGGAGCTGGGACCAAACGACGGGAGCTCACCCCACCGCGGAGATTCGAACCGCCGACCATGCGATCGGCAAGTCCTAGGCACTGAGGTTTTACCCACAGCGCCACTTGCGTCCCATTTTTTTAATAACAAGAATACAAATCTGAAAATGAATGAACTGCAGCTCATTTTTCACATGGTCTAGTCCTTCCCCTGTTCTCCCCCTAATATTCTTAAGAGGCTCTCTCCTCCAGTCTTCAGAGAGTAGCTGGAAGTGGGGAGGCAAAAAAAAAGGCCCTCTTTTCCTTTCACTCTGCAGTTTTAATCTGAAATCTTAGGCACAGTACTGTGCCCAGAGCTCAGAAACTGCTCACGCTAATGAAATTCCCTGTCGCAAAATGCGCCTAGAACAATGGGAGTTTTGAACACTGCTTAGACAGTGTTCTGCTTAGATTGCTTAGAACACTGCCCATCGATCCATTTAGCTCACTGCAGTCTACAGCAGCAGCGGACAACATATGGCCACATATGGCCACCTGCCTAGTTTCAAAAGAGAGAATTTTAGTCCTGTCTGTTACATAAAGTGTCTGAAACCCCAGGGAGATGTGCTGGAAGGTAACCAGATTAGCACAGTCTCACCATAAGAGAACACTTTCCACAGACTTCTGCTATGCAACTCCCAAGATGAAGCAAACCATGTGGCAAGACTCCGGCGAGCTATTTGCAGTTATCTTCACATTGTCAAAGTGACAACATAAAAACTGTTTGGTCCTGCAAAGCATGGACGAGTCAATCACAGAAATAACTAGGATCACCCAGATGGCAAGTTGAGACTTAGCGAAACTTAAAACACCTTGGAAAACGTAAGGACAGATACTTAGGAAGGCAACGTGTTAGCCTTTTCGAAGCAGAGCGTCCTGCAGTTTTATGGTGTCGGAATTTTAAAAATCCTATCGCTTAACCCACTGCCGCTTTAGTTTCTCGTGTACAATGGAGATTTCGCTGCATCGTCACTAAACGTATTAGCCTGTGGATTTTTTCTACTCCCGGGGCAAGCACTGTGCTCTGAAAGTGTTGTGTGCTATTATCAGACCCGCAGGCGACACATCACAGTGACAATTGTGCAATTAACCTAACTGTGCAACTAGGTTATGCATGGCTACTTGGAAGCAAACTCCACTGAATTCAATGGAACTTGTTCCCAGTTACCTGTACAGCAGAAATGGGAAACCTGTGGGCCTCTGGGAGTTGCAAGACTACAACTCCCATCATCCCTTACTACTGGTTATGTTGGCTGGGGCTGCTTCTGTGTGAAAAAATCTACCACTAGATTTTTGTCACACTTGTCCAATGCAAATGTGTCAATTCACCAGGTTGCTACAAGAAGCCCTCCAAAAACAGGAAGCATGCATCATTGGATGATTTGTATTTGTGGGAAGGGACAAGGAGCTTTGTAGAAATGACAGGGGCCACTGAGGCTGTCTCTATAGCAAATAACTACTATGCGAAAAGCAAACAGATTTTAAAAATGCGTTTGACATGGAAGCACCCACTGGATTTTACCGACCCTTTCTACACACAAGATTTCATACAACTAGCTTATAAGCCTATGCTAGGAATCTGCAATTTTAGAACTTCTGCCAGATTTAAGAATGTATAAGGGAAACTGCCTCTGCCTCAAGTTAAGACTTTGGTCTGCAGACTTCTCACCCTGCAGGATGCAGAACTGTAAGCCAGTTCAGGCATGACAGGTACCTTGGTTTTCGAACCTTTTCGGGAGTCAAACAGACTCCCGGAATGAATTAAATTTGAGGTGGCTGCAGGAGCTTCCTGCACTCAATTGGAAGCCACTTCTGATATTCGGCTTCTGAAAAACGTTCACAAACCGGAACACTCACTTCCGTGTTTGCGGCATTTGGGAGCCAATTTTTCAGGAGCCAAGCCGTTCGACTGCCAAGGTACCACTGTATCTCAATGACACCACTGCCTTTGGAGCATACAGAACCACATTTGAGCCTGGAGTTGGTCTGTGCTCATATGTTTGAGTGAACTGGGGGTTGGAGAGCACATGCGACCACCAAGATTTGTGTGACGGTGAAGGCACATTTTCAAGTTACCACCACTACAAAAATCTCCATGGTTGCATATCATCATTCCATATGGTTCAAACAAACAAACAAACAAACAAACAAACACCACCTCGGTACAAAGCCCACCAGAAGCTCTTTCCTCTCTCTTCAACTCATATGGGGATTTTCATTATTTACCAGTCAACTCTGGGGGACTTCTGTTTTACTTTCATGTCTAACTATTGCATGTTTCCTAACCTGCTTGAAAGTCCAAGTGAATCCAATGTGAACATACACATTAGAGGATTTGCATGTACATATGCATGTTTTTTGCTACTTTTATTAACCTTACTCATCATGAAACCACATAATGGGAACAGCATTGATACCGTTATAGCATGCGGAGAATACTGCACTGAGCACTGGGAAGAGGATAGAAGAATACACAGGTATGGCTATCACTGGATTACTGGCACTGGAACCTGTGAGGTGACTGCACTGAGAAGCATCACATTGCGTTTCAGGCAATATGAATGCTCTGTTTTTGGATATTAGATCTGCAAGTGACCCATTTATACATGCAAGTCGCTAAGTAACAAACAAGCACATGTGAAATACTGGCGCTAATTTATATAGTTTTGAGCTATTTAATGTATGTATTGTGTTTGTTGCATAATATGCATCAATGCTGTTCGCTGCTTAGGGGCTAAAAAGTGTGTGTGTGTGTATATAGATACAGTGGTACCTCGGGTTACATACACTTCAGGTTACAGACTCTGCTAACCCAGGAATAGTACCTCTGGTTAAGAACTTTGCTTCAGGATGGGAACAGAAATTGTGCTCCGGCGCCGCGGCAGCAGCAGGAAGCCCCATTAGCTAAAGTGGTGCTTCAGGTTAAGAACAGTTTCAGGTTAAGAATGGACCTCCGGAACGAAGTAAGTACGTAACCAGAGGTACCATTGTATCTAAAAAAGTGGAGTGTGTGTGTGTGTTTATATCTACACACACTCCCCCCCCCCCATGTCATACACTCTATAAAGATACTGAGTACTCCCATGGACAAAAAAAGTTAACAAGTAAGACAGGAGCTGACTGAGATGCTGTTTATGAACATAAGCAGACAGATTTATAGGAGACATCCCATCAATATCCTATATATGGTCAAACTAGATTTGATGTAGGAGATCTACAACTGAATCTTCTGGTGTTGAAGATAGCTCAGTTGGTAGAGTATGAGGCTCTTAATCTTAAGGTCATGAGTTTGAGTGCAAAAGATTTCTGCATTGCAGGGGGTTGGACTAGATGACCCTTGGGGGTCCTTTCCCGCTATAGAATTCTCTTATTCTATGCTGTCTTCTTTGTTGTTGTTAAAAGCTGGGGGGAGGATCTGAATTGATTACAGTGCGGGTGGAAGGCTTTATCTTTTCCCATTATGTGATTTCTTAATCTTAAATCTATAGCAATGGTGCTATTATCCCGGGGGGTGGGGGGTTGTGAAGAGAGAACGCATGGACCCATGTTGTCTTACCCAAGTTCAGTTGTCTGAGAAGTGATGCAAGGCTAATGAGGAAAGCTCTTTTTGATCTGTGCTGGCAATTTCACACATACAAGTTCTCACTTGATGTCGAGGGATAAAAAGACGCACATGTGAAAAAGCACCTTTAGCTTTTCCAGAACATACAGGCGCACTTAAGACAGGGCACTCACGTGACATTCTCACCATGCTTTCCCAACGCAGTGCTCATTTCACAATAAGATTGCAAAACTGCAGTCTTTTCCATCACATTTAAGGCGCGGCTCTCATCCTAATCCATACCAGCTGTTAACATTCAGCCTTCAGTCAAGTTCAACATTAGATGAGCCCAGTGTTGCAGCAGCCAACAAAATGCCCTGTTCTTATGTGTATTGAGGCTACATCTTGTAAAGAAGGGGAAGACAGTCTAAAAACCCCCTGAAATAACTGCTTAGCTTTGGCTGGATCGAAACTTCTCACTTGTTTTAAAAAAATAGGAGGCCCACACATTTGCTCAAATACACCCCCCCCCCGGTTTTGAAGTGACATCATCATCAACATTTCAGGGCACAGAGCCAAAATTTTCATTGCAACAGAAATCGCCAAGGTAACCTTTCCTTCCAGACAGAGTTCTATTATTTCCAAAAGCTTTTGTGGCATTAAGATGCCTAAATCGTGCAAACCCATCACCCACAACATCACAGTCCATCTGCTGACTCCTCCGGCTCCAATGAGTTCTGATTCTACAGCACAGGGCAATGGCAAGATTGGGAGTTGTGGGTCAGCCTACCGAGTGAGGCAGAAGCTTCTCACTACTACTGTAAGCTCTAAGGATGCTGTAGCCCACTCCAGGGAGGGGCCTGGCAAGTTCTGAAACTGCCTTAAGAAAAAAATCCAAAACAATTCCTTGAAGGTTTGGCAGCCACTTGCAACCTGACAAAAAAAGAGGGAGGAAGGAGGAAAGGAAATCTGTAGCACATGGCCCACCCCCTCCAAAGTTACCAGTTTCAACAGGCAGTCCCAGTACACAGAAAGAGGAAGAGGCTTCTCTCTCCGAACACTTACGAGACGTATGCAGGATAAGCGAACCCAATCAAGTTGCAAAGGAGGGACGCTCCATAACCGAACACCAGATAGATGGCTAGCGCGGCACCAATGGCTGAGAAAGAAAGCAGAAAGTCAGTCGGGGCGGAGAGGAGCTCTCCCTGAGCACACAATAAAGCAAAGGCTGAGTTATATAAAGATGGAAGTTTCCTTAAGGGCTGCTGAGGCGGGAAGGAAACGGATGAATTCCTTCCACGGGTCTCAACCCACAACCACCACAGCCCCCAACGTAAGCCTGGAGAACTGGGGCACCACATCCTGCCCGCTGTTTACCGTGAAGTTTAACCCTCATGGGGGTGGCGGGAGAAGCTAACCTGTGATACTGAAAGGGTACATGGCAGATCCGAGACACAAAGCGATACTTAGTTCAGCCCAGACACGTCAGCTAGTCAATTACCATCTTGTGGGAGTTTCTCTCTCTTTCTTCCCCTCCTCCTCCTCCCCCGAATTTCTCAGAAGGCACCAGTAATTTCCCTCCAAAGGCATCGAAAGTAGCGCTGGGGTTCCCCCTCCTATTCTGTCGGGGCACAGTAACATACAAAAATCTGGTGTGGTGGTTTTTTTTTTACCAACATGGCATAAGAGCAAGAGAGATGAAGCTGGAGGCGGGGGAATGAGCTGGACTGTTGGGGAATGAGCTGGACTGTTGTAACCTGAGACCAGCCCGTTTTACAGCCGCGGCTGCTGCTGGACATTCAATCCCAAGGGCTGAGACTCCCGCACCACCTCCTGCTCCCCCCCTCCTTGGACACAGTGCCTAATATGCGCCTTCTCCTGCCATAAATGTCGCCCAAGAGGGAGAGGGAGAGAGGCAGGTGCCGAGGCCCAGATTTTCCTCCTCCTCCTCTTCTTCTTCTTAATAATTTTTTTATTGGAAATTTTATTTACAACATAACACAACCCCCCACCCCCCAACACAGAAATCCACCCCCATCAGACACAACCATAACAAACAACAAGCATAGTGTACAACAATACAAACAACCAAATAAAAGACTTCCTTTTTCCTGTTTCTGGCATCCTTATTTACTTCTTAAAAGCTGTTTCCTTGATGGATAATTATTAAGATTTTCCTAATTAAAACTTAAATATCCATAGTCTCCTGCAGACATTAATCCAAACAAGTCCAGGTATGAATTTTAGGGCATTGTTTTGTGAATTATTCTCTGCATTTCCCCCATGCTTTTTGAAATTCTTGTCTAGTATGATCTCTAATTGCAATTAGAGGCCCAGAATCTCTTCGCCCCACTACCCAGGACCCCGGGCATCCTAGCGGGGGGGGGGGGGCGAAACGGAGCTTTCACTCCCATTATTGCGAAGCAAGCCAGGGTGGAGAATGCGTGGGGGGGGGGGACGACTGGATACTCCCTTATTATGCAAAGCGTCTGTTTCAGTGCTAAGAACATTTACGGGCTGCTTTGCATTTTGGCGTGGAGATGCCAGATGCAAACGCTTCAGACCAAACGAGAGGATTAAAAATAAATAAATGCAGGGCCGTCGGGGCCGTAACAAAACAAAGGGCTTCTTTCCACTCTCCCTTTCAGAAACAACCTCCAGTTTCATCGTTTGGGAGAACATCGCAGGATCACAATGGCCCTTGTGGACGTGATGTTTGGTTGTGGGTGGAGGACGGGGGAGAACAGCGCGGGTCGCAGGGGAGGTTTTGGAACAGAGGAGGGGAAAAAGAGAGACGGCACCACGGAGGAGAGACGCCGCTCCTTACCAATGGCGATGAAGGACCTGTTCACGCCAGTCCTGCTCTCGATCTTCTCCAGCACGGCCGTCAGGCAGTTCTTCTCGTGCAGGAACTTGTCGAACCTCTGCCTCATGGACGCGGTCATGGTGGCGGGACCCCTTCCCTCGGACAGAGGAGCCGGGAGAGAAAGAAAGCGGCTCTGGTCTCCTCCAGGCGCAATGCAAATGCAAAGCGCTTCTCAGCAGCTGGCGACGGACCCGGGCCTGCTTTGCTCGCGGAAGGGAAGGCGGAGAGACGTCAGGGGCGGCAGCAGCGGCATCATGGGGGGGCAACGTCAGCGCTAGCCCGGCCCTGAAGCCCGCCCTCCGCCTCCATTCTCTGCAAAGGAGCCACACCCAGGCACGGGGCTTTCGCGGGGAGCCCGGGTAGAATGACCCACGCAGAAAAGGCGCAGGAGACTAGCAGGGTTGGGCGTCGAAGGCTTTTTCCTTCCACAAACCCACACACCCCACCCTCCACGCATCGGCCTTTGCAAATTGAGGCCTCGTAAGAACGAGGGTGCAGGGGACTTGCTTATTTATAGCAGCTCGGTGTTTTCTGTCTTTTCTGCCAACGTGCATGAGAGAGAGAGAGACAGCACACAGCCGCACCCACGCGTTCACATTCAGCATAGACGTAAAGGACAAGGCTGCCTCCAGATTTTGGGAACTACAGTTCCCAGCAATCTTAAACCACAGCTCCTAAGATTGGGGCAGGGGAGCCAACTGGTTTAAATGTGTTTGAATGTGCGGTGTGCGTCAGGGGTGCCAACTTGAATACAGAATTGGGGGGGCAGGGGTAGCTGCCCCCCCCTCAAGTAAATGAAAAGAGTTAACTAACTGACCAATTGCAATGCAGATAACTTGGTTATCTGCCCTTGCCCCACATAAAGCCTTCTCTCCCACC
Organism: Podarcis vaucheri; assembly: GCF_965113315.1. Taxonomy (NCBI): domain Eukaryota; kingdom Metazoa; phylum Chordata; class Lepidosauria; order Squamata; family Lacertidae; genus Podarcis; species Podarcis vaucheri. The sequence goes on from NC_138749.1 coordinate 44,264,764, forward strand.
TAAAATAAATACTGGCTACGCCCATGGGAAGCGAGTAAGTCCCACCCTACATAATCGATCACATGCATGGCACATTCTATTTGAATGGCATTGTCCATCAACTTTGGGTGTGGCCTTCTCAAATATTTTATTTGGGGGTGGGTGAAGGGCCTAGGAATTGGATCATATGGTGTGCATGTCACCTCAGTCTCCCTGCCCCCCATTTAATTCACTGTCCCCTCTCTCCTCTTGCTTTAATATCCATCCCAATTAAGAATTATGGTCAACCTGAAAGCTTGACTGCTGTTTTATAATGTTTTAGTTTGACCAAGTAAAAGGTATTGACTGATTGTGCTTTCTCCCCCTTCCAGTACCTTTACTTTTAATGTATTATGTAAGGTACTGTATTTTACATAATACATTGGTTCTCATTGAAGGGTGCTGGTCATTTCTAAGGGATAAAGAAATTGTTTCTAGATCCACTCTTTCCTAGCCAGAAGAAAAGCTACAGTAAATAGTTCGTTGTCATCATCATAGACTTTTATTGCGCTAGATATAGGCCATGGCATCATTCGGAAAAATAACAAGAGGAAAAACTGCAATAACCATAAAAGCCATCAGGTACCACACATACAACATAAACCACAGTCACAACTACTAAGATCGTTTGTTGCATCAAATAGAATAGCAGAAGATTTTCTAGTAAAATGTGCCAAATTAAATATCCGAATCCCCTTTGCAGTTGACCGCTATTTTATCTAGCTCTTTCCTCCTGATCTTCTTAGCTGCCAACGCATAGAGTGCTACTTTATAAGTTACAAAGTCATCAGTATCGCTCAGTAAATAGTTAAGTTTACCCCCTTTATCCAGTTTCTTTTATAAGAAGATGGCCTTTTTAAGATCACCTGAAGTTGCAACTAGTTCCAGCTGTTCCACATCTAACTTGTCTGGCTGCTGAGTGGAGAGGGAATGATCCTGAGCTTACCTGCCTGCAGGCTCTCCTAGCTGCCATCTTCTGGTGAGCACCGTTGACTTGGACCCTGATTCTTCCCGTAAATAGGTAGGAAACACAGAATGCAACAGGGCAGTCTGTCATGTGTGCATTGTGGATTTTGGAGTATATGTTTTACAGGGACTGTTTGTGTGTCCCCTAGGACTCGTTCCAGTGGGTGTGCTGGTGACACGGGTCACCATGTTCTATCCCTTTTATGTTCTGTCCAATTCCCTTGCTTGATTTCCATTTCTGCTTCCAACAGACGTTGAGTATTCTGGGGCCACTGAACATGCTCAGTGGACTGATTTAGGGCATTTTTGCCCACTCGTCATTTTTGTCTAAAATATTTTTTCCACTTCTGCAACCCTTGGGATTCTCCTGGGCATGGTAATACCGTACTTTTCCGTGTATAAGGCGAGGGGTTTATTTACGTTAAAATAATGGTAAAAAATTGGGGGCGTCTTATACATGGGTAGTGCAGAGGGGTGACGGCGGATTGTTTCCTTCTGTGAGCAGTAGACTGTCACTGGCATTAGTGTGGGTGATTTCTTGCTGTGGCAATGGCTGCTGTTGATTGGCCACTGCTGCGGCTTTGGGCAGTCTATTGGTGGCTGCTGGCGGTGATCGGAAACACAATTGGAGGCTTCTGAATCATGTGCTATCGGAAGTGTTGGCCAGTCAGGTGAGCGTTTCCAGGCATCCCCCCCCAAAAAAAGCTCAACAGCTCTGGGCAATCTCCCCCCATTTTCTAAATTTTGAGTCCCCCATGGGACTAGTGCAATACATGGGGGCATGTTATACACAGAAAAATACTCCCTCTTGTTTCACAATAGGCCCATTTTATTTAAATGTCTGTTGGCACTCATCAGCTCACAATTAGAGAGGAGGATAGTACAGTGGTACCTCTAGTTACGAACTTAATTTGTTCCAGAGGTCCGTTCTTAACCTGAAACTGTTCTTAACTAGAGACGTGCTTTCGCTAATGGGGCCTTTTGCTGCAGCTGTGCCGCCGGCACACGACTTCCGTTCTCATCCTGGGGCAAAGTTCTCAACTCTGGGTAACTCTTCCAGGTTAGCAGAGTTTGTAACCTGAAGCGTTTGTAACCTGAGTCATTTGTAACTTGAGGTGTTTGTAACTCAGGGTACCACTGTAGTAGTTCCACAACCACACTTCCCTTTTAGTCATCTCTGGAGCTAAAGTTACAGAGTTGGGACTGCAGAGATACAAAGTAGGCCTAGATAAGAGATTGTTAGTTTGTGGATTATGCTGCATTCCTTTGCTCCCCAAACTTTATTTTCCACTGATTTCTTGTTATTTTGCAACGGGGAATGTAGGTATTTTATTCCCATAGGTTATACAGTGGAACCTCGGGTTAAGTACTTAATTAGTTCCGGAGGTCCATTCTTAACCAGAAACTGTTCTTAACCTGAAGCACCACTTTAGCTAATGGGGCCTCCTGCTCCCGCCGCGCCGCCACAGCACGATTTCTGTTCTTATCCTGAAGCAAAGTTCTTAACCTGAAGCACTATTTCTGGGTTAGCGGAGTCTGTAACCTGAAGCATATGTAACCTGAAGCATATGTAACCCGAGGTACCACTGTATTTGCTGAACTCAGTATAAGGCTTACCTATGTGCCATCCATTATTATTTATCCTCTGCAATTTTATGGAAGCATTTTAAGTACTGAAAGAAAAAGCGCTTCCTTGCAAGCATCCAGTAATACGCGACAAGTATACAGTGAGTCAGCTTTTGCAGTTGAAATGGTAGTGCTTATGTACAATCTGGAGTTTTTGGCATAAATGGATGGACTGATAGCAACTAAAGAGCTTGCTGATGCTGGCATTGTAAACCTTCAACAAGGGACATTACAGCATCGCTGCTGTGTGTTGGAAGTACATGTTGTGAGACAGCCGGTATTTGAAAGTTGACTGCCAGTGCCGTGTATTCCTATTCAGTGTCAAAACAAAAACGATAGTTGAAATCCCTGTGGTACGCACATAGTACTGTATGCACAGAGCATCAAATATAAATGCATAATTTGGCAGAATGACTCACTGCATCATGTGGTTTGGTTTTTTTTGGTCTTCTGTGATTCTGTGGGTTGGCCCATTTCTTTGTAGAGTTAGGATACTGGAACAAGAAGCAGAACATTATCAAGGTCTTACTTAGTATGCTGACAAGTTTTTTTTACTAGTTCTGTAACATGACATGCAAAACCTGGTGAAGAGCTCACTGTTTCCGTCTCCACTCGCCAGCTTAATTTCTACAAGTAAAGTTGCTCTGAAGTCATTTTTATACTTTTGATATGCCTTTAAGAGTGCTTTGCTCTCCTGCCTCGAACAGCTGTTGATGTTTATCTGTACTCAGTGAAAAGCTTTTGCAAATGCACCTGAGGTTAAAAACACTGGAGCAGGCAAGGCCCTTTTATTTCTGGTCTGTTGGAAACTTTCAGCTCAACTATTTCTATTATTACTTTCTATTATTCTCAGAATAAGGCTTACCGTATATTTCTCTACAGGCAGTGGCAAAGAGTGTTTTGGAATGTAGTGTGCCATTTTCCATAACTGTGTTCAAAAATATATATTAAAATTGGAGCAAGTGCAAAGTGGTATCTGATCAGGGATCAGCTTCCATGTATTTTCAAGTGGAGCTTGACACAGGTGTCCTTCACAATTGTGTGTGTGGTTTGTCACTGTATCCCTCTAAATGCAAAATCAAACAAGAAGCCACCCTTTGTAGGCAGGCAACCAATGAATGAAACTGTAAAGAAATAACAAGGTCAGTATTCAGACTAGTCACAGGGAATTGACAGTCCAGATAACCAATTCAAAATTTAACAACTTGAATGGCAAAAATGGGTTAATAAGCCTGCACCAAACAATTTAGCTGAGATTAGGACCATCTAACAGGGGCTATAGCTATTGCACCGTTATACAGTTTTTACTCATAAGCCATCTTTGAAAGATACTATCTTGAAGGGAGAGGGGCATATACATGAATAAGATAAAATAAATAGTTTAATACCAGCAAATACAGGTTGTTAGTGGGTTATTTTCAGGGGAACATGTGTGGTTTTGTTTTTAACAGGATGGGGAATACTGAAAACAGGTTTATTTACAATCTCATAGTTTGTAGTTTTCAGAGCCCTTGCCCCATCCTAGCCTTTTGTCTTTTTCTCAAAGGTCTGGCTATCCTTTGTTGTTGTTGTAGGCATTGTCTGAATGCTTTTATGTGGGAAGTCAGCTGAGAATGCTGTGCATAGAATGCAATGAACAAATATATATATATTGAACTGAATATATATATGCACTGAATATATATTGCACTGAAATGATGCATTTCTTGTGGGTTAGGGTTAAGGAAATGTGTCGCCCACAGCAGTTAATTAATTAATTATACCGCCCTTCATCTGAAGGTCACAAAAACCCATTCCCACGTTTTAGTTTAGTGTTTTGCAGATGAGCTCAGCATGGCTTACTTCTGAGTTGACTGCACTATTGAAGTCTCTCTTGTTTGAAAGTCTCCATAGTCTTAGATAAATCTAGACATTCAGTTAGCGAAAGGTGGAATAACAAGTTCCCTTTGATGACAAGAGGAGTATTAACAAGTTGCATGGTAAAACCACAATCATGAGTGTTCATAAAAGGCTGGCTGCTCATGCTGCCTGCGGGGTGGGGCTTTCTCTGTGGAGCCTCTCAGCAAAGGAAAACTGTACAGCCGCATATGACTAGCAGGCACATTTTTTACTACCCTTTAACCCAGGCAGAAATGGTTCAGTTTCTTTGGAGCGACAATAATAGTTTCGTAACACTTAGAGTGGCCCTCTATCCACTGGCTGCAAAACAAAAACACTGGGGAAAAGTAGTTAGATAAAATTGCTGTATTTTTTGGTGGCGATTCGGAGGTTTAACCTGAAATTAAGCTGTTGTTGTCTTTAGTAACTTCTCTCTTTTGGACAACAGATGTTGGCAAAGTGGATTTTAAAATGGCAAAACAATACAGTGGTACCTCGGGTTATATACACTTCAGGTTACACACTCTGCTAACCCAGAAATAGTGTTTCAGGTTAAGAACTTTGCTTCAGGATAAGAACAGAAATCGTGCTCCGGCAGCGTGATGGCAGCAGGAGGCCCCATTAGCTAGAGTGGTGCTTCAGGTTAAGAACAGTTTCAGGTTAAGAACAGACCTCCGGAACGAATTAAGTACTTAACCCGAGGTACCAGGTTAAGTATTAGAATTGAAGATGTCACAGAGACGCACAAGATGTGTTGTAATGCTCAGAAGCTTTGCAAAAAAATATTTTATTGATTTATGTTCCGTATTATATTATTAAAACTATTGCCTAACACAAGTTTGCCATGGCCTTTGTTTTGAACAATAAGCCTGTTAGCTTTTTTACTACCCTTTGAGTGATCTAGCTTTATATGCGGAGCTCTGGAAGTATCAGAAAACGCACTCGCATTATGGGGTAGGTTCAGCAAATGGGCTTCGATATTCTCACGCTATCTATCCTAGGCCTTAAGACGTGCGTGAAGTCGTAGAAATCCACGGAGCTGGAGGGGCCCAACCCCGCGCAGAATCGGGCTACAAATCTGACTCGTGTTCATATGGAGGGGCTGAGAATTACCCAAGAAGCTCAGATCACAAGCTGATAAGGAGCTGCCTGGTTTTGAGAAATTCTCACTTATCTACCCATATCCCCTGAGCATGTGCAGAGCGCGCAGAGTTCCTGAGCAACCCACATAAGCCGGAGTCGGGCAAGGGGGAAAGAGCTTCCAGGTTACGGGGTGTGACTGCCAGGCGGGTTTGAGCCTCGGCGGCTCTCATTTTGGAAATGACGCACGAAACGCACCTCGAAAGCTCCGCCCCCTATTTTTATTTTTTAAAAATCTGATTTATTTATTTATTTATTAACGCGGAGCTTTAACGTTTCTTTCGTTTCCCTGGGCGCTGAACCCTTCCTCTCCTTCCTCTTTCGTCGCCCCGCCCGTCGCTCACGGTAGTTCGCCGACTTGACTGGCTATCTCCGCTGTCCGTCTTGAGCAGCGGGCAAGCCGATTAGTCCATTCCTTTCCTTTCGCCGCGGCGGTTGGTTGAGAGAAGCAAGGGTCCTTGCCTTACCTCCCGCCCACCCCGCCGCCTCCTCGCGCCTCTCTTTTACTAGAGACAGAGAGACGATTGGCTCGCTGGCACCCTCTCCTCCTTCCTACGGGACGGAAACGGCGTAGTCCCGCCTCCAACCGCCTCGCCTCGTTTCGTTTCCCCTCCCGCTCGCTCGCTCGTCCCCCCCCCCCCACTTTTAAGGTCCGTCTCGCGCGGCGCTGAGGGCCCCGCGGAGTCGGGATGAGCCGCGCTGCTTCCCCATGGAGACCAAGCGGGCCGAGATTCCCAGCGGCGTCCTGGACGACCTGTGCAGGTATTAACGCCTCCGCCCCCACAAGCGGGGAGGGGAAGGGCCGGAGCGAGACCTCCCGGGGGTCAGCGGCGCCCGAAGCCCCTTCCTCCTCCTCTGGGAGCTGGCGGAGAGGCGGCCGCCCTTCAGGCGGGACCCGAGAGAGAGAGACCGCGTCGCCTTCCCTCAGTTAAAAGTCCCGCCAGGCTTAGAATCTCGCGGCGCAGAATTGCCCAGAAATTGGTGGTGCCGGTTAATTAGCTATAAGCCCAAGTGCCGGGGAGGGAGAGGGAGTCGTTGGTTGTATAGGCGGCTTTAAAGTGCGCGCGCTCTTACGACGCGTGTCTGTGTGCGAGACTATATATATACTATATATATATATTTGCTTTCGTAGACTATATATATATATATATATTTGCTTTCGTAGATTTTCACGGGTACAGGAATGCAGGTTTTGGTGTCTTCGGGTGTCTTCCCGTGTAAGAGTCGGGGTGTCTGGGCGACGTTTCGACGAGGTCTCACTCGTCATCTTCAGGCTGGTGCTTTCGGCTTCTTGTTACTGGAACAAGAAGCCGAAAGCACCAGCCTGAAGATGACGAGTGAGACCTCGTCGAAACGTCGCACAGACACCCCGACTGTTACACGGGAAGACACCCGAAGACACCAAAAGTTCCAGTAACAAGAAGCCGAAAGCACCAGCCTGAAGATGACGAGTGAGACCTCGTCGAAACGTCGCACAGACACCCCGACTCTTACACGGGAAGACACCCGAAGACACCAAAACCTGCATATATATATATGTATGTGTGTGTGTGTGTGTGTGTGTATACACACACACACACACACACACACACAATGCACAGATATATATATTGAACGTAGCACTGAAATGATGCATATTTTTGTGGATTAGGGTTAAGGAAATGTGTCGCCCACAACAGTTGATTGATTGATTGTTTGATTGATTGTTTGATTGATTGATTTTCTATACCGCCCTTCACCTGAAGATCACATACACACACAAAAACGTTCCCAAACTTTAAAATGGAAAGTTCATGCCGCTATGAAGTTATGAAATGAAAATTAGGTAGTCATTTTACAGCATAAGTCAGTATAGCTACTGTTTTTGAAGTAACATCCACAATGTGTTTTGACAATAGGTGGTTTTGTAAATAGTTTTGTTAGACTTTTGGTGCTATTGTATTGTACACATAGCATATCCAGTTTGATGGAATTATTATACCTCAGCATCTATAACTTTCATTTTAGCCTAGTTCCACCCTGTACGTCTTTTACAGTGTACTGTACAGTCATACCTCTGGTTGGGCAAACCCGGAGGTGTTCTATTGCACTTTGTGCATGCTCAGTAGCAGCGCTCTACTTACAGACTTTTCAGGTTGCGAATGGCACTCCGAAACAGATCACGTTTGTAAGTAGAGTTATCAGATTCCACCCTCATTTCCCCTTTTTGGGTCTGGTGTCAAAAGGAAACAAGCAGCTTTAAAACACCCAGATCTGGCATCTGGGCACTGCTTTCTACTGCTGCTGTTCAGACATAGTATGAGGGCAGTGCACATGTGCAGATCTCAACCACTACTGTTGTTGTTTTTTGTGGGGGGAATCCCTCTAAAAACAGAAACACAATTTTTGGATACTGTAGGAATCCAGGTTTGCCCCCATTTAGTGGATCTGTATGGAGGATAACGGTACTTGGTTTACCAACAGGATAGCAGTCAGAGGGAGAACTCATCCACAAAGTGTTGAAATGTAATGAGATGGTGTGGAAGGTGAGAGAGAAGGGTAGATAGGCAAGAGAGAATATCAAAGGGACTGCTGCTCTGGAAATGCTGCTTTTACCAAGTAGGGCTGCCAGCTTATTTACCAGTTTTGCTTCTGAACACACTGAAATGTGGAGAAAAAGTACCGTATTTTTCATCCCATAGGACGCTCCGTCCCATAGGACTCACCTAGTTTTTTTGGGGGGGGGGGAAATAAAGGAATTTCCCCCCTTTATTTCGCCCCCCAAAGCAGGTCGGGGAAACCGAACCAGGTTGAGGAACAGCGGGATGGCGGCGCTGTGCCTCCCTGCTGTCCCCCGAGCTTGTGGGGCTGGCCCATGTCTGCCCAGCGCGAGGGGCGCTCTGCATCAGGGCACCCCGCCCGCCAGGCGGCAGGCTGCTATCTGCAGTGTGGGGAGCCCTGCGGGGAACTACTGCAAGGCTCCCCACGCTGCGGATGTCTGCCGGGCGCGGGGGGCGCTCTGCTTCAGGGCGCCCCTCGCGCTGGGCGGCAGGCTGCTATCCGCAGCATGGGGAGCCTTGCGGGGAACTCCTGCAAGGCTCCCCACGCTGCGGATGTCTGCCGGGTGCAGGGGGTGCTCTGCTTCAGGGTGCCCCTCGCGCTGGGCAGCAGGCTGCTATCCGCAGTGTGGGGAGCTTTGCGGGGAACTCCTGCAAGGCTCCCCACGCTGCGGATGTCTGCCGGGCGCGGGGGGGCGCTCTGCTTCAGGGTGCCCCTCGCACTGGGCGGCAGGCTGCTATCCGCAGCCTAGACATCCCTGCGGGACCTCCCGTAGGGCTGCCTAGGCTGCGGATGTGTTCCTGAAGCCTGGAGAGCGAGAGGGGTCGGTGCGCACCGACCCCTCTCGCTCTCCAAGCTTCAGCAAAAGCCTGCATTCGCCCCATAGGACGCACCCAGATTTCCCCTTCATTTTTGGAGGGGAAAAAGTGCGTCCTATAGGGCGAAAAATACGGTAGATAATGCTTTTCACATCATTTTGCTTTCATACCACTTAATGTTTGCATGTTAAGGCAATGTCAAAGGGAGAGAAGCCAGTAAAATATGTCAGCTGTTCCTCCTCATCTTGGCATGTGCCTGTAAATGTATTCTGTGCTCCCAGCCTGGTATTTCCCAGCAAATTTATTGAGTTCTTGCTATCCAGAAGAATGCTCAACCATCCAGGATCAGTTATTAAATTCCAGAATTAACATCTTTGCTAACCCCTATCTGTTGTACAATAATGATTTCTCAATGATCTAATATTATTAAGTGAGATGAGAAGCCCCAGGCATGCAAAAAATATGGCAATTGTTGTCAGATTGAACCTGTTAGATGAGATAAAAGGGTGTTAAATGATGCTTAGACTTCATAAATTTGGGGTTCTTCTTCCTAAGGTGGGTACACCAGTTTCAGTCTAAAATACTTTCTCCCTTATTTGAGATAGGAAACTGAGCTTGAGAAAATAGGGCATGTCAGAAGGAACTCTGTACAAACTATGCCATACCTAGTCCTTACCTTACCCATAGAGTTGCAATGAACAGTGTCATGAGGGTTGCAGGGTAAAAACAAAAAAAAAATCCTTCCAGTAGCACCTTAAAGACCAACTAAGTTAGTTCTTGGTATGAGCTTTCGTGTGCATGCACACTTCTTCAGATACGTGCGCATGCACACTTCTTCAGGTATCTGAAGAAGTGTGCATGCACACGAAAGCTCATACCAAGAACTAACTTAGTTGGTCTTTAAGGTGCTACTGGAAGGAATTTTTTTATTTTGACTATGACAGACCAACACGGCTACCTATCTGTAACTGGAACCAGGGTAAAAACAGTTACTCTGTGTAAGTAAGAAGTCCAGCCATGAAACAAATCAACAGATTCATGTCAGACTTTGATGTGGTGGCCAATTTGAATGATTTTATCCTGGCTTTTTAAACCGGGACCATTGCTAGGGCAAAAGGAGGAGGAGAGGAAGGGGAAATCCTATTGTGTCCAGGGGCATGCATGATGTTGGATCTCACTCAAAGTATGCCTTTAGCTTCAGAATAGTGGTGGGGTTTTTTTGCTTATTCATATTTAATTGATTAAAACTCATAGTTAATAAAATATTGAATCAAATTAATAACATGAAAGTCCATTTATAACCAATCCAGTTGTTACAGAACTCACTATGAGTTTTTGACCTTAAATCAACTTGTTGCTGGATAATACTGCAACATGAAACTCACCTGGTTTTTGGTCAAAATGAAAACAGCTCCCAAAAAGTCCTTTCTCTTCGCTTGGTTTAAGTTGTAGGAAGAAATACAAATAAAATTAACCAACAAATTTAAAATATTTATTTGCATCCCCAAAGTGTTTTCGTTAAAACACTAAAATCTGATATAAAAATACCAATCCAGCAACTTTTCTGAGAAAATATGCACTCAACTGAGGCTACAGCTTTTATTTGATAATAAAACTAGAATTATGTATCTCACAAAGAGCCTTTCTTCATCCACCTAGTATGTATGTGAGCTTCAAACATTAAATGCTCTCTGCTTCAGCTACCTATTACACACAAAGTAAGAACCATACTGGCCAGAAGCAAGGCTTTTACACAAGTAATGCAAGCCTGTTGAACGTCTTCACTCAGATGCCTATACAGTGGTACCTCAGGTTACATACGCTTCAGATTACAGACTCCGCTAACCCAGAAATAATACCTCGGCTTAAGAACTTTGCTTCAGGGTGAGAACAGAAATTGTGCTCCGGTGGTGCGGCAGCAGTGGGAGGCCCCATTAGCTAAAGTGGTGCTTCAGGTTAAGAACAGTTTCAGGTTAAGAACGTACCTCCGGAACGAATTAAGTACTTAACCAGAAGTACCACTGTACTAGCTTTTAGGAGGGTTTGCAAGGCACTTCTTTTTCATTTGGCCTTAGTCCATTAGCTTTTGTTGCTAGATTTATCTTAGTCTTGCATTGCATTTTTATCTTTTATTAGCAGTCATTGTAATACACGTTAAGTTATGAGAAGGCAGTATACAAGTGTATTAAGTAAAATAAAAAAATATGTATTGTCAAATATTACAAACATCCTGACAATTCCTGCATTTTTATAACCCCTTCAAAGCTTTCAAGTGAAGTTCATGGCGGTGGTGCTGAATCATGGAGAGCTGAAAGCATTTGAAGGTCCTATGTAAACCATAGTATTTACTCATATGCATGAAGCTTAAGGATTCTAATCTCATGGTGGCTGATGGGAGTTTGTCACTAAAATGTCCCAGATCTTGAATACATGTCTTGAAATTTATGTGTGGCTTCTTTTCAAATATGTGTGGTCCTTTTCAAATAAAACGTTTTGACTTTGCGCTTGCTGTTTTTGTAATTTAGGAGTTCTTTGTGCTTCAGATGTTTCAGTGACTGGTTCATAAAATTATTTTTCCCCTCCCTACAGTCGATTTATTCTGCACATTCCCAGTGAGGAACGGGACAATGCCATTCGAGTGTGTTTTCAGATTGAGCTTGCCCATTGGTTTTACTTGGATTTCTACATGCAGAACACACCAGGATTACCTCAGTGTGGGATAAGAGATTTTGCTAAAGCTGATATCCTTTCTGTATTACTGTGTCTTTTTGTAGTCTGGTGAACTATGTGTGGTGAAACTGTGTTCATGAGTGCCATCCAGGAAGCTGCCTCATACTGAGAACAGACTATTATTCTTATTTGCCCATTTAGCTCACTGTTGTCTACACTGACTGGCAGCTGCTCTCCAGAGTTTCAGATAAAAGTATTTCTCAGCCCTACCTAGAGATGTCAGGTGCCCTGGCAATTTACCTGTGTCAGGAGACACTTGAGAGTAACCTCTTTTGGAATCATTCTGATTACCGTATTTTTTGCTCTATAAGACTTACCGTATTTTTCGCCCCATAAGACGCACCGGCCCATAAGACGCACCTTGTTTTTTGGGGGGGAAATAAAGGGGAAAAAAATTATTTCCCCCCCAGGTGCGCTGCGCTACACCAGGAGCTTGGGGCGTGCAGAGCTCAGCGCGCCCCAAGCTTCTGCGTGCCGGCAAGGTCTCCGCTAGCGTGGGAGAGCCGGGCGCCTCTCCCAGGGCTAGCGGACCCCTGCGCTAATCCAGAAGCTTGGGGCGAGCTGAGGTCAGCGTGCCCCAAGCTTCTGCGTGCTGGCAAGCAGTCCGCTAGCCCTGGGAGAGCCGCGGGGCTCTCCCAGGGCTAGCGGACCCCTGCGCTACACCAGAAGCTTGGGGCGTGCTGAGCTCCCAACTAGGTGGGACCTCCTGCCGGGTGCGCGAGGCTTGCAGACACTCGCCCGAAGCAGGGAGAGCCCTCCCAGGGCTCCCCGTGCTTCGGGCGACAGGCTGCCGCCCCAAGCCTCGCGCACCCGGTGGGACCTCCTGCCGGGTGCGCGAGGCTTGCAGACACTCACCCGAAGCAGGGAGAGCCCTCCCAGGGCTCCCCGTGCTTCGGGCGACAGGCTGCCGCCCCAAGCCTCCCGCACCCGGTGGGACCTCCTGCCGGGTGCGCGAGGCTTGCAGACACTCGCCCGAAGCAGGGGGAGCCCTCCCAGGGCTCCCCGTGCTTCGGGCAACAGGCTGCCGCCCCAAGCCTCGCGCACCCGGTGGGACCTCCTGCCGGGTGCGCGAGGCTTGCAGACACTCGCCCGAAGCAGGGAGAGCCCTCCGGAGGGCTCCCCCTGCTTCGGGCGGCAGGCTGCCGCCCCAAGCCTCGCGCACCCGGTGGGACCTCCTGCCGGGCGCGCGAGGCTTGCAGGCATTCGCCCCATAAGACGCACCCCGATTTCCCCTTCATTTTTGGAGGGGAAAAAGTGCGTCTTATGGGGCGAAAAATACGGTACTTTTTCCCTCCTAAAAAGTAAGGGGAAATGTGTGTGCGTCTTATGGAGCGAATGCAGGCTGCGCAGCTATCACAGAAGCCAGAACAGCAAGAGGGATTGCTGCTTTCATTGCGCAGCAATCCCTCTTGCTGTTCTGGCTTCTGAGATTCAGAATATTTTTTTTCTTGTTTTCCTCCTCCAAAAACTAGTTGCGTCTTATGGTCTGGTGCGTCTTATAGAGCGAAAAATACGGTAGGTTTTAGGGCAAGGGATCTCCAGAATTGGAATTTATGAAGTTCTTCACATTAACCACTGCTGCACGTATTTATGTGTGCTTTCTGTTACTTTTTTTTTAAAAAAATGTGCTTATTACACAATTTCTATGTGTTTGGAGGTGGGAATGGCACAGAATTTCACTCATTGTTAATGTAGAGTGGGCTATCCTTTCTACAGAAATGAATGGGGAAATTGGTTTGTGCAGGAGTGCCCTTTGTTGGAATGCATGCATGCACAGCTCTGGCCTGGAGGCATTACAAGTAGATTCTGTTGATTTTTGTGGTTCCTCTTGCTATGTAATGAATGCATGTAAAACTGGAAAACGCCAATCATCAGCTCATGCTTTTTCTGGGGCTGGGGTAGCATGCATTTTAAAATTACTTTAAGCTGTTGTTTCTCACCTGCCTGGCCACAGCCGATTATTAGGCTTCTTACTGCTGCATGCCAGACTCTTAGGCAGAGACTTTTAAAAAGAAGTGCTATGATTTATATACTACTTTTAGACTGCAAAATTCACAGAGTGGTTGAAGCTATAATGTTAAAACCCATTTATAGGACAGGCTAAGTGTGCTTCTGGGGCGTACGGTACTCTCAGCAGCACCCGATCTGAGGAACGCAGTTGCCTTGCAGGGAAATATGATAGAGCAGAACCCTCCCAACCCACAGAGACAATCCAGACGGAATATTCCTGTCTATCAAGGTCATCAAGAAGGGAAACAAGAAGGCCATCAAGAAGGGAAACAAGGCAGTTTTCTGACCCCAAAGCTGACTGAGATTAATCTGTAACCAAGAGAGTGCTGGTGGACTGTTTGGCCACTGTGATAACAGAACAGTAGACTAGATGGGCCTTTTGCCTGACAGGATTCAGTGATGATTTCTCGAACTGGGCCTCACGACTGCCCCTTCAGGGCATCAGGAACACATCCTACCCTAAAGGACACTGGCCAGCTTGTACTGCTAGCTCATTGATCTGTAAATTTAGCCATGCCATGTATCTGACCCATTCCCCTTTCATAGCTTAGGTTGTGTAGTTTTAAAGACTAATGCCCTGATTGCCAGTTTACAGATATATAGCTCTAAGGTGGTGGGGGTGGTGAAATACGTGTTTCAAATAGGTGCTTCAGACTATGAAAGCATCCCTATGCAAACTTAAAGTACCTCAAGATTCTTCACAGGCAACAAGGCAAGTGACTTAACATATCAGGTCCGTCCCCCGTCCCCCCAATTATTCCCATGGCAGTTCTTAAGAAAAACCAACCCACTGGTGTTAAAGCTCAGTGGTGTGAAGGTTCCCTCATTAATGTCAGTGATTATGATTTGCTGGAAAGAAAGAAAGAAAGAAAGAAAGAAAGAAAGAAAGAAAGAAAGAAAGAAAGGAAACATGATTTGAGGAGTGAAAACGTGTGTCCTGGTCCAGTGAATTTCCTTGACTTCCTATACTTTTCAGTCATTGTCCTTTTTTACTGCCTCAAGGTGAAGATGTGCAGAGGGTTTTAGATGAATGGAAAGAGTACAAAATGGGAGTGCCAACCTATGGTGCCATTATTCTCGATGAGAGCCTTGAAAATGTAAGTGTGAAACTGATCTGAAGGATTTCTTTTTATGTCTTGGAAAATGGAATTAATATTGATTTAGATTTTAACATTAAAATCATTAGATGTGACTTATTTCAAAACCTCCTAAACGATACCTTTTAATGTAAATACTAGTTTTACAATTGAATAATATATATCGTTTGAGATTCTTTCCCTCACTGTAAGAAAAGAATGTGTGCTGGATTTTCTTCCTTCTCAACCATTTATTTTGGTGTATCGTTCTTGTAAATAAGAAACTTTCCCAATCCCACTGGTGCTTAACACAATTTTATGCCCTCCAACTACTTCTCTTCTTCTAAGTGCTTAATTATGTCTTGAATTTACTTCTTAAATTTTGCAGGTGCTGCTGGTCCAGGGTTATTTAGCAAAATCTGGCTGGGGATTTCCAAAAGGGAAAGTGAATAAAGAGGAAGCTCCACACGACTGTGCTGCTAGAGAGGTGACTGAGTTGCTTTTATGCTCAAAACGATGTCTCTGACATTTTCCCATGTGCCTCAAGTGCATGTACCATATTAGTGTTTCTCTATCAGGTGGTGATTTTTCTGTCCCCTGATATATGACAAACGTGGATATAACTTTTTACGTTGTTGTTGCTGCCATTCCTATGCATTCATTGACATTCAGTCCAATAATATTGTACACAGTTATGTAAGAATTACTTTAAAGAAGAGGTATTAATGCTGTTTATATATTGGTCATACTTTGTACCAAGTGGCATAAGATAGGGAAACTGGTTGTTGTAGGGCAAGGCTTGCTTTATGGACAGCCTGCTTGATTGCTTTTCCTGCTATGTAACCAGTTTCCCTTTCTCAACATAAAATAAAAACTGTTGTGCTTTTCTGGTGAAGGACAAAGTAAACATACAGGATCGCAATGCATGTCATCTTGAGTAACTTCCCCCCAATGGGTTTTTGAGTTGCTTGCTGTCATTTTTAGTACTGCAAGTGAGAGACAACAGAGGGAATTCTATAATCCCCTACCTGGATAAATATTCTCTGGAATTAATATGAAGCATGAAAAGTATGAAAAGTATTTTAAATTCATAGATGACATTATCTGTGTTAAGATTTTCTATATAGCCAATGTAATAAATAGGTTATAGTTCTTCTCTTGATTAAAGTTGGATGACGTTATAGGTAACTCACAGCTTTCGTGCTTTTAACATGTGTAATTTCAACTTTCCTGACCCAACTAGTGCCGTATGAGTCTTACCCCCTAGCTCACCTCACCCCAAGCAAGGCAGAGAGCTTTTAAGATCTCACAGGATACTCCAAAAGCCTGAAAACAAGGCAGAGAGCTTAGAAGCTCTTTTTGTGCAGGGTTTTCCCAGTGATCATGAAGGGTATGACCTAGAACATATTCAGTGCTTTCCTACACACTTGAAGAGAAGGTGGCTGTGAACAAACTGTCTTTCAAGGATGCTTGTTTGCTAGCATTGATTTCATAGCGGAAACCCTGATGAGCTTCTAAGGATGTACAGGATTCCCAGAAACAGTTTAAAAACTGCTAAAGGGGATAGCATTAACAATAGTGGATGATTCAGAGAAAAAGATTTCCAGCTACTGGAAGCATCAAATTTCTCTAAATTGTGTCTTGTATTGAGAAAATGCTTTGAGATGCATGCATATAAAGCAGTGTAGAAATATCTGTAATAAATAGTATGCTAAAATTTTGGGCTCTTCAGTATATTTATAAGATGTGCAATTACCCTATTATAAAGTTTTTTATTTGTCAAAACTTGCTGTAGAGATTGTTAAATATTTTTGGAGAGGTTTGCATTGTATGTTTGATTTTTAAGAGAATCTCATATATTTTTTTAAAGCTGTAGTGAAGAGCTTGTATTTTCACTCACATATAGTTCCCCAAGTGAAAAGTATTAGTCAACTTTTTCATTACTTTGAACTATAAAGTGAAATAATTAGTTGCTCAGCAGCTAAAATGCAAATGCAATTTTTTACTCTGGCCTGTGTATTTTCAGGTATTTGAAGAAACTGGTTTTGATATAAAAGATTACATCAATAAAGATGACTATATTGAATTGCGAATAAATGATCAGCTGGCACGCTTGTACATCATTCCAGGAATTCCAAAGGACACAAAATTTAATCCCAAAACAAGGAGAGAGATTCGGGTAAATAGACTTACATGCGTGTGTTTTTTGTAAGGTCTGATCAAATTATTGGGTATTGAGAAAATAATGATTTATGCAGGACTAAAGCAGTGGTCAAATGTTCTAAGGAGTCCTTCTCTAGTGCACCGTTCTGGTATGCAGGACACCAGCATCATATTGTTGTCTTGTTTGTTAGAGTCACATGGAAGTATTCATTTTGAAACATCTAAATGCTGTTTTCTCATGATATATTACTTGTATGCTCCATTTTTTACTTTCATTGCCCATTGGGCCTACTTTCATGAAGTCCAAGCCCTGGGGTTGGGGGGGGGAGAGAAACCTGATTCCATAGGCACTTAGCACATTTTGAAAACTGTAGACAAAGAACATAGAAGAGGGTCAAGGCAACATGCATATTAGGGGTGATCTGCAGTCTAAATGGTCTGGTTTGCACATTACACTAAACCACGGGCTGGCATTATGTGTGAACCAAGCCTTTCAGCTTAACTTTTATTACCTAAGGATAAAGGTTGCCAGTTAAACAAGTTTTGTAGTTGGTTTATAAACCTTAGTTAGCAATTATCATAACTTAGTGTTATGTGTAAATCTGGATGTCCTTAACCATGGTTAAGATGCCTTCATGGTCCAAAAACTACAGAACCCTGGGTGAAGTGTGGCAACAAAATCATGACTGCTCTTAAGGCTTAGCTGCTCTCTATTCTGTGATGTACTAAACCAAAGTTTATCTGCCAGACACCTCAGCTTTAACCATGGCTTACTAATTATGGTTAACATTATCTACAGTTAACACTAATCATGGTTTAGTGTTATGTTTGAACCAGATCAACATCTAGGAAGAAATTGCAGTACATTGAGTGTTTTTTTGCAGTTGAGGGGGGATATTCTGAGTTTTCTGTTTTTGGTGAGTGTTCAACATATAGAACTGAATTTTAATCAGTGATTTTCTAGAGATAGCAAAGAATGCTGTTTTCTGACTAGGTGCAATGTTATTTCAGATTCTTATCCCTGTCCATTATTTATGTGTAATATAAGGAATCTCTTTTCTGTGTTTCAGAACATTGAATGGTTCTCAATTGACAAATTGCCTTGCCATAGAAATGATATGACTCCGAAGTCCAAGTTGGGTTTGGCACCTAACAAGTTTTTCATGGCCATTCCCTTCATCAGGTGTGTTCAGGACGAGAGAGAAAAACAGTCCTTTATATTTCACTTCTGTGTTGAGGAAATTTTTATTTTTGTGTTCTAAAATTTGCCCTAAGAAGCTGGATGTTGCTGACCCAATATTACCTTCTCCACAGACCACTGAGAGACTGGCTTTCTCGACGGTATGGAGATTCTTCTGATAGTGACAATGGATTCTCATCAACTAGTAGTAGCACACCACCTAAACCCAACATGGAAAAAATGAGGTAACAAACTAGCTCAACTTGAAATCTACCAGTAACCTTATAGCCATTATATATAATTTTAATGAAATAAGTGATATTTCCTTGTGCAGATGAAACATTCTCTCCCTTTTGGCCCCTAAATCTGTTCTGGGGTTCCCCCAACCCTCTGAAGTCAATTTGGGATTGGTGTGGGGCATGTATAGAGGAGCAGAAGGAGGAACTCCCATTGGGATTTTTGAGTGGGATTTGTTCCATTTGTGCATTATTTTTTAAAAATACATAAAAAATTTATAGATTTTCCAATATTGTTCTAATAGCAGCTTCATTATAACAATACCAATTTTATCCAATTAATACAATTACTAATGCCAGTTATTCAACTGTCAAATTATATGATTTAATTAAACTGGCCCCCTTGCATGCTAGAGTTGATGAGTTGATTCTTCTTTTTTTCTGCGTTCCAAAATTTTAATAATTTCCATTCAGCTATAATAATCCCCTGTACAACAGCTACAATCTTGTGATTTCTATTTGTGTTGGTATAATCGATAATTTATTAAGTTCAAGTGAGGAACTTTAGCTGTAATCCTTATTCTTTCCTGTGTGTGACAGTTTTCTTCTTGATGTTTTCCCATCCATATATGGTGTTGTAGCCTTCATTCCTGTTGATGGTCCCCTTCATACCCCAGAAGAAGCTGTTATCTCACAGTTTCCAAAAGTCGCTGCATCACTTCATCCCGTGAATCGGCTTCTAGTAAACAAGTCATCTTCACCATTTTTCCAGCCTAGGAAGAATGGTCTGAACCCAGACTGCAGATGGTTAATCCAAAAACTTCTATTCCCGCAGCTGGTAGACTCCTTTGCTCCCTACTGCTGATTTATGGCCAATTATCTCAAATACATTCCTTTGGATAATGGAGGTTAGGGAGGATTTTGCTCTATGTTTCAAAGCATAGCATTTCTCTCCCCTGCCTTCCCTCTGTTCCTTTCTCTCACACACGCAGGTCCTATTTTGTTAAATTCCATGTTATATTCCAATTTCTTGTTTCCTCACTTGTGCAGATATTTTTAATAAAACTTGCATTCCCAGGGAGGGTTGCCGTATCATAAATGTAGAGAAAAACTTTAAAGAAGCAGACTGTGGGCTCCCCTCCCTCCGTTCTCTCTTTCACCAAATGAAATCTCTTAGTCCAAACCTTTTACATCCTTGTAGCTGGGTTGTTTTTGCAGTTTCTTGTCTCATCGTCTGGCACGCGCCTGTAGTTTACTCCAATTAGAATCCAATTAACAGGATAACCCGTGCTTCCAGGAACGGGATGGGGGGGGGGGTCACGGCAGCCAGAGTGCTCCATGCACCCAGTGCCTTTGCCTGCCCTCTCATTCCATGGGGAAGCAAGTGACAGACCAAGAGCCTGGTACCTCTTTCAACCAAAGAGAAATGCAGATAATGAAATTCCCCCAGCTTTATTTGTGTTGGGAGAGAGTCCATTTCTGGTGCACTGGAAACAGGAAGCCGCCATTTGTGCAATTATTTAGTTGAATACCACCCCAAGCATTGTCCATAACACCTAAATGGAGCGAAAGAATGATGGAATGTTCTATTAATAATGTTCTATTTTACAGAAATGTTAACCAGTATAGATGTTAGAGGAAAAAAGACTTGCAGTACAATCCCATACATTTTTAGCTCAATGTAAAACCTATTACAGTGGTACCTCTGGTTATGAACTTAATTCGTTCCGAAGGTCCGTTCTTAACCTGAAACCGTTCTTAACATGAGGCGCACTTTTGCTAATGGGGCCTCCTGCTGCTGCTGCCTGACTACTGCTCGCATCCCGGGGCAAAGTTCGCAACCAGGAGCATCTACTTCTGGGTTAGCAGAGCTCGTTACCCAAAGCGTTCATAAGGAGGACATATGTAACCCGAGGTTCCACTGTATATGCAAAGGGCTTATTCTCAGGGAAAGTGTATGTGGATGCTGAGAGTACATAATTATCATCATTAGCATTATCAACAGCAGTGGTATTAATACATTTGGCATCTATGTAAGTGGTACTTTAATTAGAACAGATTTGGCTGGTCCTTTCCCTGGAGGACTTACAGTCTAAACATAAGCAGAAGGAAGAAAATGGAGGAAGGGGTAAACAGTGCCATTATTTCAATATTTCAGCCTAGTTACAGTAGGGTATCAGGACTAGGGAATTGTTCCAAAGACCCTCCAGAAAAGTTTTGAGGAAGGTTTTGAAGGGAGCAAGTGAGGCATAAGGAATAGCAAGGGCAGAGTCATTTCAGGGGACAGGAGATTTCTGGACCACTGAGCAGTGTGGATCAAGAAGAGTGAAAGGATGTGTTGGGCTGTTAAGACAGAAGGACTACGTAGTTGTATGGCTATAGGACTGCAGTCTTTCCAACCTAAATTAGGAATGGTTATAGCTTGTTGCTTGGCAAGACATCAGTGAAAGTCTTTGAAAGCAGCAAATTCTTGAGTTGCGTACCAATAATTAGGGGCAACTGAACAGGTGTTTGGTAAACTGACATATGAAATGTAGCAGCCTTCAGAATTCTGAATCAAATGGCAGTCTACAAATCAAACAGGATCACAGGCAAGTTCACCTACAGTTCATTGCAAGTGCTGAATATGTATGAATGTGTAGTAGTTTAAAATACTGCCAGGTACTGCTGTTTGCTTGTATCGTGGGTATTCAATAAATGCATTGAACTGCAGGAAAATGTTATTCAGTGATGTGGCGTTTTGGTTCACTGGCCCTTTCTTTTCCCCTGGGACACAAATTTAACAAACAATGTTTACATGCAGGCTTTACAGTTCCATATTGGAAAGAGACCTCTGCAATAAATCTCATATTGTCTTTTCTTTAAACCACCACTTGGTTCCAGACATATGAGAATGGACACTTTTGTATGGACAGTGGAGCAATGTGTCTGCCGCTGTCATGTTTCTGTGATTTGCTGATGATGTGGCAAAATAATGTAATGCACATAATGGTAAAATTTCCACAAGCCTAACTTGATCACACCTTTGTAGAGATGAAAAGATTGTGGAATTGGCCACACATGCCCCAGGACCTGCTGGTGAAGGGCAGGTAATAAATTGAATAATATACTCTGCATCTCTCATTACTTGGTATGTACTGTAGTTGACATCTCTACTGGTCCACCATGTGTGTAGAATTGCAAGCATGTAAATGATCAGTGAACCCTTAGTTGCTCCAGTGCCATTGGCATCATTTGATGAGTGCTGCTCAATGAAATTTTCCTAGTGCGGTGGTGTTTTTTTTTCTGTTAATTGCTATCAAGGCAGGTGACCCCCCGCCCAGCACCATATTGTACCTTGTCACTATAAGCATTGACAAGCAATGAATCTGAGTGGACTGAGAATCATGCATTTGTCAACAGCAATCGCCACTTTGCAGTGTCTTTGAAACAAGCAGTAATTCCCTAAAGAGGAAATCTATAACATACTGTCGCAATCGTTAATTGGCAAATATAGTCTCATGTAGGGAATACCTAAGCAGTTCGAGTTAAAGCTGTTGTGATCATAATCTGCTGTTGATCTTTTCTAAACAAGCCCCCTGCTCCCCCCTTTTTTTGATGGATTAGATCCAAACTCCATTATAGCCAGCCAGTGGTTACAGATGGTCCTTCAGGAGACCAGTGGACGAAACAAAGGCAGTTGCAGCAACAGAAGCCATATAACAATCATTTTGAGACGTCTGATGCGTTAAAACTAAAGGTGAGTTTCTTTTTAATACATTTTTGTGCTAGCTCAAATTCTGTGAAACTTTGTTTTCTGTGTACATGAGGCATTTTAACTTTCAAACTTCACAAGCTTGTGTCTTAAGGGAATAAGACTGTATATATTACGGTAATCGGAGAATTACTAAGCATATGCACAGTACTTTAATCATCTGCAATATAGTTATCAAATTCCATTCAGTTTAATATATGCATAAGCATACAGGATGTGGCCATGGATTTTTAACTTCAGTTCCTTCTTTTTCTTTGTGTGGTGGTTTGCTCAGAACCCACGTAGCAATGGTAGAAAGCAATACCAAGACACTCCCAATCAAAAGAAGAAAACTAACGGAGTGCAAAGTCAGCCAGCTAAACAGAACCAAACTTTGGTAAGTTGTTTAATGGTAAATAAGTGTAAAGAACATTGAATGATCAGCATTGCTGTAGAATCACAGAGGGTATCAAGAAGATTGCAGTGATAGTTGGAGCTGCAGGTGCCCTCACAGTGCCCTCACGCTGAGACAGGCTGTGGACAGATAAAATGTTGGCTTGGACACTGTCAGCTTCTGGGCTTTTGCTGCTCTTGATACCTGTCCCAGATTTTGGCTGGGTTTAAAAAGGAAGTGGGGAAGGGTCCTCTCGTAACTTTATTTGGATTTGCCCAGAAGTAGTTGAGAAGAATCTGTTGTGCTTCCTATTGGTAAACTGCCACTCAAAAGTAATCCTGGGAAGGATAGCTAAAGTAGTAACGGATTCATGTGTGGCTCAGTTAGCTAGAAAAGAATGCAAAGTAAAGGGGTTAGAGCTTGCAGTATGAGTTGCCACAGGACATACATATGCTTTCAGATTTCTGTATGTGGTGAAAGACCATTGGGTTGTGGTAACCTTCCATGAAGTTAGTTTGGCCTGCAAAAGAGATTCTTCTTTGTAGCTTTCAAGGTATAGCAACCTAATTCTGCATTTTTTAATATATCTACGTGGTAAGAGGCATCTCTTCTGCACTCTTCATCCATTGCCAGATACATTTAAAACAAAACTCAAAACTAATACAAAACCCAAACTCATACAGTTATCTTCTTAACCAGAAATGTGAAAAGAAGTTACACCCCAGGAGGCTTCAAGATAATTTTGAAACAGGTAAGTATGCGTATGCTACATTCTGAAGTTAGCACTTTTGCTGGTTATTTTTCACTGTGCATTGTATCTTAAGCAACACATGACACCCTGGTTCAGATGTCAGGCTCTCAAGCCACTTAACCATGGTATATAGAACCAGGCACTAGCCATGAGTGCAGCTGTGCTTGCTAACCAGGATACAATACATGCTGGTTTCATATCTTAGTTGGCAACTAGGGAACTTCCCCCCCACCAAGAACTGCATTTCCTTTGGGGTCATGTTTTAAGGGATGGTTGCTGGTAGTGGACCTAGCCAGAGTCACCCACCTTTGTAGTGGTGATCTTGAGAGTCTCTTCCCCAACCCACTCTCACTCATACACACATACAGCCAGTCCTCCCTCTCACGCATACACCCACCCATCCACAAACACTTCCCTAGTGTTAATTATTAACTGGGGGGTAGGACACTCCCCCCCACCCTTTATACTGTCTACACATTTTCTCCACTTCATTATGATAAATCCTAACCCTTTGTGGGGGAAGGGGGGAATTCTCATGCAGCTGCCAAGGGAAGATCTAACCCTTCCCATGTACTGCAATTGCAGTGAACCCCCGCACCACAAATGTGGCATTTATTTATTTATTTATTTATTTAAAAGCCTCCCATTGTACCTATCACACTGAAGCCCTACACCGCAAACCGCAGAAAAAATAGTACCTCCTGATTCTTTGTAGGTACTGGGCCTTTTGTCCTATAAAACTACTGAAGTAAAAACCACACGTCTTAATTCATAGCTTGGATGTGGGAGATTTTGGTAGTGGAGACCAATTGTATGTGAACTACTGTTGTTCAGAAAGTCACATGTTGAACCTTGACCCATGATCACATCCTGATTCAGTTGATATGCCGTATTCAAGAGTCACTTGTGTAACCAGAGTGTTCTACAAATGTCTGTGTGTTGAAGGAAGATATATATGTTACTGATTTTTTTTCTACATCTATTTGACAGTCTTTGGCTAAAAGGCAGTACAGTGGTACCTCGGGTTAAGTACTTAATTCGTTCCGGAGGTCCGTTCTTAACCTGAAACTGTTCTTAACCTGAAAAACTACTTTAGCTAATGGGGCCTCCTGCTGCTTCTGCTGCGCCGCCAGAGCACTATTTCTGTTCTCATCCTGAAGCAAAGTTCTTAACCTGAAGCACTATTTCTGGGTTAGTGGAGTCTGTAACCTGAAGCGTATGTAACCTGAAGTGTATGTAACCCGAGGTACCACTGTATATAAATGCTATAAATAAATCACTTTAAATGTAGATTGTTCCAAGTGTTTTTTCCTGCAAACCTGTTTTAACTTAACAGTTTTTAATGAATAAGTGGCCGAATAATTTGAAACTTTCTTTAGTAATCTGTATGCACTGTTC
The DNA here is from genome assembly GCF_965113315.1 of Podarcis vaucheri. NCBI lineage: Eukaryota > Metazoa > Chordata > Lepidosauria > Squamata > Lacertidae > Podarcis > Podarcis vaucheri. The sequence continues at coordinate 44,289,419 of NC_138749.1, forward strand.
TTTTTTAATCTGAATAGTAAGACTATTTCTGACACTTGCCGCTGCTAAATAATTTGTTTTATCTTTTTTTAAATCCAGAAGCAGCATATGACATGTGTTGTGTCAATGAAGACCAGCTCTTAGAACATGGACAATCAGGGTCATGCAATGGCCACTGCAAATTCACTTTCTCCTCACGAGCTTTTCTGAGCTTCAAGTTTGACCATGACGCTATCATGAAAAGTTTTGACCTTTGATGGTTGTTCATTTGCACAAGTCTGCCACAGACCTGGTGCAAAGTAGCTGAGCAGGTTTCTTAAATCCAGCCTTTACCCTTTCTCAGGTTTAGAAGCAATGCAGGGACCTAGTGATGGGCTGGAAGGCTTCTCATCGCAATAGGGGAGTGACACCATTACAGTGTTGCACTTTAAATGCAGTATAGCTTTTACCTGCAGAGGGGAAAAAATGCTTTCCAGTGTTTCATTTGCTAGTTCCTAACTATGCATTAGAGGGCATTTTTTTTTGCTGTGTGTTTAGATTTCAGAGAAGTATTTTATTTAGCCCTAGTGCTATACTAACCTCTTAAGTGTTTAGATTTGCTCTGATGTACAATAATTATTTGGTTTCCAGTATGTCACAACAGGGTGGCAACTGGCCTGAAACTTCTGAGGACACACCTGTTTTGTATTCTGGATATAGTTAGACCTTTTATGACTTAGTATGCTAAAAGGCGAATTTCTCTTTTTGCTAGTTCAGGATCCTCCTCCCTCGGATCTTCTGGCTTTTGAAACCATTTGATTCTCTTTTGCACTGTACCAAGTTTTTTTTTTAAGGCATGTTTTAAAATGGTAATGGTATAATGAAAAGCTGAATTCTGCTCAGAGATTCTCTCCCCCCTCCTCTCCAGTTCCAGTAGGATTGGGTGGTGGTGTTCAGCTATGGTAAACCTGGTTTTCTTGGTCTGATTTTGCTGTTTCTGCCATTTTGGAATAACAGCAACTGGTTTGAATATGCAGCATGTTAAAATGTGGATTTAGGGGGGGATAATTTTACTGTATAGAATGTAAACTAGCCTTTTTTAAGTCCTGCAAGGAGAGAATTCAAAGCATGTTCAGGACAGCACATGATATTCAGCCTAATGAGTTTTGTTTTGTCATTGTACAGTTCTATTCTGTTATAATTTTGACCAATATCTTTTTGGTTCAACATTGAGTTTGGTGTCAACACAATAGTTGCAACAGTTTTAACAATTTTAACAAGAATGCAGCAAGGAATGCAAGAGAAAGGCATTTAAGTTTTTATTTTAACAAAATGTACAGATTGCTAAATCTAAAAAAAATCTTGAATGGTTTACAAAACGACGTCCCATGATTGTTCTGAAGGCATGACTGTGAACATAACTTACCTACAGAGCTGCTGCTGAATTTCTCTCTTTATCTCCATATCCTGCCTTTACCTTGGCACTGTAGAACAGCTTGTAATAAGTGTTTGAGATTTCAAAAACCAAACTTCTAGCCTACCTGGGTTAAAGTTTGGGAACTGAGTAAACCATTTATAATTTTGCATAGTGCCTCTTCTCTTGCAAAATCTGTATAATCTCCCTTGCTGAAGGACTGTCAAGGAAAGTATAAACTTTGTGAGTCTCCATTTTGCCTGGGAAAGAAACTCAAATTAACTTCCAAGTAAATGAGGTTTTATTTACAGGCCATTTTAAATATTGCTGAGTGACAGATTTTCTGAGTAGTTACATGCCTGCCGCATCCATAATTTATTCAAATCAGCAAATTCACTGGATCTGCTAATCTGTTAAGACAGTTGAAAGGTTGGTGATGGAAGGAGACACAACTTTCCCCCTGTCCACCTCTATTTAGAGGGGAAAATTTTGGTCAGTATTTAGTGCAGTTTGACTTTTTATAGCAATAAAAGTGCCTAACTTGCTAACTTCTCGTTCATGGCAAATTGCATTTTCAGACTGCTTGTGCCAATCTTCTTCTGATATGTAGCTTGATTTTCCAGGAATATTACTCTTTATGCTGCTTCCTTTTTGGTACACCATGGAACTCTGGCACAGTTATGTGAATTTCAGATATGAAATGAATTCCTGACAAACGCTAAATCACTGTAGTTTCAGTGAGACAAAACATCTAAAGTGAAACAACTTTGTGTTCAAGTGTTCAGAGTGTGTAAGTTCTGCCCTAACGTCTGGGTAGACAAAGTGTAGCTCCCATTTTGCAATTTTTTAGCAAAGACAGTGTCAGGCTTCTTCATGGATAACTTCCCAGAAGCTATAAAAAGACTAACTTGAGTTTGTTAAATCTAGCCTTAAAATGGGTTGCAAGTAAACATGGTAAATATGCAATAATTTTCACTTTTACAAGGTACCATGTTTCATAATGTTGTGTTCCTTAATTTTATTATCATGTATTAAGAGTGTCTGAAAATAACTGTTTTATGGATTCCTGGGTGTCCTGCACTGTGAACATTTCAGGTTGTTTACTTTTCATTTTTTGTATGGTAAGAGTTTTTTTGTTTTGCTTGGAAAGTGTTTAAATGAATCTTTTTATACGCATGTATTCCAAAGTCCAGGCATATGGTTTACATAGATTTCTGTAAAACAATGAAGAAAAGGCGATTTGGGAAGTGTGAATTTTTGTTTCTCTGTGGGCATTTTAAAAGATGGGGGAATAAATGGATATGTGAATTGATTTGAGATAATCTTTACAGAAAGATCAAACTGCTTGAATGTTGACTGCTGATCTGATGTGCTTGAGGAGATGCAACAAACTCTTCTCTGTGCTGCACCTAATTGCATTACTCGTCTGATCCTTTTGAGGTCAAATTATTTCTGCTACAAAAGCAAAGGATGCTCAGCAGACAAAAGACTTTAAACAGGATCCTTGGGACTGCATACTGAGCTTTTGGAAAATGGTTTTGTATAAATGTATGTGTGTCTGTGAGTTGCTTAGTGAAGCTTTGATTTATAGCTACTCTGTTGTGTTTTTGGTGGCTCATGAAGTCTGTGGTTTCTGCTAGACTTGTGTGCTATTGAAAGCTTTGTATTCAGTATCTGAGCTTGAGAAAGCAGAATTGAGGAGAAAGGAGCAATTTTCACATTTAGCTGCACTTCACTTTTCCAAGGGTTAAGGTAGCCTTTAAGCGCAAATATTTGTGGGCTAAGGTTAGCAGTTTGCTTTGCAGAATTGTAGTACTAAATACTGGTATACAGCTGTGGCAAAAATCCCTCTTGATTTTAGTTGAATTTTGGGGCTGTTTTGCATGGTTGGTTGCAGGAAAAGCACAGCAGAATTTTGCAGTGGCCCATACTAGTGCTGGAGATTTATGCAAGGGTCCTTAGAGCAGCTTCTGACATGAAGCTTGGTATTTGAAAGCTGGTGTCTCTCCCTGTTCCTTCCATTTCTGTCCCATCTGAAACGGAACTGCGAGTTGCAAATGTTCTGAGTCTGGCAGCTTGTGAGTTTTTCTTAGCCGGTCTTGCAGAGGTTATGCATGTTCCTCTGCAGCCCAAGAAGTCTGAGCATAGCTGTTATGGTAGTTCCTAATTGTGAAACGTCCAGTTCAGATGTTCTTGCTCACAGTTGTTCCTTACACTAGAGTGCTTACATGTGACAATAATTTACTGTGCACTGTGAAGGCATCCTTACAGGAAAGTTAGCTATTACTGAAATCTTGGTATACTCTTTAAACATATGTAGCTATATCTTTTTCACAAAGGGAAAGATAAATAGGCTTATACCTTACTTTTTGCAGTAAGCACTGACTGATGCAATATGGCTTGTATGCATATATATTCAGCATACATTTATGGTTGCTTTTATTTTTGATAAGAACAATGGGGAAAAATAAACTCTTTGTTATTGTCAGGATCACGAAAATCCTAATGTCCTGCCTGGTTTTGAACTCTTCAACCAGTTTTTAAAATATTTAATCTTTTTTTGACAATGATCCAAGGAGCCACATGGCCCATTCTGTACATTTGTGTATTTTAGTAGGCTTGAAACTGATTTCTCCCCGTCCACTCCCCTTTTTTTTCGTTTAAGCAGTAGCATTTTATAGTATGTAACAAATAACTGCTTTTAAAATGGGAGAAGTGAAAAACAATCTTGTTGCGCTCTACAAAAGCAGCTCTTTAGATTCTTGCTGCTGTGGTTTAAATAACATAATGAAACTTGTAACTGTGGTATAAACTATTAGAACTGTGCTTGGAAATGATGTACAGGTTGCTGTTTGAAATGAGTTGATTGAATGGACCAATGTTATAAAAAAAGTGACATTTAATTTGTGTCATTAATGAAGCATAGATCACATCAAGAAAGGAATGTACATTTTACAATATATTTCTACAACTACAAATATTTTATATAAAGGATCAATGATGCTACCTTTCATAACAGCTGTAGCCACTGTATTCAACTACAGGCTTGTTCTTACCCAAAATTGGTTTATTCTTTCAAGCTGAACAATTTTAATGAAACTAAACGTTCTCTGAAATAAATTTTACTTTAACAGATTGAAAATGTGTGTTTAAAAGTAGGATTGTTCACTGCTATGTTTTGTGAAAAATGGCATTGCTACAGAAGGGTGTGCTTTTGATAGGAGGAGGTGTGCATTTGGCAATCTCCTAATCTGACAACTTGTGTTATTTCAAAATACTTTAATGTACAGTGATTTGCAGCCTAGCTTTAAAGAAGAGAACAAGTCGTTCTTCATAACTTGTGAGAGGCGGAGAGCAGTGGGATAGGTATGTATTGCTTTATTTGTTATAGGCTAGGTAATATAGGTTACTTTTTCACTAAGTTAACATGGTTTGAGATTGCTCTATTAAAAAAAGTACACTGTTAGGTGCTAAGTAAGTTAATGTGTTTATTTTTATGTTCATTGAGCAATTTGATTTTACTTATTACTGCTTTTATATTATAAAAATGCTTACTAGTAAGTTTTGGACTTCTGGATAACTTGTAAACTTGAAATGTGATTATTGTTCTGAACTGCAAAATACAGCTGGGTCATGCCTACAATACTGATGTATAAAACATTGCAACTGGTGTTGCCCCTAGGTATCAGTGTGTGAATTGTCAAGAGAAAGCATTTTTCTGAAAATTTGTGGAATTGCACTTGGAGCCCACAAAACATGAAAACAGAGCATAAAAGGATTGTCATGTGAGTTGTGTACATTCATCCATTTGCCATTAAAAGTTAGTTTTCATATAAATAAATGGAAAGCTGTTTATTGTGCAAGCAGTGAGAAGGGTTCACACAATGATTAAAATTAGAACCAGGAAAGCATTTTCCTGTCTAGAAGCAGTGACTCTATAACCTTTGATAAAAAAGAGAAAAGGCCATGGCAGAAGGCGTAATGATATTTGCATTAGAAATTTATTCAGAATATAAGAACATTTGTAAAAGTATTATAAATGCCTCTGTATAAATAAATGCAGTTTGTACAAGTCTATATCAAATAAAACAAAGTAGCTATTTTACAGCAGCTAAGGAACTAAAACTGTTGGGAAATCAATTAAAATTGTAGTTTTCCATGAAAAATGCAAATATAAACAGCAAAGCAATACTGACATTTAATGCAAAATTATATGTTCTTTGTAAATAACTAACAGTACATTCAAGCTGGTGTAAAAAGTTTTTTTATACCTTAACCGGAAAATAAAAGGTTTAGAACATGTTCCATGCAACATATGACAAACTCATCGACTTCTAGAAACCTGTTCTAATAATACAACTCAACATGTCACATTTAGACGAAAAGGACTGAATAATTGACTAGATTTGTCATTAAAACAATCACTTCCATGTAACAATGGAATGGATAGTTCTGGAAGTTTTGTTTAGCATGACAATACACAGCACCCACACACGTCAGGTCTGCCTGAGGTCTTGGGCACAGAGATGGTTTTTAAAACAGTTGCATAACTGAATTTTTGGTATTTCGTCTTGAGTGGCAGTAACAGATTTTTGCTTTCAACCTAAACACCTTGAACTGGCAGTAGCCCATGTCTGCTTTTTTATCATTCTAGCTGCTGATTATGTTCCCTGTCATGAAGTGACTGCTTGTTGAAGGAAGCATCTGATAGGCGGGAGAGCTACTTCTCACCACAGAAACATACCAAAGCTTAAATTTAATAGACCACCCCTCCTGTGGAAGGTTCATAACATACTCACAAAAATGTTGTTCGAGAACTCATAAATTGCTGTTCCACACAAGTGTTTTAAAGTAACATTATTGCAATGTTGTACTAAAAAATAATGGATCTGTATTTTCCTGCCAATCACCTCTAACTTAAGTGTTTTGGTGGTGGGTGGGGCGGTTTCCCACCACTTTGCCCCAACCAAGTACAGTTGTAGCTTGGTTTTCAAACAGAATCAGTTTCGGAAGTTTGTTGCGCTTCCTGCACTCAATCGGAAGCTGCATCGGATGTTTGGCTTCCAAAAAACATTCACAAACCAGAGAACACTCACTTCCGGGTTTGCGGCGTTCGAGAACCAAGGTATAACTGTAATGAATTTTGACAACGCAGACAGTTCTGGTTATTGAAACACAGCTACACTCCCTTCCTGGAAGTGAAATTGGTGAGTACAGCACACATGCATGAATGCAGTCAATCCTGCAGGAAGGATAGATACGGTTTATCACAGGTATTAGTTAGTTAGATGATGAGGTTATTAGCTGCCCATTTGCACCAGAAATCAAGAATTAAAACTTTTAAGGTAGTGGGCAGGTATCTTACCTAATAACCGTGGCTCAAGCTCTGGGCATTTAACATATAAAACCAGAGTTGGGGCAGCAGTCTTAGTCCAATAAACAATTGGTGCATAGCACATTGGGGACAGATGCTTTACTTTAAAGCTGGAACTTGTAAAAAAGGAAAGTAGTCTTATGAGAACTTGCCCCAATCAATTGGACAAAGCTAAGAAAATCTTAAAGGATGGGACAGAAGGGAGTCTCGGTGCTCTTTTATATGTGCTCAAAGTCCTTGAAAAATCCATCAGGATTGATAGCAAAGCAGTGCCTCTAATATAATATAAAACAAACATCATTCAGGACCGCAGAGGAATGTATACATTCTATAAATACCTGGTAAAGGTGCAGGTGGGAAGCACTACATGTATCTTCCAGGAGGCATTCAGGTCAGCTGAGCTGACCCCCCCCCCCCATGAACCGCATAGCTTCTTTAATCAGAAAGGCTGGTTCTGTAAGATGCTTGAGCACTGAACATAACAAAACTGGTTAGTGGGAGAGTTTAAAAAAGGTGCCCCATACTGTGTAGATGGTGGACAGAAAAAGTTTTGGGCTTCTTTGCAGATGATCTAAAGAAATACTTATTTCTTGATAGTCTGAAGACCTGAACTGAAATCCACCAAGATTCTATTGCTCCTGCACCATCAACTCATTTAACAGAGCTTATTCACAGAAGCTGTGGCCTGCATCTTATTCAAGACAATACAGGTCACAGCTACCAACTAGCCTTGAAGATGTCACTGCTTATCTTTTAAACATGCTAAGGTGAGGAGTTGCTCCTGGGCCAGAAGGTCCAGTTTGGGTAGCAGTGGCCATAGCTGGAAGGTCCTTCCCCCGGAGTTGGACAACCAAGGCCTCCTTGGACTGGAATTAAGTGTTATACCTTGTCCTCTCCAAATCTTAATTTAGGATGGCATTAATTCATTTGGAGAAACATTAACATAGTCTGCTTGGAAACTGAATTTTGCTTAAGAAAGCCAATTAGGATGAAGGGCAAAAGATGACCAAAATTGTCCGCCTGCTATACAGCTTGCCAAATGGATAGATGTGCTATATCGGAAAACAGCAACGCAGCAGAAAGACAGAGAACAAATCAGGTATAAATGAGAGTTAAACATGCATTACTTAACATTAATTTTCACATATTTGCCCTCTTCCTGAATGCTAAACCTTAAAAATACGGACAGACAAAATACCCCGTAGAGCAGAAGTGGCCAAAATTCACCCTCCAGCTGTTTTGGGACTACAATTCTCATCATCCCTGGCCACTGGTCCTGTTAGCTAGGGATGATGGGAGCTGTAGTCCAAAAACAGCTGGAGGGCCAAGTTTGGCCACCACTGCTGTTCACCTCCTTAGTTTGAACAGGTAAAATACCACAACACAGAAGAGAGACTGCAGCAGAAATCCCAAAACCCATCCAGAAAAGCACATATGATCAGCTACAGTGAAATTATGTGGAAGAACCTGGGGCCATTGGCTGCTTAGAGAATCAGTTCAAGGGGGGGGGGGAGTATAAAAGAGCAAGGCACCATAGAGTTGCTTGTGCCACGACTGAGACACTCCTCATTCCCAGAATGTTTGCCTAGACTCCCTCTTCCTGCCACCAATTAGTTATTGCTGCGTTTATGTCTAGAGAAGAACAGAGGCTAGAATATTAAAGATAGCTTTAAAAGTTATACAAAGAACTGACTAAGGCAACCTGCTGCACTCCCACTGATAACGATGGGTTTTACAGGGCCGAACTAGCATCATAACACGTTTGCAAGTGACTTCATCCAGCTTTTCAGGGAGCACCACCCTACATTCATTTGATTAGGCACATTCCTTGCAACCTAAACCACGTTCAGCCTCGGAACTTGATGATTTGATTATTCTGACACTATACAGCGATTGCATCTACTCCCATGGGGGGGGGGGATGTACAATTTTGTACCACCTCTACCTGGATCGGAAAAACAGTTGGATTGCCTGCTTTGATTCTGCTGGTATGTCTAGAAGAGAGGTTGAAACGGCATAGCACCCTCCTGTTAGATGGAGGGTGTCAGGCACTGGTCAGCATATTCAAAGCCCCTTTGAATTGCCTCTTCCTTTTGAAATACTACTCCCCTTTTAAAATCTCACTTGGCAGTACTAGCTGCAACGCATGCAGAGCTGGTTGGCTCCACTCTCCTGGAGAGGAATGAGTCACAATTCCTTAGATGTGTCTTGCAGGGCTATGGTAATGCTTGCTTGGGCTTAATCTGTGGCCAGAGGCCACCTACAAATAAATGTCTGGCTCTTCCCTTAGTTAAGTGTCTGAGCATTTTTCTGGAGAAAAGGAGCTAGAGGGGATGGGATAGAGAATTGCTACCCATTCAAATGAAAGCTGCCTGTCCCATGGCCTTTAAACACCCCCCCAAAAAATTCAGGGGTCTCAAACGAATGTTCTTGATGCATAAGAACAGAAGAGTTCGTGACCATAACAATTTGGAGGAAGAAAAAGGGAAATTTTGTGAATAAAAAAATTACATAGAACCTTGATAAACGGATACATTAACCATCAGGCACTGCCTGATATGCAGAGCCATCCAAAGCCTCACTTAAATTTTTGGCTCCTCCAGATGGCTATATATTGCCAAAGTCATAACTCCTCTTTTTGAGGCACTGACCACCACCTTTCCCAGATCTGCCTGTGTGTTCACCACCTATATGAGTCTTTCCAGGAGACAAATATGCAACGCACATTGATTCTTTTCAAAATTAAAATTAAAATAAAAATCTTCCCCTCTACTTAAAGTGACGTTTCATTGGTATGGGGCCTCGAGTTCTCCTCTTCTAGCAAGGCAATTCTTTGTTTGAGCATTCTCACTTGGGTCTCGTGCCTTTCAACCATCGCCATCATTTGGGATTCCAGTTTCTTCAGCTTGTTTTGATGCTTCTTCTTTGCTTTCTCATAGGCAGCCACAAGGTTACTGTTTTAAAAGAAGCATCAACAGGTCATTCTGGGGTATTTCATGTGAGAATCTCAAATCCGCATCTTAGATACAGATATCTTATTTTCTGGATAGCATCTTCCCCACTACCAACCCCAGTTGCCCATGCAACTTTTATTAAGTGGGCAGACGATTTTACAGTTTTCATTGCTTCTGGGGGCATAGATGCAAAGCTGTAGTCTGCTTAAGAGTACAGTTAGTTGCTTTATTTGCATACTGCTTTTCTGTTAACTTTCACTCAAGGTGGTTCACAATAAACACAAGTTTCAAACATTAATAATAATAATATAACAATAATAATTTATTATTTATACCCCGCCCGTCTGGCTGGGTTTCCCCAGCCACTCTGGGCGGCTTCCAACTGAATATTAAAAACAATACAGTGTCCGACATTATAAACTTCCCTAACAGGGCCGCCTTCAGCTGTCTTTTAAAAGTAAAATAGTTGTTTATTGCCTTGACATCTGCTGGGAGGGCGTTCCACAGGGCAGGCACCACTACCGAGAAGGCTCTCTGCCTGGTTCCCTGTAACCTCACTTCTCACAGCGAGGGAACTGCCAGAAGGCTCTTGGCGCTGGATCTCAGTGTTCAGGCTAGATGATGGGAGAGACGCTCCTTCAGATATACTGGACTGAGGCCGTTTAGGGTTTTAAAGGTCAGCACCAACACTTTGAATTGTGCTCGGAAACGTACTGGGAGCCAATGAAGATCTTTCAGAACCGGTGTTAAATTGTTTCGGCGGCCACTCCCAGTCACCAGTCTAGCTGCCGCATTCTGGATTAATTGCAGTTTCCGAGTCACCTTCAAAGGTAGCCCCATGTAGAGCACATTGCAGTAGTCCAAGCGGGAGATAACTAGAGCATGCACCACTCTGGCGCCTAAATAGTTCCAGTTCAGTGTCACACATAATTTAGTTGAGATTCCTGCCTGGACCAGGGGTCCCTTCTAACTACAATTCTATGATTCTAGTGTGCACTGCCATTTGGCCAGGGGTGGGCAAGATCCTTTACCTGTTTGCTCTTTTCAAGTCATTGACGAACTCTGCAGACTGCTGGTGCCGGATTTCGCTGCTCTTTGTCAGTCTTTCTAAGGCACTCACCAACTCCTGCACTCTGCCTTTCAGCTTCTTTTCTCTGAAAAGCACAAAGCGCAATTATTTATCACTACACATTGATGCATGAAGGACGAGTAGACCCAGCGTAGTGTAGTGGTTGAAACTGGAGGATTAGGACCAGGAAGGGTCCAAATACAGACTCTCAACCTATAGCCTTCATTGGGGTGGTTGTGAAGATAAAATGGGGTGGGGTGGGGAGATTGTGTATGGCACCTTGGGTTTTATAAATGAATAAATAGTTCAAAATCACTGGTAGGGAATGGATATACACAACTGGAAGTTGCAGCTGCTGTTGTGTAACTCTTGGAGTCCAGGAAGCCACAAGAGCACTTACTTCCCACACTTGGGTTAACCCTCTTCCCCAAGGATTGATGTTGTGTAAAGGAGCCACCACACAGTTTTCTCCTGTGTGATCCAAGTCTTTGCACATTAGCCCTACAATACGAGAAGCTGCAGTAGCTGGGTCTAAAGTGAAGCATTCATAAGGTCTCTCCTAGATCTCTTTAACAAGAGCCATCCCCAAGGTAAAAGCATCTCAGATGTGATCAGTACAATCAAGTCTATTTTTTTGTTCTGCACAGACAAAGGGCACTTAAGAGAGTTATTTCTCATCGTTCTAGCTTTAACTTGTGTTTTCATTGCACAATTAAGCTTGTGAAAGGTTGAAATTGGCATTCAGAATGAGGGCTCTCATATGGTTTCTCTAAGATAAGGCAACCACTTAAAGTTCTGATTTTTGCAGAGGAGGAGATGGTTCTAAGCCTGGGAGCTACGAAAGGTATTCTCTTTCCCCTTGACAAGTGAGATCAGTGATGTGGAATGGCTTCCAGGAACTCAGCAACACTGCAGAAAGTCTCTGAGAGACTGGTGCCACTTTGAAGGAGATGAGAAATGAAGTTTGTGCAAGCACAATCAACATGGCTTACTGCAACCTATAAAACAAGCCAGTGGGGAGAGTTTAATTAGCGCATAGTCCTAGACTGGCCTGTAGGTGGCACTGTCCCACTATGTCAGGAAGTGTGACCAAACATGCTTTTTAAAGTTGAGAGTTCAGCAAAAAAAATTATTTTTTTTGAAAAAAAGATGTGCTGGAAATGCACTTAAAATAGTCATCACTAGTCAACTTGCTAAACATATAGCTAGGGGAGTGGGCCTCAATTGGCGAGATAATAATAGTAAGAGACAAAGAGGCAGCTTTGTGTCATACGTGAAAAATATCTAAACAATTGTCCTAACAACCTGGGAGAAATTTCAGTTTCTTAAAACTGCGCATGGCAATCAAAACACATTTGGATGAATATTTGTGCCTCCTTAAGAGAGAAACTTTCTTTATGAGGAATAGCTAACCTGTTGATGAACTACAATACCAAATGGCCTTGCTGGCTGAGGTTGCTAAGAGTTTGAGTCCAACAATATTACCAGTTAGTGAGCTATAAGATCTAATACCCTCAGGACCTGGGGTCCACTGATCTTCAAGTTCCTTTCTATAGAACAGAAGCTAGAAGATATACATGAAGCTGCAAAAAGTGCAGTAGTCCCAAGATTTGCTGCTTTCTGAGTCCTATTCAAATTTATTTTCATAATAATAGCTTTTTACCCAAACACATGGATTCAACAACACGTATTTTATAAAATACTCTTTCCAGATCCAGAGAACAGCTGGTTTTTATATTTTCAAAAATCAGCCACTGGGAATCATCTTAGAACATCTTAGATATAACCTGGAAAATGCATAGCACCGAGGAGAGTTGCATAACATATGAAATTTGATACCTCTTCCCCCACTCTTAAGAATGCTACCTTTGCCGTCTTTATGCTTTTAAGACCAAGCTGGCTTTTTTTACTTTCCCATCCCAGCTTTGCATAACGCTCCGCCTAAAGAAGTGTCCTGGAGAACTTCAAAGATTGCTTGATATTTTGTCTCTCTTTTTTTGTCGGCTTAATAAAGATACTGACCTACTATGGATTTGGGGAACTATTTTTCCAGTAAACCACAAACCTGGATTAAAGGCAAATTGCTGCCTGCTTTGGAAAAAAATTACTCACTCTGTAGCTCCCTATTGCAACAACCAAATTTCATTTCCTGAGTGATGGACCTATCATTCCTTTCTGTGTAGTGACACGCAACATGGAACAATAAGGCATTGTTCAACTATAATAATGCTGTTGAACAGACAAACCTGTGTTGTACTGCGTGAGTCAGGACTACTGAGCTCAGCATCTTGCTCTGACTGGCAGTGGCTCTCCAGAGTTCAGACAAGAGCCTTTCCGACCTGGAGATGCCAGTGTCTGAACCTGGGCCCGGCTACATGCGAATAACATGTCCCACCTACAGTTTCTCCCCTAAGCACTGCTTCATCCTCCTGGCTGGCAATATAAACCAAACACAAAGATGCATCAGTTACCGTCAACTCCACAAAACGTTTTCATACTAATGCTGATACTTACAGAACAACCGTCATCAATAAAGGGAATACACTTTTGTTAATGGTAGATTCATGTAACTAAGTGCTTTGCATTTCTGTCTTCCTAAATAAAACTTAAATCACACTGTACAGCTAAGACATTAGCGAGAGTGTATTTCACCATCAGGACATGGTTTGGCCATCAAAGTAGGGTGTCAAATAATATATTTCTCTCCCCAGCCCCAAACATCCATTGCACAAGTATTCTCATGATAGCCGAAAGAAATCTGCAAAATTCTGTGAAGTATACCCGCTTTTCTGGAAGGTGTTTCTCAAACATTCTTCCCCCTTCCCTACAAATTCAGTAATACACACATATATTTTTCAACGCCAGATAACAAGGGTAAATTCAATCATTTGCTGAAATGTGAATCATAGAATCATAGAGCTGGAAGAGACCACAAGGGCCATCGAGTCCAACCCCCTGCCAAGCAGGAAACACCATCAGAGCACTCCTGACATATGGTTGTCAAGCCTCTGCTTAAAGACATCCAAAGAAGGAGACTCCACCACACTCCTTGGCAGCAAATTCCACCGTCGAGCAGCTCTTACTGTCAGGAGGTTCTTCCTAATGTTTAGGTGGAATCTTCTTTCTCAAATATTGTCCTGGTTTAGAGTCTGTGCTATTTTGCAGTTATGCAAAAATACGGTGGCCTTTTATTAGCAATATGGGCATTTTCAAAGAAAGGTATGACACATCTCAACTCTCAGTAGGTTAGGGACTCCCTTTGACTAAGGAAAGGTTGAGGAAAGATGGGATTAATGAAAAGGCAGGAATCCCTGTACCCGGCCACGTCATTATCAGAAGTGCTCTATAGCCTCTGTTACAATCTGTCTCAGGATTTGGCACTGAACTGTAGCAGAGCCCCCACTGTTTAATGTACATGGTAATTAGGTCATGGTAAGAGCGAAGTGTGGAATAAATGCTGGCAAGAAGCTGTGAGCACAATGCTTTGGGAGGAGCAATGGGTTTGCTTTAATACACAATCTGAGTTGGCATCTGTGTGTAACTACTGCAGTCTAATTTTTGCTATCACTTTTTAATTGGGTATTGTATGCCTGCAGTACAGTACTGTATTTCATTTTGGTTTTGCTTCTTCAAGCACTTCTGGTATCCAAGAGAGGACCAAGCTCATCAAAATCAATTGTCTTCCTGAAAAGCGACTAAACAGGTCCTGATCCCCGCAAAATGCGTATGTTTTTAAAAGAGGCACATAAAAGATTTTTGTTCTGCAGCCCATTATTAGAATGGCTGTGTCTTATAACAGAGGAGCTTCACCAGCCTAGACCAGTTTTTGCCAGCATCACTAAGGGCACTAGAGCGAAACAGCAAACACCCACCCAATAAAGGTCATTCTGCTGAGAAGGAAAAGGACCAGACAACCACTATTAAACTGAAAATAATTTATTATAGCAAGCCACTGTGGTGCAGCAGACAGCTGCTTTTTATTATTGGCTACTTTTGTACCCCAGACTTCTCAGAGGAATTTTAGCCTGATAAGGTAGAGCTGATTTGTGTGAGAGCTATGCAAGGTTACTGAGAGTGGATGTATCTTTGACATCCAGGCCTGACGCGCCACACTGCTAATTTACAGCTCACTGGTTTACCCTAAATGAGCCACAATCATCAGTAGTTTTGCAGTTGGCAAAATGAAGATAACAATCTACTCCACAATGGCTGTTGTAAGTAGGAATAAGAGAGGCATGTGTAGTTTTGGGGCAGGATATAATGGAAGGTCGGTGGTTCGAATCCCCACGACGGGGTGAGCTCCCGTTGCTCGGTCCCTGCTCCTGCCAACCTAGCAGTTCGAAAGCACGCCAGTGCAAGTAGATAAATAGGTACCGCTCCGGCGGGAAGGTAAACGGCGCTTCTGTGCGCTGCTCTGGTTCGCCAGAAGCGGCTTAGTCATGCTGGCCACCGTATGCTGTATGCCGGCTCCCTTGGCCAGTAAAGCGAGATGAGCGTCACAACCCCAGAGTCGGCCACGACAGGACCTAATGGTCTGGGGTCCCTTTACCTTTATAATGCCATCAATGAAAAGCAGTAGCAGTAAAATCTCAAGAGTCAGAATTTAACCTTTTAAATGTAGGGATTTCTAAGTTATTGGCAACAGTACTGCTTCCAATTCTGTTGAATGTCCAGTATAGAAGGCGTATTTCCTCCATGACTTATTGGTCTTGCTGCTGAGGTGGTCACGAGTCTGTGCTAGCCAAGCAGCATGGATGTTTTTGTGACCTAAGATACTATTCCACAGGGAGTTAAGCTGAAATCATTGCATTTCATGCAATTGTTCACATCACTCACCCTTAAGTGGACTGGCTTTTGGTCAATAATTATCTGCTCCAGATTTGAACTGGGGAAGTAAATCTGAATACCTTTGTATTGTCCTTGCTAAACTCAGTAATCATGTATGATGCATTTTGTTCAAAAAAATAAAATTTCTGTCTCTTATCTCTCTCAAAAAAATCCTGTGTCGCAGATGGAGAGGGGAGACATTTACTCCCATTTACTCCTATCTGTTTCAAAGGATTGGCAGAGTTTTTGAATCTCTCCCTTCTTCTCATCCATTTTTCATAGAATCCTAGAAATCCGAGTCAACCCACCCTCACAAAAACGCCTCTGTTAGGTCATCTCATCCTCTGCTTTGCCAGTGCATGATTGTTCCCTACAGGACATTTCTCTCATTTCCTTTTCCCTGGGGAGTAACTGCTGTAAGTGCTCGTGACCTGTTGGTGAATTTATTAAGGATGAAGCCCAACAGGCAAAATGGGGGAGTCTGCGAAGCAAATGATCACTGTCTACATGCAGCAAGGAAAACGCACTGTAAGCATTGCAAGAAGGAACGGTGCTGAACTTATTCTAGAGTTTAAGGCTGCAGTCCTGTCCCCACTTCCCTGGAAATAAGCTGCACTAACCTCAAAGGGACGAGTGTCTGAATAGACATTTAAGGCTCCAACAAACAGTAGTTTTTCCTACATAGACAATTATCTAGGAAAGCAATCTTACACCACATGTTTTGAAATACACAGAATTATCAAAGAAAGCCTTTATTTCTACCGCAAGAAACCACCATACAATGATATTCACTAATTTCACTACATTTCAGAAAAGTGTTGTCTGTAGTGCTAGGGAAACACTAGGGAGTGCAACTCCTGAACTTTTCTTTTAAAGAGCAGAAGCGATGACATAATCTGCTAGAGTGCCGGGGCAACTGATGGATCCTGCTTGCTCTGACAAGTTAACAAAGTGATAATCAAGGCTTTCCATGACTCATGTAACACCTCACCGTAGACCAGGGGTGGGTTTTCTGGTCAGTGGGTCAGATCATAAATCTTCCCAGCCCCTAGCAGAGAGTGATGTCAGGTGATGCTGCACTTTGAAGGCCCAGTTGTCGGAACTTCATAGCAAAGTGCAGGGCTGTTTGAAAGCCCTTTGCAAGCAGCTCTGCACTACTCCTGAAACCCCAGGAAAGTGGGTTTAAAGAGGAGCACTGGGCAGTTTACAAAGGGCTGGGTTTTTTTGCTGTTTTGCCTACTGCACTGATTAGACTAAATCTCCATTGATGAAAAAATCACTTTCTTTTATATATAAAAAAGTACATAAGATGGGTACTGATCCTATAATTGTGATGATCTTTGATATATTTAGGCTGCAAACCTATGGACGTTTACCTGAAAGACAGTGGAGCTTATTTCTGAGTAAACATGCATTGGGTTATGCCGCAAATCCCATACTTGTGACAGTAAAAGGTTGCCCTAAGCATGCAAGAGATGAAGTCCAGTCATGGGGCCTTTTGTTAATTTTGACCAGCTTGAGGGAACATCATTAGCAAATGCAGGAGCAACAGAACTGATGGGCTTGTACCATAGTTCCATTTGCCAATAGATACACTGCATGCTTATTAAGATGGTCTAGCATCAGGGCTGAAGAACATGCTTTGAACCCTCTTTTTGCATTATGCCTTTCTTCACTCAGTGTTTAACAAGTCTAACCCTTAACACTTCGCACCAATTTAGCTGGGAAGGAAGTTAGGCTTACAGGGTCTGTAATTTCCTGGATCCATTAAAAAAAACACCAACTGGTGTCAGGTCAGATAATAGTTCAGGTCAGTTATTCCAGTGATACATTATGGAATTTACTTAATAGCCCAGCAATTTGAAACCTCTGGCATGAATACTTTCAAGCCTGGGCGAATTGTTTCTTTTAAATTTGTCAATCAGTTCTACAACTTCATCTTTTATTTGATATTGTTTATCAGATGCACTGCCAGCAAATGGTAGCAGCGCTGCCTCTAGGCCTGCCTTCCTGCTTCCAATGTTTTCTAAACAAAACGTTCAGCTATTTGCTTTTTGAATTTTCTAAAAGGTAGTATTATTCGTGGTTTAAGAAATAGCTCAATCAGTACAGAAGAGCAGATGAGTAGATGCTTTTCCATTCTTATTCAACCAATGAACATAATAACTAGAAGGGGTGGTACCTGAACTGGGATGGCTGTTTGGGGCAATCCTACACATTTACTGAACGAGTTGGGGACCTTTGTCCAGCTACTACTCTGTTGATCTAGTCCTTGTCTTCAGTTATTTTTTGTGCTACTATTAATGCAGAACCAGGAAGTCTAATTGTCACAGAGATGACATTGAAATGCTATTCCCAGATTTGCAATGTGTCTCCCTTGGGGTCTTTCATTAACTCAGTCAGCTATTCTTGTGCCTCAGGGTTTTCATGTGTGATGTGGGAATTAGTGACAATAATTAAGCCCTCTATCTTTAGAGGCTTGAAGAAACCTGGAGGGACCATGTTGATGAGCGTTGAAGAAAAGTAAAGGAGGAAAGGTATTCTTAGAAAACCGCAGAGGGGCAAGGAAGTGCGATCGCTTGGTATCTGAATGATTTAAAGCCCCAAACGAACGATATCATGAAAATTTTGCTTACCGCCTAAGTGCATTTGCCAGTTCTGTAGTCAGTTCACTTTCACTGTAGGGTTTCAACTCAGCTAGCGTTAAAGATGCCGTGGTGCCATCTGTGCATTCCTGAAAAATAAAGCATAGCAAGTGGAGGTTGTAAAAACCCAGAGACATGTTTACCAATAATTTGCAACACTTCCTTGCTGGATATTCCCTATTTGCTTCCAAGCACATCCTACATCTTTTCATGTTGCTTCCATTCATATAGCACTCTCACTCCTTGACTGATACCCCCTACACCTGATTATGCTTCCCATAGACACACCTGACTCTCCTCCTCCTCTCCGGCCCTGTGAGTGATCCCTGATATTCACAGGAACACTGCCGAAGGGTATCGAGGTTCTAATTAGTTCTCACCTGAAGACCCACGACAGCACCTCACCTTACTTGACTTGTCTTTGCTGCTGCTACTAGCTGAGCTTAGGGACCTCATCCTCTGCTCCTTTTGTTCTTCCACTTCCGATTTCAGGTGCTCGATGTGGACCAGGTATGCCTGTTCTTGAGCTTCCCGGCTGCTCAGCTTCAGCTCCAGAGCCTTCTTCTCTTTTTCTAGCAGGTACAGCTGCGCCTTCAGCTCTGCCATTTCCTCCTGGTGGGGAAGCACAGAAGATCATGGTAGACTGCAGTTTCACACAGTTCTGCGCAACCAGGGTGCAACATTCAGAGTGGCTGATAATGCCGGCTCCTTAATATTTGGCTATAAAGGGCAATGGATTCCATACTTTGTGCCCTCAGGCCTCTTCCTTCTAAGGCACTGGGTCTCCTAGGCCAGGGTTTTTAGGGGGTGTTGTATGCTGGGATTTAATGCTTTTCAGGTAACGAGAGATGCTACAGCTACATTTTTAAAACCGGAAACCCCGAAACAGCTCCGTTCATAAGTCCCTAAATGAAGTACCTTCATTGCCATGAGTTCTTGCATGAGTACAGCATTTTCTAGATCCAGCCTTTGGCTGTCTCCGCGAGGCTTGACATCATAGCTGAGGGGATCGATATGGATGCTCTCCAACTCCAACATGGTCAGCTTGACAGCTGCCCTGTCGTTCTTCAGCTGCTGAATGTAGTCCTTCAGCCTCTGCTCATCCTCCTTTGTGAACTCTGTATCGCAGCTACTTGCTGTCGAACTAGTAGTGCTTGGAAAAGGGGAGGAAGTATTTAGGAAACAGTAAGTCCCAATAGCGCTCAGTATCTCATTTGGTGTGAAAAGTAAAGAACAAAATGCAAATACGTGCACATTATTTCTTAAACACAGAGGCAGACATGTAGAAAAGTAAAGGTGCTTTGTTTATTAGTTAGGAAAAAGTTAAAGACCTGTTGACCTAATCAGGTGTTGTGAAAGATGTCTTTCTGCCCAAGGCCCCAGAGGGATTTTGCCAATCCAGAAAGACATTGCTGGGCTAGAGGGACCTGTTATAACTAAGTTCCCTATGTCACCTATATCCTTATTGCAAAAGGGAGGGGACCAACTGTCTTCTGCCTCACACTCCTAAGTTTTAAACCCAGGTATGGTATACACGTTCAGCATAAAATGTATTAAAGGTAAAGGGACCCCTGACCATTAGGTCTAGTCGTGGCCGACTGGGGTTGCGGCGCTCATCTCGCTTTACTGGCCGAGGGAGCCGGCATACAGCTTCCGGGTCATGTGGCCAGTATGACTAAGCCGCTTCTGGCGAACCAGAGCAGCGCACGGAAACCCCATTTACCTTCCCGCCGGATCGGTACCTATTTAGCTACTTGCCCTTGGACGTGCTTTCGAACTGCTAGGTTGGCAGGAGCAGGAACCAAGCAACGGGAGCTCACCCCGTCGCGGGGATTTGAACCGCCGACCTTCTGATTGGCAAGTCCTAGGCTCTGTGGTTTAACCCACAGCGCCACCCACGTCCCTCATAAAATGTATTAAAATGGTTCAATTTCAAACTAAAGATGAGGAACCACATGTGTATACATGTATACATGTGTACTGCTGTCACAACACACCTCGGAAACTAGCTGCTCTGGAAGCTGGCTAGGTTAGAACATCTCTCCCAGATGTGCCAGTTTTCTATCTGAAGGGATTTTTAAAAAAACAAACAGCCAATCTGGTGCCACTGCAAAAGGGCCTATCTCACCTGTATCCTGAATTGCCACAGCCAACTCTACTATCTCAGGATTGTATCAGCTGTGGAGAGAGGCCCCTGGCACTCCTCATCAGGGTTCAAGCCATGGGTCACCAGTGCTTGCTCCTAAAGCCAGTTTCTGATACTGTGGCATATAGTGAAACAAGTGACTTTGACGACAAAAATGCCTCTGTGAACATAGACTATGTTCCTGTTCTACCAAGCCTCACTTCCTACACATCTTGTGTTGGGGCAGGGCTTCCAGGATATGGTTTGATCACAGGCTTAGAAACCAAGCCTTGTGCTCTTTAGGCCCACCACAACCTTGGCAGCTTCTAAGCCGCGCATTCCCCAACCTGCTGGGCCTCTGGATGTTGTTGGACTACAACTCCCATCAGCCCTAGCGAGCATGGCCATTTTACAAGGCAATGGAAAAATATATAATATTTTTAATGCAATATTCCTTTTTGTAGGGTACCATTTCAAATTAGGAAGGAAAAAAGAGGAGAGAGAAACGAGGCAATTTGACCCCAGTTTGTACATTAGCAGCTTTAAAAATAAATAAATGTTAAGATACACATTGTGTAGTTTCTAAACAAGTCTAGGAGCAGACCTCATTAAAGTCTTTCCACCACTCCAGTCTTCCAAAGAAAAAAAAAGATTTGCAGAGGTTAATTGCAATGCTACTACCCATTCCTTAACATTCCACTCCTCGGCATAATTACAACAACACTAAAACAGGATAGAAACAAGCCTGCTTTTCTTACAGTCTCACACAGAGACAAAGCTGCCTGCTGTCTCCTGAGGACCTGTAATCAGCTGCTGGGTGAGGGTTAAGTCATCCATTAGCTGTGCCTGTCTGGAATGCTGGATGATCTCAGTTATCAGCAGGGGAATAAATCACTTTCTGCACTGGGTTGCAATATTTTTCCATCTTTCTTGACAAAGGAAGGGAAACACAGAGACACACACACACACACAGCATGGTTTCTATAGCCATGCTGAACATGGCTTGCTCTTGAGGCAAAGGATGAAGGCAAGGTTCATGAAAAGGGATGGCTTAAAGCTCAAAGCTATCTTTCACTTCTGAGAAGTAAGTTAGATGAAACGGCCTGTTGACATTGTAGAGGAGCTTTCCCCAACCCTTGTGACTTGTGACTACAACTCCCATCAGCCCCAGCCGGCACGATCTTGTCGAGGCTTCCAAGCAGACTGCTGTTCAGGAGCAACACACAGAATTGGCTGGGATCCAAAGGTTTCCCTGAGCTACTCCTTTCCACAAAGTGTCGCATTACACAGGCTTTTAAATTGCAGCTTCTTGCTGATTCCAACTGGTCTCTTCCCTCTCCTAGGGATAACAGGTAACAGGCAAAGCAGCAGCAAGCAAACAATTTTACTTGTTGTGTTTCCCTTAAATTCCGGGAGGAATTCAACACTGCTGATACAGATTTGTTTAGCAGTGTGGTAGTTTTGCTAGTACAAAAATGGCTTCTGAAAAAAGAAGGCAAAGGAAGCCAGCATAGTTCTTACGGCTGTGCAACAGATTGCTGAAGTCCCAGTACTTCCTGTTCCACAAGCTGCCGCAACCTTTATTTTCATCCTCATACTACTGCAACAGCTCTCAAGTTGGCGGGCAGAGAACTCTGAAAACTGGGCCTCCCTCTGCAGTAAAATCATGGCCGTGCTGTCTTGCTTGCCGTAAATAAAACATATGGGCTTGAGGAAAATATGAATTAATTTGGGCTCACCATCAGAGAGCGAGAGATGGGGGCAGGGGAAAAAAGAAATACACACCAAAGCTTCTGAAAAACTTTCTATGGGCTCACTAGGCAACACAACACAAGTTAAATCTTCACACAGACACAATTGTGAAGACCTAATTGCAGGGTGTGTGGAGAAAAGTATCATCTGCCCTTAGTGGTACAGTGGTGCACTGTCCCTCAAACACACTTCAGAGGACCTCCCTGGCCTCAGAAGTTTTGAAAAAGTAGTCCCCAGTCACTAATATCTTTTTTTGGAGAAAGGCACACAAAAGGGAAGTGGTGGTTCAACTAGAAGTATACTTGAGGGAATTATTTTGGCACATTTCAGTCTGACTTCAGGCCTGGGTGTGGCACTGGAACTGTGATGGCCTTTGTCAGAAGTGGAACAGGAGGAGTGTGGCCCGGTTGATTCTCATTGACCTCTCAGTAGAGATCAATACCGCTGACCACAGTATCGGTGCAGTTCTGGGCTGGGCGTGAGAGTCACAGGAAATCCAGTCCTATCTCCAGGGTGTCATTTCTAGAGAGTAGTATTGGGAAACTTATTGCTCAACCTTATGAAAGTCAATTTTGGTGTCCACCATGTTCAGTCTTGTTCCATGTGTTGTTGACATATGAAGTCACTGGGAAATGTCCTCAGGGGATTTGGAATGAGGTGCCACCAGTCTTCTGATGACACCCAGCTCTAACATTTTGTTCCTTTTGAATCGGGAGAGGCAGCTCAGGTACTGTACCGTTGCCTGGAAGTAGTAAAGAGCTGGACTGGAGCTGAATCCTGACAATATGAAGGTTCTGGGCTTTTGAGTCAGTGAAGCAGGGACACTCCCTTCAGGAGAGGGTTGCACTCCCCAAGAGGAACAGCTCTTGAATCCAGCACAGGTACTCAAGGCCAGATTTGGTCTTGGTGGTTAGGAGTGTCTATTTCCAGCTATGGTCCCTTCCAGACAGAAAGACTGGCCACAGTAACCCATGTCCTGGTAATTTCCAGACAGGACTACTGTACTATACTCTATGTGGGGCTGCCTTTGAAGATGGTTTGGAAACGGCAACTGGGTGGAAACCAGCAGCTACCGGGCATCACTGGCTAGGTTCACATTACATCAGTCCTACAAGATCTGCACTGGCTGCCACTTCAAGAGGCTTATGTTGACTTACGCATCCCTCAGCAGGTGAGGCCATACCTTTAAACTTTTTCTGATGCAAAACTGGGACGCATGTCTCCCGGGACATGCTTGCAGGTGAGTCGTGTGACCTGCGCCTCGCTCTTGACCCCCAAAAGGGGGCCTTTTCTTTAGTGACCTCCAGGCTATGGAATGCCCTTCCCCTCTGAGGTGCACCTTTCATGCTTTTCTTTGGAGGGCTAAGACACACCTTTCTACCCAAGCCTTTGGAGGAAGGATGAAGTAATGTGAAGGGTAACGGTGATTTTATATACCGCTTACATGTTTTATGCTGTGTATTTATGCTGTGTATATCCTTTTATGTACCCTAAGACCATGTGGTGAAGGGCAGATTATAAATGCAACAAACAGACTTCTCTATTCATAGTTTTTGTGAGTTTTCCTGTTTAACCAGGCATTCAATGGCTGAAATATGCTATTTATTCCTGGCAATCTTGGAATCACTGCCTGAGAAAATGTGATTGTTTTTCATGATATTGTTATTCATTTGCTTGTGCCCTCAGCTCCTTTAGAAGGAAGGAATATAAAGAGATGATGATGATGATAATAATGATGATGATGATGATGATGATAATAATAATAATAATAATAATAATAATAATAATAATAATAATAATAATAAATGTACTACTACTACTACTACTACTAATAATAATAATACATTGTTGTATCCAACTAAATGAGATGTCTTGTAGTGGAAAATGCCTTTGTATTGACCTCAACTATGTTCCATCTGACATGCTCTTACAACACTCATGTAAGAACTGTAAAAACTGAACAGTGTGATACACTGTGGTATAAAGGATTTATTGGCTATCACGCAAGTGCTTTCCATCTATTATTCACAATACATAAATACAGCAGGTTTAATATATCATAGAACTCTGTCTAGGTGGTACAAATTCTACATTTTATATTAGCTGAGGAAAGGTTCAGATTTCTGTCCTACTTTTGACCCCATTGATTGCCCAACTGACTGGTTCAAATAATTAAGGGATCTTCTTAATGCAGCAGATATTTTGATGATAACAATTGTCCCTTCTAGGCTTTCTCCATTAGAACAATTATGATTTCTTAATATGCCACAGATTTTCTTCTTCTGTTTTCACAAATAAATTGGCAGCCTTGCTGGGATGCTGCCAGCCCAACAAATTGAAATGCTAGCTATAATTTTTATTCACTAACAACAGCCTCTGTACTGCTTCTTCTCCCCCCCTCCCGCCCCCATTTTGTTGCAGTTGCTCCCTTTTACAGTCTTTTAACCCCTTGTCACCAGTGGCTGCCTGTGCATTTGTTCCCAGTAATGTGTTCTGCAATGTGACATTCAGCGACTTATTCCTGATGCTGAAGTTAAGTCTGGGTCAACACTCCCATTACAAACTCCCATTTTGAAGAGCTTCAAACTGCAGGGGAAATTATTCACTTTGACATGAAAAGTCCTTGCCAAGGAGAAAGCCTCCCCCTCACCACCACCACCACCCTCAAAGTTTACAAGAGGAGTTTCAACCGACATTTTGAGTTATTTTATCTGCATACAGTTTGGCAGACAGATTCAAATGGCTTAAATTGTTTCGCCTGGTTGTGAGTATTTTTGGTCACGGGGTAGTTATCCTTTGGCCCTACAGCACATAATGAAGCGGTGTAGCAAAAGCAGGTATGAGTCTTGTCTGTTCCTGGATGGAGAAACATATTGAGATCCACCAAAGAAAGGCTGAATACAAATGAAACACGCAAATAAAAGCATCATTAACTTTCTATCATGTATGGACACTGGCTTTTTTGGACTTTTTAAAGACCAAAGGCCACAATGCAATAAAAAAAAATACTTGTGTAAGTCCAAGCAAGTATATACCATTAAGTCACACAGTGAGAGTTCTGCCATTCACTTTTAGAGACAAAATTCAACACTGACAAGCATATTTTGATTGAAAATGAAGAAAGATTGAATAAGTGGCTCTAAAGGCAAATTCAGTATTTGGAATTTCTTATTCTATTCTAAACTCCAAGTAGTTCACATACTGAACTGATGTTTCCTGCAGTTGCAGTCATGGAAGTTGCTGAGTGTTGCTTTTTAAAACAATAAATGCTGATAGAAAAACACTTTTTTAAAAAACCACTCTTTTCTTCTACTATGAAATGAATATATTTATGAAACGAGAACACAACTTGCGGCCACTTCAAAAGTTTGAGGCAAAAACCTACGAAGTCTTTAGATTGGAAACCTTTGCGGCCTTCACAGAATACAGGTACCTGCTTTAGGTTTCAATGAGAAGAGGGAATTGAGGGACAAAGAAAGGGCAGGGAAATCACTGAAGTAAAACAAATGGTATGAGTTTGCTCTTTATGAAAGAGATCAGAATCACCCACACGCAACAAATCTACACAAACTTCTTTTTTGCACAGAGCCTGTCGAAAATCTTGAGAGAGTTCATTCACCGAGGCACTGAAGTGATTTGTAACGAACACCAGTATAACCCAGCATGCTGATTTGAGGATAGATAGATAAGATAAATGAAACACAACATAATCTACTTCATTCTGAACGCTAAGGCCTGGGGATTAACAGACCCAATGAGCTATGCTTACCTGGTGTGGCTATTGGATGACAGGCTCTCCCAGGGTTGCACGCTGCAGCCGGTGACTGCAAACGCTCCACCGCAGCTACCGTCCAATTTCATCAGCAGGGCTTTGGCTGCGTTCTCAGCTGTCTTCCTGCAGTCATGAGCTCTTTTAAGCATCTGAGTGATGTTTTCATCACCTGTTTGGTCCCCTGTTTGCCAAGCAAATGATCAGAGCTATGCAGGTAATAAGCATTAATATGAGTAGATGGGCTCCTAAGATGACATCTTGCGCTTCCAACTAGGAAGTTAAATGTCTGATTAAATACACCAGGATTATAGTGGACCCACAGGCCACAATCCAAATGCAGAGCATGGTTTCTGACTCTCCTCTTCAGAAAGCAGACTCGGAGGCTGCTTGACAACTCTCAAAGCTGAGGGAAATGAAGCAGGTGAGGTCTGAGTTTTGGAAATCTACACAGGACTGCATTTACGTGCCTAAGGATCGCCACTGCCATAGATGAGATCTCTTAGCAGATGCTCTCTTTTGTTATATCGTTCTCCCCTTGTATCACTTGAAGCAAAGCAACGCCAGTTGGTTCTTCCAAACTTATCCACCCATACAACCGTTTCGGCGACTGAAAATCACCACCCCTTTTTTGCACCTCAGCTGGGAACCACTGTGTTTAATCATTTTTGTTTGTGTTTTATTCTCTGCATTTGTTTTGTTTGTGTGTGGAATGTTCAATGGAGTCGTTGCTGGCGCATTTTAAAATTAAAATAAACACTTTTTGTTGTTGTAATGAAGTACCTAAGCAGGACTTATGGAATAATGGAATAATGACAGTCTCTATTTCAAAGTGTGAGAAAAATACGTATTAGCATATTTCATCACCTTTATAAATGTGAATTACATCTCTCCTATGTTACCAGGATACAGGGAAAACAAATAGCCATTATGCATTTCCATGTGATCCACATATGCATACTGCTAATACAAGAGGCATAAACACACACTGCCTCCTGCAAACTCATCTCTACAAGCTCACACAATTACTTGCTATGCCTTTTCCTGGGTGGCATCTCTTTAATTTTAGATGATTGTGAAAAGCTTCTTGTTCAGTCATGTCCTTCCAGTGAATTACTTATAAAACCCATGTTAGTTTTTATTTAGGCTGATGACTGACATTTTATTGCTGCTTGTGTCTTTTATCATTTAAATTATTTTTAAATAGCTCTTTAAAATTTGCATTGAAATTTCTATCTGCGCTTAATTTTGGACTCTAATAATAGAAACACAGCATTAAAATTCCACAGATAAATGTGTTGCCTCATAAAGAAAAAAACAAAACAAAACATGCCCAATCCACAGGACTCAAAACAAAACGCCACCACATCTGTGGATCATTGACTCTAGTTTGCTGAAACTCATCCATCTTGTAACACTGAAGCCAGCTGGCCATTTTGTCCTTAGGAGTTTTCACATTATATTTCAATGGCTCTTGAGAAGCTGGTGATATAAATTAGATTTTAAAACAAGCAGTTTCCATGTCACAGTAGAGCATGGGAAACAATTTTTCCTGGGCCCAAAGGTTTCCCCCATGTCCTACAACTCTGTATTATAAACCTTGAATTGCCATTTTGGTGAGTTGAAAATGTGTGAAATCACACATTTTTCTCAACTTCTCTACAATAACAAATAATTGCAATCTTGATGTAATTTTCCTAAATGAACTAGGGATGTGTCTAGAAAGTGGCTCACTCACTATTAGACCATGCTGTCCCTAAAGTACTGGTTGTGGTTCGTGGCACTAAAACCTGACCCAAAATGCTGAGGTATAGACAGGGTGAAAATTCACAGCAAAAGAATAATGGCAGGTCTAGGGTGAGCTCTTTTGAGATATCTTCATCATCATCTTATTTGTATGCTACCTTTCCACAAAATGGGTCCCAAAGTGCCTCACAACATATCAAATAAATAACACTGGTCAACAACGAATTTGTTGTCTGCGTTTTGTTGTCTGTGGTGAAGCAACATGCAATTTACGTGTATATCCTTCATCAATGCCCACCATTCAGTTTACAGTAATCGATGTTTCTATCAGGTAATCAATATATGTTGTTGGAAAAACATTTTTTTCTCTTAAAAACATATTTAAGATGATATGTGTTGACAAAAATCAGCTGATAATGCCACAAAAATGTAATCGATTTTGTCACAAGATCTGATTTTTTTCAAATCAACACAGCACAAAAACCTGACCTGATGGAGAGAAACGGATACCATTTCCTGATTCAGCAGTGCAAAAATACCCTAAAGCAGTTGTAGAAATTTAGACAACATTCAAAAAGTAAAAAATTGTTGCCCAGTGGAACAATTGATAAAACAGGAGAAACTATTATATCTTGGCTGTGAGTCCTGGGAAGTGTTAAAAACCAACTTCTTCTCTCATACATGTATCCAGCCATCTAGCCACTAAAAATTATGCAGTTCACTTGAATCATGCATTTACAATATTGGGTTGGAAACATGTGATACAAATTAAATAGCACTTATTCAGGAATTGACTATACAAAGTATGTGGCCTCCTTCGTTCAGCCTTTGATGTTCCCTTTTGGTGGGTTTGGAACCAAGAGCTTCAATCACTAACTTTCCTCAATTTCCTATACTAGACACTATGGCTATTCTCATTTGATTACAGTTTAGGTTGGGTTAAAAATGCGATGGAAAGAAAACATACTTGATTAATTGGGGGGCAGAGGTGGGAGGGGGTTACCTGAACTGTCACAAGATGACTGGGTGTTGCAACCCACCCTTTGAGGGCGAAGTACAGAATGGATTATGGAGAAAGTAACTTATTGAGTTCTTACCAACAGACCCGACACCTGCAGCTCTGAATTGCCCAAGAATGAGGGACTGTTCACTTTCTGCCAATGCCAACAGCAGCTCATAGGCTTCAATGCACTGTTCACTGGAAACAACAAAAACAATTCACTACTTGTAACTTACGAGACAGGAAAAAGGCAATATAGGTGACAGCAGGACAGAAGTGATGTCTGAAATGATGTCATTTCCTCTCTGTCTGTTAGCTGGGAAACTAGAACTTTCTTGCAGCTTAGGCTTGGTGATCCTAGCCAATCCCTACCTTATGATGCTGTAAAGGGCCCTGTGATCTTTGGATGACGTACAGTACAGTGGCACCTCGGGTTACATATGCTTCAGGTTACATACTTAAGTAGTTAATTCGTTCCGGAGGTCGGTACTTAACCTGAAACTGTTCTTAACCTGAAGCACCACTTTAGCTAATGGGGCCTCCTGCTGCCGCCGCGCCGCCAAAGTACAATTTCTGTTCTCATCCTGAAGCAAAGTTCTTAACCTGAAGCACAATTTCTGGGTTAGCGGAGCCTGTAACCTGAAGCGTATGTAACCTGAGGTACCACTGTACTCTTAAGCCAACATTTAGGCACTTTGCTAAGTGCCATGAATGAGAATAACCTGTAAGGCAGTTAATGTACAGATGTGAACTGAATAATTATTAAATACTTGCACATTCCATCTAAACCACTGAGTCTCTTGGGCTCACAGGTCAGAAGGTTGGGCAGTTCGGGTCCGTGCAACAGGGTGAACTCCCGTTGCTCTGTCCCAGCTCCTGCCAACCCAGCAGTTCGAAAGCATACCAGTGGCAGGAAGGTAAACAGCATTTCTGTGTGCTCTGGCTTCTGTCACTGTGTCCCGTTATGCCAGATGCGGTTTAGTCATGCTGGCCACATGATCCAGAAAGCTGTCTGGGGACAAACCCTGGCTCCCTTGGCTTGAGAAGCACCACACCCCATTGTCTCCTTTGACTGGACTTAACAGTCCAGGGGTCCTTTACCCTTTACCTAGTATCAAGCCAAATTGGCAACTCTTCATTTTCTCTGAGGCAGTCCCCAGAGAGCATGAAATGGACACTATCTTCCTACACGCTATCCCTGCCAACTCACACTGAGTGGAGTCCTAACAAGTAATGGTGCAAGGTAAGGAAGTGAGTAGAATTAAGGCGGGGGTGGAACAGTACATTATGTGTACCTTCAAGTCTCTTCCAGGAAACAAGCATTACATGGAAATGTACTGCCTCATTTATTTTGTCTCTTGCGTTCTCTGTGCACGTACCTGTATTGCAAGGCGAGCTTCAGGGCTGTGGAGTTCGACTCATATTTTCCAACCAGCATGCTCATCCTCTCCGCATTACTCTTGCACTCTTCCAGAGTTATTGTCAATAAATCATTCTGAGATTTTAAATGCTCAATGCGGCTGCGGAGAAGAAAACCATCTATAAACTTTCACAGAGCACCTAACTCAGCCCTACCTGCCTTGAACATTCTCCAAATGGCTCCATCTCAAAATGTGAAAAGTAATCTGGCCTTAATCATTTTCATCCATTACTGGAAAAGGCAGGGAAGGAATAAATAATGCAAACTGCATGAACAAGTCTTACGGAGAAAACCCTTTGAAAGCCCAATGAAAATGTGGGTGGCTTTATTATTATTTTTTAAGAAATGATATGGAGCTGCTTATATAGACACATTTCATTGGTGTACATTTTTCCTTACCAATGCCCACCTCACCCTTCTGTTCTCAACCTTGTGGTTTCTTTTGCTTTAAAGGAGTTCTGCAGCTAACTGGCACAGGAAGAACATCACATAAAAAACAAAAACTAGGGTTGCCATAGGTCCAGGCAGAAATCGGCAAAATGTCAAAAACCTCTCTTTTGAGATTTTGCAAAAAAAGCAGCTCAACAACTCTTGTGTCCTTACAGCTTTGTGAGTAGCTCCCTGTACTGCATTGTCACAAACTGCTTTTAAAACTGTTCTGAGTTTTCAGAACCATATTGGAAAAGTTTATACGATGCAAGTTTTCAAGAGCCAAGGAGGCTGCTGCTATAAGAGGTTAAGTCAAAAGCCCTGTTGAGGTCATGGAAGCAGTTATCTGTGCAACTCCCTACATCAGTGATACAATTCACTATATCAGTGGTGGGGAACCTCTGGCCCACGAGCCTCGTTAAAGCCCACCAGGCCTCCCTATTTGGCCTATGAACATATTTTGCCTTATGCTTAGGAATGGGAGTGGAATTCATGGAAGAGTGACTCAAAAGTGGATTCATTTGATTCAATCATTGGGCGATGCCAGAATTTATGGTGTTGTGGTGTAAACCACTGAGCCTAGGGCTTGCCGACTGGAAGGTCGGCAGTTCAAATCCCGGCAATGGGGTGAGCTCCCGCTGTTCGGTCCCAGCTCCTGCCCACCTAGCAGTTCAAAAACACTTCAAGTGCAAGTAGATAAATAGGTACCGCTCTGGTGGGAAGGTAAACAGAGTTTCCGTGTGCTGCTCTGGTTTCGCCAGAAGCGGCTTAGTCATGCTGGCCACATGACCCAGAAAAACTGTCTGTGGACAAACGTCGGCTCCCTTAGCCAGTAAAGCGAGATGAGCACTGCAACCCCAGAGTCGTCTGCGACTGGAGTTAACTGTCAAGGGGTCCTTTACCTTTAAGGAGGACACCCACCTGTCACCATCTTCTGTCTGGTTCTGACGAGCAAATTTGGAATGAAATGTCTCAACAACTTTTGACCCCAAGTGCTCAAAAAAACCTGTCAAAATCTTCAGTCATTTGTGTATCTTAGGTAGGCTGACTAGGTTGGAGTTGGCACACCGACGATAGCCAGGAAACTCCACTATATTTAAATAAAACACTGGTTCACAACATGAACTTCACACCGATCCAAATTGTGAACTTGAATAAACGGAACTATATCATCGACTGAGGCGTGAGGGCAGTTATGCAGTATAAATAGCCTATGGGAAATTTCCAGTTGTTCCTAAACAGGCCCTACAGGTGCACGCTCTCAGGGGAAAATGCCGGAAACTGAGAGGCTTCCCGAACTGAGCTGCCTGCAATGCGATTGCTCAGTTCGCAGAAGCCATGCCTATCTCTCAGTTGGGTTGCAAATGCACCACAACGTCTTCCAAGTGACCTCAGCGAGCATTTCAATTTCAAATATTCTGATATTTTCTACTTTTAGTTAAGTATTTTTATTCATTTACTTGATTTGGGGGCAGGGAGCCACTCCCCTGCCCCCTGGCTACACCCACATTCAAGATCCTGATTAGATCATGGGTCCCCTTTCAGAACTCACATCCCTATGGATCCCTTTATGAGGAGTCGGAGGGCTGCCTCTGCCTGGTATGCTAGCAATGTTTTTTCTTTCCTTTGGGAAAGCTCAGTCATCCAGCTGCCAACAGCTGGGAGAAGTGAGCACCCAGGGTTTACTGCTGCTGTACATTTGGAATAGAGTAGAGCAAATCTCCCTGGGAGCAATGGGAGTCAATGACACTCTGTCAGTTTCAGAGGGAACTGTACAAAAACAGAAAACAACAACACCATCGCTGCTTCGCTTTGAAACAGGTGTGAGGCTTCCTGCCAAAGGTGGGGTTTGCACGCAAAGCCTATCTCCTTTGCCTGTGCTGTTTCAAAGGAGGTGGATGTGGAAATGATACAGTTTGGGTATTACTTCTGAATATTTAGGTACAATACATTGCTTTGACTGTCAACAAGTACAACAATGCCAACAGCACCTACTCATCTCCACTAAAATTATCACACTGATCTATACAAATCAACTTGAAAACTGTATTTTGGGTTCCTCTGGAGGCAGCACCAGCTGTTGCTAAGACCTGCAGAATAATATGCAAATCCTAACAAATCACTTTATGGCCTAATGCTGATGACTAAATTATCTTGTTGAAAGAAAGCTATTAATTCAGATTAAGCCCTCCTTTTCATCACCATATTTTCCCACATTTATATGCAGATGGCATAAGCATAATTCACACAAATCAAAATGATGGGGGTAACAAATCAAGTTAATCAACTGAAAGTAAGAGCTGATTACCATTATATGATTTTCAGATGCTGAATTTCCCCCTGCAAGTCAGCGCGATGCCTACATACATATGCAAAATATTTTCTATGAATATGTAATACACAGAAACTGGCTACTGAAAAGAGTCGTGCTCTGAAAGGCAGGTTCCAAAGTGTTGCTGTATAGTTGCTCTGGTAAGCTAATCTTATTTGATACTTTATTCACATTGGTCACTAGTGTTCCTATGCAGGCAAGACTCCATGACCCAGCTGAATTTCCCAATTTCTGAAATAAAATTAATGGGGAAATCCACTCTAAGCAAAACAGAACTCTGTATATATATGTAAACTTTACCTGTTTAACCGCTCAGTTTCCACTTCAAATTCTCGGATTTTGCTTTCAGAGATAGCAGATCCATGCGAGTAGAGGGTCTGGAAAATTTCTTGGATGTTGGAACAGTCTTGAAGAGAGTGGGCTAAGTGTTCTGCTACACTACTAGAAACCTGCAATGAAATGGAGTATTTATGGAAAACAGTTAGCGAACTCTATGCATATTGTATTTCACAGATTTATCACCTGTAAAAAGTAGTTGTAAAAGTAATAAACAGGAAAAAACAAACACACTGGATGAAGGGTGGCATATAAATTTAATAAATAAATGACACTAAGCCATAAACCTTGGTTTACTAAACCATATACTGTAATATGCCAGTTGTGTACTAGTGTCCACAGCCCAACCATTCCTGCATCACTCCTCAATTGGCATGTGGCTAAAGCAAAGTCCTTTACAGCATCCCAGAGCCATCAAATGGGAATCTTTTGTCACATTAAAATATCCACAAAGCAATATGGACGCTGGGTACTGTAACAAATGAAGCAGTCCAGAAAAGGGGCACTTCGAGCCTTCTTTAATATCCATGTGGGACTGACTTTTTCTAGTAATTAAAATATTTGTGGGTTTTATTTCTTTAAAAGTCACAGCAAAGGAGGTAACAAACAATGCGAGTGGAAGTGTGGTTTTGCCACAGACATTAAGGCTTCACTCTTAAGCCTGGGAATCACTGCTTGGGATTGGGATGCAAATTCGGTAACGAAGGAGACAAGGGCGACAAGGGAAAGAGCTAATCACAAGAGAACAGGAAAGGGTATAAGGGGGTCACCTGATTCTCATTAATTAATAATTTTCAGCAATAGACTGCTCTTCATTAGGAAAATCACGAAGTGTTTTACATTACATTCCTATTCTAGAACAGCAAATATTGTATGGACTGTTCAACATGCATCAGGAGGCCTCAGAAAGGGGGCACACTGAGTGCTATTCAACTAAGTCATTCCTAGAGTAGATCCATTGAGATTTATAGATGTAAAGAACTTGAGGCCACTTGAGTAACTTGACTCTACTTGATTTTCATGGGTCAACTAAGCATGACCAGGAATAGATATCACCCATTATATCCACCAGGTACTTAAAAAGAAATGGGGCATCTGCTCATTTGCAAGAGAGTAAGTATTAAATTTCTCATTTAAATTGTGTCACGAAAGTTCAGATTGAAGAACCTAAAAGCTCTTAGAAGTTCTTCCCTAACCAATCTCTCCTGATATGAACAATAGATTTGGGGAGGGGACTGTCCAAATGTATTGCTGTCCACACTTGTATCAGATCACAGTGAACTGTTTACTTTGCCTTCGGATTTTTCCTCTGCTATTATGTGGTCCACATCTGCACAGGTGTCAGTTAACTGCTGTTATTCTCCGCCACATCTACATTGGTACCTCGGGTTAAGAACTTAATTTGTTCTGAAGTTTCGTTCTTAACCTGAAACTGTCCTTAACCTGAGGTACCACTTTAGCTAATGGGGCCTCCTGCTGCCACTGCCGCCGCCAAACGATTTCTGTTCTCATCCTGAAGCAAAGTTCTTAACCCGAAGTACTATTTTTGGGTTAGCGGAGTCTGTAACCTGAAGCGTCTGTAACCTGAAGCATCTGTAACCCGAAGCGTCTGTAACCCGAGGTACCACTGTATAGCCTTCTGAAGTTGCTTGGCAGAACCGTGTGAAATGATGAACCACCATTCATGAATTGCTACTTTCTAGGAACCTTTTTGAGTTTTTGCATCAGTGTAATAAGGAAGTTGCAGCAGAAAAAAATAGATTGCTTTCCTGTCTGTGACTCTGAGGTAAGAATTACAGAGAAAGAAGAATGAAGAAAAGGTGTGGCTGTGAACTTTCTTAGCTGCTAATGGTCATCAGCTTGATCAAACTGAAAAACCAAACTACTAACAGGAATCACTCTAGTAATAGTAAGTCAAAAGGGTTCCAATTTCCTCTATATTTATTTGAATGCTTATGGTTTGCTTTTCTGTAAAATAAAATCAAACCTGAGGTGGCTTACAAAGCACAACAAAATGAAAAATAATCCTGACATTAAAACAGAATCAACAACCAGGTGAATTATAAAATAATTAGTCTTTGGATACCAAGTAAAGCTTTGCTAGATACAATCTTCTTTCTAGTACGATCCTCTTTCTAGTGCACTTCCGTATAATAATGTTGTCCAAGCATCAAACAAAACCCCTAAGATGAGGACTAGAGATTTTGCTGCTTCATAAACAAATAATAGACAGTTGGAACAATAATGCAGTTATGAATGTTTTACACTGAAGTACTCTGCAAGAGATCAGAATTATTCTCTGGCATCAAGCTTAGGTTGTAAATCATCTTAATTTTCAGTTATTGCATGATATCCTTCTGATGTGGGTAGAATTATTTATGTGAGTGGGATTTTATCTTTATCCATAGGGTTGCTGTTGGGTTGTATTAGAACTGCAAAAATACAGCTCCCTCCCCACAAATTCATGCTGAGTCTCCTTAATAATATAATCTCCAGCTGTAAAAGCTGGTCATGGACTTCTGCCACAGAAACCAAATGCATGGCTTTGCATATTCCATGCACATGGTACAATAACAAGACACCCTTATGCTGCAACATGAAAATAAGTTCTGCTCTCTTTCCTCTCAAAAACAGAATTGTATCATGTGAATATAGGTACGCTTTCTTAATCTGCATAATTTAAAACCACTGTTAAAGAACAGGAAGCAGAATACAGTTGTGCCTTGGCTGCCGAATGCCTTGGAACTCGAACATTTCGGCTCCCAAACGACCAAAAACCGGAAGTGAGTGTTTTGGTTTTTGAACGATTTTTGGAAGCCAAATGTCCGATGGAGCTTCTGATTGGCTGCAGGAGCTTCCTGCAGCCAATCGGAAGCCCTGCTTTGTTTTTTGAACGTTTTGGAAGTCTAATGGACTTCCGGAACGAATTCTGTTCGACTTCCAGGGTACGACTGTACACGAATAAACCGACAGTTTTCACAATAGAGGGGTGCAAGAAGTGGGGTTCCCCAAGGACCAGTATTGGGAACTGGGCTTTCTAACTTGTTCACAAATGACCTGCTGCTGGCGGTGGGGTGAGGTTTCCAAGTTTGCCAACGGTACCCAATTGCTCAGGATGATTAAAACAAAACTGATTGTTAGGAGCTCCAAAGGTATCTCAGTAAACTGGGTGAATGGGCATTTAAAAAAGCAAATGCAATTCAATGTAAGCAAGGGTAAAGCAAAGCAGATTGGGGCAAAAAAAGAAAAGAAAAAGAAGAGGTTCTGAAATGGGACTGACTGATGAGGAAAGATCTTTGGGACAAGGCACACAGGTGAATGAAAATGTCAAGCCAGTATTCAGAAGCTGTGAAAAACACAAATTCCGTATTGGAGATCATTAGGAAAAGGGCCAGAAATAAAACTTCTGATATAATAATGCCACTATATAAGTTGATGGTGCAAATGCCCTTGGAATACTGTGTACACTTGGTTGTGACACCTTAAAAGGATATTGTAGAGCTTGAAAAGGTGCATCCAAACACCCCTATAAGAGTTGTTTTCTTTCTCTGTTATCATACTAGAACCCAGGATCATTCAGTAAGGCTGAATGTTGGACGTTTCAGGACAGACTTCATACAGCACCTAAAACTATGGAATTTGCCAACACAAGAGATGTAGCCACCAACTTGGATGGTTTTCAAAGGGGTCTAGACAAATTCATGACGATAAGGCTCTCAGTGGCTATAGTCACAATCATGATGTACAGTGGTACCTCGGGTTACATACGCTTCAGGTTACAGACTCCACTAACCCAGAAGTAGTACCTCAGGTTAAGAACTTTGCTTCAGGATGAGAACAGAAATTGTGCAGTGGTGGCGCGGCAGCAGCAGGAGGCCCCATTAGCTAAAGTGGTGCTTCAGGTTAAGAACAGTTTCAGGTTAAGAACGGACCTCTGGAACGAATTAAGTACAGTGGTGCCTCACAAGACGAAATTAATCCGTTCCGCAAGTCTCTTCGTCTTGCGGCTTTTTCGTCTTGTGAAGCACGGCTATTAGCGGCTTAGCGGCTTTAAGAAAAAGGAAACAAACTCGCAAGAACTCGCAAGACGTTTCGTCTTGCGAAGCAAGCCCATAGGGAAATTCGTCTTGCGGAACAACTCAAAAAACGGAAAACTCTTTCGTCTTGCGCGTTTTTCGTCTTGCGAGGTACCACTGTACGTAACCAGAGGTACCACTGTATTACCTCCAGAATACTAGTTGCTTGTGAGCACAAGTAGACAGTGCACTGTTGCAATCATGTCCTACTTGCAGATTGGTCATTGTGAGTGCATTATCCTGAAGTATACAGGCCTTTGGTCTAATGCTAATGGGCACTTCTTGCTCAGATTTTCTTTATAAGATTACTTATATATCACCATCTCATGTAAGGCTATGTACAATATATACAAATCCTTATGGAAGGATTATATGTTTGTAGCATTTATGTTTTTTTCTGGGGATACTCAGTACCAGCAAACCGCCCCCCCTCCCAGATATTAAAAGTGTGGCACTTATTGTAACAACTTCATGGCGAGTACAGGGACCGTTTTTCCCCTTAAAAGAAGATTATTTTAAATATATATTAATTCAATTTTTATACCACCCTTCATCCAAAGGTCACAAGGCAGTTCATGACATGAGCATAAATCCTATGTGATCATTAGCACTCACCCCTATGCTGCTGATTTCAGATCCCAGGACAGGACGGTCAGATGTTGAAGATTCCGATCTCGTCTTTGAGAGCTTTACTCGTTCAGCTATCTAGAAACGGGGGGAAAAAACCCCACCGCAAATATTAGGTGTCGTATGTAGCTTTTGCACAGCTATGCAAATCCCTCCCCCTTCTTCATACATCCAGAAATTGTATGTTAAGTTGATTAATGTAAACTGGCATGTGTGTTGTGACTAACAGAGGCTTAAAATCCTTAGCACTTATCTCTCTCTGCAGCTCGAGTTTTCAGACTCACTTAGGATCCTTGTAAATTCCCCTGGCGCTCTGGCTCATGCCTACCAGTTAATTGCACGCCTGCACAGCAGCTGCGCACAGCAAAGGCTGCGTCTCCCAGATAATGAGAGGCACTGTGGCAATGTACAAGGACTCACCTTGGCAATGGGGATGTCATTACTGCTGCTGCTGGTGCTCAGTTCTCCAGTGCTAGGGTTAATGGGACGGTTGGCAGGAGTAAGACGGCCGGGACTTGATGGGCCAGTTGCCTGGACACTTTGCAAACGTGTCTGCAGTTCTCGGACCTGGAAGAACACACAATATTAAGACAAAGTCATTTGTTTTCCTTTGCATTGGTCTGATGAGCAGTACTGGCTGCAGCAGCCAAATTCTGCTTTAGCCTGGGGTTATTGATTTATTTGTTAAAGGAAGAAAAGCTTGAAAAAGTTCAGAAGCAAAAGCTTTTCCATTGTGTCAGGGAACTGAGAGGTGAGAGGTGGAAGGGCAGTTGTGTTACAGGGAGCCTCTGAAGATCTTGCAAAGCAGTTCTTCCTCTGGTGGGGAGGGAGGCCCCACCTCCAGTGGGGAAGGGGTGCAGGGATCAGAAGATGCTAGGGAGAGCCTCAACACCGAGCCTGAGCAAAGGGGAGGGGAGGCAAGTCCCCCTTTGCCAGCGCCCACGTTGCGCAGTAGGTAGGTTTGCGCGCAGAGAGAGGAGAAGGATGGGGGTCACATGACTGTTATGCTGGGGGAAGGTATAAGGACCACCCACTCCCAGATTCTGCTAGTGACTGAGCAGACATGGACTTGAGACGCTCTGCACTGCAAGATAGCTTGTACAGATAATAAAGTCTGGAAAAGACAGGTTGGAGTATTGCCTGTTTGCTCTCGAGCAACCACACCACCACCTGACACATTGGTTCTTCGGCTGCTACAAAGCAGTTTCTAGTACTACCAAGTTTTATGAAGCATGGACATATTTACTGAGAGCAATCTGTCTTTCTTGCCATATGAACACCTTTAGTTAGAGGTCAGATTCAATGAACACCACTGGAAGAAACACAAACAACGCATGCGGGGGGGAAAGCGGTGGATCTTGTTCAATTCTTATATGCTACCAAGCAAGATGAATAGTTAACTCTTGATGAAAGTTGCAGTGGTGAAAGGGGAGGAATAATTGTACTGGATCCCACAACTGTTATGTCCCCAGACTTCAGATGAGTAAAATGACATGGACTTAGGCACATATTATGTATAAGCAAATATGCAGGTATGTGCCACAAGAATTAGCCTTATTTAGATATACATAAAAGCTACGGATGTATGAATTCTTTTATATGAATTTATTTCAGCTGAAGATTCCTTCCAGACCACAAACCATTTCAGGATATTCCTCCCATCCACATTGCATCATTGCAAAAGCAACTTGGCAGAAAGACATGGTTAGGTAGGGGAGACTAATGAACCACGTAGAATCCATAGGTGTGCCTCTGGGATTATGGCCAGAGTTCTCAGAAATTGATTTATGCATTCAATTTAGCAAAATGAATGCTAAACGCAAGGAGGAGGAAGAAGAGGAGTTTGGACTTGATATCCCACCTTTCACTCCCTTTAAGGAGTCTCAAAGCGGCTAACGATCTCCTTTCCCTTCCTCCCCCACAACACTCTGTGAGGTGAGTGAGGCTGAGCCCAAGGTCACCCAGCAGCTGCATGTGGAGGAGCGGGGAAGCGAACCCGGTTCACCAGATTACGAGTTCCACCGCTCTTAACCACTACACCACACTGGCTCTCTAGCACTATCAGCTTCACTAGGATTAACAGGTGGCAGTTAAGAAGTTTCAGTTCTCACATAATGTGCACTTCTAGCTTAGAGTTCACTCTGTTTCCCATTTCCAAAATGGTTCCACGTGTGTCAAACTAGCTGCTAAATCAATCTCAGTGCTTGAAAACTCCAATGCACACTACAGAGAGCCTTCAAACCAGTAAAATGCTCACATGCACACAATGTTCTGCCCCAATGCAGGAAGACATTACAAATGAACCACACAGTTCCACATTTGAATGTGTTACATCCATGATCATCTGACCCCAAAACAATAATTTACTTCCAGAACAGATCAAATGATTGGGACGATAACGAGGTTAAAGAAACACAGTGCAGCCCAGTTCGCTCATCCTCTTCTCTTGCCGCGCGCGAGAGAAGGAGGTGCCTGCAAAGAAAATCAGGGCATCATACAGATGAGAGACTTTTCCCCAGAATGTGACAAGCAAATGGATCCTCACTTTAATGGTGAGAGATAACTCACTACTCTGGTCAACTGGGGGGAGGAATAATTCTGAGTCAAGAAAAGTCTGACTGGAGGAGCCAATGTCAGTATGCAGGGCTGGTGGGAAGGAGAAGAGAAACTGATTTCAGGAGCTACTGATGAGGTGCCATGCTACCATCCTCCTGGCAGCAGGTAGTGTTGCACTAGGGTAGAGCAGAGGCAAGGATGGGGAGGGAGCAGCAGCGTGGTGCCACCCCACTGTGCCAGTTGCTGTTGGGCATTCATTCACAAAAGAGTTAACAAAATCTAAGATTAAAGTAACTTATTAAAAAAGCAAACACACTGTGCTTTATTTCATCATATCGAAGTACAAACATACATAGGCAGGCAACCCATTTCCAGAAATGCCTACACAACAAAGCTCAAAACAATAATAAATCTAACCAATTTAGTGCAAACGCCGATAAGTAAATTGGAAGGTCCTTCTCAGCTACTAGGATAAATTGGCACCCCAAATTTCCATCTGTGAGCTGATTCAGACTATTTTCCCCAGCTTCATAAACCATGATTTATCCATCTGGAGGCAAGCGTCAGGATCGAATGTTCCTCCCCACCCCTCATAATATGCCCCTGCCTTATAATCCTGGTTTATTCACCACAATTAAACCAGTATCCTGGTTCTTATAGAACAGGGAATTGTGGCTTAACACATGCCAGGAACTGAGCACTGAAGCTGGCACATGAAGTGAGGAGGAGTAAGGTGAAAGAGGAGCAAGCACGATGCAGGTCCCTGAATTTATGGTTTAAGAAGTAGGGAAAGATAATTTGAACTGGCTCAATGAATCTGTGTTACAGGATACTGAGCTAATGGTCTGCATGTAATAAAGCAGTTTGAAATAATTATTTGTAGAGAAACATCCTAGGATGACCTCATTGCATTAAAAACCCAAAGTGATTGAAGTGTAAATAATTTATTTATACTTCAGAAGCTATAGTTGAAATGCAGCACTGCAGAGCAGATAAATGCTAGAAACACAGCAAATTAGAAAAGGGTACCCAACAAATCAGTGAAGTAACTCAATACCCCCAAAGTTGCTGAACAACTGCATTGCTTTTATTATATGCAATTAAAAACAACAAAAAGGTATTAAAATAAAGCAGACATGACCTCAAAATGGCTTTAGGACTAGAAAAGGAAGGGGGGGGGAGCTTGCAAATGACATTTTTTGATGCAAGATTATAAGCTTTGCCTCGGACAAATACTTAAAGAAACAAATGGCCTTCTTCAGCACAGCAACTTGGGCCACAAGGGAAATCAAGAGCTCATTTTTCCTGCACCACTAGCATAGAAAATAAAAGAAGAAGAAAGGAAATAAGCATGCAGTCTGAAGGGGAAATTTCCTTGAAAGTCAAACTGTTTATTGAAACACATAAATATCCCTTCCGATTATAGCTGTGGACAGAATAAAGAAGTGCAGTGAGCTATAGTCCCTAAACCCAGAGGAACTTAAGTAAAAATGAGTTGCTACATATATACACAAGTTGGCAGCTCATGATGGACAGGATACTTAGAAGCTCTACTCCGAAAAGATAATACTAATATTTGAGCTATGTGTTACACTAAGTACCCATATTTTAAAAGGATGCTTAGCACTATTCCTTCCTTCCCTTCTTCCAGCTCCATAGACTCTGACCCAGACTGGGAGAACGATGGGTACAAAGGGGGCTCAACCCAAAATTATTCCTCCTGGTTTCAATTCCCACCCAGAGCTGCTGTTTGCAGTAAAGCAACACCTTCAAGGGAAATAACACATGATTTGCGGCAGGAAAATGTCATGTGAAGGAAACCCCCTCCCCACAGTTCCAATCTAGACCAGACCTTCATGCAGCTGCTTTTTTCCTGAAAAACCATTACAGTGGTACTTCAGGTTACGAACTTAATTCGTTCCGGAGGTCCGTTCTTAACCCAAAACCGTTCTTAACCTGAGGCGTGCTTTCGCTAATGGGGCTTCCAACTGCCACCGGCACGCAATTTCCATCCTCATCCTGGGTCAAAGTTTGTAACCCGAGGTACTACTTCCAGGTTAGCGGAGTTTGTAACCCGAGGTGTTTGTAACCTGAGGTACCACTGCAGTTGGTGCTAAGCACATGGATAAAAATTGACTCATGCTTAGTGTCATGTGCGACTTGTTCACATCACACCAACTGAAATTCCCTCCTCTGCACAACTGTTAAAGATGTTGCAGCCCTCTTCTTTGCTACTGACTATTAGGGGCTCTTTCAGACAGGCGTTTCCCCCCAGTCCTACCTGGAGATTTCACGGCTGGAAAGTGGAAGCAACCCCTGTCAACATGCAAAACTTGTGCTCAGCCAGAGAGTTCTGGTCCTTCGCAAAGCAAGCTTTGGTATGTGGTTTGGGACCAGGATTTCAGAAGAGTCACTTCTGCCTTGTGACTCTGATGCTCCACCGGAAGCATCAGAAGTATTGCTTCACACTCCACTGGAGTACTGAATGGTTAGTATGCTAGCCTGGGTATTTTCAGGGGTGGCATCCAGGAGTCTTGATTGGCCCCCTTTTGATTTGTGTTTTGGTAAGTTGTCAAAAGGGACGCGGGTGGTGCTGTGGGTTAAACCACAGAGCCTAGGACTTGCCCATCAGAAGGTCGGAGGTTCGAATCCCTGCGACGGGGTGAGCTCCCGTTGCTCGGTCCCTGCTCCTGCCAACCTAGCAGTTTGAAAGCACGTCAAAGTGCAAGTAGATAAATAGGTACAGGTCCGGTGGGAAGGTAAACGGGGTTTCCGTGCGCTGCTCTGGTTCGCCAGAAGTGGCTTAGTCATGCTGGCCACATGACCCGGAAGCTGTACGCCAGCTCCCTTGGCCAATAAAGCGAGATGAGTGGCAAAACCCCAGAGTCGGTCAGGACTGGACCTCATGGTCAGGGGTCCGTATACCTTTATGTTGTCAAAAACACAGTTTTGCCGAGCTTCCAGTTTGGTTGAGTTTTTCTCCTTTCTGTTATTTTAACAGGCTGCCGGTCTTAGTATGGTCCATTGGTTTTGATTTCCATATTGATGGTCTATCATTTTAATTAAAGTTAGCAGCATTGGGTACCTTGTGAGGAGCTGAAAGTTGGGATATAAATATTTTAGTAAATGAGTTATGTTTTCTGCAAATAGCACTTCTAGGGAAAAACTGATATTATATAGGGTAATTTTTGGTTAAACCCTTTTCTCATATACGTCATGGCGCGAGTTTGGAGCCTACTTGGTTACTTTTTCTATTAAAAACAAAACAAAAAAAACAGACTATGCCAAGCATGTTTATATCAAGAAACACCCAAGTGCTTTTATCGTTTTGTTCTTCTAATAATCAAAACACTAAAGATATTTGCAATTTCCCCTATTTTCAATAATTTATAAATCACTTTCACAGAAAACATAGGAAAATTTCTGTCTCCTTGCTATGAAGATTTCATAACAGATGTCATCTCCATAATGGAATGAAAGGGAAACTCATTGTAAATCGTGCCAACAATTGCCACTGAATAGCAATATTCTGATATTCATTTGTACATGCGCACACACATATGGTAATCTGGATATATTTGGGGTGGCCGGAGTGGGGAAGGGAAGCTTGTTAAAATTTCAATGCTAAGTTAAAAGCCACTAACAACTTATCAAGCAGTGACTGCTAGCCATAATTATACACCATAAAACAACATTCATAACGGAAAGAAAAATATATGAGTAATATTCAAACCACACTTAGGGTGGAAAATCATTTTTCAAGAAAGTTTAAAATTTGTAATCTAAGCAAATAATAAACTACAGTATAGGGTGGGATTCACTTAATGAACCCCACCATTGGAAGC
The DNA here is from genome assembly GCF_965113315.1 of Podarcis vaucheri. Lineage (NCBI taxonomy): Eukaryota > Metazoa > Chordata > Lepidosauria > Squamata > Lacertidae > Podarcis > Podarcis vaucheri. Next base: position 44,333,673 of record NC_138749.1, read on the forward strand.
CCCTGCACAAGGACTTCCACTTGCAAAACAGGGTTCCCCCAACCCTGTGCCCCAAAATGGGCTCTGCAGGGGTTGTGCTACCTCCCAGAATATAGGGGTGAGGAGAGAAGGATCACTCCACCTGGAAACATGCAACCATAGGAACTAGCTTTTAGGGGGCCAAGGTCTTTTGGCTGCTCCAATACATTATTTGAAGGGGGCAGGCACTGCCTAAGTAAATGGGGATTGCTATTCAAATGGCGTGCATGTGCCATGTTTTGTGACCAGTTATGCAGGGCGGGGGTTACCTGGGCACCCCCAATATTTTATTCCAATTGGCACCCTTGGCTGCAATGCTTGCCCAGATAGAACATCTTTCTTTCATACATAGCATGATGCTGAATTCCACCCATAGTGCAGGCAGTAAGGTAAAGGACCCCTGGACGGTTAAGTCCAGTCAAAGGTGACTATGGGGGTGTGGCACGCATCTTGCTTTCAGGCCGAGGGAGCAGGCGTTTGTCCACAGACAGCTTTCCAGGCCATGTGGCCAGCATGACTTAACCATGACTTAACCTCCTGCCGGAGTGTTACCTATTTATCTACTTGCACTTGCGTGCTTTCAAACTGCTAGGTTGGCAGGAGCTGGGACAGAGCAACGTGAGCTCATCCTATCACGGAGATTTGAACCACCAACCTTCTGATCGGCGAGCCCAAGAGGCTCAGTGGTTTAGACAACAGCACCACCCGCATCCCTTACCTTTACCTACTGGGAGTACTGTTGTTCCTCACTGGGGCTGGGAGAGGGAGGAAGAGAGGGAGCTCATGGATCTAAAGCAGCAAATGTCACTGCAGCTGGCCCAATGTGTTGGTGAGAAAGTGGAAGTGATTAGGGAGGCAAGAGAGAGGTATTGCAGGCCAGGGTAGAGAGTAGAGAGGGTAGAGAGTAAGGAGCTGAAGAAGGCAAGCGGATCTCCTGAAGGAGCACAAAGAACACTTCCCCTGAGGCTCTGGAGGCTGTGTCACCTCTGTGAGGCCAAGACAGCAGCAAACTTTCTATCTGTGTCAGCAGGAGCCTGACTGTGACCTTGTTCACATGCAACTCTAAGCCAAAATTCAAGAGAGATGAAATGGAAGAAATGAAACGACAGCAGATCATATACATAAGGCAAGTCAGTGGTGGTTCAGGAAGTAGCTTGCTGGCTCAGAAGAGTGAGTAAACATTCTGATATATTAAATAAAAGAGTGGAACATAGCAAGAACAAGTGGTGGTGGGAAACAAGGTGAAACATCCATGGCCAACAGTACAGCTCTGAACTATGCAGACAGGAGATTTAAGGTCCACTTGTAGGTGGTGGTGGTGGGGAAACCCACTGGTTTAGCGCACCATTTGTTAAAACCATTTGTAAGCGGTTTCTTCAGTTCAGAACTTCAAGGCTGGGGGGGGGACCTACTGCGAAGGAAGGTTGAGGAGTCGTGTAGGTTAAAGGAGGGCAGAGGAGGGAGCATGGCCCAATTAAAAGAGGAATGCCACTGCAAGGGAGGAATAAAAAGCCTACAGGGAGGAAGCAAGAGAAGGAAAGCAGAGCATAAGTCTGGCTGCAGGGCTGGAGAAAAGAGAAATGATTTCTCTCTGCATAAATTTATGTTGCTGCTAAGAACTTTTTTTTTTAAGGCAGTTCACATTTTCCGTGCCAAGAAAAGGTAGCTGGGGAATGAATGGAGGGAGTGTTTTGCACATCTAATAATCCATCAAATCTAAAAAAGAATTTGAGGAGAAAAATGTTTGTGGACAAAAGGAGGACATGGTAAAGAGATTACCCAGTTTATGGGCTTGCAAAAGAACAGAATAAAGAAAAATGGGAAATCTTAAGACTAGACAGCTACAAACACGGGATTCTTACTTAGTTCCGGCATTAGCAACCTGCCACATGAGCACGTCTAAGGAGGGTATGTCTTATTCATAGCAACCTTGGAGATGGCTTAGGCCTATTTTGGAGTATTGGCAACACCTACATGATTCTTCGTAGGCATCACGTGAAGAAACTGAATAAATGAACTGGGACTTCCACATGGAACCCTTGCATGGGGCTGCCATGATTGCACATTTTGCAGCAGTTGTGCATAAAGGCTATGTAGGGAACCACTGGTTCATACTATCAGGACACCCATGTGTGCACAAACACCTCCCACCCAACTGTCAAACCTGTGTGCCCCTACTGGTGACAACATGAGGTTTGCCAAGCAAGTGCTCGGGCCTCAGAACACTTCCAGGTCATTCTTAACTGTTCATCAGGCTAAAGAAGAAGAAGAAGAAGAAGAAGAAGAAGAAGAAGAAGAAGAAGAGTTTGGATTTGATATCCCGCCTTTCACTCTCTTTAAGGAGTCTCAAAGCGGCTAACATTCTCCTTTCCCTTCCTCCCCCACAACAAACACTCTGTGAGGTGAGTGGGGCTGAGAGACGTCAGAGAAGTGTGACTGGCCCAAGGTCACCCAGCAGCTGCATGTGGAGGAGCAGGGAAGCGAACCCGGTTCACCAGATTAGGAGACTACCGCTCTTAACCACTACACCACACTGGCTCTAAACACAGAGAAACACTCCACACTGTTGCCTATGGTTGCCGCCATGGAATTCTTTCTCCAATGAGTTTCACCAAAGCCCAACCAAGCATATCACAGTGGCATAAGAAGGCGTTGTCATCTGGGTCAGTAGCTAGGGTTTGTTTTGTAGTATACTTAGCATTGCCTCGGTGAGCATTGCGCTGAAATAGGTCCTTCCATCTAAGACTATGGCAGGATGCATTAATGGTTTGCTGTCTTTTTAAAAGAAATATGCTATTTAATTACAGACAAAAAGCATCTCCCTGGGCAGAGAATGGCAATCGCCTGCAACGCAGGAATCTCAACTAAAGCGTCCATGATAGATGGTCATCCAAGCTCTGCTTAAAAATCTCCAATGAAGGAGTGTCCACCACTTAAATGTTGTGACCCCCACATCCACATCCCACCAAGGTGATCCAAAAGTATAACATGGTAAATTGTATCCAAATATAATGTAAAATATGACTCTTAAATTCATATGACTTTCAGTGTTTAAGTATGCAGTTGAAAAACTACACGCTAAACATCAGGTATTCTACAGTTTCTAAGTAAATACGTAGAAGACACAAACTTGACTAGAACTCTTAAAGTTGATTTCTAATGAAATTGTTAGCTACGCTTACTAAAGTAATTTTTAATCAGCAATTTCAGCAATAAGCTAGCAATAGCTGTAATTACCATGCAAAAATTAGCTGAGAAATCTAAGCCTCTTGGGTTGTATCTTAATTAAAGAGAAATGTAGTTACTGCTAGTTCTCACTCCACTTTTTAATAAAGTGACAGTCGGGATCTGAACACTAATTTTAAGGTTTCTTGACCCGTATTATTATTATAGTATTATTGAACGGCTGCGATACTTTCGGTGTATCTTAAGAAATGAAAGTAACGCTCTCTAATTCAAAGTCAATACACTTCCCAGGATTGATTTATTCACATGGGATACATGCTTCATGGATGAGTTGCCTGGAAGAATATAGCTCTCGTGTTCTCTCACAATTATACTAGGCCAGAGTCACTTGAGCCTGTCTCATTCTCAATTTATAATGCCTCAGTTATGCTCAGCATGAGGAGGACCTGTAGTTCCAAAACGAGCCGTGACAATGTTCATAAGGCGGAAAAAGTTACCTCCTATTGTTTACTTTGCACATTCCCCTTGCTACGTTTCTGGTCAATTTTACTTTAGAATTCAGTATGACTCTGTATATAGACACATGTTTTTAATCCCTCCTCAGAGAGGCTAGATTTCAACACAGTCTCTTAGGAATTATGAGTGGCTTGCAGATATTGCGCACTTCAGCCTTCTCATAGCAAACCACATAACCACCAATGTATTATAAGCCTAAAAAAGTTTAAAAGGCCAGTTTAAAAACTAAGGCTGGTTTATTTTGTTGTGCATTTGATATTTGATGTGCTTTGCCTCTATGGTTTACAATTAGAATGCCACTTAGAAATAGAATTCCTTTGCCAATTGCTTATATGCATTTCTAGAGGTAACTAAGTTACACACACAAAGCAAATAAAATCCAACTAAGAACATGAATTCACTAGCAAAAATTCTCCCCCAACCATTCTTTGCAGCTTAACTCAGAGCCCCCCAAAAAGCAGCCCAAATAGCCAGGTCTTAAAACTTCCAGGTGGTTAGGCTTGAATTCTGAGCAAGTCTGTAGTGTAATGCCCTTTTCACACAGCTTTACAATAAAGGTGAAAATGAAACATTTTCAAAGAGCCCAGAAAATATCTAGATTGGTTAAAAAAAACAACAAACCACCAACACACGTTTTCATGCTTAAAGAACAGAGGAAAGGCCAGTTGAACATTGTTCCCTTAAGCAGCATGTCTGTACGGTGATTGTAAAGATTGGTAAGAAAAATATGCTTAGCCTCATCCTGACATTTGCTGCAAGATTCATGGGAGCACAGAGCAGAATCTTTCCCATTCCTGACCTAATACTATATATTAGGCTTCCTAAGGAGATTTGTCATGTCAGAGCTAACGCATTATTTAAAAAGCATTCAGAGGTCTTTTATAGGTGAGACACATTAGCTATTTAGTCTTATTTATCTATTCTGTGGCTATATTATACATATAATATTATATTATACATATAACTGCTTCTGCCAACCTAGCAGTTTGAAAGCACACCAGTGCAAGTAGATAAATAGGTACCACTGCGACAGAAAGGTAAATGGCGTTTCCATGCGCTCTGACCACATGACCCGGAAAGCTGTCTGTGGACAAACATCAGCTTCCTCGGCCTGAAAGCGAGATGAGCGGCGCACCCCATAGTCGCCTTTGACTGGACTTAACCCTCCAGGGGTCCTTTACCTTTACCTTACATATATTCAGTGCTTTTTTCCTTAAAAAATGTTTAGGGGTATTCTCATTTTCCTACTCATATTGAAATACTGCCCCTCAATGAGACCAAACTTAGATTCACAAAATGTTTAGGGGTATGCGTACCCCTGCGTCCCCCCAGAAAAAAGCACTGCATATATTATATAATCCCCTTAGGCCATGTTAATAATTGGATAGTCCTACTCCCAATGCTAAACCTTAGGGTGAAGGGCAGACAATAAACAAATAAATAAAAACCGCAGTCAAATGTTAGACTGTTTACAATGTAATATTTGGGGGAAAGGTGCACATAATCTCCAGTATTATTGTTACTATTAATTTGATATCTCTTTGTTGGCCCATCTGGTTTGTTTGCAGACTTAAGTCACATCTGAGCTCTTGGGCTTGCTGATCAGAAGGTCGGCGGTTCGAATCCCTGCAACGGGGTGAGCTCCCGTTGCTCGGTCCCTGCTCCTGCCAACCTAACAGTTCGAAAGCACACCAGTGCAAGTAGACAAATAGGTAAAGCTGTGGTGTGCTCTGGTTTTTGTCACAGTGTTCTGTGGACTTAACCGTTCAGGGGTCCTTTACCTTTTACCTTTACCTTACTATCTAACTGTCAAAGTGACTCTTGTTAAGGAAAATAGTCCAACTTGCAACTAAGATGGAACCACTTTAGGCTGTTAAGCTAGTGCAAGTGTTTTCTTCCTCCTGGCAAGAAGCTCAAAGGAAAAAGAGTCAGTCTATAATTTCACTTATTCAGCTCTGTTTAAATAATTTTTAGGGGTTTCCCATGAAGAACTAAGAGATTTTATTTTCCTTGATAAAACAAATACTTTGCCTCCTACTGGTGTTTAACTGAGTTATAATCAACTATTATATTGGTCTGCATACTTTCAGTCTGACTCTTCTTTGGTTTACATGAATTTTCAAGATTATTTATCTAAGGTAATTCCAAAGTAGAGAAAGAGGACCAATCAGTGGATGGTGTGCATTTAAACAAACACACACGCACATCCGACATGGCAGACTGAAGCGCAAGGAGAGCAGAACATTTCTAGACTTCGGCCAAGCAATATCACCATTCAGCTTGCTTGCTCCCCTGTACTGAGCTTACAGAGAAACTAGATCTTCCTGCAGGCAGAGTTACCATATAGAGCATTGTACATGTTATTGCTTTCCTGGAAATAAGCAGTCCACGTGTTTGCCCAAAACCAAAGATGCATATTTTGGTAGAAGCTGTTTCTACAGGTCACAAACAACTCCAGTATTCAGGGTGCTCTCTTTGTCTATGGTTATTTTGCACAGAGGTAACACTACATTATGGACACTCTACAGAAGTAAGTAATTACCTCATTTACTAATGACCTGCGAGGGATAAAAATCCATACACATGTCATTTCTTAGTTATTGCACTGCAAAGCAGCACAATCTGTTAACTGAATGCATTAAATATCTAATTTAATTAAACCTCTAACAAGGCTCTGAAACCCCATTGAGAGCACTTTGTTTGATTACAGACACTGGGCTAAAGCAACAGCCCTATTGATTTGCTCGGCTCCAACTACTTCTATCTACCCAATTTAGTGTGTGTAAAACAAACAAAAAAACTATTTTATTTTTTTTGCAAGGGCTCCTTTCCTCACTCTCTGGGGAAATAATATAAAGTGACTCTTGGTTCACGGATGCATATATAAAATATTTAGTAGGTCAAAGAAAACATTTATTTGTGTGGCAGCTATTGACTGCATTACAGATGCAGATAAACTCCCTAGTGCTCACCATTACATAGTGTGGCTGACATGGACATCTGTAATAAACAGACTCATCTCAAGGGAAATAAACCCACTGTTCACCAAATTAGCATACAGTTCACAGCACCAGACTTCACTATTTTCCAATAACCCAAAAGAAGGATAAAGGTAGAAGTAATGATCAATTCTGTGATTACCGATCTGGAATTGTCCCTTCATATTTTAATGTTCAACACTGAAGGGAAGTAGACACTCCTCTTTGGTTACAAAGCAGTTTCTTTTGCATCCCCAAGAAGATCCTACCATACTGCTCATCTCTCTTAGAGAGAGGTGAACAGATGTGGGGTGGGAAAAAGAACAAAAGCACAGTAGGGCCAATGTTTTATTTTAAGCCACTCATTGCCATAAATTGTGAGGATTAGACACACCCATGGGGGAAAGTTTATCAATGATTATAAACAATGACATTATATGGAATCTTCCAGATTTCATATAACCTCTGTTTTGAAACAGCTGCTCTGGTTTCCAATCGGTCTCCGGGGCCAATTCAAGGCGCTAAAAGCCCTAAACAACCCAGGCCCCACATACCTGGAAGGCCTCCTCCTTTCCTACAGACCATCTTGGATGCTAAGAGAAGTGGAGGGCGCCCTGTTGGTTGTCCCATCATCCTCAGAAGCTCAGGCTGTGGCAGACAAGGAGAGGGCCTTCTCTGCAGCAGCCCCTACCTAAGTTGGGGATGTTCAGGGGCAGCCCAAGGCATTTTGGCACCTGAGGTGAAATGCCCCAACAATGGGTTGGGGAAGGAAATTCCCTCCTCCCACCCAGCATCAAGGCTTTGTATCAGCTTCTCCCTTCAGGGTGGCTAACTCATGGCCCTATTTGGGCAGCCCTTGGAAACATTAAAGAAAAAACAACTTAAAGCCTTAAAAGAATATTTTTGTTTGTGCCATGCGTTATTAATGAAAGCATATACATCTGCTTGTGTATTAAATTTGTTTAATAATTAAAAATATAAAATATGTTAATTGTGCAATTATATATATTTAATTAGCTATATTAACTGTGTATATTAAATTATATTGAATAATTTTATGATATGGAGATTTAATGCGGTGTGTGGCTCACTTGGGATAAAAGTTGCCCTGATCTACAATGACCAGCTGCAAAAAAAGGGGGGGGGGAGTTCAAAGCTCCCACACATTTAGTAGTTTTGTAGAAAAAGATTATTCCTTTAGGTTACCCACAGTTCTCTGAAGATATCCATAGTTATAAACTAACTTGCATTCCTTTCAACATCATAATCCTTTCTTATTAGGCCTGCAATGACTTCTGCAACATGACTGTGGAATCAAAAACACATGAATATTTGGAAAACATAGTCACAAAAAGAAATAGTTACAAAAGTAGATTCTTACATCCAATCCGTTTGATGCAAAGACAACGCAGGATTTGGTGTTGTTTCCTTGTCACAATTCAAAACATTTTTAGTTGTGTATCCTCTCGGCTAGTTTAGTATCTGATTAAGTGGAATGTGGTCCATGAAACCTTATATAAGTATTTAAGGTGCACCAGCAAACTTTGCTGTTTTTCCAAAAACCACCCTTCCAGAAATGTAACTTCTACATCCACATTTCTCACCTCCTGCTTTCTGACTGTGACAATCTGCGGGTCTGGTGATTAATTTTCAGCAACACCGGGGTTAGAATACCCAGCAGCGTCAATCATGTGTCAACTGTGCGTCAGTAAGAAGACAGGTCTATATAACCAAGCTAATTTATCTAATTAAGATCAGCTGTTGGAGAACAGGGTAGAAGAAAGAAGCTCTAATAAGCATCCAAGGAAGAAAGGAATGGAGGTGGGAGTAAACAGTAGAGGAATTAAACACCTGAACCTCAGAAAAACACTTGTGTACTCTTCCTCTGGGTAATGAACCTTAACTCTCCCACCAGCTGGCACAAAAGGCCATTAGACTGCCACAAGGCTAGATGGAAACTGATGATTTGCTCATGCATCTCCTTTCTGGACAGGCCAGTTTAAGACAATATATCATCCTCACTACCTTAAAAACCAGATTTTGGCTGGATCTAAACAGAAAATCTCAAAGACACAGATCTGAATTAAAACTCTTTCATATAGGTCTTGCGATCCACAGCAAAAAAATTGTACACAGCTTTGAAGGAGAATAAGAGAGGGCTGCTTTAAACGCTTTGGCCAAGAAGTGGTAAATATATTTAAGTGAACACTATAAAATGCATTCCCACTGCCAACAAGTGCTCTTCCTTGAAATGAAAAAAAAAAAAGGAAACACCCTACAAAACATCTGTGATTTTTTCCCCATGCAAGGATACATAAATGTGCCAAATCTTCAAATACAGATGGATTAAGGCAGTTTCCCTGGAGACATCGTATAGATGCCTAAGAGTTACGGTCTCAGAACCAAGACCAGACAGGGACCTGCAACTTTCAGATTCATTTTGGGCTGCAGGAAGATGAGCATGGAATGGAACAAGCATGGAAAGGGTGGGGCTTTAAGAGTTATAGGGTGAGGGGCAAAGGGAGGTTACATGGAGGAATGAAGATCACACCCACACCATGCATTTATAGCATACTTATAAGCATGGCTTTCCTCAAAGAATTCTGGGAACTGTCCCCCTCACAGAGCTAGAATTCCTGGCAGATGAGACTTCCACACAGATTCATACAACTGCTTTGAGAACACTTTTAAAACGTTACAGCTCTGGTTATCTAAGTAAACAACAAAGCAGGTTACACATGCAATCTGTTTCAGTAAGAAGAGTAGAAGAAGAAGAGTTTGGATTTGATATCCCGCTTTATCACTACCTGAAGGAGTCTCAAAGCGGCTAACATTCTCCTTTCCCTACCTCCCCCACAACAAACACTCTGTGAGGTGAGTGGGGCTGAGAGACTTCAGAGAAGTGTGACTGGCCCAAGGTCACCCAACAGCTGCATGTGGAGGAGCGGAGACGCGAACTCGGTTCACCAGATTACGAGTCCATCGCTCTTAACCACTACACCACACTGGCTCTCTCGAACACACCGAACACACACACATTAGACTGTGCTGGACCAAAGCTTTGAGTGAGATGGTTTCTGCAAATGAATACTACAAGTGTGAAAATAGTGAATGACAAAGTCTAACACAGCACAGAAAAAACCACAAGTGCCTTTAGAAATTAGTTTTTTGATGACCCTTTGGCAACAATAATCCATACAATCAACAAGGACTTGAGCCAGAAATGGACCATTCAGTCACAGTTCATGAGAACTGCTTCAAATAAAAAGTAAGAGAAGACTGGTTTTCTTCTAACTCAAATTAGCACAATAATTTTTTTTAAAAAACCACTTTAAACTTATTGTGTTCACAAAGGGAGTGGGAAGAGGAGAGTTCCGCATTGGAATATACAGTCGTACCTTGGTTGTCAAACACCTTGGTACTCGTACGTTTCGGCTCCTGAACGACTGACACCCGGAAGCGAGTGTTCCGGTTTTCGAACCTTTTTTTGGAAGTCGAACATCCAATGTGGCTTCCACTATTGTTTCTGGTGCTGCCTGCACAATCAGAAGGCAATCGGAAGCCGGTTTGTTGGTTTCCGAACATTTCAGAAGTCGAACGGACTTCTGGAAAACATTCTATTCGAAAACCAAGGTACGACTGTACTCTAGAAAAGGGATGGGGATTCTGTGGCCCTGCATATATTGTTGAAACAGATGAAGATCTGCTGTATCTTTCTACTCACATGTTTATGCACAGGCTCCCGTGTTATGTATTGCATCTTAGATACAATAAAGGGAAGCTCTCGTGGCAAAAGCACTCCTCCTCATCCAGACTTTTGGCTAATTATCTAATCTATGGCCTTTTAAACTGTGGGTGGGGGTGTTATTTTGTTTGTTTGACGCAGTCGAAATAAATTAATAATTAAAAAATTGTCCAGCAGCACCTTAGAGACCAACTAAATTTGCTCTGGGTATAAGCTTTGGTGTGCTTGCACACTTCTTCAGATACCTGAATCTGAAGAAGTGTGCATGCACACCAAAGCTTATACCCAGAACAAATTTAGTTGGTCTCTATGGTGCTACTGGACAATTTTTAATATATTTGTGTGTTTTAATACTGTAAACCACCCTGTGATCTTCAGACGAAGGGTGGTATATATTATTATTATTATTTTATTAACAACAACAACAACAAGAACAACAACAACATGTGCTTCAGCACATCATATTGAAATTTTTCGAAACGTGTTATTTGGTATCTCGGTTGTTCAAGGAAAGGTCAAGCCTTCTATCAAGTTTTTCTAATTCAACTCTCTATACAGGTGCATCCCTACTTCCGTGGGGGTTATGTTTTGTGTTGCCATGTGCATAGGTGAAAAGCATCTAAGTGGGCAGCACTCTCTAAAAAGCCTCTAAACCCCTTTCTGTTGCTCTCTTCCCAATCCAGTCCAAAATACTATCAAAAAACCCAAGGACAACCACAACTAAAATTGTGGTCGTACATGAGTCTGCCATACGTAAACTGGGGAACACCTGTATATGATAATGTGCTGAGCAGATGAGGCTGGGCAACTGAAGAAACTCAAGAGGTTGAAGAGAGAATCCATTACACGGCAGATGAGGAAGCAAAACAGTAAATGCCTTGAGAAATGGAGCCTGGAAGCGAGGATCCTGCCTGCTGCCAACTCCTTTTATATTCTGACAAAATATTCTTAACGTTTCTGTAGCAGAGTGTGCCACATAAGTGGTTACTGGCCTCACCCTTCTGCGCAATCTGTCTCGCTCCTCCCGGATGGCGTTCATGGTGGCCTTCGTCCTGTTTAGCTCCTCCTCCTTGCTGCACAGCATTGCCGTAAGGCTCTCGTTCTCTTCCCTCAAGCCCGCGAGTTCCTTCTCCCAGCGAGACCTCTCTTCAGCCAGGTTGGGATACAGGTCCCGCCCGAGCACACCTTCAATCTCTTCGACTGTCTGCAGAATATTTCAAAGGAACAATAATTCATACACGAAACACTAAACGTATTATTCACACTAACGGACACATTTCAGTTTGCTCTTTTCCATTTTACAGAAGCCATTTTAATTAGCAAATGCCAGCATTGCTTTGAAAAAAAATGAAACAATTTTAAAAAATGGTCATTTTTGTTTACAACTTGTTATATTAATGGAAGCAACTGCAAACCTATGGCATTTACAGAGTGCATTAGGCATCGAACACACTAATGAAGGTGAAAAACAGGAAAGAGTGCACATCCCACTTAATCAGTTGATATGCAAAGTGGATTGCTGCTTTGGTGAACTAACTGAGCAAAACCAAAGCCGCAGTTGACCAGATGAGTGGTGACAACCCACTAACAAAAATGTTGGAGATCACTGACTGAAGGCTTTGAGAACATTAGAAGATGCCTGCTGGATCAGACCAAAGGCCTGTCTAATCCAGCATCCTTTTCTTCCAAATGCCTTTGGGAAGTCCAAGCACAGGACATGAAGGCAATACATGACATGAAGGCCTGAAATCTGCAAGGGGCTTACGTTACAGGGGTCTGCACGCAAAGTCAGAGGGACCCCCAAAAAACCGCTCTCCTGCATGACCATTTCTACCTGTCCAATGCTGCCAAGCTGAGTGGGCGAGATCGCAGGAACCTTGCAGGCTCTTCCAGAGCCCTCACAAATCTTCCAAAAGGCTGGTAAGCAAGGTAGAGAGCTGAAAAAGGTCTCCATATCAGGAAAGCTTGGTGCAGAAAGTGATTTTAAAGCCCTCTAGGAAGGTCACGTGACCTCTGATGGGTTTTCACTTATCTCCTGCCATCTTTCAGCAACTGGTATTCAGGAACATATTGCCTCTGATACAGGAAGCAGTCTTCTGTCATAATGGCTAATCTTATGCTCCACAGATATATCTAAACCACTTTTAAAGCTGTGCACGTTAGAATCATAGAACTGTAGAGCTGGAAGGGACCACGAGGGTCACCTGGGCCAACCTCCTGCAATGGAGGAATATTTTGCCCAACGTGTGGTTTGAACCCACAACCCTGAAATCAAGGTCTCATGCTCTACCAACTACATCTTATGTTAGTGAAGGATAGGATAGAAGCAGTCTGCCCCACCGTAAACGTTCAGACTGAAAGGTGTGCCATGCTGCCATTTAAATCTACCAACTGCACATGGCTGAGTCCTGATTTAAGGAAATACTCTGTATTTCTACCGGAAGATGTCAAAGCTGAGCAACAGAGAGAAAACTATCCAAGCCTGTAACCAAAGAGTGCTGAACCGGAGAAATCTGCAATACACTGCCTAAGCCTAAGGTAAGAGGCAGTAGCATTTTAAACAGAAAATTAGTTTGCAAAAGCAGCAATCCACTTCATAGAGTTCCTCTTTCATAGGAGGAACTAGACTGCATGTGGGTGGAAATGAACGGAAGCAGCACATTTTATTTTAGTTAGTTCTTCGTTTCAAACAATGAAACCTACCATTATGTTTGCGGGAAAGTTTATTTCTGGATTACCTTCCCAGTTTGCTCATTATTCATTTATTCATTATATTTATATACACATTTTCCTCATCATTTCCAATACCTAGCGAAGTTCTGAAACTAAATCCATCCACCTCCATCCTCAGAGGTTTCGGCATTCTGGATGCGTGGGTGAACTTCATTTCTGAAGTGTGACGGAGGAAATAAAACAAGAACCCTCTGGGAGAAGCAAAGAAGCAAAAGGCACCTGAATTCTTCCCCTTTGACAAGAATTGCAATACAGAGGAAAACCCAAAGAGGATGAAAATAACTTGACCGGAATAAGAATATATATAGTAACGATACTTCTACCTTGCTTCCCAGCAATGCTTTTACAAAGCATAACACATAATACCAAAACACACAGAATAAATCAATACCATTTAAAATAGTTGAAATTAAGTCTGCATGCACGGCCCAGAAGCTTCAGCTAGTGCAGAATCCTGCCGCTAGACCGATGATGGAAACAGACTACCATATTGCCAGCACATGGCACCAGTGTTGAAAGACCTACACTGGCTTCCTGTCCACTATTGGGTCAGCCAGGTTAAAGCTTCTTGTACTAGCATACAAAGGCCTGAACAACATGGGCTCAGAAAACCCACTTTACCCCATATGTCCCAAGTTAAACACTGAAATCATCTGGAGGGAGCACTATTAGTGATGCCCAATCGACTAGAAGCATGGCTGACACCAATAAGGATTCATAACTTCGATACAGCAGACCCAACTCTATGGAAGGCCTGGGGCAAGAGGAATGTTTTTATCTGGCACCTAAATATATGTAACGAAGGTGCTAGGTAAGTCTCCCTGGGGAGAGCATTCCACAAATGAAAAGCGACTGCAGAGGCCTGTTCTCGTGTTGCCACCCTCTGGACCTCTTGTGGAGAAGGCACACAAAGGGCCTCAGATGATGACTGCAGGGTCCCGATTGGTTTCCATAAGGAGAGGTGGACCTTGAGGTACTGTGGTTCTAGGCCATTTATAGGTCAAAACCAGCACTTTGACTTGGGCCCAGAAGCTAACTGGTAGCCAGGCAGTTGGGCCAGGATATACTCGAACTGCCTTGCCCCCAAAATTTTGTATACTGTATTTTTCTTTCTCCAAGCTACTTTTAGATATATGACGAAAAGAAGGGTATAAACAGTGTGGACTGTTTCAGTTCAGTGTTCCACTCAGTCAACCTGCCTGTCTTGCCCTCTTCCAAGATACTCTACTCCACCCACCCACCCCAGTTTTCTGTCCCCTCCAACACTCAGTTAAAATTATTTAGGCCTCATTTTAGGTCTTGTTCCCCAAACTTTTTTTTTTTGTATTTCTGCAGATCTTGGGGTTCCTCCAAGCTTTCTGATGTTTTCTACATGAAAAATATGAAGGCTATATAAAGGAGCCACATGTGAATAATGAGTTTGCTATTAGTATATATCAGGCATAGGCAAACTCTGGCCTTCCAGATGTTTGGGACTACAATTCCCATCATCCCTGACCACTGGTCCTGTTAGCTAGGGGTGATGGGAATTGTAGTCCCAAACATCTGGAGGACCGTAGTTTGCCTATGCCTGGTATATATCTTAAAAGAGGGCAGCTTAGGGTCCAGGTGGGCCTTCCTAGGCAATGAATTCAGTATGTGGAGCACTCCTGCTTAAAAGGTTCTAATCCAAGGGTGGGGTGCATTCAGCCTGTGGGTTTAATTATGCCTTCCAGCCCTCTCCATTTAGCTCATAAAGCCATCTTTGCCAAAAACTAAACCCAGCTGTTCTACCCCTGACTTCAGGTATGGAGTCGAAAGAGAGGTTTCAGGGCTTTGCAAGTTCCACTACCCCTCTTTTTTGCTTTGAGACTTCTTGTTTCTAAAAAGGAGATGAGAACAAGTAGTTAAGCCGGAAAGTCAAACTTTTTATCCTTTCCTACACAAGGAGGCTCACTCAGTTGGGAGCTTAGCCTATTGGAAAAGTAGTTTCCTAAACAAGCAAGGCATTTAAAAAAATGTATATAACCAATCAGATAACCTATCCCTATCTTGATTCAAGGCCCTTTCTGTCTGCAAAGCAGGAAAATGTTTACTTACACAAACTACCAGATTTCACTTCGGTCAAACATTTACCAGCGCTGTTAACGCTCAAAGCTAAATGTGCACTGTAAGCTGCTTCTCAGTGTGCTTTAGCTATGCTGCACAATTCAAAGTACAAAAATAAATTCACCAGGAGACTTTGCATAGCTCTGGCAATGTCTCTCTTAAAATGCCAATGAAGTATGGAATTTAGGGAAGTACAGAAGGTGAGAAGAGTGAATCATCTTTTATATGCAAACTACATGCGCTCAGGCGTCTCTCCCTTTAGAGGAATTTTTGCAGTGTCTCTTCTATCTTCCATAATTTTACCCTATAGGCCACATCTCATATTTATTGTGAAAGTAAAGCAAATGCTAAAGTATACCATCTCAGGGATGGATTGAGGATTACTGCCAGCCCCTTACTATCTACTTGGCAGTTTCCAATGGAGTAATCACAGCAAGAAAGGGAAGGCTGCAGCCTTCCCTCTTGACCTCACATGTGGGGGGTGGAAAAGATGAAACCAACTGCAAGCCCTGACTTCCAAAATACAGCATAGTAGTAAAAGTACAGTGCTTCTAACATAAACACAATAGGATGCAAACTCGTGGAACAGATTCTGCATACGAGGACATCCTTTTAAATGTTCTATGCAAAAAGAAAAGAGCAGTATTACATTTATTCAGACACTATTGTTACTCTTGCTCCCAGAACTGGAAAATATTTTATTGTGCTTTTTCTTTTAAAAAAACACACACCAAAAAAACAGCCACACACCAACCTTAGAATAAAAGAACCTTAATAACCTGGCATTAAACTCTTATACCTAAGGCAAATTCTAGGAAAATAGAGTAATATTTGAACAAGAGGTCTTTTCACCTATCCTGTTTCTCATTTAAAACCCCTTAGCAAATGCAGAATGATTTCTTTGCATTGGGATATCTCCCACAGAGAGCATGTCTGACAAAGATTGATGAAAAAGAAGAAACCAAACATAGCTTCTACAATGGAAACAACCAATGAAGATAAACACAGTGGCTTCTTTCTAACTTTATCTAAAACAGACCCATTTGCTAGAAAGTCAAATGTTACAGCTAAACCATGCACAGTTGTCGGATTGCAGAGAATACCAAATGCCATCACTGTCACAATGAGCAGGAAGTTCATATTCTACTGCATTGAAGGCCCTACGCTACTGAAACCACCTACAATTAAGCACACAGTGAGACAAGTATATAATATCTGAAATGACTTCAGGAATAGCTAGGTTGTTTCCAGTTCCACCCATCCCTATGTAAACCTCTCCCCCATGCCCTTTCAACTTCACTTTTGAACCTATTATTTCCACCATGGACTGGCCTTCTCAATCTACCTTTCCTTCAGATTGTACTCTCTTTCTTCCTTTTTTCTGAATCGGTGCTCCCTTGTCCCTTAATTTCTCTACCTCTTGGGCCTGGTTTCCATCTCTACAGGCCAACCTAAAGCCTCTACAATGCACAAAACTCCTTGGTATGATATTGCCAACACAGTGGCACTCAACAGTTAAAATGTTTGTGAATATTCTCTAACGTGACAACAGGTTAGCTTAATGACAAGAGAAAGCTCTGCAGATAAGATGTCAGGCAACAACCAGTTTTCAGCCCGTTTTTATAGGTAGGATGTCTCTGTGACTTAATTATCCTTTCAGTAAAACAGGCTTTATTGCTCAACTGTTATCGGAACTGTATGACAACACGTGCTTTGATTATCTGATGAAAGACGCCATATAGGTACAAATTATGCTCTATTATGTCAGAAATTACGTAATAAAGATTAGCAACCAGCTAATGTTTCCACACCTTAATGGCTAAATCACAGTGTTCACTGGCAGTGGTAAGCTGTTCAATGTGTCTGTCCACATCTGCTACAGACAAACTGCAGCTGCTCTTCTTCCTCCCACAGACAACATTCTCCAGTCCCGTCAGCACTCTCTGCAGTTCGGAGTTCAAGTCACTACAGGTATCTGTGGGGCAGAAAGAACATGTCAGACATACATTCCAAGTCACCAATAGACAGAGTTTCCATTCAATCTTAATCTTGAGGGTGGTGAGGAGAAGGCTGCACACCTGCAAGAGGTAACTCAAATCGGCAAACATTTCTCTTCACAATCTCCCAAGCACAAACAACATCAAGGTAATCTTGAAAGTTACTAATTTACTGTGGGGCTAACAACTAGACAAGCTTGAAATCTGCGTGCTTGACTTTTAAGATCAGGAAATACTCACAAACAAAGAAGTCTTTCACAAGTGACTGAATTGGCGGAGGGGTGTGTGTGTCATTTTGTGATGTTATTGGAAGCAGGAAGGAATATCTCCTTCCCTGACCCCCAAGAAAGACTGCTTGGTGGCCTTCAACATTTTTTTCCCATGTGGCATGGAGCATGAGTGGAGTAATTTGTTTTGCAAACATCTTTTTTTTTATTACTATCTGAAGCATGGTAACTGCGTGTTGCCACAGCAGCAAGTGTGTAGATCTTGCTTCCTGCTTATGGCACATCTAGACTGTCAGCCTGGCCTCACGCTAGTGGTAATGGTGAGAAGGGGCTGGACTCAGTAGCACTTAATCCTATGATAAACCATTTCTTTTTCATAGGTACGAGAGCTACACAAAATGAGATGGAAGCAACCATTTCTGATTATAGCCCAGATAAAACCTTGCTTGGAAAGTTTGGGAATGCTGGAAACGTTTTGCTATGTGCTGATCAAGAGTAATGACTTAATCTAAAAAGGTTTAACACCAGGAAGACATTATTTTAAAATGAAGTTCATACTGTCAAACATTTGCATATACTGCTAACCCATCTGCTTTCCATTGTTCTAGCCTTCATCATTGTTCTTCTGCCGATTTCTTTTTCTTGAATAATTACAGTACTGTGTTATGTCCTGCAGGGCATCTTATGCCTAGGATTCTCAAAGAGAGCTCTGGCTCACCAGTGACTGACCACAGATAAAAACAATGGTTATTTGCTTCCCACTGGAGACCCATATAATTCTGAACCTGAGCATTTTTCCATAAATGAATATTGGCTGCCTCTTACAAGGCTGGGGTTAAGCAAGATGAGGCAATGGTTATTTGCTTCCCACTGGAGACCCATATAATTCTGAACCTGAGCATTTTTCCATAAATGAATATTGGCTGCCTCTTACAAGGCTGGGGTTAAGCAAGATGAGGCAATTTTCACAATTTTCACAAACCTAATGTTTTACATTTTAGTATTTTATTTTAGAATTGCATTTCATTGTTTAATTCTTTTAAACGGAGAATTATGCTTTAATTCTCTAAGGCATTAGTATGAGAAAAAGTTGCTTCTTCAAATATTACAGAGTCCTTTTCTCCAGGAATCTACTGATAAATAATTATTAGTGCAATGCCAATTTTATATTAATTGTATCCACATCCAGCTCAGATTTAATGGGCAAGCATTAGCAGATGTTCTCAATATGTAAGTATGGATGAATTCATTCTGGCTTCTTTTGCCTCTACAGAGTAGCATCATCAAAGCATCTAGGGCTTGAGTTCACAATTAAGAAAACACATCACAAAACAATTAATATCCAGATACTTATTACTTTCTGGCATGAAGCACCCCAACAGAGAAACAGACAATCTATTACAGTGCAAGTGCAGTACAGGAGTGGGAAAAAGTTGTGGCTACACAATTAGCATTGTAGTGAAGTGTTTTTGATCTGCATTGTCTCCTCTAATATACACCCACAATCTAATTCAATGGACAGCCAAATACATGCTAACAGAAAGGCCATTAAAATCACAGCTGCACTTACAAAGTCCCTCCTTTTTGGATAAATGGTAGCTGAATGTGGCCCTAGCAGCCTTTTTGTGCAACCTGCGGTTTCTTGATTGAAAGCACAATCCCCCCCATTATTTAAAAAATGTTTCTAGTTCCTATACTTGAGGATTGAAGCATAGAATAGGTATAATATGTCTACCAGCACTGCCACTGGAGGCACAATTTTCATGGGGACAATATACAAATAAATGTTTAATACATGTTTGAAATTAAGGTTGCCTAGACTGTAAATTTTGAGGGAAGCGGGTGACGCTGTGGGTTAAACCACAGAGCCTAGGACTTGCCAATCAGAAGGTTGGTGGTTTGAATCCCTGCGACGGGGTGAGCTCCCGTTGCTCAGTCCCTGCTCCTGCCAACCTAGCAGTTCAAAAGCACCTCAAAGTGCAAGTAGATAAATAGGTACCACTCCGACGGGAAGGTAAACGGCGTTTCCGTGTGCTGCTCTGGTTCGCCAGAAGTGGCTTAGTCATGCTGGCCACATGACCTGGAAGCTGTACTCCAGCTCCCTCGGCCAATAAAGCGAGATGAACGCCGCAACCCCAGAGTCGGCCGCGACTGGACCTAATGGTCAGGGGTCCCTTTACCCTTTACCTTTAGGCTGTAAATTGTATTAACAGAATTAAGTTTTGTATTCTTACATTGTTGTAATCTACATTGGGATGCTACAGTGAAGAGTGGGTAAGAAATCATATCATATATCATATCATATCATATCATATCATGCTGGTCCTGGTTGCATCTGGAGGTGCTATTTCATCCAATTCCAAATCTAATTCAACCCCCATAATCCAACTCATTGCTCCATGTGAGACACTCTTTTCTCTGTTGCAACATGGACACAGCAGAGCACAAGCCCTGCACACTAGACCTTCACAGGAGTCCTACAGGTATGCTTTAATCTGGGAAGAACACTGAGTAAATTGCTCAACAAATCATGTTCCATGCTATTATCAATGTGGATTGGTAAAAAGGAGAGCATGGGAGTCTTCTGAAGTCCGTTCATGTGCAAAAAGTGCTTTAATTGTCCCCATAAAAAAATATCTCTGCCCTGTCGGCTCCACTTAAAAACCATTTTCCTGCATTAGAAGCTATTCAGCTGCAAAATGTTTGTTTTTATAAATACAGTTTCTCACAGATGCACCAAGGAGATTGCTGAACTGATAAAAACCTATTTGTGTTGCCTGCATTCCTGAAGCGCCATAACAATTTGTACACATTTTGTCACATTTTACAAGACAATGGCTTGCCCCAAACAAGCTCTTGTATTCTAAGTTCTAGCCCTCAGGCAGCTTTCCTCCCAGGAAATAAGACTTTATAACAAGGCTAGAGAGACCCACATCTCAAGGAGAAAGTAGATTAAACCCAGTCATAGGATTTACAACATACAGCAAGGGAGATTAGCTGTTTTAGCCCTTGATGTTTTATTGCCTGTAGCAGTAGAGAGGCATATCTAAATTTACTAGTATATCATGACATGTGAGTCTAGCTTCGTATGTCAATGAGGTTTCTGCATTCGTGCAATGTGCAGTTCCACCTTTTCATCTCAAGATAGATTTGCATTCTGAGTGTATCCAACAGAAGGGGCTCAAAGGGGGTGGGGGGCTTAAGTGAATGTACCAGAGAATTCGGTGATAAAATAAAACACATACAAAATCAAGAGAAATGAAAATACATTTTTTAAAAAAACTTGCAAAATTGTGTTGTGATATCCACTACCACTATTTGCAGGAAACAGATGTAGCAATCAGGGCCATCTTTACAAATTTCACTATGAGGAGCGCCAGCAATCAAGACAAGCCAAAGTTTTAATTTACACTTGTCTTCTCAGCTGTGGGAACTCCTGTTCCAAAAACTGCTAGAAAGCCCCAATGAAACATATAGTGTGTGTTGTGTGTGTATGAGTGTGAGTGTGAGTGTGGGAGAGAGAGAGAGAATGAGAGAGAAAGAATGAATGCAGCCGCTTGTTTAAGTAGCTTCACTAAAAGTTTTTATATTCTGATATTCTATGGCCTTTTCATTGCTCTGAATCTGAACGACAAGAAAAGCAGACTCTTAAATGTTTTAGCCCCCACTTTGATTTACATAAGAAGAAGAAGAGAAGAAGAGTTTGGATTTGATATCCCACTTTATCACTACCCTAAGGAGTCTCAAAGCGGCTAACAATCTCCTTTCCCTTCCTCCCACACAACAAACTCTGAGAGGTGAGTGAGGCTGAGAGACTTCAGAGAAGTATGACTAGCCCAAGGTCACCCAGCAGCTGCATGTGGAGGAGCGGGGAATCGAACCCGGTTCACCAGATTATGAGTCCACTGCTCTTAACCACTACACCACACTGGCTGTATAGAGCCAAAGTGGCTAAACTGTAGTGTAAGGCATTTCAAAATACAAGGGAGAATGCCTTGTCCTGTTATCTCATATTCTTGTCCTGTTATGTCAATTTGTTTCAGGCCAGGTCTGGGAACTGGCAAGATATGTATCATAAATTGTTCATTTTAAGACAAGTGTATGTTCACAAATCTAAACCCCCGAAGTTCATAATGTTCTCCTCCTACATCGCTGTATCAGTCATCTATAACCTTGCCTTGGGCAACGTTACAGTTGAACATACGGAGCCAAATTCCTTCAGCCGTCCCTAGCACCACAGAACTTAACCAATATTAATCGTGTCTGTCTAACACCACAAACAAGGGAATAAGATTACAGATGCTCTGTATTAATTTTCCCTTTACAGGAAGGTTATCCCATAGTTGAACAGCTATGAATTCTGCATGGTAAACCTTCATGCTTAAGGGTGAAACATCATCAAGAAAATGGCTAACAGCCAGCCATTTTCTTTGTTCTTTGGGGAACTTCAGTATTTCATACTGCTTCAACAATATGGTGCGGAACAATCTACTTTTCGGTGGGTGCGGTTTCAAGCCTTTTTTATCAGCATATATCTAAGTCATATACTTGAAAGCAGAACTGAATGTGTGATCTATATGTTGTCCCTCTGAACTAAATAGCAATGACCCTTCAGAACCTGCAAAATATGGCACAACATTTCAAATCCCTCTGTCCCAAAAGTTAGAGCAGGTTATTTCAACAGAACACGCTGGCCGTAAGCCTAAGTTTGTGAACCAGAAAACCTGCTGGAGTTTGACAAAAGCCATCATTATCAGAGTCACTCTGACACAAACAAATGTCCTTAGCACTTCCCAATTCAGCCAAATGTTACTTTGAAACCTGCCATCTGTAGAGAAATTACACAGCTTTCTGAAAGCAAGAGGCTTTGAAAGAACATTGATTATGCAGTGCTGAGAAGCAATGGATGATACAGCTACATGCAGCACTGAATAAAAGAAAACAGAAATCACCAAATAATAACCAAGGGTGATATTTAAGAAGAAACTACTGCTAAATAATCTTGTAAATTAATAATTAGAAGTAGAAAAAAATTAGATGGACATGCGAGAATGAAAGATTTTGTTTATATGTTTGTGACTTCTGGTTTCAAACATCAGACATAGCCCCCAATTATTTTTGTGAGCTTTCTAAAATTAAAGGGTCAGGACTCATTGTCTATTGAAGATGATGTACGTTTAGCTTCCATTTCCCCCTTTTTGCTTACAAAAAGTTGCTCAATTATGCTCTACTGCTAATATATTATTAAATGTTTGTTATGGACATTTAATGGAGCAGTATGGAAAAACACTGCTCTAAAAAGAATATGCTGATATGCATGGATTAAGTATGTAAAGTACAAGGGAGAATAATAATTAGAAATGGTTATAAGGTGGATTATCCAAAGAATGCAATGACAGTATTCAAATTCTCGGTAGTGGCGCCCTCCCTGTGGAACGCCCTCCCACCAGATGTCAAAGAGAACAACAACTACCAGACTTTTAGAAGACATCTGAAGGCAGCCCTGTTTAGTGAAGCTTTTAATGTTTGATGTATCATAGTATTTTAATATTCTTTTGGAAGCCGCCCAGAGTGGCTGGGGAAACCCAGCCAGATGGGCGGGGTATAAATAATAAATTATTATTATTATTATTATTATTATTATTATTATTATTATTATTATTATTATTATTATTATTTGAACCAAAGGAACTCAAGTCGTGGTGGAGGGAAGTCACGGGTATGTGTAGGGTTTTTGTTTGTAGTGTAGGGTGTGTATATGTATTTTCTTTTGGTAGATTTTGTATCAGTATTTGTTTGTTTATTTTATTTTCATTTTTTGTATCATGTACTAAGAAATAATAAAAATTGGTTTTTTTAAAAAAATGTTTGTTAAATGCTTGTTTTTATTATGTGCTGCTTGAATAATATATACTTTTAAGTCTAATAATAAGATGCCCCACGATATCCCTTACTTTTGCTTTGAAGTTTTTTACTCTGTCTTATGAAAGCTGCTGTAGTATTCTGCTCCTACCATGAGAGGCATTTAAAATATTGCTCACCCATGTCAGCTGTGACCATTGTAGACTGGTTCTCTGGGACTGAGACAGAAGTTTGATCTTGATCCAAGCTGTGTGAATCTTCATTGACCTCATGTTGACTATGACTGAGTTCTGATCGCAGTTCTGAATACTCATCTTCTTCCCTGAGGAATGAGCCACAGACAAATGATTTTTCTTTTTTTTTTAACCACCTAAGAGAAACAGCACAACTGATGGTCCTATAATCACAATAAGTAAGCATTACAAAAACTACCATGCATCTAATAAGCTACAAATATCCACAAAACTTTCATTAGAATATGACCTCTGAAGTTCACAAAATTCACCACATACTTATTAAAAAGGAGATGATTACGTGCATTAGACCATCTTACCAAACAGGTGGCATGGTTATTTAGATTGTTTTAGAATACTATTTCATTCTCTTATCTATCATTACACCTGACTCTTCCTTCCAGCATGTCAGGTACTGAAATTTTATCCTCATAATCACTTTGAATGGTAGTTTAAGAATTACTCTACAAAAACTTGTAGCACATCTAGCATATATAATGAGTAAGTAAACAACCCAATGGAATGTTCTGTGTAAAAGCACTCATTAAAATAGTTGGATAAGTGTGTGTGTGTACACATACATGGCTTTGCAAAAGGCATTTTGTACAATTCCTTCTCATCTCTATGTGGCACATGCAAGTAACATTTGGATATCCGGGGAACTTGTCTTAAGCTCTAAATTAAATTAATGGTTGCTTAAAAGTGCTCATTATTGCTAAGATTCTGTGCAGCTATAATTGTTAGTGGTTTACCTATGTAAATAAACTGAATGGGGATGAGGAGGGGGGAGTCTTGCAGAAGACTGTGTCTTTCTCCATGATTAAAAGAACCACATAGTGGTTTTTCCAATCACTGAAAAGGAGCTTCAATGAGTCCCTCCTCCCACTTTACAATGCTCAGAAATCATTTATTTCAGTTTTCCAGTCGCAGTAACAGCTGCAATGGATTTTAGGAGACAGAAGGGAAGAATGAATTAAGTCAAAGGAAAACAAATATGACTATTTGCTCTTCACATTGCCCTGTTTCAGTGTGAACTCAGGCATATTGAAAGTATAGCTTTTTAACTATTTAGGAATACTGAAGCATGAGGAACCTTTTGTCCATGACGCCAAGCAAACATTCAAAATACACCAAAAGGCTAAGTTAAAATTGGATCAAAGCAGCACTTGAAGGTTCTATGTGATACATGCTAAAGTAGGCAAGAAAACCAAGCCCCAAACAGCACAAATTAAAGTACAAGATAATGAAGACCTATAAACGTGGATTAATGTTCTATGAATAAGTTAATTAATAGGCACAACACAAGCCAACAATAATTAGCTTTAGACAAAAAACAATTACCATGCAGTCAAAGAGCTGTCTTTTTTTGGTCAGAAGGCTAATATGTTTGCTCATTTATGTCGACTCTCTGCAATTAGCTCTTCATTTTAAAACCTGAATTACTTCTGAGTGGTAAAGAGGATGGGCTTATCACAGTGCTAACACTTACACACACAAGCTTTAGTGAGCTTCATATGCTCTTCTTCCAAAAATACCATTTATTTATACTAAACACAACATGTGTTACATCACTTTCACAATGCAAACTTAGGTAGAGAACAACTTCAGTTCATTTCCTGAGTAGGAAAAGTATCTTATTTATCTCAGCAGATGCTATTCTTTTTAGCCTAGAGGCTTTAAATCCAAAATATGAGGCAGTATGAGCCATATAAACAATTCCTCCTCCCCACCGCAGCTTGGTGAAAATTAATATTGCAAACCAATATATGGTTGAGGCCAAACTTCCAAACCTGGCATGTGAATTAAACAAAAAATGCATGAAGGAGAAGAGGAGCTTGCCAATTACATTTTTGTTGCTCTGGTTATTTATTGCTTATTTTATTTTTTACAAAGGACTTCTTGCCTTCCCAACGATGCAGTTGGCAAAACAGATTATTTTAATTTTTAATTAATTTCATTGATTTATGAATCATCTTCTACATGTGTCAAGGTGATTCATAAACATCATAAAGAACAGGTAAAGGTAGCTTTAAAAACAACACAAAAATAACTGAATGATATTTTGCTTTCCTCTGCCTTGTATATTATTTTAATGCAACTTACATATATTGGCCATTTTCTACTTTATCGGCTCTACCTCTTTGTGGGGACGCGTTGCTGGGGAGCCGCCAAGCCTTCCCCCTCAGCGTGGGGGGCCTCCCCTTACGCTGGGGAGGCACAGCCATGACAGTCAGCCAAGCAGGTGGCTTGGGGGGCATGACCAGGGCCAATTTAAACCACGGTGCGACGCTGAATTGTCCCTTTTCAGCCTCGTGCCACAGATCTCCCACCCTCCCACCCTCTGCTCAGGTTGCATCATATGCCTTGCTATGGACTTCGGTTGGTCGCCATTGAGGGGCCCGGTAGGACTTTTTCCACTTGGCAAATTGGCACCAGCCACTTGGTTTTTGCCTACCTCATAGCCATCGTCCCAACTTTGTAAGGTTTGGTGGTTAGGCATTGGAATAGTGATGTTTGGGGAAGGGGAGGTGC
Organism: Podarcis vaucheri; assembly: GCF_965113315.1. Classification (NCBI taxonomy): domain Eukaryota; kingdom Metazoa; phylum Chordata; class Lepidosauria; order Squamata; family Lacertidae; genus Podarcis; species Podarcis vaucheri. The sequence goes on from NC_138749.1 coordinate 44,359,788, forward strand.
AGCCATCACATGCCCCTCCGTGCTCAAGGATATTCTGTTAAAGGAATCCAGGGGTGTGGATCTTGTCTGAAGCCTGAGGTGGGGCTAGGGCCATGCCATGATCCCAGCAGGAAACCAGGGGGTGCTCAAGTCGATCCACATCGGCGGGGCTCCCCCTATTGGTGGTTTACCCTTCCAGACTTCCTGCAAGGCGGGCAGGAGTCAGATATAGTATGTTGATGCCAATGCCTAAGCCAATACCGCTCACATTCTGTAACCAATGAAGTTGTGGCCTAAATTTTGCCCATTAACATTAACCTAAAATTCTGTGTCCTTGTGTCTTTATTCTCATGGGGCTGGCTTAGGGCTTTGACACGCAATTATGTGTGCTTTTTTGCATTTAAAAATATTTTTTTGTGTTCCTTCCTGACAATTTGATTTAAAGTTAGGGTATCAGTCTTATTCGTGGGACGCGGGTGGCGCTGTGGGTTAAACCACAGAGCCTAGGACTTGCCGATCAGAAGGTCGGCGGTTCGAATCCCCGTGACGGGGTGAGCTCCCGTTGCTCGGTCCCTGCTCCTACCAACCTAGCAATTCGAAAGCACGTCAGAGTGCAAGTAGATAAATAGGTACCGCTCCGGTGGGAAGATAAACAACGTTTCCGTGCGCTGCTCTGGTTCACCAGAAGTGGCTTAGTCATGCTGGCCACATGACCCGGAAGCTGTACGCTGGCTCCCTCGGCCAATAAAGCGAGATGAGCGCCGCAACCCCAGAGTCGGTCATGACTGGACCTAATGGTCAGGGGTCCCTTTACCTTTACCTTTATCTTATTCAGAGTCAACCCTGCAACAGAGTTGGCTTACAGTGTATACTATATACCAGTGACAAAGATATCTTGAAATATGTTTGGACAACCATTTGTGGTCTCTAGACCTGGGTGAACAACTTCCACATTGTGTCATACAGCTCCCTCTAGGCCATTAGGCGCCAGGAAAGCTTAGTTGGCTGTTCCTCTGGAGTATTCTGCTGGCACTTTGATCAGATTACAATTACCAAACCCTGCTTTAAACTATGGCAATGACTTATCCTGATAGGTAAAAGTTGGAAAAAGGAAACGAACAGTGTAATATGTAAGTTTGTCTTCATCAGTTTAGCATATCAGAGCAAGAAATTAGGCAAGTGGCACTTGTATTTCCCCATTGCTATCTCCGCTAAGGAATTCATCTGGGGTGTTGACAGGGTGTGTGCAAAGTAATTCTCTCATGGCTTCAAAACCCAGTCTAGGCATTGGCTGGTTTCCAACATTTGCTCTGCTTTAATTAGTGCTGGTAAAGCACTTTGATATCCTCAGGTGTTAGGTCCTCTGTGAATACAACGTTTGCTAGAATTATATTTATGCTAATATTTTTGTCGCATCTACTCAAAAATAAGCAGCTGCCATTTTTATTTCCTGTACCAAAGTGAGGGCAGGTGCTAGTTCTCCATGTACTTCTGATCTACCCTTGGCGTTGAAAGGGCAGCATTCTCATCTCTCCTAAGAAATCAATCTTCTAACGTTAAGATTCCTCTCCTATGGAGCATGAATAAAGTATAACGCTTTCTGGGCAGTGAAAATATATATGAGATATTGCGCAAGTGTCATGAGCCAATTAGGAGCTATCTTGAAGCGAGACACCTACAAATTCATTAGTAATTAAGGGTTTTGCAGATAACTCATTTTGCTTATTTCAGACTCGAGATGTGATTTTTCTTCAGGTGCAAGATCTTCTGTTACTTCAGAAGTAAAGCATAAGCTACATCTGTAAGAACTAATATCGTTCTGTGGTAATTTCATAGAGCTGATCACGAATGGAATATATTCAACTTAGGAAGAAGCGTGAGGATCTAAAGCAGCCAATATGATTAATGTTTGCAACAAAATTCCTTCAGCTCTAGATAGATTCCATAGATGAATTCCATAGCTAGTATTGCCAGAGATGTACTTTGCAGAGAGTACTACCAGACATTCACAAATACCAAATGTATCTGAAAGAGACAGCAAAACATTGAAGAGACATAGAAGAAACTCAGTGTCATTTCCATAAAGAATCTGAACCTGAACACCAACTGGGTCCTACATTTATGCTCCAACCATCATCACCATTGTCATTTCCCCATACCCCTTTCAATGAAAATTTCTTTACAAATTATGTAAAGAAAAACAAAAGCCACTTTAGAAGTTTCACATATACAACCAACAAAATGCAAAGTTTAGTTTTCACAATAATGGTTTGTGGCCCACTGGTGAATCTCAAAAGGGAGAACGAGAGGTGTTTTGGCCGCAGATCTATTTACTTTGGGCGGCATAGTGTATATCTGGCTCAGGGGAGAGAAGTATTACAGGATGGATAGCTCAGTCAGTAAAGCGTGAGACTCATGGCTGTGGGTTTGAGCCCCACATTGGGCAATAGGTTCCTGCATTGGACTAGATGACCCTTCCAATTCTACAATTCTATGACTGGGCAAGTGTATGGGGAAGCAGCAGCATACAACTGTAAGGATTAAGGGATATAAAACAAGGAAGTTTCCAAGCAGGTACATGCATGCGTGCCGTGTGTGTGTGTGTGTGTGTGTGTGTGTACACACACACATGTATGTGTGTGTGTATATGCAACCTAATATGATTAAGGTAAAGGAAAAGGGACCTCCTACCATTAGGTCCAGTCGTGACTGACTCTGGGGTGGCGGTGCTCATCTCGCTTTATTGGCCGAGGGAGCTGGAGTACAGCTTCTGGGTCATGTGGCCAGCATGACGAAGCCGCTTCTGGAGAACCAGAGCAGCGCACAGAAACGCCGTTTACCTTCCCGCTGGAGCGGTACCTATTTATCTACTTGCACTTTGACGTGCTTTTCAACTGCTAGGTTGGCAGGAGCAGGGACCGAGCAACAGGAGCTCACCCCGTCACGGGGATTCGAACCGCCTCCCTTCTGATGGGCAAGTCCTAGTCTCTGTGGTTTAACCCACAGTGCCACCCACGTCCCAATATGATTAGATGGGAGCAAATATTTATCGAAGCTCAAGAGGCAGCTTTATGCTGGTGTTAGGCTGACACAACTGATAAGGGACCACTCTACCTTATAGTAGTTCCTTGAAGTCGATCGATTTTCTTATTTAGTTCTGCGATAATGCTGTGGAGCTCCGTGATCCGTTCTTCGTAGCGAAGCGTCGTCCGCTCTTGCACATCTTCGTGCTCTCTCATGAGGTGGGACTGTTCACACTAAAACAGCAGCAGCAGAATAAAGACATTCAGAGGAGCAGCATGGACATAATGGGGAGCTATATGGAAATAGGATACAATAAAATGCTTCACGTAGGACTCAGCTACATTAGTAAAGGAACAGCGATTTGAATGCGCTATAAACAAGCAGCACCAGATGGCGCCAGAGAGCAGGAAATTTTAAGACGTGATTTTCCATAGCGATTTTTTTCTTTTGTTATAACGATCTAATTTCTGACTTATTTATAGTATGTGTGTTTTTCCTGTGTATATATCCACCTGCAGTCTCTCACAATCCCACACTTAGGAAATATAAATATAAGTTTTGAATAGGAAATTATAAAGAATAGATCTTAATTTATAGTTTTTCAAAGGGAGGTGTGAATATGAGTTTTTAAGCTATAAGCAGCACTGCTTTTTGTATGGATTGTGTCCTTTGGTTGTTGCCAGTCTGAGTAGGAGGCAGAAGAGTTGGCTGAAGAGGCAGCAGTAAATGAGAGAGTGGGTAAAGACTGACATCTTCAAATAGTGTTCAGTTCAGAATGTGATTTTCTGTTAGTTCAACAGTAAAACTGTCTTTATAATATGCTGTGAATCCCTTTTAATGTCATGTTTGACTTCTCTCGTTTAGCTTACACAAAGAAAACATGTCATGATGCACATTACTGTACCAAATTACTCTCTGGCGCCCATGAACCCCATCTCAGGCCTAGCAAGCTGCAAGTTTCAGACATCCTTTGTCTTCGATCTGAAATAATATTTCAGACATGTCAGTGTGTGACAATTACTTTCTGCCAATAAATAAGAACTCTACCAGATTTCATCTCTCAAAGTGGTTGCGCTGAAGAGATGGCCATTGCTTATTTTGACTGAAGATATACAGACTGGTGCTAATGGACTTTAGCCACAGTAGCTATCCTGGTCTCTCTCAAATCAATGGACAGCCAACATTTTTCAAAATAAACCTTATCTAATGACAGACACATACAATGAACACTACAGTACAAGAACAAGAGACGGCACCAAATCTTTGAAGAGGAGGAGGAGGAGGAAGAGGAAGAGGAGGCGGCATGGAAGATAAATGTATATACCCCTGCTCCCATGGACCCTTTAAAAAGGAGCTCACAGTCCTCTAGCATTTGAATCTAGTTCAAAATGGGCTTGATCCTGTTGTGCTTGTTCCTTCATCAGTTTTTCTTGCAATATTTTATTAAGAAAACATCTTGCTGTCCATCCTTAACCTCTTCTCCTGCCTGCAGTATTCCTCCAACTAATCATTGCATCTTATCAGATCTTTTTCTTTCCTCTTTTTCTTTTGTCTCTCTCCTTAGTAACTATCCAGGATATAATAAAGTCTTGACAATATGCAATGTTACACAGGGTAATATGGGGCCAAAACTTTCCTAGGTTTATCCCAAATTTGTTATAGACACTTTTACCCAATTAAGCATATTGCTCCATCTGTCTTGTTCATCATAATCCAGGCCCTCAGTGATATCGAAACCTAATTTTGTTCAATATCCCAGCATGAATGAGCAGTCTGCAATTCCTAGGAATGTAAATCTGTCAACAGGGCAATATTTGTTGATATTGGGAGCCACCAACATAACCTCTTTAAGATTTAGCTGTATGATACACGCTTTGATATTAGGAAGTTTTTAACCTGTCCAGTCTGGTTTTCAACCTCTATATTCTTCTGAGTGTGCATGGTGTAAAATCTTCCATATCAGCCTTCCCCGAACTGGCTGTGCTGGCTGGGGCTGAGGGAAGCGGCAGTCAAAAACATCTGGTACCAGGTAATAATAATAATAATAATAATAATAATTATTATTATTATTATTATTATTATTATTATTATTATTATTATTATTATTTATTTGTACCTCGCCCATCTGGCTGGGCTTCCTAGCCACTCTGTGCGGCTTCCAACAAAGATTAAAAATACATTAAAATGTCACACATTAAAAACTTCCCTGAAGAGGGCTGCCTTCAGATGTCTTCTAAATGTCAGGTAGTTGTTTATCTCTTTGAAATCTGATGGGAGGACCTTCTACTCCCACTTCCACTACCGAGAAGGCCCTCTGCCTGGTTCCCTGTAGCTTTGCTTCTCACAGTGAGGGAACCGCCAGAAGGCCCTCGGCGCTGGACCTCAGCGTCCGGGCAGGTTGGGGAAGGCAAAGTCACAAGGGCTTTTTTCTTGGTTTCAGCTCCTAATTCTTCCATGAAATTTTGTCAGCAATGCTGATACTCTTTCTACTGAGGTCGCCTGGGGCCTCAGTTCACAGTCACATTTTCTTTTCTTTTTATACTCTTCCTTTTGGCAATCAGTCCACTTCTCTTGGCCTGCAACATCACTGCTGTGTCACGAAGCCTTCTCTTTCTACTCCCTCCTCCTCTCTGTTCTTAATAGTATTTTCAATAGTTTTACAGGTACAGTCAAATTTCTGTTTACATCACCCTCTGGTTACGTAAACTACAGGATGCATGTGCGGCAAACCCGGAAGTATTTGACCGGGTTTTGCCCCCTCACGCATGCGCAGAAGCGTTCCTCAAGTTGCGGGAACCTTGGGATCCTATTAGACCTCTGGAACAGATCCCGTCCGCAATCGGAGGTACCACTGTATTTCTACTTAGCAACAGACGAGTCAGCAAATTCTGGAAATGATTAAATAAGCTGGTCACTTGAAGCACTCAAATTGCTCACCTTTTCCTCCTTTTTGTCAGTCTTCTTGCAAATGTACAATTTCTGTAAGTTTGACCACTGAAGCTAAATATCAGCATTTATTAACCTTGTTTGTACCGGTATATTGGGCATTCTCTATTTAGTGGCAATTAAAATGTTTGCCACTGCTAACATATACCTTCCAACTCCATATGTTAACTCCTTTTTTTTTTAAGAATTTTTATTGGGTTTTCACATTTTATATAGACAAAGACAAAAACACAAAAATAGACACACAGAAAAAAAGAAAACAACAAACATGTATACTTTCCGAAAAAAGTTATTTTCTAACCCTGGTCGTTGACTTCCCCCCACCCCCTCCCTTGCATCCCTATTCCCAAATTTATATCAGCAAATTGACATTTCCTTATCCATCCTAATGTTAGCCCTTTTATATATATATATATAAAAGCAAAATTAAATTTTTTCTAAGTTGGACCTCAGTTCCCTTCCATCGATTTCCCATTTTGTCTTAAGTAATAATCTTATTGACTAAATCCCATGGTCTTGAGTGTTGTTAAAACTAGATTCTTCCCTCCCTCCCATCCCCGGTTTGCGTCCCTTCTAAAAACATGTCCAAAATAACAGTTCTTAGCCCGGGTTCCTCACGTCCGAGGCTCTCAAATCTCTTTCAGTCCCTCTCCGCCGGTCTTGTTGGTAATCCTTTATGCCGGTCATCACGTCTCGAAAGAATTCTTTCACAGTCAGTCCAAAATCTCTTCCCATATTTGCAAACAGCTGCTGAAAAATTTCCACAAGGTATGAATCTTGAAGGTATTCAAAGTCAGAGTCTATGTGGAGGCCCCAGTTATATTTCTTTATTTTAAATTCCTTAATTTCATAGACTCCCAGGGCCTCCACTTTCGTCTTCTGCCTCTTTCGTAGGTTTATTGTAGGTTTACTCCAATAGTCTCCTTGTTTATATTCCACAGGTGTCAGCTTCTGATCAGTGTTTTCCAACTTCAGTTCTTGTCTTTCTTGTTTTGTCTTCTCCTCCTCTTTAATTATCATTTCTGGTTCAGCTGTGGATTGTTTCTCAGGCAGGTCTTCGTTACATTCAGCAGAACTACTTGTTTCAGAAGTCAAGGTCATCAATTGTTCGCTCATAGCCGTAGTCTGCTCCTGTAAGATTCCCACCAAATAGAACATCCTTTCGATTTCTCCCAGTATCTTTCCATCCACAGCCATTGTAATTCCACAGAGTTCCCCCTAGAGGGAATCTGGTTACTTAATATTCTTTTCTCCAACAGTCCTCTGCCTTATTATTGTTTCTTTGTTTCCAACAATTTTGGTTCAATTGTAACTCCTTTTAATCCAGAGGGATCTTAAGTAGCAATTTTTCTACTATTAACAGTCCGTTTGACAGCTTTGACAGCTGTCAAACTCTGCACTTCTTTGCAAGCTCCAAAACAGGACGCTCCCGGGCCCGGGAGGGGGGGTTGTTTACAACAGAAAACACCACTTCTAACACTCCTCTCTCCTGCTCAAAAGTTTCTTTTCCAAATCTTGGAAGTTACTGTCTTTTTAAGCTAACCCTTTAAAGGGTAGGCACTCCAGCTTAGTTCTTTTATCGTTGCTCTGGATCGTCTGCAAGGGGGGGGTGCGGACTTCCTTTTAACACACCCCCCGATCGTCTCAAATTCAGTAGATAAAATTTTTAAAGTCCAAATCCAATTTACTCACGGGTTCTTCTTTTCAGCCGAATTTCAAGGAAGGAAGTCAGCGCTCTCCAGTCATGGCTCGCGGCTTCACTCAGCGGCGGTAGCGATCGACTCTCAGCACCGCGCCGTCCCCCGTATCCCCTCCGAAGCCTTTAAAAAGGCTCTTCGCGAATGAGGGGGGGCGCTTAAGGTGCCCACCGAGTCTTCAGTCCGCAGGCATCCGCGCCTGCGGTTTTTAAAGGTCCCCGTGTCGCCGGCACGGCAAAGACCCATCCACCGCTGAGCCGATTCCCTCCGGAGCTCGGAGGGAATCCGCCATTTCCAGATCGCGCCAACCCCGGAAGTCTCCATATGTTAACTCCTTACATGATTCTTAGTAAACCTGACCAAATTGAGCAATGGTTCTATGGGAATATGATATCAAATCAAATTGTTTATTTGTACAAAAACATATCCCTGTGTTTCTTTTCTTTTCTTTTTTTCTTTCTTTCTTTCTTTCTGCATTCCTATCATGCATGCAAGAAATCTCTATCAGGCTTCTCTGTCTTTTTCACTGTTATAAACGATGCATGGTATCATGGGTATTTACACACACACACACACACATGCAGACTCTTTAAAAAAATGACAAAATATTTTAATATCACTGAAGTATTTAAAAACACATGTGGATCCAATAATAAACAAACAAAGACCTGTTTTCAATATGCTTGTCTATAAACTGATGTCCTCTCACTTTAATATAATTAGTAGCAATATTTCTGTTTCATATGGCAATCATAAATGAATGAGGCTTTGCCGCTCTTGCAGTTTGCTGCTACTTTCAGTCTTGCAGTACAAAGCAGGCTAATGCTAAATTCTACAACACATTTTCCCACTCTTCATGGTTGTCTAATTTGTTTAAAGTGGAACTGCCCAACTGAATAAACGAAAAACTAGATTGTTCCAGTCCAAAAACATAAACCTGAGCAATACACCAGTATATTGGAGTATATCTCCAATATTATCCACCACTGTCTGCAATGCGCTAACATCATTTTCCCAAATAATCTTTCATATATAAGCACACAGAACTCTGATTTACAAGATTACCACAGACATACTGAATTCATTTGGGGCACCAAGCCACAATTGAAATTCCTTTTCTGTAGTATTTTTTTGTAGATGAACTTTTTAAATGGAAGATTTAACTATCATAAGCAGCAGCGCTTCCAGAAAAGATGGAAAGTTTGGTTATTTTAGCCTAGCACTTTCTTCTTCATGTTAGAGCCCTTTCCAAAATTTTGGCCACCATACATGTTTATAATTACACTCTTCCATGGATTTCTCTTTAAATACCTGATCATCTTTCTACCACTACACTTTCACACAGTAATTATAGGTAATTTACAATTTTACCGTTTCAGAACTAAAGTCCCAGGTCTTTGTTTCAGTGGTCAATGTGTTGCAGTTAACAATATGAGGAAGGAAAGGCTATGTTGATGAGAATCAATGAATTCTTGCAAATGTAGAGCCCTTGCTTGGAACAGGGTAGAATAAAAATTATTTCCAGGCATGAAAGACATGAATAAACTTTAGTTTCTGGGATAGGGATAAGAAGGGCTCACAATGAAGGAAAGGTACTTGGAAAACCTCAAGAGCTAACAAAAAGACAAAGCAAAATATAGGGTAAGAAAAAGACACCAGGCCTGGGATATTGGTACAACAGCACGACTGCCTTGTCTTTTAATACACTTAAAGTTGCAATGCATTGGGTGCAACAATGCAGCTGTATTATTGTACTGAACTAGAAGGCCCAACCTTAACCCCCAGAGCTGTGGTAGCATTTGCTCCACCGACTGAGGCAGCTGCATAAAGCCGAAATCAAATCTTTGAGCGATGAGAGATCCACGGCAGGTCAGGACAGTGCAAGTCATTACACAATTCAGCTGTATCTAGAAAGCCACCCAATAGTTTCTACAGCTTGCATGGCATTTTAAGCCAAGGGAGAAGATTTGGGACGCTAACAGTTAATTCACTGTTGTTATCTTAAAGCTTGCACGTTCGTCATTTTTGACTGAGGGACCCCTTAAAGCCTCACTGAGGCACGGTTTTTCTCTTGATAGTACAGACGACGTACTGTTCAAATATATCAGTGGGCAGATGAGAATGATTAAGAAACCTGATATGTGGATGTTGGGTCTGACAAAGAGAACATTTCAAAGCAAAACAAGCACCAAACCAAAACAATATGTCAAGAACCTAGGTCAGCTGTATAATCACTCCAAGCTATTTCCTCACTCTTGTGTCACAGCAGTGATGTTCCTGGGCAGTTATTTCCCAATATTACATTCCTGGACCTATTGTTCCAATACACGAAACTAGCTATTGCAACAATACCTTAGGACACTGTCTCTGAAACTTGTGTCTCCAGCTGATCTCATCATCCCTGACCACTGGTCTTGCTAGCTAGCGATGATGGAAGTTGTAGGCCAAAAACAGCTGGAGACACAAGTTTGGGAAACCCTGCCTTAGGATAAAAGTGCAACATCATACACCTTCTATATCATCACATTATGCACAGCCACAACATGTCTAGTTGCTGTTTCTTTTCTGGGAGAATTGCGTATCTCCAAAAATCTCCAGTTGTGTAATGCTTCCTGGCAAAATAGTCCTTTGGAGGTTAATGAATGCTCTTTTTGATTATGCATTGCCTAACTTTTCCAGGAGATGTGAGGAATAAGCAACACCCCATTAGCATGGGATTCCCAGATGTCTATTATTATTTGGCAATTTGATGATCTTGACATGTTTGCTCACTTGATAGTGTAGTTTCTTCCATTGCTTATAAGCTCCTAAATTCCATTTTGTAAAGAGGTTGGTGCTATTGTGTAATGGGACAAGTGTTGTCACATACAGGAAGCAAGTTTGTGAATTCTGACCATATTACAACTCAAAACTACTTGGAATTCATAAAACTGAAATGCTGTTAAATTTGTTCCATACTCAGCTCTGGTGTTGTACTAATTCCTGTTCAGCCTGATCCAGAAGTGATTTTATTTTCTCCTTGCTGCGAATGGGCGGCTCTGTTAGCAAATGCCTCCCTGACTGGCTTTTTACAAGCTCCGTCTTTCAGAAACTGACAAAGGTTGCACATAACCCTGGGACAAACCATGGTTTAGCATGAATGAGAAGACTGACCTCTGCCCGGGTCCTGCTGCCAGCACACTACTCGAGGTTACCCCATGGTTTGGTTTCAAGGGACATCTGAACCTAAGCTTGTGGTTTGTCTTCCTTCTGACAAGCCAAGCTTTGTTCTTAGTTTACCATCTGTGGTTTTTCTGGGGTTCAAGAATAACACCAAGATAAACCATGGTAGTACAGCAAGACCAGGGGAGGAGAACAGCAGCCATAATCTTTTCCCCAGTAGCACGCATATTTGTTTATTCACTCAGTCTAAGCCATAATCTTCCTCAATGTTAAAGGAGAACTTTTTGTCAGCACTGCAGGGGACAGTTAATGCACCCCCCCCAACATTGAATGTTTAAGCTTTAAAAAGAGGTTTTGACTCACTTCCAGATGCCTATTTTAAGACATGCTGTGCCAGAACTGATCCAGGGCCAGGGAACATGTGGCCAATACCATTTCAAAATGTCCCAAAACAAAAGATCCTGACAGTATTAATGCAAAACTTGGATCCTGCTTTGTACAGTGGTACCTCGGGTTAAGTACTTAATTCGTTCCGGAGGTCCGTTCTTAACCTAAAACTGTTCTTAACTTGAAGCACCACTTTGGCTAATGGGGCCTCCTGCTGCCATCACGCCGCCAGAGCACGATTTCTGTTCTCATCCTGAAGCAAAGTTCTTAACCCGAGGTACTAATTCTGGGTTAGCAGAGCCTGTAACCTGAAGCGTATGTAACCTGAAGCACATGTAACTTGAGGTACCACTGTATTCCCATTTTAGGCAGGTGGGATAGGAATGCAATCATCTAAGTATTCTGCTATTTTGCCATCATTACTTTCTCTGAAGTACTCTTTATTTTAATATGAGTGTTGTTTTTAAAGGGTATCAGCTCATCCCCACCTTTTACAAGAGAAATTACCTAGATAATTTGTTACACACTTCATGTGAAACCCTTTCCATTCGTGAAACCCTTTCCAGCAAAGTGTGCAGCGAATTATCTAGACAGGTTCTCTTGTAAAATGAGAAGCAAGAATTTTGAGTGGGTCAAGCAAGTCTTCAAGAAGTTATTCCCTCACAGCTGATGTTTATTTAATTTTTGCATGTCCAAGCTGGACCTAAAAATGTAACAATGGAAATTAAGAAACCAGCCCTTGCCAGCAAATTAAAATCCAGCAATGGCTTGGAATGAGTGCTTTATTATGATGCAAATGAAGCCTGGTTAAAAAGCAGTACAAAAGGGCTAGCAAATGCTATGACAGATAATTTAACCCTGCATTCCTCTTCAAGTCTGCAAACCAACGATGCACAACAAATAAAAATCAGTGTTGCTAATGTGAGACAAATATATTGAATTGTCTACTGGGGTTTTTTGCTCACAGCACACATCCCTTTGCACTAAATTGTCCTCTTTTCACTGAAAATGGTGGACCACATCTACAGGAAGTATACATACGATGCTTGAGTCAGAGCAAAAACATTGGGCAGTATTTATTGTAGCACGATGCACAAGCAGAAATACTTGTGCTGAGGGAGCAAACTCCCCTCTCGCCTCCGCAACATGTTTTCTCCGCAACATGTTTTTTCTCCTGACCCTCTGAAGCAGATTGAGGGGAGGTGAAGGGAGAGGTGGAAAAGCCCCGTTGTGCTAGTGGGAATCCTTCCACTGTCTTTCTTTTCTCTCAAACTAGACTGTATGTCAGCAAAATAAATTTCTGTTTTACTGAGCGGAACTTTATGCCATTCATATTTATTTAGAAAATGTATACCCTGTTCTTCAAATGCATTTGCATCAGTTAGGATGCTTTACAACAAATAAAAACACAATGAATTAAATAAGAGAGATGAAAAACATTCAGAAATGAGTGTGCGCCACAACAAGATATTCTGCCTAGCGAAAAAAAGGGTGGGGAAAACAGGAAAGCTTTAACCAGTTGTTGGAAAACAGTAAGATGGGACCAAATGAATCTCATAGTGTAATGTACTTCTCAACTTGGTCATGGTCAATGAGAAAGCCCATCTCTTGTCCCAGCCAACAGTAACTCAGTCTATGATGGACACAGAAGAAGGGCCTCTCCAATAGATCTTTGGGAGCAGCAGGAAGATACAGGAGACGACCAGCTCCTTGAGTATCCTGCAACCAAGCCATTTAGGGCTTTAATGATAGTCAACATTAAGATTGTGCCCAGAAACAGGTTGGCAACCAGTTGGCAACCCTTGCATAATAGGGGGTAATATGATTCCATGAGCTTGTTATGCATTCTGGGCCAACTGAAATATCTGAAGACTTTTCAAAGGTAGTCCATGCAGAGTGCATTCCTCTAATGTAAGTAAGGCACATGTTTCTGGGTCTTTTCAGGGATGGGTGCTGGTGGCACAGCAGCCTAAGCTGAGCAGAGTTATTCCAGGCCACAGCCTCTATCTGGACATCCAGAGAGGTGTTCCTTTTACCCACTCAACAGCCTCAAACAAACTACCAATTTTCACTGTTTGACTGTTAAAGCCTCACTTATTTGACAGCTATCTTACAACAGTGCCTTTTATCTTTTTACCGATTAAACTGTTTGAAGCCTTGAGAGCAAATACCATTTCAGCGGCTGAACAATCACTTACCTGTGCCTTTGCCAATTTCTTTTCCAACGAATCCCTTTCTCGTTCGGTTTGCTGTAGGCGTTTGTTAAGTTCAACTATGTCTCCTTTCAGAGATGCCAGTGCTGCTAAGTGGAGCTGTAACACAAAAACAAAATGCAGCTAAAATTAAACGTAATCTACAAAATGCACCACTTCCTTATATATATTCTGGAGCTGTACTGGTGATACAAGTGTCTGAAGCAGGGTGCGATGTTTCACACTTCAGAATTTGTAAATCAAAAAGTAGGACAAGCTATTATATGCTTTCATTTGGGACATTTCCAGCTTTACGGCTGAATACATTTGCTTATCAGAACATACACCATAAAAAACTTAAATGCAATGGAGTTTAATATAATTGGAAGTTCCAGTGCATTACTCTTTTAGTGTGACTTTAAATGCAGAAGTCTACGTTACCGAAGACTTCATATACTTTGGTTCACTTTTATGTCATGTAAGTCTCCCAGCAGTCTGTTGTCTGAAGAGTTCTTCTTCAAAACCTCATCTTCAGCTGACACAACTAGAGCTAACCATATCAGACTGTTCTAACTCACTTATCTTCCACTTTCTCTCTCCCCCTTTTAAACCCTCTTCTTATGTAAGAATCTTTCAATCTCTTGTTGAATAGTCACCTCAGTGTACCCTTGAATTATTATTTTTGGTTGCATGCTAAGAGTGCTACTTAAATGGTATGAAAAATACATATATATATAAATGTCTGGATAAAGCAGTTCTCCACAAAATATGGAACAAAGCCATAATCTTAACCCTTATCCATTTAGCTTGAATACCCAATGCTCTCTTAATCTGAACCTAACATACACATCACTTCCTATTTTTTAAAGGTTCTGTCCGAAGCATATAAACTCTGGCCTTTTTCTGAGTTTATTTCAAATTAATTCTGACTTTTCAGCATTCTGTTAGGATATGAAATGCCTATTCTATCCTTCAGTATATTATTTTGCTAGCTGCAAGCATTTGCACAACACTCCATGCAGACTTAAGAGCAAAAGCCTTGCTCATGTGACACCAGCTTGACCGGACCATCAACCAGGCATGGCCATCAGCTTTGGCTTGGTCAACCACAATTACAATTTATAAGACTTAACATATTCTTTACATGGTCAGCAGCGAAGGCATTTCCTTAAAATATTTGGTATTTTAGTGCATGTGGGGATTATATGAATGAGCCAAAATACTATCTTAGAGAAAAATAATATTAGTCATAGCACAGAGTTTTAGCTATAAACTTGCAACTTTGGTCAGTTTATAGATATAAAAACTCGAGGGAAACACACATTTCCCTCCACAGCTTCAAAATTGCCAGGAATTTTATATCTCTAGTACAGACTCTTATACAGTGGTACCTCTGGATGCGAACGGGATCCATTTTGGAGCTCTGTTCACATCCTGAGTAAAACATAAGACGCGACTGCGCGTGTGCGGGTCGCGTTTTGCTGCTGTGCATGACGTCATTTTGAGTGTGCATGCGCGAGCGGCAAAACCTGGAAGTATCGTGCTCCATTACTTCCGGGTCGCCGCGGAGCGTAACTTGAAAACGCTCAACCTGAAGCACATATAACCTGAGGTATGACTGTACTAGAGCCCACATTCCCAGCATGTTTAGTTCTGTCTCAGAGACGTCTACACTGGCTTGGACCTATCCACAGAATGGAAGATGGCTGGATTCTGAAGGATGTGTTCTACGGGGAGCTGGCTTCAGGTACCAGGCCCGTTGGCAGACCAACTCTGCATTACAAAGATAAACCCCACGGCGTGGGAATCCCTTGCAGATGACAGCAGCCCCTGGAAACAGTTAGGTTGTGTATCCACAGCAGTGACCAGAGGAGAAATGACGGCTGGGAGGAGCACAACTGGATGTCTTAATCTGGCCCAGCTGACCAAAACATGTCTCTCCATGTCTCTCTACAATCTTCCAATGGTTTGGCTTCACCCCCAAGGAGCATTCCTCCACCGTCTCTCCCAAAACAGATGGATGCCAACAAGTACAGACTCTACTGATATTGTCCACATGTAAAAATATATAGCTCAATCCGAAAGTTCCCATGTTTTATCTGAGGGGAATTGTGTCCCATCAGACACAGAAGATAAAGTAATAAAACTTAACTACAGATTGCATGACTTGTATGAAGCTGCTACAATTAGCTTTTAATGAGCTGTGTTTTC
This sequence comes from Podarcis vaucheri, assembly GCF_965113315.1. Taxonomy (NCBI): domain Eukaryota; kingdom Metazoa; phylum Chordata; class Lepidosauria; order Squamata; family Lacertidae; genus Podarcis; species Podarcis vaucheri. The sequence continues at coordinate 44,375,386 of NC_138749.1, forward strand.
AAGCTATGTCCTCCGCCATCCTAGATGGACGATTTAACAGGGTACCATACGAAGACAGGCTCTGCATATGTGGGCAACCCAGGTGGAAGACATCTTGTGCTATTTACTATATTGCCCACTATACATTGGACTTAGGAGATGGTTTCTCACCTTACTGTCCATACAGGAAAAATGTCTCTCCCTGGCAGATGTAAACAATAATAATAATAATAATAATAATAATAATAATAATAATAATAATTATTATTATTTATTTATACCCCGCCCATCTGGCTGGGTTTCCCCAGCCACTCTGGGCGGCTTCCAAAAGAATATTAAAATACTATGATACATCAAACATTAAAAGCTTCCCTAAACAATAATTAAAAAAAATAAATAAAAATAAAGTCTCCCTTTTTGCTTTGGCAGCCAAAACGATTAGAAAGGAGACCCTGAACAACGTATCAGTGTAAGGGAGACACAGAGATCTAAATAGAGACCATTATTTGTGGTGTGACACCCCTTTTGCTTGTATTCATTTTTTTATTCAGATTTGTCATGGCCAATGGCTGGTACAATAAAGTTATTCGGATTGGATTGGACTAGCTAGTAGTCTTGTATACCTGTAATCCAGTTTATTACCACATAAAGGCTCTGCTACTCATAAGATTTCCCCTCCCCCATCAGACATACCTGTCTCATCTGATATTATTTATCCATTCTGCCTGTTCACATTGCCTGCATAGTCTCTGTAGGCACTCAGTTCCCATTTACTCATTGCATGTTGCTCCTGAATCTGACTCTAACTATATAAATGGCCCATATTTGACCGATGTGTCAGTCTTATCTATCCATTGGCAGAGGTTCTAAAAAAATATAACGCAAAGTACTGTGTCTCCCGGAAGAAACACAAACCTTTTAACTGTGGGGCAGAAGAATAAGAATAATCTGTGCTCCCATGCCCTGGAATATGTACAACTCAGATCTGGCATCACAACCAATACCACCATATATTTCTTACAGCTATGTTTCTACAAAAATGACAAAGGAAATACAAAGAGGAAAATATAAAATAATCCAATTCTTCTCTTTGTATTCATGAACTAAATCTAAAACCATTTTCTCTCAGGAAACAACATTTACTGGATAGTATAACAAGGACATGTTTTGTTTAGCTGTCAAGCTACTGGTTTCTAAGATAAATATATCTTGCAAATCTCCCATGCCACACAGCTTCTAAGTCATGGTGAATGATGATACTTGCTTTTTTTTTTTTAACATTATCTGTTTGAATTGAATTTAATGACAAAACCAACCAGCGCCCTGAATACCAATTTCAATATATGTGGTAGCAAAAACACTGAAATGACTGTGTTGTATAGAAAGTTAGCAGAAGTCTTATAGTAGCACATTTGGCAACATTTCTTTGGTCTTAACTGGCATTGTGAAAAGGTCAGTTTTGATTTCAAGATGGGGGGGGGGATTCACGAATCTGAGTTCCATTTTCTGCAGGCAAAGTGGATGTCCTAAAAGACCTGTATTGCTGCATTGTTCAAAATTGGATTTCATGACACAATTTGTTGGGTAACTTCAAATATCGCAGAAGCAAGGTAGGATTGAAGCAGCCAGTCAGCCTGGGAAATAATGGCATCTGAAATATTTTGTTGAAATGACTTCTTCCCTCAACTTTAAAATAAAGTCCAAAAAATATAGTACAACCACAGTAAAAACAGGACCACAAAGTCAGTTAGCATAGTACCTATATAGAGAGACCAAAAGCATAGTAATTACAAATGGCATAAGAGTGCATTTAACTTAAGACTCGCAAAGGGCACACACAATCCTTCTCTATACACACAAGCTGTTTAGCTTGTATGTCAGCCTCACAGAATTGCTCAACTGATCTCAGAACCCCTGTAAAGTTTCAATGCGTTAGTATTTCACAAGACTATATGCAAGGCAGTCGAGCAGAAAAAGCAAAAATACTGTAAGTTCCACAGATTTCTACAGCAGCATGTCTTTATTAGCCAGAGGGTCTTTTAGCAGTGGTGGTAATTGTTAATGACAGAATAACCTTCAGTGTTAGTCCATGGCTATTCATTTTGAAGTTTTTTTGTTGCACACCTTGAAGACTAGCTTATTTGAAGAGCCTGAGTTTCCATAGTCTATACTCCATTTCATCAAAAGCTGCAAACGATTTCACAACCAGCATTTAATATCTTATTATTTCAGTTTAAAAGAAAAATACTCTGTGGAATCTTTATCCTAAAGCAGAATTTCATTTCTTCAATCAGGTTTTACCACGAGAAAGCAAATAACAGGCAACTAAATTTTGTTATCATTTGCTATCCTGTCACCTCACCATCCATCTACCTGAACCAGGGGTCAGCAACCTTTTTCAGCTGTGGGCCGGTCCACCGTCCCTCAGACCATGCATGTGGTGGGCCGGACTATATTTTTTTTAAAAAAATATGAACAAATTCCTATGCCCCACAAATAACCCAGAGGTGCATTTTAAATAAAAGAACACATTCTGCTCATGTAAAAAACACACTGATTCCTGGACCGTCCGTGGGCTGGATTGAGAAGGCTATTGGGCTGCATCCGGCCCGCGGGCCTTAGGTTGCCTACCCCTGACCTGAACTAACTTTGGAAGTAATATTCCTGGGTGTTTTTTATTGCCAGACTTCTTTGCATTTTTAAACAGGAACTGGTCTAGTCTATGTTGACTACTAATATGTACAGTTAACAAGATATATCAGTGCCCACAAGCTGTCAAAATTGGTGGAATCTTCTGGTAGTGAATTCCTTAATTTAACTAAGTGCTGTGTGAAGAAATGCTTCTTCTTCTTCTTCCCCTGTCCTGCAAATAGCACCATTCAACTTCATTGGATAACTCGTGAGTTCCAGTATTATAAGAGGGTTCGCCATCTCCTCATTTGGCACACAGTGCATAATTTTATTACAACTCTGTCATGTTCCCTCTTTCTTCCAAACTAAAAAACTTTTTTTCTAACCTTTCTTTGTAGAGAAGTTGCTCCATTGGGCTGTCTTTTTCTAGTAAAAGGTAAAGAGACCCCTGACCATTAGGTCCAGTCGCGGACGACTCTGGGGTTGCGGCGCTCATCTCGCTTTACTGGCCAAGGGAGCCGGCGTACAGCTTCCGGGTCATGTGGCCAGCATGACTAAGCCACTTCTGGCGAACCAGAGCAGCACACGGAAACGCCGTTTACCTTTCCGCCGGAGCGGTACCTATTTATCTACTTGCACTTTGACGTGCTTTCGAACTGCTAGGTTAGCAGGAGCAGGGACTGAGCAACGGGAGCTCACCCTGTCGCGGGGATTCGAACTGCCGACCTTCTGATCAGCAAGTCCTAGGCTCTGTGGTTTAACCCACAGCGCCACCTGCGTCCCTTTTTCTAGGTCCCTCCCAACTCTACGATATTCTTAGCCAGGTATTGCTAGAACTGTACACAGCATTTCAAATACGGATGAACCGGAGAGTCATTATGTCATTATGATATTGTCAGCTTAATCCCTATCGTGGTGATTCCTAACAAGGAATTTGCCTTTTTCACAGCTGCTGTTAAGTGCATAATGAATAGTATCGCTCCATGACTACTTTTGCAAATTGGTCTTTTCCTTGGAGGTGGGGGGAGGATAACAGAAAGCACCAGATCCTTGTTCGGATAATACCATTCCTTTTGAGACTCGATCTATCAAGACTTTGTTCTTTAGTCACAGTAAGACAGGTATCAGCTCTGAAAATGTACAGGAAAACCTGTGCTTCTACTACTGTTCCACAAAGGCGTCATGATGTTTCTGGTGTCTGTGCTCAGTTTCAATTTCAGCAGTCGACCTTCCCCCCACCCCAAATGATGGCTCTATTGCAAAGAGACACATTTCTTTAAAGTGATTGATCTATACATTAATAGTTTGCTCAGACACTTTCTCAATTTTGTACCTTTTTTTAAAGCCAATATTACACAAAGACACATTTTTATGACACAAGTGATGAAATGAATGTAATCAAAGTCCATTTCAGCAAATGCACTGACAAGATGGGAATGGGAAACCTAAAGGGTAAGCCATCTTCTAGAATTAGTGACTTGACAACTCAGAATCCTCCAAGACAGTCTTGCTGTTTGATTCCTAAAAGCATGAACCTGGAATGCTGCAACCAATTGGCCCTTTTAAGCATCCATCTGAGAAAAAGCAAGAATTGCTTTTAAAAGGCATCATTACATTGCTGGTGATTTCCGGGGGGGGGGGGCAGAGGACTTCACTAAACTGTTACTTTTGTGAGAATCTAGGATAAAAAGGTAGAAACACCAACAGATTCAAGATACAGCTCACCCCCTGTAGCTGAACGAACTAAAGTAGCTACCATTGGATTCATTCCACGTAAAGTGGTACCCCGCAAGACGAATGCCTCGCAAGACGAAAAACTCGCTAGACGAAAGGGTTTTGCGGTTTTTGAGCTGCTTCGCAAGACGAATTTCCCTATGGGCTTGCTTCGCAAGACGAAAACGTCTTGCGTTTTTTGCAAGTTTGTTTCCTTTTTCTTAACACCGTTAATACAGTTGCGACTTGACTTCGAGGAGCAACTCATAGAACGCGGTGTGGTAGCCTTTTTTGAGGTTTTTGGCGATTTTTGAAGCTTTTCCAAAACTTTTCCGACACCGTGCTTCGCAAGACGAAAAATTCGCTAGACGAAAAAACTCGCGGAATGAATTAATTTCGTCTTGCGAGGCACCACTGTATATACGTGAGAATAGCTATATAGAAGATGTAGAAGGAATCATTTGAACCCAAGTCTAAGATACTTGATTAGCATGCATCTTACAAGACATTTTGAAACGCACCTAAATTCTTGAAGTGCAGGAATGATCAACCAATGCAGAAAACCTCTAACACTGCAAATGCGCAGCCCTCCTTCCTGCCTATCATAGCTAGAAAATTCAAGTTCTACAATAAAAATGACCTATATAGATTCACTTATGTGTACCTGTGGACACTGCCTCTCACCCTAACATACCTCACAGAACTGTTGTATGGATAATAGGGGCAGACCTACATGTACGTTCCTGAGCTTCTTGGATAAAAAGTGTTATATAAATGCAATAAAATAAATACAATTGTACCTCAGAAGTTGAACGCCTCGTGAGAAGAACATTTTGGCTCCAGAACTTCGCAAACCCGGAAGTGATTGTTTCAGTTTGCGAATGTTCTTTGGAACCCGAATGTCCGGCACAGTTTCCGATTGGCTGCAGGAGCTTCCTGCAGCCAATCAGAAGCTGCGCCTTGGTTCCCGAATGTTTTGGAAGTCAAACGGGCTTCCAGAGTGGATTCCGTTTGACTCCCGAAGTACAACTACAAATGCACTAGGGAGTCTTGTTCTTGGCATGACAGCTTCAGTCCAGCGAGGCCCCCTGGCCGGCTTAGCCTTCTGAGGCCTGGGACAAATGTACCTGGATGCCCAACACCCTCTGCGGGTCTGCATGCATTGTTATGTGCTGCTTCCATCATTCAGGCTGCAGTGATTTTTTTCAGGAGGATGGATAGCCTTGTGGCTTAATCTCAAAATGGCAAATTCCAATCCAAAAATTGTGTGTGCACACATGGCAAGATTACCAAATTACTCAACCCCGCATCTGAAAGTACATGTACAGTGGTACCTCAGGTTACATACGCTTCAGGTTACAGAATCCGCTAACCCAGAAATAGTGCTTCAGGTTAAGAACTTTGCTTCAGGATAAGAACAGAAATCGTGCTCCAGCGGCGTGGCAGCAGCAGGAGGCCCCATTAGCTAAAGTGGTGTTTCAGGTTAAGAACAGTTTCAGGTTAAGAACAGACCTCCGGAACGAATTAAGTACTTAATCCGAGATACCACTGTAGGTGCATTTGCTCACATAAACTCCTTGCTGTTTTTTCTTTCCTCTCCTCCTCCATACCAGTCCACTCTTTCTCCCATTATCAAAATTTGTAAGCGTCTCTGGGAAAGTGACTTTTTTATATATCTGAAGTTACTCTTTATACTAGGATAAAGCATCATGCACTATGACTACACTGTACAGATAGAGAACTTTTGGCAGGAGCCTACAAAGTATACACACAAAATACAGATGCAAAAACTAGGTTTGCTGCTCCAGTACAATTGTTTTGCAGTATGTTGCAGAAAGTTCATATATTTTCAGTAAAAACAAGTTGCAAGAACTGATCTGTCTGGATGCACAGAACATACTTCTCCCCGAAAGCAAGCCAGATCCAATGTTCTCACACGCTCTTTACTTCTAAGTAGAAACAAATGGGTGAAGACCAAATGACACAAACCTCTGGGCAATAGTCTGCCCTTGTAATGGTATCAAAATTAAAAATTGATTTCCTCCTTACGGCTTGCTGAGTCTTTCTGATCTGATCACAGTACTCTTGCCAAAAGCCAACAGAGAAAAGGAGAGCCAGACACTCATACCCCTGTTCTAAAAGCATTTGATTCAAGTAGAACCCATACTGACCTCGAAAGAACTTCTGGCTTCAGGAATGGATTGTGCGGCAGCCTCAGTCAAGGGCTGTGCTGAACAGCCAGCTTTTTCCTTCCATCCCTGCTCAACCCTGCACTCCACCCAATCTAAACAGCACCGTGACAAAACAGAAATGCAACAAACACCCTGCGCTAATTTGTTTTCCCCACAGAACAGGTTTTCAAGATTGCATCAACCGCTGGATCAAGAAGCCTCTCCAACGTTTTAGAAGTAGTCAAAAATATAATGGAGTCAAGTTCTACAACACACACTCTCTCTCTCTCTAAAGAAGACTACTGCATCCACAGTGTCCAAATACATTTTTTTTAGAGGGAAAAATACTGGTGGATAGATAGGTGGAGCAACTGCAGTCCCTTAGGACTGGTCTGGAAGCTGCAGCTGGTGCAGAACAATGCAGTCAAGTTGCTGAGGGAACAGAACTGGCCACTGATCAGCTATCTGCTCACATTCAAGGTCTTGTTAACATTTAAAGCCCTGAACAACTTAGAACCAGGTTACTTGAAAGACCACTTGGCTCCTGTGGATCTGGGGAAATTTTACTCATGGCACTGCATTGTACAGAATATCACAGCACAGTTACCCAAGAATGGAGATTTTCTACTGTAGCTCCTGTTCTGCAGAATGCCCTTCTCTCTGCCATACATGAAGCAGCAACCACCAGCTGCTTCAGATGCCTTCTAAGACATCTTACCTTCTAAGCCTTATGAGGAACAGTTGAAGGAGATGGGCATGTTTAGCCTAGAAAAAGAGGAGATTAGGTATGATAGCCATCTTCAAATATCACATGGAAGAGGGAGCAAGCTTGTTTTCTCCTGCTCTAGATGGTGGAACTTGAACCAATGGCTTCAAGTTATAAGAAAGGAGATTCTGACTAAACATCTGGATGAACTTTCTGACAGCAAGAGATGTTCAACAGTGGAACCATCTCCCTTGGGAGGCTTGTGGATTCTACTTCCTTGGAGGTTTTTAAGCAGAGGTTGGATGACCATCTGTCATGGATGGTTTAGCTGTGATTCCTGCATTGCAGGAGGTTGGACTAGATGACCCTTGGGAACCCGTCCAACTCTACAATTCTATAATTCTAAGAGGAATCGTTCTGTCCAGGAGTTCCCCAATTCCCTGTTTTGTGTGTGTGAATCCCCGAATATGCTTTTTATTTGCTTTTGTGTGTTTTTATACTGTTTTGTTGTTGTCGGGATATATTTTTTGACATTTTAATGAATATTGTTTTTACATTGTACATAGCATACACCTCTTAGGTATTTTTGAAATATTAAGCAGTTTAGAGACACTTTTAAATAAATACAATAAAATTGAAAGGGGGAGTGTAGGTACATTTTTCAAGGAACCCTTTTTTAAAAGAGTCAAAAGAACAGGCATCCTATACAGTGGTACCTCGGGTTAAGTACTTAATTCATTCCGGAGGTCCGTACTTAACCAAAAACTGTTCTTAACCTGAAGCACCACTTTAGCTAATGGGGCCTCCTGCTGCCGCCGTAGCACGATTTCTGTTCTCATCCTGAAGCACTATTTCTGGGTTAGCAGAGTCTGTAACCTGAAGCGTATGTAACCTGAAGCATATGTAACCCGAAGTACAACTGTACTTGATGCTAGGTTTTCCAAACACCAGGTTTTACAGTGATTTCTAACATGATGTCAATGATAAAAAATACAATGGAATGTGCATTACAGGGTACAGAATCTTGTTTGTTTTTTCATCTTGTAACTAGCAATGTGAAATGAAATTGTGGACTGAACTCCAAAACATATATACATTTTCAGTAAATAGGTGCATAATTTAGCTTGCCCGCCTGCTATTCCTACCCCGCAAACGCCAGCAGCAATGACTTGGTTGGAATGTGCTCAGAGCGATTCAAAAGAGGAAGCTGCTTTCAAGAATAAAAAAGGAAGCAGTCTCCCTTGTTCACCTCACGGGAGAACAAGTTGCCATGGAAAAGTTATGAAGAGTTGGGGGTGGGGTGGAGGTCAGAGAAGGAAGGGGCCTGAGGTACGTCATTCACATCTGATTGGCTCATTTGTTTTTATAAAATAAACTTTTGAAATGGGAAATTTCTTTTCTGAAGTTCTCGTTCTCATGAAGTTGACCTATATGAGCCAAATATTCACTGCAACTGGGCAACTAAGAGAACTGCATAGAACAGTCATCTCTCGTGACAATTCATAATTTAGGATGCAGGTCACATAAAGGGGCAGAGTCAACGCAGGAGCAGATGGAATTGTGTAATAAGCTTGTTCACAAGCTAGTAACCTCCGAGTCACTCCAGAGCAGGTTTCAGTGTGTCAGCGAAATAAAGTTAAATCATTCAGAAGCACATACAATATTTATACCTTCTGTTCTTCTTGCATTGAGAAATACAACTTACTAAGCATCACCTTGAAAATGTACAGCAGAGCTTTCCAAACTGTGTCGTGACACATTAGTGTGTCGGCTGCAGTGTGTGGGTGTGCCGCGTGAACGCTCCCCACGCTCTTGTAAGGGGTTAGTTTAACCTCTGGTTTCCTAGTAAAACTGAATTACTGTGTCACAAAATGATGCACGTCTAAGAAGTGTGCCACCAACATGAAAAGTTTAGAAAGCTCTGGTGTGCAGGCTTAAAATAGTATGGAAGTTGTGTTGCTGTTGTTGCGTTTGCATCCAGAAAACACCTCGAGTCCTGTTCCAAAAAATTAAGCCTTCTTCCCCCATTCCATAGCTTTATTTGAGTAAGTATCATTGCTTCCTTACTGAACAAAACTCCTCCCTGCCCAAGGATAGGCGAAATCAACATGCAACATTCTATGATCAACACTCAAACTATTTTTTTCTCCTTTGCCTATAATCACCCTAAGGAAATTCTAACCTGCTTAGATTTCATAGAATCATAGAATCATAGAGTTGGAAGAGACCACAAGGGCCACCGAGTCCAACCCCCTGCCAAGCAGGAAACACCCTCAGAGCACTCCTGACATATGGTTGTCAAACCTCTGCTTAAAGACCTCCAAAGAAGGAGACTCCACCACTGTGTCAGCATAAGAACCAGTAAAAGAAACTGGGAATTCTAGGTCATCCGTATCACAGACTGTTTGGTCCAGGCCCAGTATCACAGCCTAACCATGGTTTGCTTTGCAGTTCTGTCCCTCTCATTCTAATTTATAAAAACCATAGTCTGTTGTTTTCATCCAAATTAGACAAATCAGTTTTTTTTTTAATATGATGCTCCACCCCTGCAATAGATCCTTTTAAAATTAAAGTATTTTGAAAACTGTTGGCATAAATCAAAGTAATTTTATAATGGCTCTATTCAGGCACCATGCCAAGTTTGTCTGCTTTTGCTTTCTGTCTGGTTCACACTCCAGTCTCTAGAAGCAGCGGCTACAGAGGTCGGGCAACAGTTTTAATGAGGGTAAATCAATTCAGATATGACATCATGGCTTGCAAACGAACTTCAAAACAAGGTTTTGGGGTTTTTTGATTTGCTGGATTCCTGCAGTATTGTAAGCTGAGATGTTGCAATAATTCATAGTTAAGCTTTTTGGTTGAGAGAAAAGGTGACTAGGAGGCAAAATGATAGAAGTGTTTAAAATTATGCACAGCATGGAAGGAAGGGGGGGTAGAGGTAAGTTTTTCTCCCTAGAACTAGAACTCAGGAACAAACAATGAAGTTGAATGTTGAACGACTGAAGGCAGACAAAAAAAGTATGCTGTGCATAGCTGCCCTATGTTACTGTATTATTCCATGTATAAGACTAGGTTCCCCCCCTAAAAAATAATGTCAAAAATTAGGGGGTTGTCTTATACATGGAGCCATCTCCCTCCATTTTCTTAAATCTGAGCCCCCAAAATAGGGGGCATCTTATACATGGGGGAATGTTATACACAGAAAAATACTATGAAAACTGGATGCTTTGGCCTAATCCAGCAGGCTCTTACATTGCATTGTTCAGAATATCTGAACTGAGCCAATGTTTTGCACAGATTCATATTCAGAATGTAAACCACAAAGAAACGGAAGTTTTCCTTGGGAACATGGGACTAAGCTCCAAATGAGAAAAGCTTTTAACAGCAGATGTTGGGTAGGGGGATGACTCCAAGGAGTGGAGAAAGGTAAAATGAACGACCCCAATATATTTCCCCATTTGCTTCTCCAACTTTCTGCCACAGTACATCAAAGTCCTGCATAAGCATCGTTGAAATCCTTACTCACATAACGATTTTCGTCAAACTTTGCTCCTCCAAAATAGTTTTTTCCTGAAGTTGTTCCTGCTGTTGGAAACCTTGTTCCCAGAGCGATTTTCCTGTAGAAGATTGCTCTGCATTCCCCAAGCTTCTACATGTCACACAAGGGAAACAACTGATCCCATGCATGCTTAGAGCACAGGTCCCCATCCCCCCAGCTAACTATGAATTATACTAATGTTCTTATCGGCAGAAGCAAGTTTTCACATTTGAGTAAGAAGACTAAATGGAGTGGGAAGAATTCTTAACATGAGTGGCTTCTCTGCTTTTGCTCACCATATTCAGCCACTGCATCACACACAACAATCATTTAATAAGCCAAATATAGTCATGGACCACTTAAGGGTTTAATGGGCCAAAGTAGTAAAAAGATGAAAAGGTCAATGTAAGTCACCACTTGTAAATTATGGGCAGGGTGATATATGTTAGCACATGCCTCTCAACACTGCAAAATGTCTGCATCCTTGCTATGACCTCTTACTACATTAGAAAGTGCCCTTAAGAAACATGGTTATGTGCTCACAGTCATTGACATGGCTGTAAATCCAAGTAATGTTACAGGCACATAAATCTTGAGTTCTGCAGGCTGCCCATATAGGGCCATAAATCTTAACAAGAGAAGCACACTGCAACACCTCTTTATCTGCTCTTGAGTATTTTGTTCATATGAACTGCTGTGAAAGAAAAACAACCATAAACTGCCCAACTGTGAGGAAATTATTTATTGTCTTGCCCTATGAACCTTTCTTCTCCAGGTCAATTTATTAACAGGTGTGTCAAGCTGGAAACCTAAAAGTATGCTGCATTCTGTTCTCAGCACTGCAGACAACTGAACGACAGGTTCCTTATATGCTTCTACATCAGCACAATAAAATCTCATTTAGCCTCCTGGAATCTCTGCAGCCCTCAACTTATGAAATCTGACATATCTAGAATCCGGCTGAACAGAAATAGGAAGTAGGCTGACATGCTGACGACACTGTTATGAAGGCTTCTAGAAATAAGAGTCTTACAAATTCGAATTCATTGCTTTCCATGTGGCTGGGCTATCCCTGAGTCACATACCGCACAATCCTATTCATGTCTTTTAAGAAACTTACTCCCAAATGTGGACTGCAAGAAGAACAAACCTATCCACTCTGAAGGAAATCAGCCCTGAGTGCTCACTGGAAGGACAGATCCTGAAGCTGAGGCTCCAATACTTTGGCCACCTAATGAGAAAAGAAGACTCCCTGGAAAAGACCCTGATGTTGGGAAAGATGGAGGGCCCAAGGAGAAGGGGACGACAGAGGACGAGATGGTTGGGCAGTGTTCTCAAAGCTACCAGCATGAGTTTGACCAAACTGCGGGAGGCAGTGGAAGACAGGAGTGCCTGGCACGTTCTGGTCCATGGGGTCACGAAGAGTCGGACACGACTAAGCAACAACAACACTCCCAAATGAGCAAGTTTAGGATTGCAAACTTAGCCTATTCCAATGCAAGCCTCTGCTCCCCCTTCACTGGCCCTCAGTATCCTCATCTAACACCCAGATGGATGGTCCCCGGTGAGGAAAGTGCTGTAAGCTCCCTAAATCAGGAATGGAAAACATATAGCCCTCCAGAACTTGTTGGAATGCAGTTTCCACAATAGCTGACAATTGGCCATGCTGACTGGTACTGATGGGAATTGCAATTGAAGAGTATATACAGAAGACCAAAGGCTAGTAAAGTAAAGCATCAGCACAATACATACATACAAAACCGACTTCCAAAATTTGGATTATTCAATAGAGGAGAACATCCAAACAGACATGTGATATGTCTGGATAGGCTTCCTAGAGTAAAACAAACCAACAAAAAGCTTTTAGCATGCATCTAAAACAATATAGTGAGGATGTATGGCTAATATGAATAGGCAGGAAGTTCCAAAGCACAGATGTTACCACACTAAAAGACAGGCTCCTCACATATGCAGAATGAACATTATACGGCACTCAAGTCCTGAAGATTGAAGGGTTGGGGAGGCACATATGGGGTGACGCGATCCTTAAGTTAAACTGTTAAGAATTTTATATACTTTACACGTAACTTGGTAACAGCCCGTGCAGATGTTTGAGAAAAGGTGAGAGGATGTCAGCCACTGTAGTGCAGAATTCTGCATCGACTGCAGTTTCTGGACCAACCAAAAGGAAAGCCCCACACAGAGTTCATTGCATTAATCCAACTTCCAAGTTCCCAATGCCTTAACGACCCCCAATCCAGGAATGTTCACAGCTGTTGCACAAGCCAAAGCTGACAAAAACATTCGCCAGTCCTAAGCCACCAAAGGCACCTGGGCAAACAGTAACAAAGCCTCATCCAGGCACACCTCAAACTGTGTACCTGCTTCTTCAGAGGGATACAACCCTGCCTAAAAAGGTAAAGGTAAAGGACCCCTGACAGTTAAGTCCAGCCGCAAACGACTCTGGGGTTGCGGTGCTCATCTCGCTTTACTGGCCGAGGGAGCCAGCGTTTGTCTGCAGACAGTTTTTCTGGGTCACGTGGCCAGCATGACTAAGCCACTTCTGGCGAAACGCCGTTTACCTTCCTGCCGGAGCGGTACCTATTTATCTACTTGCACTTCAACGTGCTTTTGAACTGCTAGGTTGGCAGGAGCTGGGACCAAGAAATGGGAGCTCACCCCGTCACAGGGATTCGAACCGCCGATGTTCCAATCAGCAAGCCCAAGGCCCGGTGGTTTAGACCACAGTGCCACCTGCATCCCGCAACCCTGCCTAGGGCAGACGATTGGCTAATTTCTCAAGCATGGGAAGCACTCGCCCACAGATCCTCTCTCCCTTGCTAGGATTCAGGATCATTTTACTTTGCCTTAACCACACCACAATTACATCCAGGCACCGGTTCAGGGACTGCATAGCCTCTCCTCACCCAGTTGTTTTGGAAAAGTAAAGCTGAGTGTCCTCAATATTCTGATGACATATTGCCCCAAATCTCCTAATGACACAACAACTTCATGTAAAAGGGGGCTGAAGTACAGCAACTTCTAGAGTCGCCCCGATTTCCCATCTCTGCTCTACTAAATATGAGGAGGGATTCAGTATTAAAACCAATCAGTCTTCAGCAAGAAAGGATTATGCTTGAAATCACTAAAATAATTATAAAGAAGTGAATACATGTTACTTCTTAGTTACATCTAGTTAAACTAGCAAGAAGACAAGTTAAACTGTACTTATGCAGAGTAAATAAGTTTATTTTAGTACCTTCTTATCATTTTAGACCACACCCTTGGTCATATTTTTAGAGTGGGTTATATTTTTTTTGAGGGTCTACTCAAAGCTAAAGTCAGTTGAAGAATCTCTGAATCACAAGCCATTCATACACTTGGGCACTTGAATATTTAACAATCTGAGCTTTATAGAAGGTTTCTATCAGAAGCTCCTAGTTTAGAGATCCATGCTAAAAATGCCTGTGCTGATGGTTTCTTATAAAAATTCCTATTCATGAGAGAGCATTAATCTTACCACTCTAAAAATGGATTTCTTCTTCTTCTTTTTGCACGGGCTTTAATGATGTGAGAAAACATTCTTTTTAGAAAAGCCAGTTTGTTTGGGATCCAGAAGTCTCTCCCCCAGTATAAAAGAGTCCATTACTACTCAGAAAGTATAAAACCTCTCATATGGAAACTCTTTGCAGCGAAATATGTAAACATCTTCAGCTACATTCCCTTGCTCTGCCCTGTGAAGTGTAGATCAAGACTGTAAAGTCTAAATAGATAAAAACAGGGAAGGGGGTAGGAGAAAAAGAATGTGTGGTGGAATAATCCGCTGGGAATTCTGAAAGCTATAAATGACTCCAAATGCATTGACCAAATGATTGAAAATCGCCATTCTAGTTGACCTCTTGAACATGCATCAGAGCTGCTTTTAGACTTGAGACAAAAAGGGGGAGAGGAGAAATTGCCTTAGTCCCAAGTAGTTAGCAGATCTCATTTAGCAAAAGTATAAATTGAAAACAGCAGTTTGACAAAAGGGGGAAAGTAGACAAAGCCAAGGAAGCAAGATCATAGCAGCAGTATGGCCTGGTGTCATACATCATAGAAACTTTCTACTGTTGATTTTTTTAAAAAACACCCACCCACCCACTCTCATTTACTTGGTTTTCTACAACTGACAGGATACAGCACTTGCAAAGCAATCTGGCAAAAATGAATGAGTAGCTTTGAAAGATCAAATGAACTGGTATAATCCAAACCAGAGCTGTCACAGTTTACCACAGTGACATAGTATGGCATAACAGTATAATCAAATTTTTAAAATGCTAAATGAATGGATGATCATCAGTGATTTTCAATTAGATGTTTAGGGCATCAATTCTTCTGCCAATACATTCCCTAAACATTACCTCACTGTGTGTGTGTGTGTGTGTGTGTGTGTGTGTGTGTGTGTGTGTAAGCATTAACATGACTTTCCTAAAGCAGCAACAAAGGTTGAAGCTAGAGTGGGCAAAACACAGCTTATATTATAGGTAAAATATATTTCCCTCCAACAGATATACAAAATTTTAGAATTGAAAACATGTTTCAAGAGATTAAAGGGCTCTAATTCATATGTGTTGTCTTTTAAAAAGGAGTCCCCAAACAGTTAAAAAACTGTGTAAAACATGAAGCCAAGCTTCTCAGCGAAGTGTCTTATTTCAATAAACCTGGCAGATTTTTTAAAAGGTGGGAATTAATTAAATAAGACCTGCATCTACATTTGAACTAGATACTATCATCAAGGGATACACAAAAGGGTCTGAGCCTCGCAGAGTAAGACAGGGGGTATAAACACAACTGGGAAAGGTTCCAATCTTCAGGACACACAAAAGGTTGCATATTATTCATAATCAAGAAGGTAGGGATGTCAGATGGGAATTGAAATACAGATACAGCTTATCTTGGTTTGAGCTTGTTCACATTTCACGCAGGCCCTGCGGTCATTTCAGAATGCCCTGTTTTCCATTATAAATTAATCATAGGAGCAGCGTAGCCTGTTGTCAGGCACCGTGGAAATGCAGGCTGGCTGACAAACCAAATTCTTCCCATCATTTCAAAACAAAAGTGTATCAGTTTATGTTCTTCTCCACGAAGCAGCTACCAAATAAGAAGGAAACATTTACCCCTCTGGGCATTAGGAATAGATCAGGTATAATTTTTGTTTTGTTTTAAACATTTCAGAGCGGCTGTGAAATGTATTTTTGCACACTGAAAAAGCTTACGTTGTAAAAGGTTCTTTTCATCTGTTATTGTTTATAAATTATCAGCAGGGAGTCAAACCATTATCAAAAAGCATGAAGGGTGTTATCCAACCAGGTTTTATTCAGAATAGACTCATTTAAATTAATGACTGTAACTATGTTGTTGTTGTTTAGTCATTTAGTCCTGTCCGACTCTTCGCGACCCCATGGACCAGAGCACGCCAGGCACTTCTGTCTTCCACTGCCTCCCGCAGTTTGATCAGACTCATGCTGGTAGCTTCAAGAACACTGTCCAACCATCTCAACCTCTGTCGTCCCCTTCTCCTTGTGCCCTCCATCTTTCCCAACATCAGGGTCTTTTCCAGGGAGTCTTCTCTTCTCATGAGGTGGCCAAAGTACTGGAGCCTCAGCTTCTGGATCTGTTCTTCCAGAAAGCACTCAGGGCTGATTTCCTTCGGAATGGATAGGTTTGATCTTCTTGCAGTTCATGGGACTCTCAAGAGTCTCCTCCAGCACCATAATTCAAAAGCATCAATTCTTCGGTGATCAGCCTTCTTTATGGTCCAACTCTCACTGAAGGGAATGAGATTCAGCATGGTATGAGTAGCACCTGTTTGTGCAACAGGGCTTCACCGTACTTTCTTTTTCTAGAAAAAGAGGTGCCACAACTCACCATGAACGTCTCCCTCATTCTCTTAGAATGATAAGACACCTGAAATGAGCTGGAACTGAGTTCTGGGGAGTTCCCTCCCCTGCATGCTTCCCCAAATCTCTCCAGAAGGCTAGAAGACCCCCTGGAGCAATATTTTTGGGCATACGTGGGGCTAGAGGAAATAGAAGAAGAGAAATGGAAGTCCTGTTGTGCAACAGATTGCACAAACTTGTGGACATCACCTGATGTACAAGCTTGTGAACCTCACGAAGATTGGCTGCTTGGTTAAATGTTATTCAAAATGCACACCAACCAGGGGTTTCAATCCTGCATGGGAAAGAGCATCTAAGTGGGAAAATGATGGACAGGGAAAGGGTTAAACAATCCCCCCCACACACTTCACAATTCTGGTTGAAACCTACAGCACCTTGAAGGTTTTTAGATGTACATTCAAATATTTTATACAGTCGTACCTCGGGTTACATACTCCGCTAACCCAGAAATAGTGCTTCAGGTTAAGAACTTTGCTTCAGGATGAGAACAGAAATCATGCTCCGGCAGCGCGGCAGCAGCAGGAGGCCCCATTAGCTAAAGTGGTGCTTCAGGTTAAGAACAGTTTCAGGTAAGAACGGACCTCCAGAACGAATTAAGTACTTAACCTGAGGTACCACTGTACATCCAAAAGCACAGAGTGTGAAAAGGCCCTCAGGCACACTGCCTGAATTAAGAACATTATTTAGGTTGTTTCTCATGCAGTATACATTTAGGTCCTAGGACAAGAAATAAAACCTTATGCTTTCAGCCCTACGCTGTTAAAAATCATTACCACACAATAGCAGAAAAGTGGAGATGGCCATTCATTTTAGAAACTGATGTGTTTACGTTACCATTATTATCCCCATAAAATGCAATTCATTTGCGTCTATGTATTAACTCTTGTAGGGCAAAACTATAAACGAAATGGTGGAGAACAAAGGATACAATGTTTTATAAAGATGCTCTTCAATTATCTAGCAGAGACAAAAGGCTAAATGAGATAAGGTTGCAAACCCCCATGAGGGCCCTGGCAAATAAACAGTTCTTTGCTCAGAAATTAGATGAAGTTTGGAAAAGTGCCAACAGGTATATATATAACTTGGGGGAGGGGGAACCATATGAACTTCAGAGATGCGGAAAGGACAAAACCATTCATTTAAGGTGATGTAGAAGCACACAAGGTCGCCTTGTTATTCCAGTGACCTGTGCGTGGTGTAACAGGAGGGTTGGTTAAGCTGGAGCACAGGTGGCGTAAAACTGTCTGAACCTGACCAAACATGGCTGAGGCTGCACCAATGTCCCTATCACATGGCGGTGGTACTTTTGTAAACGCTGTCCTGCAACTCAAGCCCCAAATATCTGAAAGACAGCCTTCTTCCCTACACACCCACATGGGTGCCGAGATCAGCAGAGGGGACCTCTTGGTCGTTCCTCCAACTTCAAGAGACTCAGGGTGGTGGTTCAGAAGAGGGCATTCTCTGTGGGAGCCCCAAAACTGTGAAATTCCTTCCCCACAGAGGTATGTGTGGGATCTTTATAATACAGCTTCCGGAGAATACTGAAGAGACATTTCTTTACCCAAGCTTTTAACATTTAAGGTGCATATTTTTCAGACTCTCCTTATTTTCGTGGTTGTAAGTTGTTTTAAACTGTTTTTAATATTGTGATTTAATGTTGTAACCCACCCTGGGACCTTAGGGTGAAGGTGGGAAATTCATCACCATCATCATCACTCCCCCATATATGTACAGTGGTACCTCGGGTTAAGTACTTAATTCGTTCCGGAGGTCCGTACTTAACCTGAAACTGTTCTTAACCTGATGCACCACTTTAGCTAATGGGGCCTCCTGCTGCTGCCGCGCCGCCGGAGCACAATTTCTGTTCTCATCCTGAAGCAAAGTTCTTAACCTGAAGCAATATTTCTGGGTTAGCAGAGTTTGTAACCTGAAGTGTAAGTAACCTGAAGCGTATGTAACCTGAGGTACCACTGTATATCCTCAGCATTCTATGGAATTCATTTAGGCCCTGCATACAATTTTTGTTTGGGGCAGATATTAGTCTTAGTAATTTCTTTCCCCATGAACAGCTTTGGACACACTCACTGAGCCGTGCCAAAGGGAAATAGATTTTCAGGGCTTCCCTCCTCCCCTCTGGTGTTAAGGACAATCTTCCCCCTCCTTTTTACCTTTCAGCCTAAGCCTGCAACATGCGAAGAGACACACTCTCAGAGGAACAACAATGTACACATAAGTCTGGAATTGCTCTATTAAAAACAAACATTTGTGAATTAATAGGGAAAGCTGTTGTTTTAATTGTCAGGATACCTTAACTGCCACCGAACCTTAAATCTGAAAGGCTTCAGAGTTAGGAAAAGGCTTCAGAGTGAATCTGTTTGAGGCGGGTACAAAGGAAAAGCTGTCAGCCGCCTTTAACCTCAGCCAAAAAAAAAAACAACGGTTATTTACACCTGGTTCCTTCTCTTTTCTAGGTCCTGCTTCTTTACCTGATGACAGAGCACCACAATTTTTCTGCCTTTATAGACACATGTCTCTCTTGCCTTGCTCATGAGTCAATTCAATCTGCAGAGGTGCCAAACGGGTGTTCTGGGCCCAGTGAATTAGGGTCTCAGCACCACCTACAAAAAAAGGCATGAAGTTGCATAAAATCTGCATATGCTTCAAACCATATGCAACTTTATGCATATATGCTTTCTTTCTTTGCAGAAGGGGCAGAGGATCCAAAAATAATTTGGTGGCAGACAGACAATGTCAACCGAAGAAGTTTCTCTCAATTTTATTTCTAGAAAATGCTTAACCTGTTGGATTTCTGCCTGTCTAACAGCTGTTAATTGCACAGGAACCCTGTTCTCCCCCACCATAAACCCTGCAAAAAAACCTCAAGTTTCATAAGCTGTAAACTAATTATGTTCCTGTAGGTCTTTCATCAATTAATCTTAAGACTAGAAATACTACATTCAGCGCAGTACAAGTGACCAGGTATGATATTTCAGCTAGTAAAAGTGGGGTGTCAAAATAGCTTTAAGATGTATAGAAACCAAGGTTCAAGTGCCCATGATAGGATAAATTAATATTGTGAAAACTATATTATACAGGCTTCCGGTCCTGCCTGCCTTAATGGAGGCAGCCCCCATGACAGCGGGGAATTGTTGGTGAACGAAAAACAAGGATGACGGAGGGTAAATCATCCTTGCAAATTCCCCCCAGGAACAGGGAGAATGGGCTTCACTTGCAGTTCGTCTCGGTACCTGGCTCTCGCTCAGGCACGGAATGTGGGAGGCAGGGAGGCGCTGAGTGCAAAAGCACTTCGCCTGGCAAAAACCCTCCTACGCGGCCATTAAGAAGCAGAGGTTCTCCATTTAACTGGATCTTTAATTGGGTTTAAAGTACCGGCATGTGATGGGAAAGGGTTGCAACAACATACTGCCGAATATACCAGCTACATGGATCAAAGGTTTGAATTGAGATAAGATTTTCTTCAGCGTGAAAGTCGGTTGGGGAAAGGGAAGCCCACCATTTGTTTATT
Organism: Podarcis vaucheri; assembly: GCF_965113315.1. Classification (NCBI taxonomy): domain Eukaryota; kingdom Metazoa; phylum Chordata; class Lepidosauria; order Squamata; family Lacertidae; genus Podarcis; species Podarcis vaucheri. Next base: position 44,395,589 of record NC_138749.1, read on the forward strand.
CTAAGCTTCTTTTATATATTTATGATTCCGCATTTGCAAGTGAGGAAGGGACGCTGAGGTAATATTGGTATTAACAAGCCAAAATGGAAAACTGCATGTGATCTGAAATGAAGAAAGGAGGGGGAGGGGAAGCTCAAGTATGACGATGTATGACTATGACTATGTAATTGCCCTCACCTCCATTTGAAAACAACAGACAAGAAAAAAAAGACTAAGATTTGCATGTGCTACTGATGGAATGTAATCTAAGATAAAGTTTAATTGGGCCATAAATCTCTTGCTGTAAGGAAAAGGATTTGGGGGCTGTGATAAGAACGCTGCAGAGATTCTGGGGGTTGGAAAGCAGTATTAAATATGCAGTGCATTCGAAACCTGCCCACCTTTTCCTAGGCTGAGGGGGAAATGGTGAAGATCTGCGACATGTTTTACTAGCGAGACCCTTTGCCGCTGGATCTTTGATTGTCTAGCTGTGGGGGTTTCTCCTGCATTGTTAGCAGGCTATGCATAATTAGCTGAGCTCTAAGCTGAAAGAGTTTGCTGGTTTGTGCAAGGCCTTATCATCATTTCTTACCGGTTAGGAGGGAGGATGGAGAGAGCAAACAAAGCTGGAGACACCTATCGTTCAGGTGAGCTACCCCCTGGGAAGCTGTGAAGTCTCCAACTTTTGTACTGGTATATTACCTTGTTGAAACACTTATCACAATGTTATTTCAATACCGGTAATTCAACAATATGGCAATTTATTGCACAGCCCTAATCTTCTACTTTAAGGCATTCCTATCCGCAGGCTTCATTTCGGTGGAACTCTGAACACAAGGCAGATCTTTGAGCTCAGCCAGAGGAAACAATAAAGAGCAGCATTTTGCAGGTTGGACAACCCAGCAGAAATGATTTAGCTTGGTGTTCTCTGACATAAATGTAAGTTATGGGGAAAACGAAGAGGTAAATGTTAGACTAGATGACAGGAAAGCTTCTGATTTATTAAATAGCAAAAGGCTTTTCCACAAGGGGTAAGGGTTTCTTGATGGCTGAACAAAGCAGCAGCTACGTGCAATAGGAAACAAATCCTGCAGTTAAAGGAAAATGAACAAGAACGCGTAATGGTTTTTCAATGCAGCACATCACTGGGTTCAACTTAATGCAGCATGCTGTTTTTAGTTTTGGTACTGCTGCTTTTAGTTACTGATTATTGTCTCTTTCTAATTGTCTTCTTATGATTTGCTTGTATATTGTTCTGAAATCAATGTTACTACAAAAAGCCGAACACAAACGAAGTAAAACCGGCTGCTGCGCTAAGCCGCGTGTCAGCTGCTGGAAGGCTGAGCAGCCTCAACAAAGCCCTGCTGTGCCTGCAGCTCATGAAGAGACCCTCTCCTCAGTCCTTGGAGGATGTCCTCTTCGGGCTCTGGGGAGGGTCTCCTCATGAGTCATGGACTTTCCAGCTCTCTCCCACCACTTCTGGGCTCACGGTGCTGCATGTGTGTGCAGTCGTGTTCAAGTAGATTGCATGCAAGTGGGGAGTTGTCTGTATGGGGGCTGTGTATGGTTGCATGCCTGTTAGTTTGGAAGTGAAAAGGGACCAACCATAAAATATGTGGTTTGTACATACCTAAAGGGATTCGTTAGGTAGAACTAATTCGATCCAAGCCATGCCCCTTCACCCTTCCAGTGATGAGGATGACAGGGCATGGACAGGACTCTCTTCCTGACACCACAACACTAACACAGTGCTGGCCAAATATATTTTGCTGTCTAAAGCATGCCCCAAATGCTCTGCTCCACCCGCGAAGGCTAACAGTTGTTTTTTTAAAAACTAGTTTCTGCCCATCTATACCACCTACCATGGTACCACCTGAATCAGGTCATTCACCCTGCCGCATGGCAGGAATGGTTCTGCTATTACCACATTTTCACCAGAAATATAGTAATGAACTCATCAAAAGGAAGAGAAAGGAGGCATACAAGATTTAAAAAAAGACTTGTCCTGACTGCCAAAAGCTGAACAAATTAGCTGACTGCAACTGTGATATTAAGTATGGTGTCTCATTAAGTCTTGTACAGATGCCTGCAATTCAACAAACAGCAGCTACAATAAGCTAGCTAAAAGGAAGATTAAAATGAAGGTGCTTGCCTTTAAGAGGCAATTTGGATTTTCTGGCTGCCAGTTGGCCGTTCTCCAAACGAGATCTCCACTGCTAGCCTGTGTAATTCAATGGTCTTCAAGGAGCAGCTTGGAAAATCATCAAATTAAGCCATTCTCCATTCTCCTACAGCCTAGGTACAAATGACTTAAGTGTAATTGCACAAGAGACCACATGTGCTGTGTGGCCTTTTAGAACTCATCTGGAATTAGTTTTGCTTTTTTTCCAAAGGGCCTTTCCAACCGGAGTGGAAACTGACAGAAAGACCACAGCTCCAAAATTCATTTCAGCTTAAGATGAAGCCTCTGACTCAAGACAAATATGAGACAATGAAGGGGAGGGTTGGGGCAGTGGAATGGGAGACATTAAGCCAAACTATACAGGACACTCTCTTTAAGAAGTAAAGTAGCAGCTCTGTGAGAATGCATGGCTGAGGGAGCCAGCGTACAGCTTCCAGGTCATGTGGCCAGCATGACTAAGCCGCTTCTGGCGAACCAGAGCAGCGCACAGAAACACCATTTACCTTCCCGCCGGAGCAGTACCTATTTATCTACTTGCACTTTGACGTGCTTTTGAACTGCTAGGTTGGCAGGAGCAGGGACCGAGCAACGGGAATTAACACTGTTGTGGGGATTCGAACCACTGACCTTCTGATCAGCAAGCCCTAGGCTATGTGGGGTTTAACCCACAGCGCTACCCGTGTCCCTTCAATAAAGATTAGAGTGAGATAAAATGAATGGATTTTTGGTTGCTTAGACTTTCCCTGTCACAACACTTGAGAAGTTTGTTTCTTGAAAACCAGCAGCAAGGTATGGCAATTGTGTGGAAGGGGGAACCTGTGACCACTTACCCTTCACTGTGACAGAAGCCAGAGTGAACAGAAAGGCTGTTTACCTTCCTGCTGCAGCAATAAGTATTTATCTACTCACAACTGCTTTCGAACTGCTAGGTTGGCAGGAGCTGGGACAGAGCAACGGGAGCTCACCCCATTGCAGGAATTTGAACTGCCGACCTTATGATCGGCAAGTCCAAGAGGCTCAGTGGTTTAGACTACAGCGCCACTCACGTCCCCAACAGGAGGGAAACTGAAAACTAGACGTGGGAGAATGGAATGAAGTATTGTAGGGAAGGTTGTTGGACCGAAGCATTCTACAACATTTTGTTGTTGGTCCCAAGTATAAACAAAGTGCAGTGTGAAAGACGGTTGGTTCCAAAAAGGACTTCCCTTCTGCTTCCTCAGTCACCAAGATGCTCTAATTACTATGGTGGAATATGCAACGTCTGCAGTGAAGAAAGCTATTTTGACACGGTAAAGATAAGTATGCTGCTGAACAAATTGGACCACGCAGGTCAGCTCATACTACTGTCATATAGTATTAAAGAATGACAGTGAAACTAGGATGAAGGTCTCAGAATGAATTGCATACTCTGACTAGGAACATAGGACTTGCCATAACTAATCAAAAGGGTGGTCCATCAAGTCTGTTGTTCTGCCTCAAACTGAGACAAATAGGTGATACAGAAGCACAAAAACAAAGCCAGAGAGCACATAACAAATTCAGTCCCCCATTCTAAGACTGCAACAAATGCAGTCTCCTTTTTTTGAGAAATGCTGCATACATTACACACTATCTACACATAGGCAGCCTTTTTTTAGAAGCATACATCTTCTTTGTAACAGTTGGAACATATTGATGTTTTCCTGTTGTAAATATAGAGATCAGGCAGGTGATAAAGCAAGCATCTGTTTTCTTACACATGAATTATCTCCTCATAGGGCAAATGAAAAGTGGAAATCTGAAGGACGTTATTTGAGTCAGGATTTAGCTGTAAAACGTCTGAGGTCAGTAGCAGAACCATAACTTTGCAAGCTCAAGCTTGGGGGAATTTAAACAAGAATATTCATGAAGAAAGGGGGCTTGGATCCTGCCATTCCCCATTCCTCAGTGAAGTCCTCTGTGCAACCCACAAAAACACTTGAGTGTTGAGAACCAGCCAAAACAGAGGGAGGCTGCAACAGGAGGGAGAAATTAGTGGAAACAAAAGGAGCACTTTGTGAATGTGCCTTTCTGCTCATGATTAGAACTGAAGGATCCAACGCAGAAGATATCACTATCAAAACCAAATAATTGAAGCTATCTATGACAAATGAAGTGGGATTAGAGAGCAGCACTACCAGATCAGAGAACACAATGACACGTGGAATGTTGATATATGATTCAATTTGTTTAAGTTTATCGCTTCTTAAAATATATAGTTTTATTTGCTGATAATTTAATTCTCTTTTTAAACTACTTAGAGGTTTTGCTCTGTTGTTTTCTTAAACAATCAAGCATTGAATAAATTTTATGAATGATAAACATATTCCAGAAGTCTGGTCCAGTTCTAAAAGCAATTTAGTGACCATAAGACTTTAAACAGGAACAGTTATAGAAAGAAGAAGAAAATCCCTGGAAATGTGAATCGCAGTACAGTATAGTAAGCCCACAACTTAAGTGAATGTTTGGTTCCTGGGTACTGTTACAGAATACTTTACTCACAAAAACAACCATATTCACCACATAAAAAGGCATGGTTGTGGTTACTGAAATTTGACTTGTAGACATGCCTTGATTTGCAGAACTAAAAAGTTTTATGAAGTGGTCTAACAAGACCCCACTTCTCCAATGGTTCACAGGGACGATATTTTGAGATATGCTACTATAGATGGTGGGCTTTGGAACAAAACATATCCACTATTGCACTTACGGAACAATCTGACATAGTTGTATTTCATGATCAACAGCTGAGTCAGACATATTTGTACTGCTTAATAGTGTGCATACATTAGTCTTGTTAATTGTTTTGATTATTTTTATTATGCATTTTGTGCTTTCATTATTTTTATTATGTATTTTGTTCTTCATATATTGTAACTTTGTGTTGTGAACTGCACTGAGATGGGATGGTATACAAATTTAATAAATAAAAAATAATATTTCAAGAATTCTACTTGGTAGTTCTTTTTGACCGTGTAAGCTACTCATTAAACCACATCACTTAAAAATTCTTGGGATGCATTGTTTCATTCAGATTTATAGTCCAAGGGTTCAGGTACAAGGTAAGTGAACATTTATCCAAAGTTTACTCAAAAACAGGAAATCAAGAAGCTAATTCATCATAAAGGAATAGAACAACTCCAAACTAATTTAAATCCAAGAGGAAAACATTTCACTGATGACACCAAAATAATACCCCTCTACATAGGCTGGAATTAACACAGCACAATTATATTTGCCTGGAACTTGAGAAAAGGTCTCCCTGTCTACACAGTCTGTTAGGGATTGCTAGCCAAAATATAAGTCGGAGAACATATGAGACAATATGAGGCTCTCTCTTTGCCCACTGTCCTAAATACTGTGTATTCTGAGTACCAGCCAGCAGGCATGACCAGAGTTTCTGTGTTTCTCTCAAGCACACAGTTTCTTTCAGAACCTCCAACTGGAAAACCAACAAGTAAAGTTTTCATTGAAACAAACCAGTTTTTCTTTCACCCTTCACCTCTCTGAACTTTTCTTCAGTTTTCTGCTAAGAAGACCCACAAACGTTTATACGCAACACACTGAGAAACAAAACCAACAGTTGTGATGAATTTTCAACTTGGCCGCCGTCCCATTTAACGAACAGCAGGAATTAGCCAGCGAGAGAGAGACAGATGAAAAGCTTAAGTCAAAAGATTATATTGCTAGTTGAGTTGACACAAAATGCACATGAACCACATTAATTATAAGGACCAGATGAATTACGAGGAGAATGTGCACCATTACTTCTTCTATGTAACATTCACAAAAAAAGTTCATGATCTGTTTTAAGTCATGGTTTCCAAAAGGAATCCAAAAGGGAACAGCCGCATAGCATGCATAAACCCTTCCCATATGTGAATAGTGTGCAGTTTGATGCCTGAACTAAAAATACGATATACAGGCAACCTCTGATTTGCGTGGGGGTTGGGTGCCTGGCCCCCATGCCCGCTGGCAGAGTGTGTATAAGCCTGCCCCACCCTCTTACAGCCCCATTCTGTTCTGTCCCCATTCTGCCCTCTTCTGGGTCCAAAATGACACATGTTTCGGCGGTCACACATCAACTGAACATGCTGAAAATGGCCTGCTTCTGAAGGCTGTACAGAATCAAATAACAAGGGCCAGAAGCAGACTGGAATAGGTCTATAAAACCAGTATCATCCAGAAGTGCCTAAACTATGTTAAAATTCTTGATTAGGAAGAATAAGACAAATGGGTTTTTTCCTCCAAAGTCTTGCTTAATCATGTCAAAAGCTCGACTCCTGTCCTGCATGTACAAATACGAGTAAATCCATTTTTATTCATTCACTTAAAAGCGCTTAAAAGTTAGCTGATCTCTGGTTTAAAGAATTTTATATTGTTTTCACTGTACGGTTTGAAAACTCCTCTTTTTTTAAAATGAATAGCAGTATGGAAGTATTTTTAATAATAAAAATAACAAATAATATTCAAAGAAAATCTCTAAGTGGTGTAAAGGATAGCACTTTCAAGGAATGACAAGATCTAATTTGGTATTTATGGAACTTTTCTCTCTCCCAGATTTATTTGTGACCAGTCCAGTCACGTAGCTCTTTTTGTGCTGCATATTTTATAATGGCCAGTACATATATGGCCATATATGGCTTTGTTCCTAGATATGTGACTCTGCTAAGGCCAACAAAAGAAAAATATTTTTCATAATTCAGAATTCTGGTCATTTGCATTCCCCATGGTGATGCTGCCAGACATTCTAACCTGCTGTTCACATTTGATTGTGCTTCATTTGCAATTTCTACCTAATGTCGGAAAATGGAGCAGACTACTGATTATTGCCAAGAATTTTTGTTTGCTGTTTCACTTATAGTGATCCTCCTCTGCCCTTTTTCTTCAAAAGACGCCATGATATCCGAAAAACAAACCAGGCCTATGCTTAGAGACGTATTTCTATTTCTATTACAGCCCAAAAAATAAAGCAGACATTTTTTTCAACAGCAGATCAGCCACCACTACAGTGGAACCTCATGTTACATACTGTCCTCCTTGCGAGCTCTGCTAACCTGGAAGTAGATCCTCCTGGATGCGAACTTTGCCCCAGGATGCGAGCGGAAGTCGCACACCAGCAGTGCGGCAGACGCCATTAGTGAGAGCACGCCTCGGGTTATGAACAGTTTCAGCTTAAGAACGGACCTCCAGAATGAATTAAGTTCGTAACCGGAGGTACCACTGTACTTTTGAAACATGAATCTAATAATCAAAACACACCTCTCTTAAGTCTGCTTGTAAGGAAAATGCTCTTACCTCAGTTAACTGCTTACTCCTCCCAGGGGTGAACACAAGAAGTCTATGCTCAACAAACCTTACATTTGTTCGAGCATCAAAAGAACACCAGGTGTTCAGTTCTCCTTCATGGACTTAGCTTCTACAATGCCTTTTAATCAACTAAGTGCAACTCTGTTTGAGCTTTCCTTTCACCCTCCAGCTCATCATAAATGGCTCTTGCTACTCTCAATCAGAGAGATGCTGATGTGATTGTACCTTCACCATCAAGATTAATCACATATCAATAAGAGCTTTCAGCAGCCTCCAGAACTAAAGATTATTCTGAATCTTAATGCTGCCTTAGATAACCTTCACAGAAGAGTGTAGAACATCTACGTGGAATGCTAAATTTCCAGAAAAAGCAGTGCAGGAAATATCACCTGAATTAGCCAGGGAGCTCCATAATGACAGAGGGTAACAATGATAAATTAATTTACTACCTCCCCTTCACTTCAATGCTTTCTTGGCCATATGACAAAAGCCCATTCACCGCTCAGAAAACCTCGGCCGGACAGCTGCTTGCAGATATAAGCGGTGGTGCAGAAGTAAGGTTTCTTTGCCCTCTCCACACCATAACCAAGATTACCTCTGGCATCTTGGTTAGGGAGGTTGTGACACAGCAGGGTCTAGAGTACACTAGCAACATCCCCATTCTGTCTCTGACCCAACACTGCAAACAATGCCTCAAACCCAGACAAATGGCCTCCTGGTAAGGGACATGGAATTGTTATGGATGATTTCAACTCTAACTCTCATCTAATAAGGGCAGCCTGATCCATACATGATTACTCACAACCAAGTCTCACAGAGTTTGAAAGCATGCACCTGCAAACATGTATAGGGCGGCAAAGTCAGCTTGTTGGCTACCTTAAACATCCCAGTGAAAAGGTGGATATACACTGCATAAATAAAATATAAAGGTAAAGGGACCGCTGACCATTAGGTCCAGTCGTGGCCGACTTTGGGGTTGCGGCGCTCATCTCGCTTTATTGGCTGAGGGAGCCGGCATACAGCTTCCGGGTCATGTGGCCAGCATGACTAAGCCGCTTCTGGCGAACCAGAGCAGCGCACAGAAACGCCATTTACCTTCCCGCCGGAGCGGTACCTATTTATCTACTTGCACTTTGACGTGCTTTCGAACTGCTAGGTTGGCAGGAGCAGGGACCGAGCAACGGGAGCTCACCCCATCATGGGGATTCGAACCTAGGCTCTGTGGTTTAACCCACAGCGCCACCAGGAAGTACACTAGTTTATTTCCATAAGAGAGTGGAAAGCATTTTAAAAGCATGGTCCTCCTAAGAAGATGGTATTTTAAGAAGAATTTGGCAGCATGGTTGTTTTGCATGCAACAGAAGCTCTCACCATATAACAGCTGTTGCAAACAGGCACCAAAAAGGCTTGTTCTTTCTTTCAGCGTAATTTACACCCAAGACAAAAGCGGCAATCAATTTCCACGCAAGGTGAGATTTTTATTTTTATAATAAACGGGAATCCTAGACCGTCAACATGTAGAATCAAAACAATTTCAACACACCAAACCCGACAGCATTATTAAAAGGAAACCACTTCGTTACAGCCTTAACATTTGCTGACATGCTGTAAAATGCATACTGGGGGCTCATTGCCCCATCATTCTTGGGGGTGATATACAGAATCCCTGACTTCTTTCCACAGCTCATCTGTGCAAGTCCGCCTTGTTAGACTTAGCCATTGCTAAGGGCTACCTGAACATCAGTATTCTTATTAACATGTAAACCTAGCTAGTGTTAACTGTGTGTGGTGCCAATTAATTCTCTGTTTTCAGGGCTGTCAGGAAAATATGCACTCAAGAAAGATCATGTGATCCATAGTTTTAATAAACCTGAAAACAGTAGCATCCTGCACATGAAAGCTGATTTTTGTGGAACATAGTCCACCTCGATTTTTATTTTAGATAAAAATTAAAGCTTCTGGCTATTATAGCTGTGCCAAAAGCCTCAAAAACGTCACCTATAACCAGCACTGACATTTGGGTATATTTGCTTCTGTTGCTCCTGCTGCTGCTAGCTTGATTAATTCCACCTGAGACAGATTCTCTCCCCAGCCACACACAAATGAAAAAAGGTGAATGTTTCTGAAGCCAAGAGGCAGAAAGACCTTGCTTTGAAATCACAACTGTATAACTTTCCTTCCTAGCTTAAATACTGGATGGCCTCAAGCTAAGTACAAGATGCAGCTGACACCAGGTTTGGCCTCTAGTGTGCAGGTTAAAGAGACTTTCATCTACATCAGTTCACTCACTCATCTGGCTTGCATGCAGCCAAGGTAACGTCGAACCATGTGACTCTGTCCTGGTGCACTGCCATTCCATGTGATGATATACCGTATTTTTCGCTCCATAAGACACACTTTTTTCTTCCTGAAAAGTAAGGGGAAATGTCTCTGCGTCTTATGGAGCAAATGCGTGGTCGCTGGAGCCGAATTGCCCAGGGGCAAAAAGCAGATCATGCTTTTTTTAAAAAAAAGAGGAAAGTGGGTATTGAAACAAAGCCGCTGATTGTTTGCCATCGGGGAGAGAGATAAGGGAGGCTAGAGATAAAGGAGGCTGTCTGGGAGGGGGGAGGTAAAAGCACATGGATCCTCAGGATTTTTGCATTGGGTCACCCCAAATCCACCATCAGATCACATGTCTGTGGCCATAGCATGAACCACAAAAATCATGCATCCACTATTTTGTTCAGAATATTTTTTTCTTGTTTTCCTCCTCTAAAAACTAGGTGTGTCTTATTGTCAGGTGCAACCTGTGCTATGGCCTTGAGTAATCAACAGCTTAGATATGGCCTAAAGCCTGGGGGGGGGGAGAGAGACCACCAGCAAGATTGGTTAATACATCAGAGAATGTGTCCTATTGCAAAATACATTCTCCATTTCAATTCCTACATCTCATATAGGGAAATGGTAACCATGCCAATGATGCATTTTCTTTTAACAACTATAATATCCTGAAAGTATATTCTTGTGACTGTATTAGCCAATGTCCATTAAGGAACTTGGGTCTGAAACCTCAGAAGAAGCAATAGCGGCCGTGATCTCAGTGAGACTGCCAATTTTATCAAAGCATGCTAACAATGCCCACTGACCTACTTACTTTCCTTGGATGAGCTAAGCCACCTGTCTGCCCGACACAAAATCCTGGTCGGATCACATCAGCCAGAGGGTTATACACAAAGCATTTGCATATTTTCTCCACCTCTCCATGCCCATTACACAACACAAAAATGCTTTTCTCTCCGATACTGAATGAACGTATTTAAACAGCTTGTTAAAAACATCTCTCTGATATGCCCTATCACCAATATTCAGCCATCAAAAAACGCTACAGCAAAGTCTTTCGTAATTGTGAAATGTATTCTGAAGAATTCTAACAGGGCACCAAAGGGGAAAATGTTCCTGAACTTGTGCAGAATCCACAAGGGAAAACAAAGAAGGACCTACACACAAAGCTCCCCCAGGCATGTGCAGAGCGCACTCCCTCCCAAGAAAAAAACTTCTCGAAGGGTGCACAAAAGATATACAGTGTCCTCTCTTTACAATCCTTCCTTACCTATCTGGGGAGATCAAGGTGTGTGATGGACCATATGTCTTGCATGCAGAAGGTCCCATATTTAACCCCTGGACCCCCAGGTAGGATTGTGAGAGAACCCTGTCTGAATCTTAAGAGAGCCCCGGCCAGAAAGCTAGGTGGACCAAAGGTCTATGTCTCAATATAATTGCAGCTTTCTATGTTTGGAATTGAATCAGTCCTTAATTCAGAACAATGAGGACTGGAATCTTGCTTTATTTTTAGAGGAAAAGCTGCAGCTCCGTGGCAGAGATTTTATATGCATGCAGAAGATCTCAGGATCAATGCCTAGTATCTTCAGGTAAGGCTGAAACCTGGAGAACTGCTACCAATCAGCGTAGACATTACTAAGCAAGATGGACCAATGGTATGATTCAGTATAAGGCAGCTCCTTATGTACCAAAATAAGCTTAAATATATTCAAAAAACTTTTCAAAAACAACTGAAAACTTGGGTTATAATAAACTGTTTCATAAGCAGAATGAAAAACAATTTCTGGAAAAGTCACTCTTCTTGTAGAAGGCAGTTACCGGTACTTACTAAACTCAGGATAGAATAGCTTTGCATAGCTCTGTATACTTTTGCCTACCTCCTCTCCAGGAATAGGATTGTAGAAGTATTTTTAAATAAGCAGGGCGTCAACATAATCCAGAATCAGCATTTTGGAAACACTGTGCCCTAGAAACATTGGATCCATCCCAATGAGTTTGCTGCACGTTTTGAAGCAGCACTGGAGATGATGGAGGTACTGTTTTACTTTATGCCCAACATATGCAACTGCCCAATTTAATCAATGGAATTATATAATTTCAGAGTGTATACAAACAGTATTAGATGCCGTTTATTCATTTATATGCCCTCAAATCAGTGGACCGAAACATGGGGTTGAGATGCAGGAGGAGTACAAATACTACAGCAAATGCATCAAGCCTGTGGGACAGCTCAGCAGGTAGACTCTTACTCTTGGGGTTGTGTGTTTGAGACCCAAACTGGTCAAAAAGTTTCCTGCATTACAGGGGGCTGGACTAGATGACCATTGTGGTCCCTTTCCAACTCTACAATTCTATGATGCTCCAAGAGCCTCAATTAGAGAGTTAACAGCAAAAGTGTGATGGCTTGGGATTCGGACTTGGATACTGAACCTGAGGGATCCCACCCTGCACAGGAGTCCCCGCCTCCAGAACCAGCTGAGCCGGGGCTGGGGCATGAGCCTGAAGGGTCCTCACCTGTGCTGGGTCCTCAGGTGCAGGCATCAGCTGAGTCTGCTCTGGCTCCTGAGGTGATGGAGGACCCATTGCCTGCAGGTGCTCCACTCTCAGCCCCGTCAGAGGAAGCGGAGGTTGCCTCTGGGTCCGGTCACCCTCCAGCCTCTCCTGAGCTGCAGAGGCTCAGGGCAGAGAGGCGGAGGGAACTAAGTTCCCGCAGGAGGAGTGCTCGCCTCCAGGTCAGGAGAGGTGAGTCACCTGAGGATCGGGGCCACCCTATGCCTCGGGGCAGATAAAAGCCTGCCAGCCCCAGTCCCAAGTTGCGGAAGCAACATTGTTGGTCACCAGTTCCTGCCTGAACCCTGCCCTGCACCCAGCTTCAGCTACTACGGACTGCCTCCATATTGCTCCTTCGACCATGGACTGGACCTGGACTTCGCCTCTCGGTTAACCAGCAGGACCAGCACAAAAAGACTACAAAGTCATATACTGTATACACAAGCACTGTTTGGGTGTTTGCACTTTACTTTTTTGAAAAAGTAATCTCTCTCAGCCCCATATATATATATATACACACACATATATATATATCCATTAAATTAAAAATGACATTGCTCCAAAAATGGCCTATCTCCTGCTCACCCCCTCTGATTCTAACCCTGCAGTTTTCCATGGAAGTGGAAGTGCAGAACAGACAGGCCCCAGGCCAAACATGTGGCTACATTCCATCTGAACTAAACCTTTGCAACTGAATATATTTTTTTAACTGACAACTAAACTCTTAAACTGGTTACTACTAACACCTGACCATGAAGCCTCTTTTGGCTATCTAAATAGATTTAACACCTTCTACTATTCCACACTACACTCACAGCTGCTTCTTCTTCTTTTCAAAATGTGTCCATGCTAGATTCCCGCACACGCAAGAGAATTTTTTTTTTTTTTAAAAAAGGCAAAGAGAGATTGGACTCCTAGAAAAGAGGATTTACCCTCTTGAGAGATGGAACAATGTGCACTCATGGCAAAGGAGACCTTTAGAATTTATAACAAGAAAAATCTTTATAACTATTCAAGCCTTCAGACATGATCATGTGCCCTTTATCTTATCACAACTCTAGGGTCAGGAAAGAAAAAAGCATATTATGTAGAAAGGTTTAAAGAGCTGTACAATTTTATTTTAAAGTGAGAGGATCAATCATCAAGGTATGCTTCCACCCTACAAATGTAAATGCAGGCAGCTTTAGATGCCCAAAGTATTACTTCCAATCTTTCTTTCTTTCTTTCAGCAAAAATAACACAGCTCTGAGATACCACAGATGCTGTATCTAAGATTACAGTGGTACCTCCGGTTACGAACTTAATTCGTTCCGGAGGTCCGTTCTTAACCTGAAACTGTTCTTAACCTGAGGTACCACTTTAGCTAATGGGGCCTCCCACAGCCACTGCACAGTTTCTGTTCTCATCCTGAAGCAAATTTCTTAACCCGTGGTAATATTTCTGGGTTAGCGGAGTCTGTAACCTGAAGCGCCTGTAACCCGAGGTACCACTGTACAGTAATGCAAGGAAATGAACAGCATAAGGAAGCCAATCTGCAAAAACCTCCTTCCTATCATGTAAAAATTTGGAATGCTTGGTATCCATCTCTCTGCCTTACTTAAAGAATTCACTGGTGTCAGCAAGGGGTGTTCCTAGGGGTTGGCTCGGTTTGTCCCCACCAAGGGCGCAGGCCCGGGGCGCACAAAAATCATACCTCTCCACTCTGGCTAGGTGTACCTAGGAGCCCACCATTGCTCTTAGCAGGCTCCTCCTGCAAGGAAGGCTATACTGAAACACAGTAATCTGATGCAAAGTAGCTTCATGAGTTTTCATCTGAACAATTATACTTACTATTCAATAAAACAATGCAATCCTAACCATAACCACATGGAACCATGCAGAGAAACCTATCCATTATTTTAAACAACTTAACTGTATTTGCCGTTAAGACTACATCCCTTTGCAAACGTTTTGCCAGCTCGCTAACACACATTCCTTCCCAAATGCCATTAAAACAAAAACAGAGCATCTCGAGGGATTCTCAACGGAAGCCCAACTCATCAGAGAGTTTTATTCAAGCCTGACAGAGAATTTCTTTCAAGTAAGTGTACTTGGGATCACAGCCAAACTGAGCAACAATTCTAAGGGACTTAATTCACTTCTGTGTAGAGGGTATGCAGATCAGATGTGCCTGCATGAAACTACAGTGGTACCTCCGGTTACGAACTTACAGTGGTACCTCGGGTTAAGTACTTAATTCGTTCCGGAGGGCCGTTCTTAACCTGAAACTGTTCTTAACCTGAAGCACCACTTTAGCTAATGGGGCCTCCTGCTGCCGCTGTGCTGCTGGAGCACGATTTCTGTTCTCATCCTGAAGCAAAGTTCTTAACCTGAGGTACTATTTCTGGGTGCGCGGAGTCTGTAACCTAAAGCGTATGTAACCTGAAGCATATGTAACCCGAGGTACCACTGTAATTCCTTCCAGAGGTTGGTTTGTAACCCGAAACCTCTTGTAACATGAGGCGCGGTTTCGCTAATGGCGTCTCCTGCTGCTGCGGCGCTGCCGGCACGCAACTTCTACTCGCACCCCAGAGCAAAGTTCACAACAAGGGGCATCTACTTCCGGGTTAGCGGAGCTCGTAACCCGCAGTGTTCGCAAGGAGAATGGTGCATAACATGAGGTTCCACGGTATTCAAATATAGGCACATGCAGTATACAACACCTGTAATTAGAAGAGCCAACAATAAAAGCAGAATTTCCAATCACCAGTTGTATTTTCACAGCTTCTCCACAGCTAATGTGAAGAAGAAAAGAAGTTGCTCTCTTGTGGTTTTATTTAATATTTTTGAACAAGCATTTGCGCTGAAATCTTTAGCAACAATTACTGTGAGAAAACGGTTCTTCATCCTGCTTTTAGTATTGCTGATCTGCCTACAAATAATAAATGTCATAGCTTGAACACAAAAAACCACAGCGGCTGGTATGAGCAGTAAAAAAATAAAAAGGTAGCTTCATAGACTACTCGGTTTGGGGATAGTGGCAAGACCTGTCTAACTCTGGTATTTCCAGAAGCAGGGGGAAGGTTTTACAGCTCATTTACTTGGTTTTAAGAACTCAGTGGCAGACTGCTCCATCACCATTTCTAAGTCTGGAGGGTGTATAGCAATTGATTGATCAATAGAGATAAGACACAATCAGAGAAAGAGAGAGAGGGAGGGAGAGGGAGAGAACGAATGAATGAATGAGTGAGTGTGTGTGTGTGTGTGTGTGTGTGTGCGCGTGTGTGTGTGTGTTTAAAAGCATATACCCGTATTTTTCGCTCTATAAGACACACCAGACCACAAGACGCACCTAGTTTTTGGAGGAGGAAAACAAAAAAATATTCTGAATCTCAGAAGCCAGAACAGCAAGAGGGATCGCTGTGCAGTGAAAGCAGCAATCCCTCTTGCTGTTCTGGCTTCTGGGATAGCTGCGTAGCCTGCATTCGCTCCATAAGACGCACACACATTCCCCCTACTTTTTAGGAAGGAAAAAGTGAGTCTTATAGAGCAAAAAATACGGTAATTCTAAGGGGTTGTATCCAACAAAGTCATTCTGTCAGCACAAGGGATTAAGCCAGAAATTGGACTTCCTTTCCCCAAAAATCTGTTATTGGTGGTTAAGGGAACCCCAAAACAGATTTGGGAAGGCAAGGGCAGAGGAAGTCCCACTCCACAGGCAGAAAGTCCTTGCATTGTGTGACTTTGTTGGATGCAACCCAATGTCATTAGCTGCATTAATACAATAAAGAGGTCTCAAGCTCTTAAAGTCCAATGCAACATGAGGAAAAGGGAGGAACAACAAAGGAACTGTCAAGGTGAACAAAGTATTAGAGCTAGATAAAGGTAGAATTAAAGTGAAGGGCAGATGGACTATGGAAGGCGAAATCTAACGAGTAGGGCTCAGCAAGTAAGAAAATGTGAAAACAGGAAAAGATCCTGGGCTTAAAGGAAGACTAGAGTGACTGGAACAAAGAAGTAAAGAGGAACTGAAGGGGGGGGGCATAGGAAGGTGTCAGACCACAAAGTAACTTGAGTGAGAAGGAGTTAAAGTGGTCGTGTTTTTAGATATTCTATCCTAGGAGAACCATATTACAAATGCACACAAAATGGCACAGCTTGGTACAATGTCCACAAACTGTACAAAAAAAAGGGTTACCTACAGATTATCCACAAGTCTAAGGACATTGGAAAACAAGTTCTTCAATCAAACAAGACAGAAAGCCATTCAGTATCACACATACCAGTCTTGCTGTAAGCGATCCGCAGACCAGAAAGCTTTGACTCAAATCTTAGAACTGTTGATGTTGCTTTTACCTTGCTTCAGTCAGTGATTGCGGTGCCTCTTTCTGTGTTTAAGAAGCAATTATCCACATGTTTGGCCGCATTTTCCTTTCTAAAAGATGACCATGAAAGCGTGCTTTCCTCCTAGTTTAAAAGCATTTACCAACATCTTTGTGCTATGCTACACACAAAGTGAAACTTCCCTCCTAAATCTTTGCCAGATTTCTTGTTTTCCTAACGACATACCAGGAAAGGGGAAACCAAACAATGTTCGGCTTTTATAGTTGCACACACATATAGAAAACATTGAGTTAAAAACCCTGGACTTATCTGCCCACTTCCTTAAGGAAATTCAACACTACCCCACCCAGCTTCCAGCATAGCAGCAAACTTCACGTATACGAGACAGACAACAAAACAAAACAGGAACTGGCGGAGGCCAGCACACAGATGCCGCATATGTGAGAGGGGAATATTATGTGAATATTAATCATCAAGCAGGAGTCTGCCCTTCTGCCTAGGAGAAAGCAGCCACCAGGAGTGTAAATGAGAAGGCAACAGATGTTTCAGTTTGAGTGAGTTGTGTCTAGGAAGCTCTCATTGCAAGGTGCACCTGGTTAAGTCTGCTAGATCACTGCCAACTGTGTTGGCCCCTGGGGAGAAAGAACTTGCTCCCTTCTTGCGGAGGTCAAGGCAAATTGAGTGTTTGGAAGTCTTGAATTATGATGGCTCTTTATGTACATACACATCCTTCTGCAAGCTTAGAGGGACCTCCCTTGATCGAGGGATGGCCATGTGTCCTCCTCTGCAGAATGCAATCTTCCATTTAAGGGGCTGTGCCTTTTGCAGATACAAAACCTTACGAAGGGAGAGCAGGGACCGTGAAGACACCCACCAACAGTTTACTTCTTGGACAGCAGGCTTGGCAGGCACACAGTTCACATCTACCCCATGGCAGTGAGATGTCCTTCATTTCTATGCTTTTATATTTGCCCCTATACTAGGGTTGCCATATTACAAGAGGTAAATGTCCACACCAGAGCCCGGGTTGCCCATGCCAGAGCCTGAACCAGACATATCCAGGAATTCCAGGACGTATGACAACCCTACTCTATATATATATAAAAGACGACATGCACATTTTATGCAAATCTGTCTTTCGCTCTAAGTTTTAGTTAATTGTTCCCTTAAGCATCTCACTGTAATGTGAATATTGTTTTAGTTAAAGTTGTGTGCTTACAGAAGAGGAAACGATGCACCAAGATAGGGGAGGTGAACTGTGAGACTATCACCAATTTGCATCCCCATCTGTGAATTACTATTCCCCATGCATGCATGCACACACACACACACACACACACACACACACGGAGAGACACCTAAACCCAATTGATTCAAAGGCAGACACATTTGCTTTATGCTTCATTACTATTTCCTAGTCACCCCATATTAGTTTCTACGTAACATAAATTGTAATAGTAGTAGTAGTAAATAATAATAATATCAGGATTATTGTTTTTTGCAAAAACATTAATCACCTACAGGCCTGATGTGCATACCACTTCTTAAAGTCCCACCATACTTGATATGAAACATAGTTTAAATGAAATTAAAGTATGATTTAAAGAGAACAAGCAATATGGTAGTGTACACGGATGAAAAGGCTCCACGGAGCTCCCCACCTCAGCACACTGGGGAAGAAACAAACCAGAGGTTGGCGTGGTGTTATGTGAGAACCGACATTTGTGGTTTGTTTCTCTCCTAACAAAACACAATGGTAAGCCAAGGTTTGCTTCCACTCCTCACCACAGTGTTATAGTGGGGAAAAGGAAGGCGAGTAAATGCTGTTTCTTGATCTTCAGTGAACATTCCCAGAAGAACAAGAGACAACTGTTTGCTCTAATTCCAAATGCAGCACTGAGGAAATTCTCCTCCCAGCCCTGAACTCCAATGGGGAAGAAACTCTTGAATTATCTCCAAAAGTGCCTCTTCTCCCTTTATGGTAACCCTGAATGCAGCTGACATGCAGAAGAGCTGAACTGTGTCGTCCATTAGTGTAAGAAACAGGCCAGGTCTTCCATGCAAGATACAGTGGTACCTCGGGTTAAGTACTTAATTCGTTCTGGAGGTCCGTTCTTACCCTGAAACAGTTCTTAATCTGAAGCACCACTTTAGCTAATGGGGCCTCCTGCTACCGCCGCACCACTGGAGCACAATTTCTGTTCTCATCCTGAAGCAATGTTCTTAACCTGAGGTAATATTTCTGGGTTAGCGGAGTCTGTAACCTGAAGCGTATGTAACCCGAGGTACCACTGTATGCCCACCCCCTCATGGAAAATCATTAAAATATATCCCACAGTATTTCTGATGTAAGCGTGATATAGTTTGGAAGAGAATCTCCCCACCCTCATACTCTTACAGTATCCCCCCTCCCCTCAATGAAGTTGACATATTCATAAATGCCTGTGGCACTGTACAATGATTTGAGTGGACAGAACGGAACAAAATCTTGTGTGCGTGCCAGACTGAAGTAAAGGGTAAAGAAAAAGCTCTCGAAAATCTTACGAAGATAAGTGAGGTGGAAATACTATTGCAGCAGCTCTGCAGAGCCATTATTTGAATTACGTTCTTCGGCAACTCCTGTAATAAAATTCAAACAGACTGGGAATATAAAACACACTGCGTAGTATTTCCTTTTCCAGTGAAATCACAGCTCAAGTATTCTTGGCTACTAAAGCAGAAATGAAAGCTTTGCACGGACTTGTCATTATGCAGAACACATGAACTTCCCCAAAGATATGGAAGAGGAGGTGAATTTTTTTTGTACATGGCATTATGTTTAACAGTCAACTTGGTTGTATTCTTTATCTATGTTGCTGCTTCCTTACTTCTGCATAAGTGACTTATTTGGGATGCACTCCTAGAAAACAATCCCACCTTCTCTCTGCATGTTCACCTGGAAGTATATTCTGTTGGAATAAATGGTATCTGAATAAATATAGTTAGGGTGATGGCAAAGGCTAAGGAATGGAATCAAAACACACATTCACACCAAGAGGAGCTCCAATAGACAGGACAAAAATATGCAAAAGTTATCCTTATGCTATGGTAAAGCATGGAAATAGCTCCCAGTAGCCTAAGTGCCACATTTCAATTTTCCAAGATTTTAAGGAATGTTTAGGGAAGTTTTTAATGACTGATGTTTTAAGGTATTTTTAATCACTTGTTGGAAGCCGCCCAGAGTTGCTAGGGAAACCCAGTCAGATGGGCGGGGTAGAAATAAATTTATTATTATTATTATTATTATTATTATTATTATTATTATTATTAGCTGTGCAGAACTATTATAAAAGGCTATGCAGAACTATGGACAACAACTATCCTCTAACATCCAAATTCTTAAAGCATTGCTATTCAAATGCTAAAAAGAAGTGTCATTAAATATATCCTCATGATACAATTCTCTTCCTATAGTTTGCTAAGCACTGAGGATCTTATTAAGTCTTCTAGCCTAAACGCAGTAATGAAAAGAAGGCAATTTAATTCACAAGGTTAATACATCAACTGCCTCCAGAGGAACAGATGGCTCCTAGCTTTACTCATATTAAGATGAATAACACTATTAATATATTCTCAGAATTAAAAGGGAAAGGTGTATGTAGAAGTGAAAGAGTGTGAAGTGGCAGCACACCGAGGCACAAACACTCTGAACGTCATATATTAAGTGGGGTCAAAAAGGTGACTAACCAGGAAATACGTATTTGAGTTATGGTGGTTGGATGAAAGTGTTACCTAACTCTGTGTGGTGCTGTTGACAAGAGGTGAACAACATGCAAGAGACTTTTAAGGAAAAGAATTGAAAACAAGTTCAGGGACGATGGAAGAGTGCGCTGGGGGGGGGGTTAGTAAAGTCAAACTGTTGCAGAATTACAGCACCTGCTGTGACTGTAGAGACAAGATACGGGAGAGACATGTTTTATTGCAGGTGGGGCAGATGAAGGCATCCGGTTTTACTGCTACAGGTGCACCATCTCTCTGTGCTCCTCCCAGCAGTCATTCCTCCTCTGATCACTGCTGTGGATTCATGACCTGATTGTCTATCTCCAGGCACTTAGTCTGCAAAGGATTCCCATATGTTGGGGTTAAGGTTGCCAGCTTTCATGTCACGTTTGCAGATATCTTTGCAAGGCAAGAGTTGGTCTGCCAACAGGAAATTAGTCTTTTCAATTAACGCTTGTTGATAGGGCAAGGATTTTGTGCTCGCAGATCTATAACAGAACTTTAGAATTAAATAGTCCCAAGATTTCTCATATGAATGTTATTCTGACTAATGGGGCTTAAATCTCCCTATTGTCTCCTCAGACAGAATGTTAATGTATCACATGTTGCACAGAAAAAAGGATAGTTATTTGTTCCATTAGTTTTGAAACCTCATTTACACCAGACATGAACTGGCTCAGTGGATTAAACAGTTTCTGGACTGTTTCAGATTTCAGATAGATTTCGACCAGATCAGACTAGTTTTAACCAAGTTAGCAGAAATTTACAAAGTATGGCTGTAATTATAGCTACACAGTGCCTTCATTCCTTTGAAGAAAACATCTGCATTAAGTACAGTGGGGGGGGGGTGTCAGGGTGAGCACTGCAGTGTAAAATACGACGGATAGCTGCAGTCACCTTTGCTTAAATACCACAAAACTGTGTTAGTGGTAATTGCAATATACCATCAACTATCGCAAACTGCCTACGGTATGATCTAGCATTATTAAAAGCAATGGGGGTTTTGACACTGACGTTGACACAGTGTGGGCTGCAGTTCTTTTAAATAACAACAGATATACAACAACAAATACGCTATTCATTCCAAAGAAAAATGATGCTATTGGCTTATTTATGCAACACACCATTCAAGGTATGCTTTTTCTTAATAGTAGAACAACATATGCATAACAGAAAGAGAAATATAGCACATTACTCACATCCAAAGGAGCTGTGCTAATTTGAAAGCTTGAAATAAAAACAGTAAACACCTGATGAACAGATCATTATGAAATAATTCATCCATATGAATCTGTCATTTTCTTTTTCCCTATCCTACAGCATTACAAAAAGTTATGTAGCAGCACAGGCAAAATTAAGATTCCTACAAGGCAAGCAAATGGCCTAACAGAGTAAATGATTCCCACCATTCCAATTTAACAATTCCCCCACGGCACAAGCTGTCACTTATGTGTTGTTTTTACCTGTATGGGCCTATGGCCGCAATAAATATTATCTATCTATCCAATTTAACAACTGAAATGTTCTTTACCTTTTTAAAAATCTTTACAGCACACTTCTATGCATGCAAGAAGAAATTTCCATTGAGCTAAACAGTACCTATTCACAGACAGGCGCCAGCTTGGGGGGGGTGCAATTTGCCCCCCAATAGTTCTTAAGGAGGGGGTCAGCCCCCCCCCCCCAATATTGAGCAGTGAAGTGACATACCACATCAGAACATTGTGCGATGTGGAATATGCATCATCAGCACATCGCACAATGTGGCATATGATGTCTGGCATCAGCCCCTTCAACGGGGGGGGGGGGGAGTTGGTGCTCCTGCTCTTAGAGGAATGGAGGAGCCAATTTCCAGATTTTGAGGCCTCTGGCCATAATAAAAAGTAAAACAACTAATGACACACAAAATTATTTTATCAAACACCCCGTAATTGCTTAAATCTGCAGCTCTAAACCAGCAAGGTGTGTCACATCTTGGTTCAATGCATATAAGAGCAAGCTGCAAAATGTATCAAATCCCCCCAAAACTAGTGTATAAAATCTGGGACCTCCTTTGGGCTTGAGGCCCAGGAGAAATGTCACCCTGTTGATCCTGCTCACAGATAAGTGTGTTTGCAAAAACCTTCCATATTCAAAACTAGCCCCTTTAAAATTTCGGAAAATATTAACGCTTTTGGCTTTACCTTCCAAAGTGAAAAATCACAGAAACTACAGGTCTTGCTTGCTATGATATTCTAATCTGCCTTAATGTCTTCAACAATATAAATGTCCTATATACTCGAGTATAAGCCGACCCGAATATAAGCCGAGGCACCTAATTTTACCACAAAAAACTGGGAAAACTTATTGACTTGAGTATAACCTGGTTTACCACACCACAAACCTGGTGGCAGCGGCAAAGGCGGAGGAGGAGGAAGGAGCAGCCTGAAAGGACCCTCACTCGAGTATAAAAACGGCTCTTGGACTTCCGTTCATTTTTGTCTCAACTTTGAAGCTAGGACACGTTGGAGAAGGGAAGAAACAAAAAGAAAAAGATAGCTCTATGCAGGTTTTTTAGAACTGTGAATTTTTTAAGTTTCTACTGAGGTACGTTCATATGCAAGACCAGAAATAAAGTGCCAGAAATAAAGGGAGAACAAACAAGCTTTCCCATTACTATATCTGCTGCTTGCCTTCTATCACTGTGCCATTGAGAGCGAGCTCACTTGTGGCTTATGTGTGTGGTACGGAAGCTGTACTACCCAGGACAGGATGGGGTTGTGCAAGGTTGTTAAGGCAGCAGAGAGCATTGTTGGCTGCCCACTCTCCACCTTAGAGCAGATTTATGCCACAAGGTGCCATAGGAAGGCACTGGACATAGTAAAAGATCCATCGCATCCTGGTCACTGTCTCTTCGAGCTCTTGCCGTCGGGACGGAGATACAGGACGATGAAGACAAGAACGAGCCGTCTTAAGAACAGCTTCTTCTCCAGAGCGATCTCGGCCCTGAATGGGAAGCCCGGACTTTGAAAGTCATCTAATCTCCCTTGCTGTATTATACTGTATTGTTTAATTAGTGTTTTTAAGGAGCAGTCAAGTAATTTCGTTGTCCCCGAAGGGGGCAATGACAATAAAGATAATATTATTATTATTATTATTATTATTATTATTATTATTATCATCATCATTAGTTGTTGGCATCTGTCTGTCTTGGGAGAGGATGGAAGAGTGAGCATGCACCTTCGGGGGGGGGGCGAGGTCAAACCATTGGAGAGTTACAGCAACTGCTGTGGCTGTAGAGGCCAATACAGGAGAGACATAGTCCCTTGCAGCTGCATAGATGAAGGAGTCCGGTTGTGCTGATGCAGGTGTACCATGATGTTTCTTATTTCTGTGCTCCTACTACAAATTGTTTGCACACATTTTTCAAATTGCCTATACAGTGGTACCTCGGGTTAAGTACTTAATTCGTTCCGGAGGTCCGTAATTAACCTGAAACTGTTCTTAACCTGAAGCACCACTTTAGCTAATGGGGCCTCCTGCTACTGCCACGCTGCCGGAGCACAATTTCTGTTCTCATCCTGAAGCAAAGTTCTTAACCTGAAGCACTATTTCTGGGTTAGCGGAGTCTGTAATCTGAAGCATATGTAACCTGAAGCGTATGTAACCCAAGGTACCACTGTATACACACAGTATAGTAGCTAGTAGCTGAATTTAAGAAAACCAAGGTCATAAATCCTTGGCTTAAACCCTTCATCCTTATCCCCAACAATAAATACAGAATATGCACATGCAGTTAAATGTGCATGCATTTAACCTTTGTTTTCTCACCTTAGTCCTCACTTTCTTTGTCATTATCCTGCACTGCTAAAAATTAAGAGATACTAAGCTTTATAGAGCAGGGATCTGTTTTCCTTCTCTAGGTGAGCGGGTCAAGATTCAGTGTCCTTGAGTGGGTATGTAGTCCTGTAGAGATTAAAAACAACCGGTTGCACGTGGCAGCTGATTTACCACCACACACACTTATTTATCATTTCCTTGCACCAATGCTGTGTCTTTCAGTTTTGTAAATTCCAAAATACCTCAAATTTTTTAACTTGCATTATCCAAATCTGAGGTTAGAGCATTGATTAGAAAAACAACAACCTATACTTTTTATATTAATGCTAGGACAAATCCAGTAAATGAAAGCAAGCAACTTTTACTTTGAGTCTCCTCCAAAGTCGTTCTTTCCCTATATCTCCATTTCGATTCTCACAACAATCTTGAGATAGGCCAGTCACTCTCCCTCCGCTAGTATCACAACACTTTAAGAATCTCCACATTACAAACAAACTGCAACTAACTAGAGATTGATGTACCTGGAGGTGTGGAAAAGAGTTATCATCATAATTTGTGAAAAGCTTTTCCCATATGACAACATGACATTAGAACGTCCTACACTGCTTCAGCTACGGAATCTTGTAAAGTGGCTGAATTCATACAGCTGAGAGAAGCAACTGAAGTGTCTCATACTAGGAAGGCGTAACGGAAATTTGATTTTAAAAGAAGTCATCAAGACATCTATCAAAGAAGATTAACATCAACAAAAACATGTAAATGCTTCTAGATCAACAAACTAAGGCTCAGGGACCAGATCCAGCCCAAACGCCTTCTCAATCCAGCCCGTGGATGGTCTGGGAATCAGTGTATTTTTACATGAGTAGAATGTCCTTTTAAAATGCATCTCTGGTTATTTGTGGGGCCTGCCTGGTGTTTTTACATGAGTAGAATGTGTGCTTTTATTTAAAATGCATCTCTGGGATATTTGTGGGGCATAGGAATTGGTTCATTCCCACCCCCCAGTATAGTCCGGCCCCCCACAAGATCTGGAGGACAGTGGACCCGCCCCCTGCTGAAAAAGTTTGCTAGAGGTCACTGTGTTTGTTATTCCTGATCCAGAAAGCTTGGTGAAATCCTAAGAGGAAAGGTATTTTTATTGTAATCATTAAAAAATCTCAGAAGTAAGTAAGCCAAACTCTGTTACAACTTCTAAATATAGGGCATAATTCTAGCAATGCTAATACTATTGTTGAAGCCAAAGCATATTTATAACTTTCAGCTCATAGCAGCAATGTCTGGAGCAATATGGAAGCAGCTCAAGAATTTAGGGAATTCCATGGCCTCTTCCTTGTTTTTGTTTTTTTACACTACTTATTTAAAAAGTATGAAGTACATTCATAGACCTCTAAATCCTTGAATAAGGAAAAGCCTAATTGTGCTAGCTCACAGCTGCTAAGGAAGCTTCTGGTGAAGAATCAAGGTGGTTAGATTTTTAAAATCACGTCTCTCGACCATGAAAGATACACTAACTGAACTAAGCTACACATTTTACAGGAGGAGGAGATGTGGCAAGTCTTGTACAAAGGACTCACATAAAGATTCATTATACAGAGGTAGGTTCCAAGATTTTGCATACTATGCAACAACTTCTGCATAAACAAGAAATTATTTTTGCAATCTGCTATACTCTTTAAATATGATAAATAAGGCAAAATAAGGGACAGCGACTATTTTATTTTAGACAGCTTGAAACACACGGCTTCTTCCTAATATAAGCAATTATATATTTCACATAATCCCATTTTATAAAAGAATTAGACAAATTCATGAAATCAAGATGACAATATTGCCAATCGTATGTCTCTGAATACCAGTTATTTGGGATAACAAGTGGGAGTTGTGCTACTGAACTCATGTTTTGCTTGTGGTCTTCTGATAGTAATCTGGTTGCCACCAAAACAACATAATGCTTGACTCAATAGGGCTTTCATTCTATCAAGCAGGGGCCTTCCTATATCATTAGTTTTCTTCTGCCCGCAGCATAGGATGGACTTCAAATAGATAATTTAACACCCCAAATTTATACAGGCTATTTGGAAGTAGTAATGACATACACAGGAGGATAGAAAGTTGTATTATATAATTCTTTCCTTTTGTTTCCTATTTGCAACCTAATATAATGCAAAAATAACACAGTGTCTCTGTCTTTATTGTACTGGTAATTACAAGTAATTTTTTTTAAAAAAACACAGGTCGGATATAAAATAGGTTTATTTCACATTTTCCCCTATGTTTTTCATTAATTTAAACGTGTTGCCGGGACCCAATCTTCACACAACTACTATTTCCTTCTACTTGTTGGTAGTGCAGACTCACAGATACATATTCGCTTAAAATATCATAGCTAAAATTATCACTCTGGTATACACTTATAAATCATGTATTATTTATTGCATTTGCCAATTATCTACCTACAAAGCACCATGTCTATGAAATGTAGCACTAATGAAAGCAAAATATCACCAAGAGGTTAGTACTAGTGGAATGTCAGTAGTTGATCTCTGGCCAAAACCATTTCCACTTATTCAGGTCAATTGTTTTCTCTAGTACAGTCTAAAATGTCAGAGTGATAATAACAGGAAAATAAGCAACAGGCAAGAAATCGGATCGACCTATAGATGATCATATCCTAATTTAAAATATCATCCAATATTTTTTAATGGTCAGACTTTTCACAATACATATTCCAAGTTCCTTCCTACCCAAACTTTGTCTAGTCTACCCTTCTCATTTTGTAATTCATTTAAGGGAAAGTTGCATGGTTGAAGAAAGAGAGAACAGGATAATGAAAAATACATCATTTGCAGGAATTTAGCCAAGGAAGACAGTGGTTACAATTTTACAGCTGCAATTTCTTAAGAAACAATATTTAAATATTTTTATGGCACAAAATGCCATAGTGAGGCATATGTACAGCTGAAAAAGAGAAAGATAATTATCCTGTAACTAGAGATAAGTTTTACAAATATGGTACAGAATTATCAGACTCATTCATAAGCATAAACAGTAATTTCATTCTTACAAAAACCCTTTGCAGTCCCACTACAGTTTCTGTATTGCAATGCAGAATCATTACTGTAAATCTAAAAAACAGGTAAGAAGAAGAAGAAGAAGAAGAAGAAGAAGAAGAAGAAGAAGAGGAGGAGGAGGAGGAGGAGGAGGAGGAGGAGGAGGAGTTTGGATTTGATATCCCGCCTTTCACTCCCCTTCAGGAGTCTCAAAGCGGCTAACATTCTCCTTTCCCTTCCTCCCCCACAACAAACACTCTGTGAGGTGAGTGGGGCTGAGAGACTTCAGAGAAGTGTGACTGGCCCAAGGTCACCCAACAGCTGCATGTGGAGGAGCGGAGATGCGAACCCAGTTCACCAGATTAGAACACCTCTCCTGAAACAAGACAAGAACACCTCTCCTGAAACATTTAAAGCAGGAGAAGTAGTAACTTTGGGAATTTGACAAGAACAGATGCTAGCATAAATCTACAGCAAAGGTTGAAGAAAGTAAGGAAGAGATCATTTTAACAGTGGTCATAGTATAGTGCTCATGAGTATATTTAAAAACCATGTTCAGTAGAACCTTGGTTCTCGAACAATCCATTCCGGAAGTCCATTCGAATTCCTCAAACCATTCGAAAACCTAGGCGCAGCTTCCGATTGGCTGCAGGAGCTTCCTGCACTCATGGGAAAGCCTTGTCGAACGTTCGGCTTCCGAAAAACGTTCAAAAACCGCAACACCGACTTCTGGGCTTTCGACATTCAGAAGCCAATTTGTTCATCAACAAAGCTGTTCGAGAACCGAGGTACCACCATAGTCCTTGGGACACCTGGAAACTGTTGAAAAAGTCACATTTCCTTTCCACTGAAGGAGCTGCACAGTATGGTTTAAAGGTAAGGAAAGGGGGGAAAACGAGGAAATTACAAACTGGTAGAGAGATTTGGTAATCAACTTTGTTTCTAGGTGGTAGTACAAACTGTCAGCGAGAAGCCATTTTAAAAATGCAACAGCATCTGCTATTTATTGAAATTAATAGCTTAAAGAATTAAGAATGGCTAATTAAACCATTTTCCCAATGTACCGAATATAAACATCATGCATACATTATACCATACCTGATGCTATCCAGCTTTCCTAAACATTTACACTAATGTTTTACAAACATGCAGTGCTCTATGTAGCTTACAAAAACACAAAGCTGTTGTTCATCAAACATTTGTACTATCTGAGCTATTTGGAGATACGGATTTATTTGTTTCTAAATGCAACCTTCTGCTGAAAGGCTTTAAGTAAAATGGGAAACCTAAAGGCATAGGATAAAACAATAATAAATTGACACCATCTTGGAAGCAGAGAAGAGGGATGAGATACATAGGGGGCCAGATTCCCCACTGTAAGAATGATCGGGGAAGGGACACTAAGTCCCTCAAGCCATTAGGCATAAAAGACCATTGCTAGAGGCAAAGCTGACTGATGCTCTTGACAATAATTCACTCAATTAGTACTTCTTTGATTTGCCTGTTAATCTATGGAAATGGTTGTGGTAAACTCATCTGAATAATACCGAATGTTCTTTCCAACTTTATTCTTTGATCATTAAATAAGTACAGTAGATGGGCATATAGTCGTCATTATATCCTGACTGTCATGACATCCCCACCTCCACACCACCTTAAAAACACATCCAGGGTCCCTGCTGTCAAGTAAACATGGAGGAAAATGAGAACATGCATTTCTGAATGCCCAACATGAAAATTGTCACAACCCAAGTAATTACAGCAAGTGAGGGCACAAAATGCCATGGGGAAAAGGGAGGGGAGGAAACAAGGAGGTGAGACCCACTGCAGATAAATAGGCGACACAAACATGGAAGATAAAATAATTAGCAAATTCAAATTATAACTTGCATTCAGGGGTCCTGGAGAGAGTTAATGATTTCCCACTTGAATGTCTTATCAAGAGGAATTGCCTACTTTTATAAGCTAGTTTGGTCCCCAGGTCGATTCTGATGATCAACACACTCAAAGGTTACAGTAGAGAATGAGAACAAACTGAACAGAGTGCCTTGGGAATTAATTAATATTAAAGCAGGGTTAGATTTTCTTAAAAAGAAAGAAATGTCCATGTTGCTGCAGTGGTGGTTAGTCTGTTGTCTCTTGCACAAAAGAGAAAGTAATAGTTTGTTTCCATAGCAGATTTTCACCCTGTTTAGAAACGTTCTAGCTAATTTTACATCATGTACTGTGTCTCTAAAGCAAATTAGAGCTATTTTACAAAAAAAGAGATTCATAATAGCTTTTCAGCCTCTCATGGTGTTGCAAAATGTGCTCAGCACTTACATGTTTCATTCTGAAATGTAAACAAGCTCTTAAATCAAACCCTCCAATGTAATAAAGAGGTCTGTAGACTTTCCTAAAGTGTATTCATCCCAATTTCTTTCTGATTTGAGAGCCTAAGAGCAGTACTATAAATGAATACACACAGCCTAGCTAAGAAAAACTGAGTTTTGAGATTATCTCAAAGGATGTCTTGACAATCACTGTACTGCAGTGTAATTAATGGCTTGGATTTTATGGACCTTCATGCTCTTTAAACAATATTGTTATATTTCAGTGCCGGAACAGTACAGAAAGCACTTCAGATGACAACCCCTAGTACAATAATTTATTTCCCATGGTGTCAGTCACAGAGCTTTAGTCTTAAAATGGGAGGAAGGAGAAACAGGGACCTCGAGAGTATTCTGTAGTGCACCTGTGTGACTGGAATGTGGGTCAGAAGAATGGGTTGTGCCCTAGAACAACAGCAGATGGGAGAAGGGGCAACTCAGAAATGAGAGAAGGAGCCGATACAGAATGGGCCCAGGAACCAAGAGACTGATGTTTATGGCAAGGAGGCAGCAGAAGAGAGGGAGGGTAAGACGAGAGGTGTCAGTCCTCTCATCAGATATCTGCTCCCACTTGCTAGTCTTGCTCTTGCTGGGCCTCTCACCATAAGGCAAGCCAGCTTCTATGCCCAACTGCAAACTGCAACCCAAACAACAAATCTTATGGGTGTACTAGAATAGACACAGTTCCAATTTCCAGGCCTCAAGGAATTGTCTGAAGGCAAATGACACAGAAACTTTATAGAAGTAAAAATGGCGTGCGTATCTTTTCCTTTCCCCTCGTCCCTCCTACAGCCCATGTACCCCATTATAAAATCTCTCAAGAGGGTCAGGAAGGACTTCGAAATGTCATGGAGTACGACATATGAGGTTGCAGGAAGAAGGAATTGCTTCAAATTAATCTGAGGAATCTTGCACTGGTATATTGCTATACTAAACAACGTATTAAACTCATTAACAATCAGAGATAAACAGTACTAATTTTGCATTCATGATTATCAGTTCTCATTCGCAAAAGGTTTGCTGTGATAATTCATTCTAGGATTCAAATGAATAATAAGTTTTCATGTCTTTAGATATTGATATCAACGCAACACTCTGTGATATTCCTAAGCATCTTCAATTAGTCTTCTACAACATATTTAGGAATCATATCACCCTTTTGTTCACAATGATTAATGCTGCTTTTATGCATATGCCATCTGTGTGTGGATGCTAATAGTGTAGGAGGCTAGAAAGGTCTGAAGCCAATCACTCTGATGCAAACTGAAGACTTATTAATCTAAGAATATTGCTGTATGACACTCTGAATGGAACAACTTATCCATACATGATTAGAATCAGTTATTAGCTTTTATGCAATCTATTCTACGCAGAAAAATGGATTTACCATGAAACCCACCAATAACACAGAAAAAACAGGAATTCAGAGCAATTTCCTGGAATTAAGAGAACAGCTCATCCGTGAAAGGCGATTAGTGTATTTCTTTGACTTCCAAAAGGAATAGGTATTGAAACTCAATGGCATGAGCTTTCATAGTTCTTAAACAAACATAGCCAATCAGGAGCCTAAATATGGAGGAATTGGAATGCAGCAGAGTACTCAAATATGAAAGGTAAGAGGACAAAACAGTAATGAATCTATAGGGATGTACTAAAGACATTTTTTTATTATTATTAAAACAGCCAAGAGTGCACCTGGTGGGAAATTGTGACAACCGCTAAGCTCTTTTTCTTCCTTACCTCTCCAATCCTTCAGCTTTCACTGGTTTTGTTCAGCTTTGTTGCACTCCAGGCACCCCTGGAGACACTGTCGCTTAAGGCACACTGCACACAAAAACCAGGCTCAGGGAATGGCTATTATAACTTATTTAATTAATTTCCATACTGCCCTTCATCTGAAGATCACAGCACGGTTCACAGTGTAAAAATACTAAATGTAAACACAAAATACATAATAAAAAAACAAGAACAAAAACAAAACAAGCCCATAACCTCCCTCCCACAAACACATTTCAAAGGCCGCTGCCTGGCCTGTCCTGAGCCTTCCCTCACTCGGGGCCACTGCCAGGCCTTGCTTGGGGCTGCTGCTCAGAAGTTGCTCTCAACTGCTTGCTTACTGCAATCGGTGGGATTGTAGGGAAGGCTTGGGACAGGCTGGGCAGTGGCCCCCCAAGCAACTTCCATGCAGCAGCCCTGGTGGCGCACATGAGTCTCTTGCTCTCTTTTCCCCACACGCCCTCCCTGTTAAGTGGAGTGCTCCCCACTTCATGCGATTTCAGTTATACACGCGGAGTCCCAGAACGTAATTCCTACTTAAGTGAGAGGGATGCCTGTACATTGAAGGGGCCAAGGAAGCCCTCCATGGGGAGAGTATTCCAGAAACAGGGAACCACTGCAGTCCTGTTCTCATGCTGCCACCCTCTGGACCTCTTGTTGAAGAGGCACACAAATAAGGGCTTCAGAGGATGACCACCAGGCCTGGGCGCCATTGCCCATCGTAGCCCCTCAAAACCAGAATCCCTTTGGGAGGCTCTGGGACATATTTGATTTTGTGGCTGCACTCCACTTTTCCAACAACCATGCTGATCTCTGAGCAGCTAACAATAAAGAATTAAAATTAGCAAACATCAATAAAATAACATCAAAATATGGACTAAACTGGTGAACTCTGATGTTCAGCAGGGGGTGGTTTGGGGAGGGAGGGCTGTCATAGCAGCTACTACTTGTAAGCAAGCTGTGGTAGAAATGATTTTGCAGGTAAAACTACTCAAATGCAGCTCACCTTGCCTGCCAGAGACATTTCACCCACAATATGTTGACTTTTTCTGTACACCCTTGGGGGAAAATAAGGAAGAACATTCCACTGCATAGTTGAGCATCCTGGCTACCACTCAGGACAATGTTTTCATGTACCTACCATGTGTACATTAGCCTAAGATGTACAACTGAAGTACAGGTAATTAAAAGACAAGTATTGCCTGTGTTTTAAGTGGTAACCTCAGACACACAACAAGCATAGAAGATGGCAATTTAACACAGTGACATTTACATTTTTTCTTATTCATAACATCCGTCTCCTCAAAATTGTGGTTTTCAAAATCCCCAGGCCTGATTCCAAGTAAACACCTCACTTCTGTTATGTTCACATAATACTATTTAGAAATGCTAAGAAGAATAAAAGGTTGGGGTTTTTATTGCATTTTATTCCAATTATATATAATGTCTTCAAAAACCTATGTTAATCTCTGCCCTCCTTATTTGAGCTGGTTTAATTCTTCTCCTTCAAGCCAATGAAAATTAGAATTAATGCTCCATTATTTAAATCTACTTTGAAAAAGTGAACAGAGTGAATTATTTCCAAACTGTATAAGCAAAAATCTAGTTAATAAGATCAATGTATGAACATCAAGCAAGCAAGTGGTTTTTATTAATCTCTCCAGTGTCACGGCAAAGTCACCAGCTCACTGTGCAAGCCGGCACTGAGCCCACAGAAGCTCATAGAAATATATGAACATTTAAAGGATTTCAAAAACTGTGGCACAGTTTTGAGTAAAATTAACCAGTTAAAAATTGTGCCCTTGGATTTCCAACTAAGGTTAGGGGATCTTTTATTATGTTGCACTGTAAATAATCTTAAAGAAATGAATTTCTGGCTGTACAGGTATAGGGATAGATTTGCTGTGGTACTCTACTATGCCTGGCATGTTACTTTGAGGCAACGCATGTTCAGCCTTATTAACTATGCAGTCCATAGTACATTTCTTAGTGCCTGGCTATTAGCTGAAAGTATTTTAATAGCATACAGATGAATTACATAATCTCTGCCATTTTTTCATTAGGAGGTCTTGAGAACAGCATTATCTGTACTGACAATGCCCCCGTGTTTGAGAAATCTTTTTATAGTGCTTCAGTTTAATGACATGCAAGCCTCAAACATTGTGTGCAACTGATAAGCAGCTCACACAAATCCAGAAAGTAAACATTCTTTGAAGTGATGTGTTTTATACACCAGAAATGCCGTATGTCTGTCACGCTAGGAATAGCATACTAGAAATGTTATCAATGAACCAGACTACAGGCAAATTCATGGATGTGATTTTGGCTTATTTCCTATTTGTGTGCCCAAGCCTAGAGAAAAAAGGTAGATATATACCAAGGCCCCAAACTGATGCTGTAATCTAGATTTTCACATTGCAGCACACACAATATAAAATCCATGAGGGTTGTTTGGAGGATCAAAGTACATGGCAGACACCTGTAACCATCTTCCAAAACTCTTCTTTTTTTAAGTGGAAAAAGTAGCCCCTGAAATTGAACTGTTTTTTGTTATGCCACGTCCTCTTTATGGCAGCATTTTTGTGACTGGCACCCCCACCACTCGCTCAAAATCTGAAAAAATGATAATTTTATTTATTTATACCCCGTCTATCCAACTGGGTTGCCCTAGCCACTCTCGGCAGCTTCCATCACATATAAAAACATAATAAAACGTCAAACATTAAAAACTTCTCAATACAGGGCTGCCGTCAGATGCCTCCTAAAAGTCAAATAGTTGTTTATCTGTTTAACATCTGATGGGTGGGTGTTCCACAGGGTGGGTGCCACTACCGAGAAGGCCCTCTGCCTGGTTCCCTGTAACTTCAACTTCTAGCAGTGATGGAACTGCCAGAAGGCCCACAGAGGTAGACCGCAGTGTCTAGGCTGCACGATGGGGGTGAAGACACTCCTTCAGGTGTAAAGGTAACCCTGCCCGTATGGGCCACTCATGTCCGACTCTAGGGTTGTGCGCCCATCTCACTTAAGAGGCCGGGGGCCAGTGCTGTCCGGAGACACTTCCGGGCCACGTGGCCAGCGTGATGAAGCTGCTCTGGCGAGCCTGCACCAGCACAGCACACGGAAACGCAGGTATACAGGGCCCACTAAATGTGCCCAGTAGTGCAAAAAGGTTGGCGACTCCTAAACTAGTTTCTACAAATCCTCATACCCTTCTCTATCTTCTATCCAGACAAGCATTGTCAGAATTCCTGGACACACACACACACACACACACACACACACACACACTTACTTGGGGGGGCATTTAAGGTATGAAGAAGAAGTTTTGAGAGCCAGACAGGATGACTTGGAGGGCAGTATTCAACCCCTGGACCCCATGTTCCCAACCCCTGTACCAGGAAGGAAAACAAATATATCCTTATGCTTTGTCCTGCAAGTGAAAAAATAGCTGCAGATTTGTGGCTCTGAACACAAAAGGGCAAGGGATTAGTGCTCCCTTCTCAACTACCAATCCTCTGGTCAAACTGGCAGCTTCCCACAGATGTTTTTCATTTTTTAAAAGAAAAGTCACCAAAAAGATGTTACACACATCTGCCACGCATCATTTACTTACCAAACTTAATTACAACCAGTGGGAGAGTACACAGGAGTGCCAGAAATGTCTCATCTACCCATTTAAAAAAGATAGTATATATTCACAATTCATCTAAAATGTTCATATTTTTAAACAAAGCAGATTAGATTATTTGTTTAGTTGTGAATAATTGTGGTTTGATTTAAAGTAGTTTTTAAAAAATTGTCTCCTCTTAACTTTGATATCTAGACTTCCTGTCTACCGTCCATGAGCTCCACCATAAAAAACCATCCCTTACATCTATTCATTTTTTGAAAATTAGATAACCCTCTGGTTGCTACTTTTCCATCATTCATTAACTGGGCCATCTTGAAGATGCCAATTTAAAAATGGATAAATAGTGCTAATATTACATTTCATCGAAAGCAGAGCAATACTATCTGAGCTCAGCTACACAGGGACAGATGAAGACAAGCTATACCTCATTCATTCAGCAAACTACCAAACAAAGCATCTGCAACAACATGAAGCAAAGGCAGACCGCAATCTTTGCTGACATTCTCTGCATGTATTACAGAATTGTGTGAAAGCCACAAACAGAGTTCCATTTTCATTTCTCTTTTCCCAGCCCAAGTCAACTCAATTTGAATTTCAGCTGGCTCTAAGTCCACTACCATTTCCTTCAACGCTGTCATTTGCTCACTTCAGTTAAAATCCATGTGTCTGCACACATGCAAATTTTGTTGATGGTCACATTGGACCATAGTTCTACACAGCACAGGGGTAACGGACATAGCACCCGAGGGCAGTTGCGTAGCGTAGGCTGTCAGCACACAGGGCTGCGCAGAAGGGGTGGGAGAGAGCGAAACTGATGCAGTATGCATGCACATTCAACTGCCTAATGGAGTCTGCGTTACCCAGAAGATTGAAGCTGCAGAGATGAGAAAAGAAGAGTTGTTCCATTGTGTGGAGAGGTCCCTTCCTGGTTTGCATGGAGAAGTCGTTTTCAATGAAGCCTAGTGACGGAAGTACGCAGCTGTATTGAGGCAGCACCAGGTGTTTAAATTTTGCGGCCCTAACAATTTTGTGCACGGGGCAACTGCCCCTGTGCCCGCCCCCTGCTACCCCACTGCCTGAGGGCACACAGGCAGCCTTAGAGGCCTTTTGTGTGCTCAAGGGGTCCCATCCCCATGCCACTGAAAGAATTCCTCTTTAGCCGAATGCAGCTTTTTCCAAGGCTAACTGCACCATGGAAGCTGATTTCAAGAAACTGCAGCCGAGGAGGAGAAAGCTGTTTCATGTATGTGGCACACGCAACCGTTTCTCTGGTGTGCAAATGTGCCCAAATACGTTGGAGACCCCTGAGTCATAGCCTCTTTCATCCATATGTGTTTCCTTTATAAGATTCAGGGCCAACAATACCACTGGGCAGAGTAAGGCAGCCAGCCACTGCCTTAGGTAGTGAGCTGTAGTGGCTCACCAGATATTCCTCCTGAACCCTTCATGTGTTTCTCTCTGTTAAGAGGACAGATCTGGTCTGCCTTGCACCCTGTAAGTTGCCTTTCTGCCCTCAGCTATGGCGAAGGATAATATATTTTAGCTGGTACTGAAATAAGATTCAGCTGTCAACTCATGTGGCTTTAGCACATGGAAGGGAGAAGGGAAAGAGAGATTTTGTCCTTTGCCTTAAGTCAACAAAATGTCCTGTGCCTGGATATGACTGGTATGAATTGGTTAACTATTGCCATAATAGAGAGGGTTCATGCAAGATGTTGTAAGCAAATTAATGAAAACAATGGCAGATTCTGAAAAATGCCAGGAGAATGTTCCAATCAGAATTCCCAAGTTACCAAAAAAGATTCCATCCTCTCGATAAATCTATTAGAGTCAAATATTTTATCAACCAAGGAAACACCAATGGCTGCCACATTGTTAATGGATACCAATAATTCACTTTAGTGACTAGGAGATGATAATATTGTATTTACTTGAATGCAATGTGCACCTTTTTTGGCCTAATTACATCGTGAAAATTAGGTTGTGCATTAGATTTGATTGTGCCAGCAAATGCTTTTTTGGTTCCAAGGTTTTGAAAACTGAAGTGCTTATTAGATTTGTGTAAATACGGTACTAGGTAGCATATGTTAAGATTGATAGTAACTGATATTTCCACCAGAGCGGTCAAAAGAAAGTTCCTAAAAACCAAAATGTAAAAGTAACTAGTTCAATTTAACAAACCTACCAAAAGATAATTATACTTTATAATTCGAAAATATTTTATTTTCCAGAATCTACTAGATACTACTTTTTAAACATAACATAACTAATATTCTGAAATCTACTACACCCACAGGTGGAAAAGCATCAGCATGATCCCTTACATATGTTTTGAGATAGTAATGTACAATCTTTGTTTTTTGTTCATTAAAGTAACTTTTCTTATACAGATAAGGCATAAAGGCAGAGAGATAAGCAACTTGGCAAGAGTCCCAATTGCTTCCATGACTAATATAACATCATTCTACTTGCATCACCAGCAGCATGTGTAGCCAAAGAAAATGCTACACCCCCTCTCTATAGCAGCAACGATAAAGAGTTTTCCTGAGGACTGGAGCAACTTTGGGAAGGAACTGCAGAATGGGCTTCCCCTACTTGGTCTAAGGCAGGCATCCCCAACCTTCGGCCCTCCAGTTCCCATCATCCCTGACCACTGGTCCTGTTAGCTAGGGATCATGGGAGTTGTAGGCCAAAACATCTGGAGGGCCGTAGGTTGGGGATGCCAGGTCTAGGGGGAATTACACCAGCAGTGCAGGAAGGAATGACAAAGTGTTTCCTCATTGCCAGACTGAAATGAAATCCCGCTATGCACTCATTGGAATCATACTCCCCTGTTTTAACATTGAACACCTTGACTTAGTGGTTTGGGAATATCTGATTGGTGCTGGAATCCAGGTTGGATTACTGCTATGTGCTCTACATGATGCTGCCCTTGACATTGGTCCAGAAGCTGCAGCTAATGCAAAATGCAACAGCTCAACTGCTCATTGGTGCAGAATTTTGCTACCAGGTTACTCCACTGTTGAAAGAATCACACTGGTTGCCAATTATCTACCGAGCTAAGTTCAAATTGCTGGTTCTGGTATATAAAACCCTAATGTAGCTTGGGGACCAGGATATCTACAAGACCATCTCACCACTTATACACCCAATCAATCATTGCACTCTACAGGAGATGGCCTTCTTTAGATAACACCTTATCAGGAAGTCTGTTCTGCACAATATTGGAATTTGGCCTTTCATGTCATGGCACCTACCCTTTGGAATTCCTTCCTGTTGAACATTAAGACAGATGCCGCCTCTATTGTCCTTTGGGCACCTATTGAAGACCTCCATCTTTCAGAAAGCCATTTCAGTAGAGATCTTTCGCAGTCTGCATCTGTGCTGGAATTTTTAAAGATGATTCAAATTTAAATTGCTCCGAGGCCTTTTCTCACAATCGAGATGTACAAAAGTTATATTAAATAAAATGAAATAAATTATTGCTTGAGCTCCTCTGGGAGGAAGGACAGGATATAAATTTATTAATAAAATAAAATATTCCTTCAGAACTCCTAAGATTTTAAAGTCGTATGGGACGTTCATTTTTAAAGTTATATTTCACAATGTCAAAATAATATTTTTAAGTACTTGACAGCGTAAGCGGAAGGTCACTAGGTAGTGCTGATTTAGCAACCTGCAATACAAATTATATATGGATACATATAAGCTTACAGGCATCACACTATTAGGAAAATTGGATTCTCATCTGACAACATTTTTGTGTCCTCCATTTTTTTTTTTATCTTGGCCAATGGCATATACTCTGTTGCACTATAAGTTCATAATAGGGGCTACCACAAAACTGCTTCAGCTTTTGGTGTAACTTTGGCTAATTATAAACTTACACAATGCCCTGACACAGTATATTGTTGTCTACCAAAAACAGGACAGACAAGCTCAACAGTACATAATGAAGGACGGAACAATACACCTGTGACACACTATTTCCAACCTGAAATTCACACAAAACCTGTTCCCAGTTAATGCATTACAGATCTTCACCTATACACCAAACTGCTTGTAACAAGTAAAATCATGTCCTGGAAAGTGTTCAGAAACTTCAGGTTGGGATAATAAATTATATTTTGGAACTGAGAACATCCTTATGTTATCTGTCCTGAAACAAGATTTGTTTTACCTTTTGGCCGTTCTAACAAGCCACATTCATTCCTTAGAGCAAAATAGGGTTTATTTAAAGCTTTGGGAATTGCAGGGAGCAATTACAGGGGAAAGCTGTTTAAAGAAAGACAACATCCTTTATTCTCAACATAGTTCCCTCTTGGGGAAAATTACAATTAAAAGAATACAACTGGATCTTCACCCGAACTCTAAAACCGATGCCCAGATGATGTTCTGTATTAATATGTTTCAGTCAAGATAGTGGGGCTGTTCAAATCAATTTCAAAACTGATATTTTTATTTTCCCTGCCCAGCCTTTTTGGAAAAGGGCCATAGTTGAGCGGTAGAACTTGCCCTGATACCCGCTGGATGAAGAAATCGAAATCAGATTATGGTTTTTGCCAAAAACTTTAATGCTTAAAACAGTACGGTACATAACCAAGCCAAGTGTTAAAGGCACAGAAAGTGCATAGCACAGCTAAGTGAGCTAAGACGTTGATCCAATGGTTGACATGTCCCCTGGGGCAGACATGGCTTTAACGCAGCAAGCAGAATGTTTCTTTGGACTGCACAAGCAAATGGGAGTTGCTTCTGGTAGGTTGGGCTTGAGCTGTCTGTTCATGCCAGTGCTGGGGCTGAGAGATATATGGATCTATCATCCAAAACCGGTTTGAAGTCCATATTGTGATATTGGTTTCATAATTTTTGACCTGGCAATATATCATAGATCACAATCTCTCTCTCTCTCTCTCTCTCTGTGTGTGTGTGTGTGATGCAAAAATCTTGATGCAGGCAATCAAGCTAGCCAATGGCTCTACATAGCTCCATTCTTATTTCAGACATTGTGATATATCAGTACATCACAATGTTTAGCTGGTGATATATCACAGTGTTGACAACCAGATATTGCCCAGCGGGCATCTGCGTCCTAGGCAATCAAGGAAGAGGCAATACCAGCTCAGAACCAGAGTGAGTATTTGACATCTCCTTGGTAGATGGAGGCTTGTCAGCAGGTAGTGCTGAAAGCCAAAGCTGCAGGAGAGTTTGGCATGGAACGACTGAACAGTAACCCATTAGGTCCCTCCCTGGTATCAGACTCCCTTTTCTGCTTCATTCCCACCCCTGTCCCGCTGCAGACAGTTCGGATGTCTCTGTTAGAATTCCTGCTCCATGATTGCAGTCATGGGATTGATGTCTTTCACATGACGGTATATGTTTTGACTCCACAGAGTGGGAAGTGACAAAGACAGGATGTTTGTGTTACTGTGTTCCGTGAAGTAGGACTGTTGTCCTTTGTTCTTTTTTTTTCTTTGCTGTCTGATGCTAGAGAGAGAGGGAGCCATGTTGCAGTGCTCAGTGTATGTTTATATGTAAATAAAGTAGATTAGCCAAAATGCTGAGTTGCTGAGGTCTGTCACGCAACTACACAAACTCTGTGGATCCCTAAGTGTGCTGGTGTTGGTTGGCATTGGTCGCTTTGATGTTTGGGCAGAAGAAAACTTTTGAAGCTACCAAACGACCAGGTGGGAGGGAACATGCCAGTTGGGCATGTGTCTCTGCCAGGGTCCTACTCGAGTGTAGGCTGAGCTCCTGACAGTCTCATGGGGCCCTGACACAATCCTCACCCCAGCTCATTGGGTCCCTCCCAAGGATCATAAGCCTCCAACTCAAGCTCCTCCAACCAGACAGTCCAAGAGGTCTTCTCGCGACTAAGGCAGAACATCTGCTTCAAATACAGAAGGTCCCATGTTCAATCCCCACTATCCACAGGTAGAAATTGGAGAGCCCTATCTGAAATCCTGTAAATCCACTGCCACTCAGCATGAACATTGCTGAGCTAGAAAGACCAATGATTTGACCATTTCTGATTTCTCATGCACATTTTCTATGTCTGCTTGATGATTCTTATTGCTGTGCAAATATCTTTTTGCCGTATTAAAGCGATACTGACATCCAGCTACTTGTTGATTATAACCTAGTTGAGCCTATTGACATTCCTAATCATCCATACTAGGAGACAGGAGTACAGTGGTACCTCGAAAGTCAAATGGAATCCGTTCCAGAAATCTATTCGACTTCCAAAACGTTCGGAAACAAAAGTGCAGCTTCCAATTGGCTGCAGGAAGCTCCTGCAGCCAATCAGAAGTCACGGAAGCCCTGTGGGATGTTCAGTTTCCAAAGAATGTTCGCAAACCAGAACACTCACTTCCAGGTTTATGGCGTCAAGGAGCCAAATTGTTCGACTCACAAGGCGTTTGGGATCCAAGGTACAACTGTATGCCCCCAAAGGCTAAACCAGCAAATAACTCCTGTGTGTATCTCATGTGTGAATCAGGCTACTTGTATACATAGTGGGATTACTGTAAAAGAAACTCGCTCTCAGTAGGACTGTATAATCCTAGTAAAAGTCCAGCCAACAGCCAGTTCCTTTAATGACCGTGACACTACTGTCTCCCGGTGGCCAAGTAGATGTAATCAAATGTCACGAGAAAGCAAGCACATTGGGCAAGGCGAGTGGAAGCAGGAGGAGACTGAGAGAAAATGACAGAGAGCAGAAGGGTTAAGGAGAAGCAGGAGGAAAGGAGATACAACAGCCATTATGATAAAGCACCTCACATATTTCAGTAAACCACACAAAAGACATCGAGCAAAACAAAAACAGACACACACAAGCTTAACATTAGTACGGCATTCATAAATCAGTGAAGTTTAGAGCCAAGGGAGCCAGCTTTGTGTTCATGAATTATTTGCAACATATTCAATTACTAAAAAATGTGGGAAGCAGCACAGATCATGACTTCCATATATAATCCTAGACATTCGTCTCCAGTATTGAATTCCTGGGAGAAACCATCATCTCTGCACAGATACTCAACACTATGAAAAAATATATTGGAGTGGCTAAATAAAAATCAGAAAGCTTGCTCATGATTTTAAGCACATACTGTACATGTTAATCCTAATGGAAGTATTACACTTATGCTACTGCAGCTTTCTGGTTAGAGTATTATTTAACATACAGCAACATAAGAACATGAAAATGTTAAGTATTTTCTCCAACGGATTCAAAGGCATTGTCTTCCTATCAATAATGAAACTCAAAAGCATTCACTTGCAAAGCAAGTACCAATAAACACAGAATATAGATACAATATTGTTGCTGTAAAAAACTCGCACACACACTCAAAACCAGCCAAAATCCAAACAACCACCTGGTCTACTGCCCCAGAAATGTATTGCTGGAGAGATCAGCCTTGGCTTTAAGTCCCAACTCTGGTACTAGTGTTCTCAGCATTCATTTCTAAAGCTGCCTTAGCTGGCAGTATCTGTGCCAGGGGCAGTAGCAGGGTCACAGCCTGTGCCAAAAACCCACAGGGCACTCCAAGGCACTGGAATGTGCAGGAGCCAATGAATCAGTGTAACAATGCACACATTTTGTATTTTAAGGGATACTACCTGTTAAGCTAGGGACGCGGGTGGCGCTGTGGGTAAAAGCCTCAGCGCCTAGGGCTTGCCGATCGAAAGGTTGGCGGTTCGAATCCCCGCGACGGGGTGCGCTCCCGTTGCTCGGTCCCAGCACCTGCCAACCTAGCAGTTCGAAAGCACCCCCGGGTGCAAGTAGATAAATAGGGACCGCTTACTGGTGGGAAGGTAAACGGCGTTTCCGTGTGCTGCGCTGGCTCGCCAGATGCAGCTTTGTCACGCTGGCCACGTGACCCGGAAGTGTCTCCGGACAGCGCTGGCCCCCGGCCTCTTAAGTGAGATGGGCACACAACCCTAGAGTCTGTCAAGATGGGCCCATACGGGCAGGGGTACCTTTACCTTTTACCTGTTAAGCTAGGCCAAGTTAGATCGCTGTCTTTCTTGCCAAGCATAACATTCTGTTTCCATCTGCAACAGCACAAGCCACTGTCTGTGTCACCATTTATGAAGACCAGGCTGCACAACCATCATCCTAAGAATGCCAATGAGAATAACAGAATGAGAAGTAACCATGCCGTTGGTCTACTTCTGTACACGGGTGGACCAAAGTGATATGTAATGGATTAACAGAAAGAAACCACAGCGCTCAGGTAATGAAAAAATGGATCCTTAGAAATTAGTTTGATACAATATACAAATGTGTTTAGGATTACAGTGCAAGATACCCATCCGCATTATGGCAAGTTTTTAGGAGTTCATTCATTGAGTCATTTACTCATGATGAAGGTCAGGCTTGAGTGTTATCCACAACTGCTACTATACTGATGCCAAGATGCAGTTTTTATTCTGTTTTTTTGACTTGCAATAGGTGTCAAGCCATTCAGTCTAAACAGGATGTGCCTTCAGGTCACACCAAGACAGAACTAAGCACTCAACCAACCAGAACGCTGTATTCCATATAATAGCAGTGCTGGGCAGAATTAAGAGTTTTGGCAAAGAATTCTGAAGTAGACTCCCATCACTTAGGGAAAAAAGGTGTCTGGTGTCTTTACACTGAACTCTCAGTTATCATCCAAGGCAATTATTCATTTCTCTTACAAAATATAGGCTTACAAATAAAATATGGAAGCACCACTGACTGAATCTTGGCCACCTTCTCCTCCACCTCCCAGACCAATTTCTTATCCCTTTGTCCAGCCTTGCCAGGATGCCAATTTGTCCCTTGCATTTCAGGTTTATGTCTGATGCCTTTTCTAACTGCACAAAAGCCAGAAATACTAACTCTATAAATAAACATAATCCATGTAGCTTTCATCCTCCTGCAGAATATGCTATACGAAGAAGCTATAAAGCAAACAAGCAATAAAACAAATCAAGACTGCATATCCAAAACTGACCATTTAAATGATTTTTGATATGGCATTAAAAATCTGTACTCTGTGACAGATTTTAAAGCATTTCTGAGAGACAGTGATATGCCCCGTGGCATTTTAGTAGTCATCAGATCTGGGGAGTTACAATGGCGTGCAGCATACTGTGAAGGTTGACTTGGAAATAAGTCTCGGATACTTCAATGGTTGGAAGGACAGATCGTGAAGCTGAGGCTCCAATACTTTGGCCACCTCATGAGAAGAGAGGACTCCCTGGAAAAGACCCTGATGTTGGGAAAGATGGAGGGCACAAGGAGAAGGGGACGACAGAGAATGAGATGGTTGGATGGTGTTCTTGAAGCTACTAGCATGAGTTTGATCAAACTGCGGGAGGCAGTGGAGGAC
The DNA here is from genome assembly GCF_965113315.1 of Podarcis vaucheri. Taxonomy (NCBI): domain Eukaryota; kingdom Metazoa; phylum Chordata; class Lepidosauria; order Squamata; family Lacertidae; genus Podarcis; species Podarcis vaucheri. Next base: position 44,440,033 of record NC_138749.1, read on the forward strand.
AGAAGTGCCTGGCGTGCTCTGGTCCATGGGGTCACGAAGAGTCGGACACGACTAAACGACTAAACAACAACAACAACTTCAATGGTACTTACTCCTGAATAAGCATGCACAAGATTTTAGTCTTAAATCATAAAATACTGGCATGCACTCAGAAATCTGACAGAAAAGAGAATACAAATTTGGAACAACTTAAGATAAACAGTGCAATACTGGCCCAGCAAGAAAAAAACAAGAAACACTTATCAGGACTTATTTCTTCCACCACCAGGTAAAATTGTATGCATTTAAACCAAGTGTGCCTTAATACAAATCAACTGTGTCACATGATTTCTTGCTGAAGCTGCTGTCTTAATATTTTATTTCCTATTCTAAATTAGCTGCCATCTGCTTGATTTCAACGGGGATCTCACTCTGCTTGTTTTACCTACTGCAGAAAGGAATGCTGTGTGGAAAATGCTGCACTCCGGAGGTGGGGGAAAAGGATTCCTTGCAGCAGGATGCCAAGTTGGGGGGGGGGGGAGAGAGGCGGACCTCTGTACAGTTGCAATCGTTTGCCCTTTACCACGTAATCCTTACAATTCAAATCTCACATCATTTCCTGGGCAGCACTGCAAGTTTGAACAAGGGCACATTCACCCATTAATGTTTAATTGCATTGCCTTCCAGAGTGGATAAACCCCCCCCACCCCCCGCAAAAGGGAGACACTCACTCTATTCGGAAAACAAAACCCAAGAAGCGTGGGGAAAAAACACACACACACACAAGGACATTTAATAAAGCAGCTTACCTCGTTCAGTTCTGCGGAGGAGTCATTTCCATATTTCATGGCAACTCCAGAATTCATGATTAGACTTTCCAGGGCTTGGCTGCTTTCTATGGATTTTAAGGTTTCCAAGCTCTCCTCCAGAAGATTCAACACCCCCTCCGTCTCTGAGCTTTTCCTGTCTTGCACATTTTGCTCTAGACAGCCATTTTCACTCAACATTTAGATAGCCTTAAAAAAAAATTAACAATGCACAGGGTTCTCCGAAAGAGGCAAAAAAAAAAAGGGGGGGGGAGGGAAGAGCTGGTTGCCGTTTCACAAACAATCCATTGCTGCAAGATACTCATTTAAACACTGCAGAGTGCACGGCCAGACAGGAGGGCAGACGAGCCGTAACGATCTCTCTCCTGGCTACTAAAAACTGCCTGGGAGAGCTGGGCTTCCGTCTTATGTCTTCATTCTCCCCTCGCAGCTAAGATCGTGGCGCGCGGGGGGGGGTAAGCATCTCCCAAATGAGTTCAGCGCATCTGAAAAAAATTTGGGAGCCCCATAGGCACTCACAGCATCCAAACCCACTCAAAGAGCGCTGGTTAGATCCGATCGGGAGGTGGAGGACAGAACAGGACCCAAGACGCAACGAGCTGCTCGCTCCAAAGTTTCCCCTTTCCAAGGGAGCCTGGAGTTGTAAGTGGTTTATGATCAAACACAGCTGTCTTGCTGCTGGCTACAGGGTGCATGGAAGAGGCGGTACGAAAGGGAGGAGGGACTGAGAGAATGGGGAGGGGGGGAGGGAGGGAGGAAGGAAAGCAGCACACATGCTACAGAAAGCTCACTTTGGAATTGCAGGCGTCCTTTCCAGAATTCTGTGTGCTAATTGCAAGTTGCTGTGTTCCAAAGTGCAAAGCAAACCATATAAAGCAAAGGGAGAAGCCACCTAGGTGACCTTGCAGCAAGTTCTTTATTTCCCCATTAAATGAACTTCCCCTTTTGTGATTCAGAAGGAAGCTTCCAAATAAAAATTTAACAAGTATTTAGGGCAGATCTTACTGGAATTTCCAAGTGCTTCCGTGCTGCTTTCTTCACATGAAGCCAAAGACTTAAAACACAATTATTATTTTTTAAATGACTTGCGAGGTAAGCAAGCACTCGGAAGCAGGAAACAGTGTGAAATCTGCCTTCCGTTCAAAACCCCAATTCCTACAGAAAGCAGCTCTGAAAACCTAAACATTATTTTGATAGACTGCTGTTTTGTGTGTGTGTGTGTGTGTGTGTGGTGGTGGTCAGAGATCCAGTTGATTTGATTTACTGGTTTATAGAGGTTTCTTCACCTTTCTTTACAAGAAGTTTCCCCAAACATGTATCACGTGAGCTACGGTAAGTACTTTTCTGTGCACCAAAAAAGGCAAAAGCAAATGGTTTTTAAAATACATGGTGGTCTTGAAGCCACCCCTTTTGTGCTTTGATTTCAGTGCAAATGAAAAACATACTTCTCAAAATCAAACAAACCAAGTTCTTACTTGGTCGTGAGACTTTAAGCTCACGGAAACCAAAATAACATAACACAATCATCAAAATACAGCACCAAATGCATGAAATTGTAGCATCTGACTCTCCCTCTTCCAACCTGATTGCACTATTTATCTTGGAAATTCACAGGGAGAGAAAAATACAAAATATAGGAAAGCAAAGTAAGATATTTTATTTGGTATATTATACACTGTCCTATGTGTGCTGCCTAGGTACTAGACAATTGCAGCAAGTTGCAAAATACACAAAAAGCAGTAAGGTCAGCATCATATATTACTTCTTTTAAAAAGAGGCTGTCACACACACCCAGCAGCAAGTAGCATCATAATGCTGTATAAAAAGTCATAAACATGGGTGCGTCCCTCCTTTTGCTGGAGTCAAATGATAGGGTGAGAGTATCAGTACACGGACTTATCTTACGCAAAGGAATTGCACGCTTTAATTTCCTGTAGACTATCACCCATCTCCTATGAAAAAGGCACACGCTGGATGGAAAATTAAATCGCCATAACTCTAATTTTATTTAAATGAAAAAAACATATAGTATTAACATCTGCTAGAATTTGTTTTTACATTACTATTTCAGCAGAACTTTGACAAAAAAACAGATACCGACCATCACCATCCTAAACAGAGATACTTGTATGTAAAGGTAAAAGGACCCCTGACCATTAGGTCCAGTCGTGACCGACTCTGGGGTTGCGGCACTCATCTCACTTTACTGGCCGAGGGAGCCGGCGTACAGCTTTCAGGTCATGTGGCCAGCATGACTAAGCCGCTTCTGGCGAACCAGAGCAGCTCACAGAAACGCCGTTTACCTTCCCGCCGAAGCGGTACCTATTTATCTACTTGCACTTTGACATACTTTTGAACTGCTAGGTTGGCAGGAGCAGGGGCCGAGCGACGGGAGCTCACCCCGTCGCGGGGATTTGAACCGCCGACCTTCTGATCGGCAAGTGCTAGGCTCTGTGGTTTAACCCACAGCACCACCCGCGTCCCTATACATGATGTAGGCATGCCCTATTTCTATGGAAATGCTGACAAACCTAAGCTATTTGCATAAGTTGCATGTAGCAATAGTTCAACGTATCTACAGAAAGAAACCATGAAATTCACCTCTTTCACAACATCTGCACTTCGTAGATCTATCCACTACAATCCCAAAGTCTCATTCTTGATCAGTCCCTATCTGTCCAGACCTTGTTAGGATACATGTAAAATTTGTAAAAAATTTTGTCCCTTGTATTTATGCTTAAATACATTAAATCACATTTGCCACTTTACTGCCCACTGACCCAATTTGGATAAAACCTTTGGGAGCTCTTCACAATCCCTTTTTGTCTAAACCACCCTGAACTATTTCGTGTCAGCAAAACTTCACCACCTCACTGCTCACCTCTAGATCATTAACGCACAAGTTAAGCACAGGTCCCAATACTGATCCTTGGAGGGATCCACTTTCTAAATCTCTTCATTGGAAGAACTGCACATTTATTCCTGTTCCTGATCCAGCTGCAAAGCATGGAATGGCAAGGAAAGGGCAGAAAAGAGAATTGTTAATTTTGCACTCCAGGACTGAAGTTGTAGTACATCTAAAGCAGTGTATGTGCCATAAGACCATTAAGTCCAAGGTCTAAAATTAACTAGCTGCGCCATTGCTTATAGGGTGTCCCAGTACATTATGAAACACAGAGCTTCCTTTTCATCTGGTTTGTTATGGACTTGCTAGAGGAAAAACAGCTTCCCTCTGGAGGAAACCACAACTATTTTCCTGCTAGTGTCCTAAAGACTCACCAGGTCTTCCTGATCCTGACAAATCTCACTTCCTGGTTTAAAGCTCAGCCTTACTGTAAGTCTGCATCAACGGCTAGAAGACATCTTATCCCATATAATCTGACCATATAATCATAGTATTTGGGCCTACAGTCAGGTGTGTTTTCCTATTCATTCGTCAGGTTCCAAACTTTTCCCCGAGCCTAATGACTGAAGTGGTGACCTTCACCCAATATTGTGTCACTGGACCTAACCAGATAGCACCGAAATCTTATTTGAATGCAGAAAGTAAAAACATAGGAGTGGCGTAGACAAAGGGAAATAGATGTTTGACTGAAGAAAGCACCTTTGTATCTGAAAGGCAACCATTAATCATCACGAGGAGCCAGGTCCTGAGAGATCCATCTGCTGAAGTGGAAAATAGCTTTTCCTTAAAGTATGCTACATAAATATAAAGACAAGTCAATTAAGGAATTCAGTTTTCATCATTATGTACTATATGCATTATGAACGTTTAACAAATATCAAAGTCCAAGATGCATAAGATGCTACCTGTTTGGTTCAATTTAATTAATATTTATCATTAACAGTTCATTAGAAATAGAGTTAAACACAAATCAATGTTAATTATGAAGTATCCATATTTGAAATTGCTCATACTGCATTGCCAATGTAATTTAAGACTGCACTCTTCATAGGCACGTACAAGAGTTGGTATTCAGCTTGTTGTAAACTTTATTGAGTTCTGTCTAAGCACTCAACAATGTAATTTGAGCAATATTCCAACACATGTATCAACACCATATGTGCCAGTGTCAATGGCTTACACTTCTAGGAACAGAACATTAGGTTTCTGATGGGGGGAGGGGCCCACAGATAGCAATCACATGTATTCACCAAAACAATGTTTTTCTCTTGTTAGTAAGAATTAGTTTTGATTCTAATGAAACTCAGAGAACCTCCATATATTCAGTTCAGTGACCATGTATTATCCTTGTTCTTCCTGAAGTGGGGTGTCCACAAGGTATGAATGGAGAAGTGGTCACAGTAAGAGAAGATCTCTGCCAATTAAAGACACTACTACCCATGGAGAAAAGGGTTTTAAATCCTTACAACAGGCACATCAATTATGAAGAACCAACATGTGTGTTTCGTTGAGTTTTTCTATTAGTACTGGTCTAATCCTTTCCTGATTACCACTCGCAAGTATTTTGAAAGGAAAAGCTGCAAACTACAGGTCTCTCATAAAGGCCGTGCACTGTCCAGAGTACAGTAACTCTCAACAGAAAGTAAGCCTCAGACATCAGTGCCTTGGAAAATAAAATGGAAAAGTAAAATATAAGGGTGGGAAATCCCATTACACTAACTGCACTTCATTCAGTTTCCTGGCCACTCTGGCACACTTGAAATACTAAATCTACTTAAAATGTCATGTCTCTGCCTAAGTTAATCTGCTTCACAGTTGGTATTAGTTTCCCTTTTCCAATATTTCATGCCACCAAACCGTTTATTAATCTGCCAAAATTAGTCCGTCCATTTCATTCTCAAATTATCTGGTATCTGTTGGACCACCACCTGTTAACAACAGTGCCTCAGAAAATGAGGTAGAATAGCAAAACACTTCCCAGATAAACAGAGCAGGCTTTTTGCGTCCTCTCTTGTAAGAATGTAGAAACTGTATTTCCCTTAGATTATTCTTTTTATCCTTTTCGTTCCTTAAAATGTATCATTTTTGTGCAGTGCAATTATTACTGACATCTGTTAAGTTTCTCAGATTCTTGGTATGCCAACTTTTATGTATTTTAGCCTTCTCCTTCCCCCTTTTTAATAACACTTATTAAATCCATCATATTGGCAGATACATTTAGTTAGTGGAGTGGTACCAACTGGGTACTATCCAGTACCCTTTAGATTTTATTCATTCAACAAATCAGATTGTAGTTTCTAAGTGGTTTACCAGAAATATTAACATTATCAATAAAATCCATTGAATTCATTTAAAGGTAAGTAATATTAACAATGCAAAAGACACACACATCTACATCTCTGGATACAAAAATAGATGTGGGGTTGCTAGAGCCAGTGTGGTGTAGTGGTTAAGAGCGATAGACTCGTAATCTGGTGAACCGGGTTCGCGTCTCCGCTCCTCCACATGCAGCTGCTGGGTGACCTTGGGCCAGTCACACTTCTCTGAAGTCTCTCAGCCCCACTCACCTCACAGAGTGTTTGTTGTGGGGGAGGAAGGGAAAGGAGAATGTTAGCCGCTTTGAGACTCCTTCGGGTAGTGATAAAGCGGGATATCAAATCCAAACTCTTCTACCCGTTAGACACATAGAGTCAAGCCCTACCCAAACAGTTGGTTCATTTAAGTACCCCCACACCCATGTGGGTAAGTGGTTCTCATGCTGACAGAAGAACATCTACAGTGACCTTCCTTTACATGATTTCACGGACGATGTCTCAACTCCTCCCCTTGTGTTTTCTCTCTTTTACCGCTTGAATTGATAGGTCTTCAAGTCATGGTGCCTGCTCCAGGAAGTACACTAGGCTTAAGGATGCGAGCACAATAAAATAACCACCTCCCTTCTTCTTAGCACAAAAATGCACCCCTCCACCTTCTCTCTCTGGCCCCTTCTTGCGCACAAACAAACACACACACACCACAGCATCTTGTTTGCAATGCCAATAAAGCCATGAAGTTCATCTTCTCTTGCCTGATCGTATACGCTGCTTTAAGTATAGAAATATGAATACCTAGCACCGAAAATTAGAACCTTTTGTTTTAACGTAAAGGAATTCACTTGGGCATATAAACCAGATTACATAACAAACTATCCACAGAACAGCAATTGCCCTTCCTGAAATTGGAATTGCTTATTTTGATTGCTTCCCACAAGGATGAAAGGAGTATCTTACCAATACGCAGCACTATGGCCATAATCATAATCTGTCTCCCTGCTGTGGAAATAGCAATGGGCTTTTGTCCTTTAAAATGAAGCAATCGCAGTGAAAGGGTTTTTCCATAAAAATGAAGAAAAGAACCACTCCTCTCAAAGGATATTTTCCTACTTCAACGCTAAAATTATTAACAACAGCTGGATCGCTAGCTAGCTTTTTAGTTAAGAATCAAAAACAACTGAGATCTGTATGAACAACTACGGGAAGCATTTTGCCCCAACCGAAAGCCATTATACTACGTGTAAAAGTTACAGAGGCAAAGTTTTCAATTTTCTGAGCTATACCACTGGTTTAGTTTGCTAAAGTGCTGTATTTTCCGCTCTATAAGATGCACCCAACCATAAGACGCACCTAGTTTTTAGAGGAGGAGAAAAAGAAAAGCCAGCAAGAGCAGCAGACACGCTCGCTCGGCGCGGCTCTTCAAAGATAGAGCGGCTCTTGCTGGCTTTTCCAGGAGGTGGGAGAAGGGACTGAGGAGCTGCCCTCCATCCCTTCTCCCACCTCCCTGAAAAGCCAGAGCAAGCTGCGCAGTTATCGCTGAAGCCAGCAGAGCAAGAGCGATAGCTGCGCATCGCCTCTTCAGTGAAGTGGGAGGAGGAACGGAAGGGGCTCCATAAGGGCTCCCTTCTGTTCCTCCTCCCGCTTCGCTGGGAAGCCAGCAGAACAAGAGGCGCTGCGCAGCTCTCGCTCTTGCTCTGCTGGGTTCAGCGATAGCTGCGCAGCCTGCATGCGCTCCATAAGACGCACACACATTTCCCCTTACTTTTTAGGAGGAAAAAAATATATATTAATGTGCTCCAATGGAGTTATCCGCTAGGCATTCTAATGAGAAAAGATGCTAGGTTAAGAGAGCTTGAAATGATGATCAAAGAGATCAATATGAATAAATCAGTATAGCATTTTGAGATTGTTGGCTTGACAAAGAATTTTACAATTTCCATCTTGTTCTTTAGATCCTCATGTCCTGAAAAGAAACAGCACTGAGGTTTTTTTTATTGTATATATATATATAGAGAGAGAGAGAGAGCCTCAAGAGTTAGAGCAATCCTATGCATGTCTGCCAACAGAAGTTCCATTGGATTCTATGGGGCTTACTCTAAGGTAAGTCAGCACCTCTCAAAAACAGCTAACATGTGCATTCTTTAAAGCAATGGTAGCTGTGATTGTGCACCAACCAAAACCTTTTCGCACCCACGCTCAAAAGAAAATATAGCAGCAGCCAAGGCATTCTTATTTCATATGAAAACAGTACTTAATTGGATTTTTGAAATATTCAACATACCTCTACAGAAGTCAACAGAGTGCAACACTTCTGCATGCAAATGAGCACCAGATTTAGGCTGGGAGGCAGCTTAAGTGGACAATTTAAGTAGACTGAGCTTCACTACAACCTGAGGAATGCTCTTGTTAGGGGTGGGGGGACTGTAATTTCAAACCTGCCTCATAGCTTCATTTTTAGACTATATTGTAGGGCTATTCTAAGCACCTCTCTCAAGTGTTCAGTCCTTACACTCCCCCACTTCCTCAGACTACATACTGTAAGTGAACTCTACTCACAGCATGGAAAATTTGAACGCAATAAAATGTGTAAAGTGATCTAAAAAAAAATGTTTTCTTAAAACTTGCCTTTGCCAATACACAGTACAAAGGAGAACAATGACTGTAGGACCAGAATCTGCACAGCTCCACCCAGTTCACATTTTCAGTAAGAGAAGGTGACTCACTTTTCTTGGAAGTCCACCCTGTGTCCAATTCCTGAAGTATGCACACCAATTCCTTCCCTGCTTTCTCTTTATAACAGCATCAACTATCCAGCCTCTTTTGAGAGCCTGTAAAATTTCTTTACAACTGATCCACTACAGTTAAGCACCACACATAAACATTATGCTCTGTCTTCCTTAGACATATATCAGGAGAGGTGAAAATAAGGCTTTGTGTGCCTGGGGGATAAAAATTCTGTGATGTACATAAATTAAGTATAGTTTCCCTATACAGTACTTATTTTGCCAAACTAGTTCTGCCTCTTATTGTCATTGGCAGGACAAGGAGCAACGTCCTGTCTCTTCCCTGGAGATCTTCCTGTGAGTCTCTATTTCTTTTATGCTGGCTATTCAAAAATACACTTCTCTAGACAGTGATGTGGGACTGCAAATGCTGTGAAAAATATTATCGTGCTTTTTTTTTGCATGGTAATTTTCCTGTTTCACAAGTTCATTAGTAACAATGAATTCTATGATTCTATGAATGGATGTCCATTGCATTAGGAAAGCTTGACAGTTTCAAAAGGTTTATCGTCGTTTACTAAATAAGCAGGTGCAATTAGAACATTCTCTAGGTCAGGGGTAGCCAACGTGATGCTCTCCGTATCAGTCACAACCTCCCATCAGCCACAACCATCAAGGATAATGCTAGAGGATTATAGTAGTTGCTAGTCTAAAACATCTGGGGGGCACCACCAGGCTGGTCCACCCGTGAGGCAAAGGGAAACAGCTGCCTCAGGTAGGACAACACTTCCCCTTTTGTCTCAGGGCAAAACAGACCACCACATTGATTGCCTCTGTTCTAGGGACTACAACTCCCTTCATCTCTAGCTAGCAGGACCAGTGGTCATGCAATAATGGGAACTGTAGTCCCAAAACAGCTGGAGACCCAAGTTTGGGAAACACTGCTCTATGGTATCAGAAATTTATCTGATGCAAACTATCCTAATTTGCAAGGGGGGGGGCAGATAAAAATCCCCAATTTAGTCGTGTCCCCCCCAAAAAAACCAACATTATTGTCTCCAGATGATCCACAATCAAATTAAAGAAACGGCCCACATGCTTAAAAACCTTTTTAAAAAGTTATACGCAGTACCAAATTCCGTACTTTTTCTGTGCTTAGATGAATTGCAGAGTACAAAACAGCACTATTCCTAAGCCAGATAGAATTTTTAAAAGTGCACCTGCACTTTCCCCCAGTAATAGGAGCACTTGCTTAAATCAGATCAATTCTTAGTCAATATCTTGGAAATAACTGCATGTTTAGCTAAAGCAGTTGTTTAGGGGGGCTGTGATCATTCAAACCCCTTCTACTTTGTGCATTCTAAAGAGCTTATATGCTACTGGGTAGGAAACATGAAAAGCCCACATGCAACCTGAAACATAATGCACATAAAACCTTAAGTTTACAACCATAACTGAAAGCGTGCACAAAAATCACTACTTGCTTATCTCCATCCACATGTGTGCATTATAGACACGCTCAGCTTGGTACCATGTATGTTCTTTAACAACACAAATTACAACATCAATCCATCCGCAAATGCTGGTCAAGCACCACTGTTTTCTTTGATGAAAGTTGCATTACTTCCCTATAATGGAAAAACCTCAATACCATAGCAGAGATTCAATTAAAAGCCTCAGTTAAGAGCATCTGTTATATAAATTTTAAAAAGGCTGTCGGAACAAATGCGCCTTTTACAGCGCTCTGAACCTGCCATTCTGAGCTCTGATCAACCACAAAGGCAGAGAATGACAGGTTGACCTTTCAAGCATAGCACACAAATATACTACTATCAAACATTTTTGAAATACACTTTGATGTAGTAATCTACCACTGATGTAGAATTGGCAACCATCTGCTAAAGTAGCGAGTCCTCAAATTGGTTAAATATTGCTCATACTCATCTGTATTTCTTTCATGGTCTATTTAAGTTGAGGAGATAGAAATACGACATCTTAAAACCACGCAGATGAGTCCTGGGCAAACCATGTCCACTTTGAATCTTTCCTAGAAAAACCCCCTGAATAAAACAACGGGGGTGAGCAAGAGTCACATAAACACAATGCATGAATCTATTTTACCTATTCCCAGCACCAAGCTAACAAGAAAACTTTCAATGCAAATAATAACTTTTATCCAAGTTTTATCCAAGTCTGGAAAGATCAAATTATCTTCCCAGAGCCACAAACAGCTGCCCATGTTCTGGACATTGTAGCATAAGACTGTAAGTACTTCTCAAAGAGGCAGGGACAGTTTTGTATCTTAAGCCTATTTGCTAAATCCATATTCCTATAATCAATTTTCGTTTAGCCGAAGCATTTACTTGCTAATTCAAATCTGATGAAGTGGAACTACAAGTGCATATAAGACAGCAATCTCTGAAAGAGGCATTATATTAAACCGGTATTCTGTATTCCTCTGCAGTTTCTAGTTGCCCTTTTTATTTTGTTATTAGTGCAGTTATATCTGTGGTGATGGGAAAGAGTTATGGGCAGATGGCACAAGTGTATGATAGCATATCGTACATGACACTAACTGAATGAGAGCTGGGGGTGTAGGTACATACACATTTATGTTGCCCTTGGTCAGGGCAGACTATGGCAATATGGCACCCTGAGTGAGGACAAAAAATGCCATCCTTCAAATATTTAATTTCATTCCTTTCTCCCTCTGGCCTTCCCTTCTGCGCCCCCTTGCCTCGGTGACCTGTGCGGGAGAACCGCCTGCACCACCCTAAATCCAGGATTGCCTTGGTCTTTCTTGGACATTATAGAACACAACTGGAAACATGGGCTACCTTGAAAGGCAGGTGCATTTTCCCACTGGAACAAATGTCAACAAAAATCAGATCCTATCATCCCTGCCAGCTTTGTATATGGGTAATGGTTCACAGAAGATAAAACCACAGGCTCATGTGAATTACAAGAGTTTCAGTTCAACTCTGTCACAAAATTCAGTTACGGAGTATAAACACCCAAGAATATATGCTAATTGTACGGATGCTTCCACACACAAGGCCTACAGATTCATTTGCAACCTCTCACTCCCTGCTGGAGACAGAATTCATATCTATCATTATTGTGACAAAACCTTAAGATTTCTTTCTTGGGCAACTGCTATTGGAACAGGATTTTATTTGATGCTCCTGCTCTGGCCAAATCTATTATAAAATAGGCACAGGCTACCCCCCCATGTTTTGAGGGACGCGGATGCCGCTGTGGTGTAAACCACTGAGCTTTGGGCTTGCTGATCGGAAGGTTGGTGGTTTGAATCCCCGTGACGGGGTGAGCTCCTGTTCGGTCCCTGCTCCTGCCAACCCAGCAGTTCGAAAGCTCATCAAATGCAAGTAGATAAATAGATACCACTCCGGCGGGAAGGTAAACGGCGTTTCTGTGCACTGCTCTGGCTTTGCTGACCACATGACCCGGAAAAACTGTCTGTGGACAAACTTCTGCTCTCTCAGCCAGTAAAACAAGATGAGCGCCGCAACGCCAGAGACGTTTGTAAATGTCAGGGGTCCTTTACCTTTTTTCCCCTAAACCACCCATGTTATTTCACAAGGCCGTAGATCCTACAATGGTTATGTGATGAGTGATAAGGATGCTGAACTTACAGCTGCCAGTTTTCCAAACACGACTGGCTTACACCCTTGAGGCAAACAATAAACATTACTAGCAACGTGAGAGGAAAACCTATGTATGGCATGGGTGTTGTGAAGTTTTACTTAGCCAGTATCAATGCTTATTTAATATGAATATTTATTTCAAATAGGCCACAGAGCATGCATATACCGTATTTTTCGCCCTATAGGACGCACTTTTTCCCCTCCAAAAATGAAGGGGAAATGTGTGTGTGTCCTATGGGGCGAATGCAGGCTTTCGCTGATAGTGCGCACCGACCCCTCTCGCTCTCCAGGCTTCAGGAAGCTATCCGCTAGCCGTGGGAGACGTGTTATGCCATTACTGCTTGCAGTTTACTGGCTTGCGAAGCCAGGTCAAATATAAATGGCATACAATGGAAGAAACACAATTTTGATATTGCTGAAGTGACACAAAGTGCTTTAACGTACGATTAGATTGGAAAAAACAACAGAGATTGGATTAAGAACGATTAATGAACACAAATAAAACCAAGACAAGAAAAAAAACAAGAAGCCAGATGAAAGAATCAACGGTATATGTAAATAGTAAGGAAGCCAACTCAGATGAAAGGTTTTACAACTCCAAGAGCATGGCAGCATGCTCAAGTGATTTTAGCAGGCTGCTAGATGAGAAAAGTAAATACAGCTTTTGCACACATACTCACAAAGCATTTGTAGGAAAAGCAAATACAAGCTTAAGAAAGGCAAGCAGATCCTAGGCAAGCGAACACAATGCTTCACTTTTAAACTACTGTATATAACAAAGTGGCTCAGTTCGTAACATAATACTAAGCCAAACCATGGCTTAGTGCAAACATGTGGGCTCCTAGAAAGGAGATCACAGCCCGCTTTCCTCCTCCAGTCCTGCTGCTGCTGCTGCAGACCAAGAACAAATAGCTTGTGAGAAAGACGACAAACCATCAGCCCTCATTCCAACAGTAAGCTAAGGCAAACCATAGTTCCATTCGCAGCAGCCCACAGCAGGACCAAAGCGGCTGCAAATCAAAAGAACCTAGAGGTCACCCAGAAAATGTATGTTTGATTTCATGGAAAGTGCCTGTTTCTATAATCTATCAGTGACGAAGTGTGGTATTTGCCAAAAATATCAGCTGCAGTTAGTTGGCACCCTATTGCATAACTAAGTAGAGTGATAAAAAAGTAAAAAATAACAACAACTACCAAGTAGATACCAGATATGGAGGATGCTTGTACTGCAGTCTTAATAAGGACATGTGAAACATGTTTTAAAATCCAGATGCTTATCCAATGCACCAGTGGCACCAGTTGCCCAAACAGGACTTTACACTGATGAAGAAACTTGCACAGCCTTTTGTTTTTGTTTTTTACCTCCCGGCCAAGTGTGAGATTATGATTTCTGCATAGGCATTGGGGCTTGCAAGCTTCCCCCACCCCCATAGCAACTTATGTAAAGGCAAGTCACTGGTGAAATTTGGGAGCTGAAGGTGTTTCAAACCCTCAACAGAGCAAAAGGAATTTGCAGTGAGAAAAGTAATAAGGACCCCCCACTATGCACACTCACCATGCATGTATTTTATCTTCAAGTTGCTACCCACCAACAGGTTTAGCAGTTTGAGGTTCAACTCTCCAGGATGTTTTCTAGGGGATATTAGGGGAGATTGCATCTATGCTAAAGATTCATTGTTCATCGTCACACAGCTGTTTAAAACGTTATTTATTGTTTAAAGCAGTGAGAAACAGAGTTTTAATGCCCCAATGTTTTTTCCAGATGCTTGGGGGGGATATTTAACACTGGTCTCAGCTCAATGCCAGTGGTGCAATACAGTATTCAATTCCTATTAAATTCCACTTTTTAAAACATGGTGTGCTCCCAAGATGTCAAGGCCAGCAGGAAGGCAGTCTCTAAACAGCTGCATTTTCAAAGAATGAAAAATTAAATTCAGTTTGCCTTTTTTTAAACACACACACACACCAACGACAACAACTGTGGTACAGAATGAAAGCACTCAGACTACAGAGAAAAAGATAATGTGTTGTTGTTTTTAAGTTCCTAAAAATGGCACTGCAAAGTAATCACCATCCAAACATCACATTATTGCCATAAACATACACCAAGGCTGGAGTAACGTTTTTCAGCAATCATCTCCACAACAGAGTAAAAACTACACACTTATTTTTCTAGTGCTTGAACATTCTCTAGGCATTGCATAACCTTTAAAAAGCAATACAGTCTACCTGCAGGCTCAGAATCTTATAGGCAGACTTAAGAATAAAAGGGAGGAGGAGGGAATAGGATGGCTGGCAAATTCAGGCACGAATGCTTAATATGGTTACATAAATGTTTGACCAGGTGAAATGGCCGTTGAAAGAGGCAACTTCTGAGAGTGGAAAAACCAAACGGTTGCTTGTCCTAGCCAAGTCAATTGCAGGGAACCATGCCTTCTCAACTCTCCCTCTTCTGTAGCCAGATTTCCAAACACGAAATAAATGGCAGCTTGGAATACCCACGTGTTAAGACATATTCTTGCTTGCCAATCTCACTCTTTTTGAAAATTTAAACCGTTAAAGGCATTTTGAATGCAGAGGCACAAACAATTGTGAACCAAGTCTTCAAATGCATTTCAGGCTTAGCATTCGATTTTTATGTAAATGATCCACGCTAACTCCAGTACGATGGACAATGCAAAGCCCAGACAAAATTAGATCCCGGCACAAGGACACACAGCCTGCTTACTAATTATTCCTTTATAAAAGCACTGTCTGTGGACTGTTCAATTTTTATTTTTTTCCCAGAGTAAAAGAATCCCAATTGGTCTTTCACAGGAAATCCAAGGGAAGCAAATTCAAATCAGATGTCAAGCAATCCTCTCCGCCCCCCCCGCCAGTGATGAAAAAGTCCATTAAGCAAGATTCCAGAAATAAGTCACATGCCATTTTAAAGGAAACACTGTATTAAATCATACACAAGAAGACACTGATGGACTGAACGGGCTGTATATTTTTGTATACATGAAATATGTTTGTATGGAAAACAAAAACAAATGCTTTTTGTACATGTAGATGAGTCACCAAGATATTCATGCTTCTCACAACTCACAAGTCATATGAAGTTTTGAAGGCACTTTTTAAGAAGGGGACTGTAACTAGAGATTTATAAGAGCAACAAGAGTAAGATGGGGGCAGGGAAGAACGACCCAGATATGCTCATAATTCACTTCTCCAAAGCAAAAGGCAACAGACTTCTGCACATTTCTTACCTATTTCTTATCAAGGAGAACACAAATCCCACCTTGAGTAATAGGTGACCTTCAATTTCCAGTAGACAGGAATAGCTACGCCAAAAGACACTGTGCAAATTGGTTTTAAATTTTGTTTTAAAACTGTGAGTGGGGGATTCCATTTTCATTATTTTGTGAGCTGACCAGTATTAAAGGATAGGATAAGAAATGTATTAAATTACATAAATATATAATCCTATGCATGTTTATTCAGGATAAAGTTGCACTGAGATCAGAAAGTCACAGCCTTAATAGCAGCAACAGGACGAGAAATCCCAGTCCAGCGGTCAGCAGCCAACACAGAGCTTAAAGCTTCCTGACAAGCGAGCTGCCACTCATCTCAGCTAAGGCCACAGCTCTATGTATGGGTGAAGCAAAATGCACAAGCAAAACTTCTCCTTCCATTCAATGTATAGAGGTTCCTGAACACACAAGGTCTAGAGCAATGCAACAGAGCAAAACAAATACCTTCATAGGAAGAGCCCTGAAGTATTTTAAAATGTTAATGGTGCAAATAAAGTTGAACTATATGTTCCAAAATATTGGCACTGCTAGATCCCATTTCCTCCCAACAGAGCAAATGTACTACAACTTATTACCGTATTTTTCGCTCTATAAGACGCACCAGACCACAAGACGCACCTAGTTTTTGAAGGAGGAAAACAAGAAAAAAAATATTCTGAATCTCAGAAGCCAGAACAACAAGAGGGATCGCTGTGCAGTGAAAGCAGCAATCCCTCTTGCTGTTCTGGCACCTGGGATAGCTGCACAGCCTGCATTCGCTCCATAAGACGCACACACATTTCCCCTTACTTTTTAGGACGGAAAAAGTGAGTCTTATAGAGCAAAAAATACGGTAAGTTATGGCTGCTTTCTGAAGAACATCCATAACGGAGTATGTTCCTTAGATCCATTTGTTTGCCCCTCTACTAATGGCTGACATCTGCTGGTGCCAGTTTTTAGTTTGGGAATTTAAACAAATAACGCCCCTTGGAAATAGGAGAGTGAAATAATTGATGACTAGAGAAATATGCTGAACATGAAATAAAATTCTGTATTTGTATGTTTTAAAAGATTATTAAAACCCAGAAATACCTACATTTGCTGGGCGTTTAACATACCAACTGTTACTTTGTGGTGATTTCAATTACTTATTTCAGGTACACACTATGTTTCTTGATTCTTTACACTAGAAAGAATTAATGAGGTAGCATAGGAAAAGGCTTAACTGTCTAAGAATGCCCCCTGCCAGCCACTCAGAGAAATACACTGAGTGAATGTTTACCTAAACAGAATGGGAAATGAAAATGAACTCTAATCAAACCAAGAAATAAAAGCACTGAAGGATTAAAAGTACATACCCTCCAACATTTCTGCAATGAAAAGAGGGACGTCCCATTCCATAATGATAATTTTACTATTTCTTCTTCTTCTTTTTCTTTGGCGATCACTCATAGCCGAGTAATAATAATAATAATAATAATAATAATAATAATAATAATAATAATAATAATTTATTATTTATACCCCACCCATCTGACTGGGCCTCCCCAGCCACTCTGGGCGGCTTCCATAGAAACCAAAAATACACTAAAATATCACACGTTAAAAACTTCCCTGAACTATAACGTGTTCTATAAACACGGTGTTAACAATGAGTCCGTAAGTGACTGTGGAGGCCAATTCTGGATCCACACTTCCTTCCACAGTGAGGACATTGGTTTCCAGGCAGGAGTTGATCACGGTGTGGATTTGCCAAGCATGGCTTCTTCTTAGCATGTTTCTCCCTTGCATCCTGATTTTGAGTGTCTTCAAAGCGCATGACACTAAAGGCTGTTCTCCAACTGCAGCGCTCACAGGCAAGTGTTTCCCAGTTGTCTGTGTTTATACTACATTTTTTTATATTTTCCTTGATACCCACTCCCATACACACATCTTAATGGGTTGCCCCAGCCACTCTGAGCAGCTTCCAACACATATAAAAACGTAACAAAACATTTAAAAAAATTAAAACTTCCCTATTCAGGATTGCCTTCAGACGGCTCGGGAGTTAGATAACTCCATAGCCTCCAACATCCTAAGGAAACAGGCACATCCTAAGGAAAAGCGGGACATTCTGGGATCAAATCAGAAACCAGGATGGCTTCTCAAAATCAGGAAAATAGGGACAGTTGGAAGGTCTGAAAGTAATTCAAAGGAGCAGAACGACTTATACAGTACCTATAAAAATAGTTTGACTGCAATCACGAAACACTTTATATTGCAATATTGTAATAATACACACTGCACAAGAAGCTTTTGATCTTTCCAATTTCCATCCTATTCAAGGAGATCAGGGAAGCACACATTAAATTGTTTCATGTAGTCTTGCAAAAATCTTGAAAGGTAGGCAATGGTATGAGATGTGACTGGTACAAAGTCAGCATTTATGACTAATCAGGGAGTCAAACTCAGGTCTGACTGATTCAGGCTTGCCAGATTTCACTCACACACAAACGCACACACATAGAGGTACACACTATGTGAAGGCAGGCAGGCTAGTAAAACATTGTGGGGCCTGGTAAGGTTTTTCTTGTTGCTAGTTACATATAAGCAATATCTGATCCACATCTACAGTGTTTGGTTTTCAGTTCAGGGCACTGCATATGCCTTAAATAGACAAATGGTAACCCATTATTTCAGTGTGAGGAGACCATTAATGTTCTTTTGGGCAGCCATCCAAAATCAATTTGCATTGCAGCTTGAAATAAATTTAACCCCCAGTGATAAGTCTTGATTTCTGTTTTTAGTGCGGATAAAAGCTACTTGTATAAGCTGAAGTAATCAATCACAATCCACGTTAGACTGGTTATAAATAGTAGGCACTCGAGTTTCAATGTGACAAAGAGAAAACACAGTTAACTGGAAAAGAGGCCCGCCTTGGCACCACTGAATACAGTGGTACCTTGGGTTAAGTATTTAATTCGTTCCGGAGGTCTGTTCTTAACCTGAAGCACCACTTTAGCTAATGGGGTCTCCTGCTGCCGCCGGAGAACGATTTCTGTTCTCACCCTGAAGCAAAGTTCTTAACCCGAGGTACTATTTCTGGGTTAGCGGGGTCTGTAACCTGAAGTTCTTGACCCGAGGTACCACTGTATAGGAATTTGCAGGCAAGATGAATTTCCATTTCTCAATAGTGTTGGGATGGCAGCAGTCTGAGAATAAAGATGAGAAGGGCACTCCTGGAAAAGCTAGCTTTGCTCAGGGGTTAACTACCATCTGCAAAAACATATTCCCAAATGATAGTGTAGGAAGAGAAAATATGGTTCTTGTAGGCGATTTCCAAACCTAATTTTGCTCATTTAGATCTTTAAGGTCCTTCAGTCCTTCACAGCTTTAGTGTCACCCAGATGCCACCTCTGGGTGACTCCTACCCCCAACCCCACTGGTGCTGCTGCATGGCTACTGTCTTTTTTATCATTATGTGAGAACCTTGTTTCAGGAGTTTTAATTCTGTTTTTATCCTGTTAATCCATTTTAGCCCTCTTTTAATTCTGAGTTCCATACTACGCTGTGGCATCATATTTCATTGTTATTTAGTTGCTGTATTTTAAAGCTTGTTTTACATCAAGAACCTTTCGTTTCAAAAGAGATGTGTAAACACCGGCAAACAAACAAAAATGTGACTCTCCAAATGTTGTTTGACTACAACTCCCATTAAATAAGACACTTGTGGCTTGGATGATAAAATTTAAGGAGATCTGGTCAGATCACTGAACCTCAGTAGCTATGCTAGCATGTGAAGGAGGATTGGAAACTAAAGTCTTGGGGGCCAATGAGGTGTAAATTCTGCCTGCTGATGCAGAAATCAAACTGGAAGGAAAGAGAGAGATACATGTGCCCCGCTCTCCAAGCTAATTCTGTATTAGAAGATGTCATGTGGCCAGTGGATACGTGGTTCTAGGAAAGAATGGCATAGTCAGGGTCCAAACTGCAAAAGTAGAAAAGGCTCCCCACTTCAGACCTTTTGCATCTCTAACTCCCAGCAGCACCTAGTTTTGTTTGTTTACATAAAGGGAAACTTCATTTCAAAGGCAGGTCCACACATGCTTCCTCTCACACATGCATCTCTCTCTCACACGTGTGTGTGTGTGTGTACACACACACACACCCCTACTCCCTTACAAAAATTCACATGAGTGAGCATCTGCATTCTCATGCACGTAAAGCACACACTTTAGCGTCCGTAAGAAGTCATACAGAAAAATGGGCACACAACCTCTGTCTCAATGGCAAGCACATTTATTTATTTGAAACATTTCTTATCCGCTCTTCGCTGCATATGCAATTCCATGGGCTCTTACCCTTTAAAACAAATTGAGATACATCCTACAAGTACTATGAACAAGGCAGATACTTACAAGCAGCCAACTAAAATAAACACCAGCAATAGCGCTATAGTCCATCAAAAGTCTGGACAAATTTGCACACAGGGCACTCTTCTTTCTCATTCATACAATCGGATGCAGCACACTTTCTTGTGGGACATTTTGCGGCTTGGCCCTCTGTTATGTGTACATATACACGGTATTGTTCACCTGGCCTCTCTTCATCCAGCAGATGTATGCCAACACTCTCTTGCTACAAGCATGTGTGCATGCACTCACAAACACACCCTCAGGCACCTTCTCACTCACATATGCACATACCCCTGCTAACTTTCTTTTCTCTCTCACCTTCAGGTGCATAATTCCATGTGCATTCTCTCTCTCTTACATCTGCACAAACTCTCTTGCTCAGTCACATGTTCTCAACGTTGAATACATATGGAATTAGACACTCTTTCTTTGCAGATTTTTACTCATGCAGGAGTCTTGTGTGCTCCTCCTCTCTCTTGTTGTCTGTGTGCACATCCTGACTCTTGCATGCACCCTCTTCCCTATATGCACACACTCCTGAATTCATACACGTTCGGCCACCCCTTCTCCTTCCCTCATATACTTGCCCTCTGTCCAGCACACATAAAAACTCTTCCAGATCCTCCTGCTCTATCACATTGCAAATTCCTTTTGAGAAAGTTACCAGTGGGCACAATCTAGCTAAGCCTCGTTTAGACAATGGAATGGGACCTGGTCATGATGAATGTACACTCCTGTACTAAAAGCTCCTTAAGTAAAATACAAACAAACAAAACAGTAAAATATCATCATCATCATCAATATGCCACCAATGAGACTGGGTTACCCCAGCCACTCTGGGCGGCCCCCAAGTAATGCAACTAACAAAAGATTAAACATGCATGAATCAATAGCAACCAAACAAACGAGAATGTTTAAAGTATTAAGACTTAAGGAAGACAGGGAAAAGATGGGTGCATCCTACAAAATTGTGAAAAAAGTGTGCTGTAAATAAACCAAACACAAATCCAAATGTTAGAGAGATTATAATATATATCAGACTAGCACAGAGGAGGTGAAGAGGAGTTGGTGTAAATCAGGAGTGGCTAACATGTTGTAGGATTCCCAGCTTCAGCTAGCATATCAAGTGGTCAGGAATGTTGGGTGGTGTAGCTCAGCAATGTCTTAAAGAAAATAGCTTAGCCATCCCTGGTGTACATGAAATCAACCCCCTAGGTACTACTATATTACCGTAATCTATCTCAAAAACCAAGTCTGTAGCCTAAAGCACACTACTTCCAAATTTCCACAATAAGGCACACCACACCAAGGGATATGACACTTTTCCCCAGTCCTCAGTAGCTAAACAGCAGGTAGGAAGCACAATGGGCATATAGGGTTGGCTTCCTCTCATGGAAGGATGTAGCACACCTGAAGTTGTGGCATTACCAACTCCCTCGCCAAGCCCTGGTCATCTAAAACCAGCTGTGGAAGTTCGGCTTCGCAACAAACCCTCATCAAAAAAGCAGGAGCTATCCTTTTGGCAATGCCTTCATAGTATTGCTTAACTCACTCTTTTCCATATACCATTACTTTCCAATCCATTGCCTGGCAAGGAACGCACATTCATTCTTTCATTTTTACAGTCTGTACAAACTGAGGAGCAAGATTCCAAAAGCTCGACCTGCTCAGCTGGTAACGACGACAACTCCTCTTAGGCTTTCCTTAAAGGGAATTGAGAATGTATACGAGTCTTCTCTGTAGTGAGAGTGTATCATGTTTGCACCCCAAGGAATTTTCAGAATGCAGTTTCAAGAAAACAAAAACAAAACCAATAAATAATAGACTGATTTTTCCCTCTGTACTATTCTGGGATAAAGACTTGCACACGGGCTAATTTAAATTTCTAAACGGATTTTACATGCTAGTTTTTTTAGTAGTCAAATTTGAATAAATCATAGAAGCACAACCAAATAAGTTATGGAAACAAGATGTTTTTGAATACCAATCCTCAACAACAAAGCAAGTGCTGGGGACTGATTATTTACAAAAATAAAAATTTAATGATGTTCTTTCAGATGAAAGCAGCCACCTGGTGTTTTCCTATGGACTATGATTTAAAGTATTAATTACTATCTGAGTTGGGGGGAGGGAAAAACACAAAAAATCAAGACTTTTCAGTGAACTAAAAGTGTACTCACAGTGTTGGCAAGTTCCAGGTAACTTCCTCCAACTGAATTATTAAAATTGGAAGCTTGTGTAAGAAGTCTCTGCATTGCAACTTGTTGATTCATGGCATTGCCTCCATAGTCCAAGAATTTCTGCAGAGTTGAACGACTGTGCAAGTCAGGGCTCTGAAGGTCTCTAGCTCCAGAATCATATTCCCAACTTTCTCTAGCTCCAGAGAGGGTACCTGGGGAAAAGGGGGGGAAGGCTAGTTTATTAGAAGGAAGTGAACAGTCCAATTCCACATCTTCTCCACTTGCGTGATCACAGTAGTTGAGATCTTGAGGCAACCTCCATGATAGCACCTTCCTTCCTTCCAATCTCTTCCCAAACCTCACATTTTCACTGGAGTTCTTGAGACAAGGCCCTGGTCCTCGGCCCCTACTGAAATTAAATACATCTATGTAATCTGAATGCATGGTCTTTCCCTGCTTAATTTCATTTCCACCAGCCAAACTCCTGGGCTGAATAGAATCATAGAATCATAGAGTTGGAAGAGACCACAAGGGCCATCGAGTCCAACCCCCTGCCAAGCAGGAAACACCATCAGAGCACTCCTGACATATGGTTGTCAAGCCTCTGCTTAAAGACTTCCAAAGTAGGAGACTCCACCACACTCCTTGGCAAAAAATTCCACTGTCAAACAGCTCTTACTGTCAGGAAGTTCTTCCTAATGTTTAGGTGGAATCTTCTTTCTTGTAGTTTGGATCCATTGCTCCGTGTCCACTTCTCTGGAGCAGCAGAAAACAACCTTTCTCCCTCCTCTATGTGACATCCTTTTATATATTTGAACATGGCTATCATATCACCCCTTAACCTCCTCTTCTCCAGGCTAAACATGCCCAGCTCCCTTAGCCGTTCCTCATAAGGCATCGTTTCCAGGCCTTTGACCATTTTGGTTGCCATTTTGGAATATGATAATTTAAGTTTCCTTTGCTCCCTTTTTTCAGGGGCCGGTCTTCTTGCTGCTAATTTGTAATGCCCCGTGCACATGATTGATAGTCTATTAATAATAATTCCACCCTTTGGTCACAAAGGGATTTCAGAACCAATGACTCTTGCAAGAAGACCAACGCTACACCATATGTATCTTCTACAGTGGTACCTTGGGTTACATAAGCTTCAGGTTACAGACTCCGTTAACCCAGAAATATTACCTTGGGAACTTTGCTTCAGGATGCGAAGAGAAATCATGCGCCGTTGGAGGTGATAAGTGTGAAGAAAGTCAATATGACAGGGGGTTGGGTGACATATGAGAAGTTAATGTGTAAAAGTGTAGGAAAATGGAAAATGAGATCATTTGAAGAAGTTAAGGACTATGTGAATGACTGGCTGCATTATTTTCAAATTAATGAGATGTTTAGAAAAGATTTAAATCAGAGGGGTTTTGCTGACAAAGAATCAAAATTTCAGACAGAAATATTGAATAATGATTATAAGAATTTAGCAAAAATGTATAAGTTATTACTGGAATGGTGTACGAAGGATGAGGAGGTAAAATCAGTTATGATCGACTGGGCCAAAGATACAGTGGTGCCCCGCAAGACGAACGCCTCGCAAGACGGAAAACCCGCTAGACGAAAGGGTTTTCCGTTTTGGAGGCGCTTCGCAAAACGAATTTCCCTATGGGCTTCCTTCGCAAGACGAAAGCCCATAGGGAAATCTCTGGGACAGCGGGGAAGCGCAGCGCGTCTTCCCCACTGTCCTCGGACCTCCTCCGAAGGCTGGCGGTGGGGTGGAGAGACCTCCTCCCGCCGCCAGGCTTCGGAAGGATGCTCCGAAGGCTGGCGGTGGGGAGAAAAGCCCTTCTCCCCGAGCCAGCCTTCGGAAGGCTCCACCGAAGGCTGGCGGTGGGGAGAAAAGCCCTTCTCCCCGATCCAACCTTTGGAAGGCTCCTCCGAAGGCTGGCAGTGGGGCGGAAAGCCCTTCTCCCCGCGCCAGCCTTCGGAAGGCTCCTCCGCAGGCTGGCGGTGGGGCGGAAAGCCCTTCTCCCCGCGCCAGCCTTCGGAAGGCTCCTCCGAAGGCTGGCGGTGGGGCGGAAAGCCCTTCTTCCCGCGCCAGCCTTCGGAAGGCTCCTCCGAAGGCTGGCGGTGGGGCGGAAAGCCCTTCTCCCCGCGCCAGCCTTCGGAAGGTTCCTCCGAAGGCTGGCGGTGGGGCGGAAAGCCCTTCTCCCCGCGCCAGCCTTCGGATGGCTGTCCTGAAGACTTGCGGTGGGAGGAGGGTTTTCCTTCCCACCGCCAACATTCAGAATGCTGTTCTGAATGTTGGCGGTGGGGAGGAAAAACCCTCCTCCCACCGCAAGCCCTGGGAACAGAGGAGAAGCGCTGCGCCCCTTCCCCTCTGTTCCCGTACCTGTCCTGAAGGCTTGCGGTGAGGAGAAAAGCCCTTCTCTGCACCGCCAGCCTGGCAAGCGGTTTCCATAGGAACGCATTAATTGATTTTCAATGCATTCCTATGGGAAACCGTGCTTCGCAAGACGAAAAACTCGCAAGAAGAAAAAACTTGCGGAACGAATTAATTTCGTCTTGCGAGGCACCACTGTATAGGGCATAATATTCAAATGGAGGATTGGGAAAGGCTTTGGAAAGATGGTTTAAGATTCACTGCATGCACAGTTATAAAAGAAAATGTTATGAAAATGATGTAGCGATGGTATGTAACACCTGTGAAGTTAGCAAAAATGTATAAGATAAGTAACAAATGTTGGAAATGTAAAGAAAATGAAGGTACCTTTTTCATATGTGGTGGGAATGTAAGAAGGTAAAATGCTTTTGGGAAATGATTTATAATGAATTGAAGAAAATGTTGAAATATACATTTGTTAAGAAACCAGAAGCATTTTTACTAGACATTACAGGTAATGAGATAAATACGAAAGAAAAGAAGTTATTTTTATATGCAGTGACAGCAGCAAGAATATTGATGGCCCAGAAATGGAAACAGGAGGAATTACCTACGATAGAAGAATGGAGAACTAAAATGATGGATTATACAGAACTGGACAGAATGACAGGAAGGATCCAGAATCGACGAGATCAAAGATTTACTGAAGATTGGGAAAATTTTATCCAATATATGCAAAAACTGAGTGATAACAAAATTATGTTTGTAAGCTTTAAGGAAGCTCTGTGAGGGGAAAGGGTTAAAAGGGCAGAAATGTGTAAAAAGTAACAATAGGAAGGAATGGCAGACAAATTGAGGGAAGTAAAAAAAAAGAAGTAAGATGTAATTAAGATGTATGGAATGTATAAATTTGTTTTTGTATTTGAAAACTAATAAAAATATAATATATAAAAAAAGAGAGAACAGAAATCATGCTCCAGTGCCGCCGCAGCAGCAGGAGGCCCCATTAGCAAAAGCAGTGCTTCAGGTTAAGAACAGTTTCAGGTTAAGAACGGACCTCCGGAACGAATTAAGTACTTAACCTGAGGTACCACTGTACTCTTCTTCAGTCTTTGTGAAACAGATACAGTTACACTTCAGAACAGACCCCTTTGCATGTTTTTAGTGACCTGCACCAATCACCAGAGCAGGGTTTTGTTTTGGTTTTTTGCCTGCCTGCTCACTTCAGTCTTCTCTCCTTTGTGTGGTCTGACTACAGACCCAAGATGTACTTGAGCAGCCTTATAATGACCCAGTTCATTCCATGCTGGTAGTGTGCATGGAAACAAACTTCTATACCAGCATCCCCCTTTGTTAACTCAGGTCCAGCAGAAGGTCAACAGGGAAGCAAATCACACCCCAAATAAATTACATCGAAATTCCACAAATTTTGATTGAGTGCACTTCCGGATAAGTGATCTCAAACCTCTCTCCATGTGAATCTACAAGGACCCTGAGATCATCTTCTGAGGCCCTTCTTCAGGTGCCTCCTCCATGAGAGGTCTGGAGAGTGGCAACACAAGAACAGGGCTTTTCTTCTCCCCCCAGGGAGGTTCAACTGGCACCTTCATTATATACCTTTAGGCACCAGGCGAAAACCAGGCCATTGACTGATTGACATCTGCTGCCCTTTTCAAATGTGTTGTGAAAGGGGAGATTATCGAGTTGTCTTTGTTTTTGTTATGTATTTTATGTTTTTCATATTGTGATTTTATGTTGAGAATCTCCCTGAGATCAACGGGTATAGGTTGGTATACAAATTTAAAATAATAAATAAGAATAAGAATACTATATTTAACAAGGATACCTCTTGTCACCATTCAACACTTCCTCATATTCAGTTCAGAGATTTGATTACTGGGCCTCAAAACAACTACCCTGTTACCTTAATACTTCTACGGCTAATAAAAGAGAACATATTCTCAGACTGGGGGGAAATGTTCTGCTGAGACAGTGACCTTATTAGATTAAAATGTAAGGATAAGTAGGCCGTAAGCTCTTGAAGTAGCAGCAGAGAAACTGTTTTATTGAACAATTATGTGCACATATTAATAAAGCTTTACTGAGTACACATTCAACATTCTGAGCTCCCAAGCAGAAACAATCGCCACCATCACTACTATACTGTAACAGCATAATCAGCTCAGAAAAGTATGAAACACCCCAGAAAAGCTAAAACTAACCACAGAAATTACGACAGTATATTGAAGTGTTGGTCGCAATTCATATCAAACTAGTAAAATACCTCCCAGTATGTTCCATAGCGAAGAAGGGAATTCTTAATAATCCCATGTAGGGTAAAGTAACCTGTTTCTCCACACCCTCAAGAGAATATTGCCCATCCTCATTTTTAACTTTTTCATGGTGTTCCCCAGTGGATAGCTCGGTTGGTTAGAGAGAGTGGTGCTGATAACGCCAAGATTGCAGGATCAATCCCCATATGGGACAGCTGCATATTCCTGCATTGCAGGAGACTGGGCTAGAAGATGAACCTCAAGGTCCCTTCAAACTCTACAATTTTATTATCTTAATTTTATTTCCTGGTTATCTGCCAGCACCCTTCACTCCAACGCCACAACTTCCACCTACCCTAAACGTCAGCCTCCCTCACAGCAGCTTCCTTCCCGACACAAGTAACAGCTGGATTGAGATGGGGAGACAAAGCTGTGAAAGCATGAGTTCCCAGTCCTAACTCTACCCAGAAATGTGATTTTATTTTATTTTTAAAAAATCACATAACACCAAAGTGTGTATTTAACACAACATGCAAGTTATGATAAACCTCCTTTACATGCAAGCTAAGAAACTTCCTTTACAATAAACCACTAAGAAAAAATGAGCTTATAACCCTTGAGGGGCGGAGCTTCAAAAAACAAAATACTGTATAGCTTTACCTTCCATTTTACAGGGTAGGTTGAAATACGAACTTGAATATCTTAAAAACCTAACATAGCCATACCATCTCTTAGTAACCTTAAGCTTACCCATGATGATAAATTTTGCTGGGATATTTATAGGAGTGTGTTTGACTGATCTAGCTGAACAGTTTTATGTTTGTTTACACAGTCATGTCTGCATCACATTTTCAGTTAAATTGATCCAATTTGTTCAAAATGATTAAGTGTGAAAGGAAACCAAACAGTGAAGTGCCAAACGATTAGTAGCAATTGTGCACCTTTAAAAAAAAATTTTTTAAATTAGCATTTTGGTTCACACCGTATCAATGAAGTCTATTTTCAGTCTTCCTAAGACTCATTTAGGGACGCGGGTGGCGCTGTGGGTTAAAGCCTCAGCGCCTAGGGCTTGCCGATCGAAAGGTCGGCGGTTCGAATCCCCGCGGCGGGGTGCGCTCCCGCTGCTCGGTCCCAGCGCCTGCCAACCTAGCAGTTCGAAAGCACCCCCGGGGGCAAGTAGATAAATAGGTACCGCTTACCAGCGGGAAGGTAAACGGCGTTCCGTGTGCGGCTCTGGCTCGCCAGAGCAGCGTTGTCACGCTGGCCACGTGACCCGGAAGTGTCTCCGGACAGCGCTGGCCCCCGGCCAATAGATGTGAGATGGGCGCACAAACTCCAGAGTCTGTCAAGACTGGCCCGTTCGGGCAGGGGTACCTTTACCTTTACCTTTAAGACTCATTTAAAAATACAAAGACTATTTTAAGATGCTGGACATAGTGCAGGATAATGTTATTTTCAAAACAATCTAGACACAAATCTATATAAAATGCCTTTTCCTGCAATAAAAATACATACATCAGCTTGAGGAAACACTATTTATAAACATCTGTTTTCTCCACTACTTCAATCCTCTGGCATCAAACATATTTTCCCCTTATGGCTTTTCTTTTTAACTGAAATCAATAGCAGGTGATCTTCAGTTGTAATGGACAATTGATCACAAGGTGATGAGTGTGTTTATCATATTCTAACATTATACTGAGTGTAGGAAACAGCAACTTGGACTTTTGGTGCCTGTTAGGTGATTTTGCATAGCTACACACTAGATGTAAATGATTTTTCAAGTACTTTAACACCTTTGTGAGACAAGAGTGCCTTTAAGATGTTCTCAGCTGTCATTATTTTAGTTTTTGAATTGAGACAAAAAATTAAAATACCTGGTGTCCTGACTAATCAGGTTCATATTTTCAATTGTTCAAACCATTTTTAAAAAATAATATATAAATTAAACCAAATAGGTTAACTGGATAAAACAGATCTGTTATAGATTTGTATGATGTCAAGATGAACACGAGCAGGGGAAAAGCTAATTCATTTATTTAAACTAATGGTGCAGCTACAGAAATGAAGAACAGACTTTTTGGTAAACTACAAAGAAAGAGGAAGAGAGAAATCAATAGTAGAAAACCACAAAGGGTAGTTCCAAGCACACAAAACCAAATCCTACTTCATGCCAAGCCCAATCATTCTTCTTGGGATAAATTCATAACATTTTGTGAACTACGAACAGGCCATGGCACAAAGATTGTTATTTCTTTACATGTTCGGCGACTCTTTTGTGGTTGATTATGATGTCCTCCTTTCAAAGCACCCTATCGAAACTTACTAGCTTCAGGGTAAGTGAACACAAAAACAAGAAGGTTCAATATTGTTCTATGTTCCATAAAGTCAAGAATGTCCTACTGTAAAAATGGCAGCATCTCACAGCGGAGCTAAGAGCAAGAAGTCCTTGTTCTACACACATGGCTTACCAGAGCCAGCTCTCTATACAAAAGAGTTGTGACATTACCTGCCTTATGCATAAACAGGGTTGTTGTTTTTCAGCTGGAACTCACTGGAACTCTGTTCCGGCACCTCTCAGGTGGGCGCCACTGGCATTATAAGAGAAGAAGGGAGGCGTTCATGGGGTTCCGGCACCTCTTTTTCTAGAAAAATAGCACTGTGTATAACCACAAGTACACTTGGGAAATAACTGTGTTTTGGTTACTATGTGCACATTAAAATATTTACTAAATATTTAGTAACCATTTTATCTATCCTGGGGGCTCACGGAATAATCTTATTTAGCTGTTCAGTCTTTAATACTCATTAAATTCATTCCATAGCCTTGGGCAAATTGCTATTTCCCAATCCCACTGAAAAGCTTGCTTCAAAGGAAAAAATGTGTTAACTTAAGAATGACATGAGCCCTCAGAGGCTTGTAGGGTCCTGTTTGTAAAATATTTTAAGGATAATATATCCTGTATTTATAGCTACTTTGATTTGGACACTATTTTTTGCCAATCTTGTTGCAAGCACTTATTTAGGTGGCTGAATGAGTTTCAGTTGTTGATGCCCAAGGGTACTGTAAAGGCATATGGAGGGATAAAACCTACCTCCTCTGTGCTCAACTTCCCCTGAAATATCAGGTTGGTAGTTTAGGGGTGCTGTTAGCCTTATCCAAGCAGTCTCAATCGCACTGGCACAAAGCACCTTTCAAAAGCTTAGGCTAATGCACCAGTTACAGCCTCTCCTGATAAAGACAGTCTAGACCAGGCGTAGGCAACCCAAGGCCCGGGGGCCGGATGCGACCCAATCACCTTCTCAATGTGGCCTTTGGACAGTCCGGGAATCAGTGTGTTTTTACATGAGCAGTGTTATGTACTGAAGTTCTCACCCTGGGCCAGCAGGGGGATACTGTAGATAGTTTTCACTCAGGTCCACATCAGTTATTTTAGGCGGGAAACCCTGGGTTGTTGTTGCTACAATGTTGACAGCCAGCTGCCTATAAAAGCAGGCCGGCTGAGCTGTTTGCTGTTCAGTTCTGTCCCAGCTTACAAAATAAAGAGCTGCTTTGGAGAAATCCCAGTGTCGTCTGCCATGTCTACCCACTATTCAAGAAGCAGAATGTGTCCTTTTATTTAAAATGCATCTCTGAGTTATTTGTGGGGCATAGGAATTCGTTCATCCCCCCCCCCAAAAAAAATAGTCTGGCCCACCACATGGTCTGAGGGACCAGCCCATGGCTGAAAAAAGTTGCTGACCCCTGGTATAGCCGCAGTTATTCCTGCACCGATAGCATCTCATTCAGAGTACATGGTGTTGCTTGCTGGAGAAATGCAATTAGTGCAGAGCACATCAGTAAGTTGATTAACTGGAGTCAGACAAATGGAACACATCTCTTCAGTTCACAAAGTGTTGTGCTGCCTTCCCATCTGTTCCTACGCACAATTCAAAGTGCAGATATTGACCCTAAGTGACTGGTACATTAAGGACCTTGCGTGAAACCACCTGGGTGTTAAGAATGGTCTCTAATGCTCTGTTCTGGGTCACTCTGACTTCCAAAGGAAGCTGAATTGTGACAGGAAACAGGACTTTTTCAATGATGCCCTCCTTTATCCTATCTGCATTTCCTCTACGGGGAATCTGGCACTCCCATTATTTTGTAATCAGTGCCTGGTGAACAGCTTTTACAGTGGTGCCCCGCAAGACAAATGCCTCGCAAGACGGAAAACCTGCTAGACGAAAGGGTTTTCCGTTTTTGAGCTGCTTCGCAAGACGATTTTCCCTACGGGCTTGCTTTGCAAGACGAAAACGTCTTTTTCCCCGCTTTCCCCCCCTTTTCTAAGCCGCTAATAGCCTTTTAGCCGCTAATCCGCTAAGCCTTTAATAGCCGCTAAGCCTTTAATAGCCGCTAAACCGCTAATAGTGCTAATCCGCTAATAGGGTTGCTTCGCAAGACGAAAAAACCGCTAGACAAAGAGGCTCGCGGAATGGATTAATTTCGTCTTGCGAGGCACCACTGTATTTCGGTTTCTTTCTTCTTTTCGGTATTTAAGAAGGTAACTCTTCTTTTAGGCTGGTATTTTATTTTAAGCTACCTTGCTATGATTTGTCAAAACAACAAGGTCACAGTGAAATAATTATTAAGCAAATTTAACCTTATTGTTTTGACCTGTGAACCTTAAGTGAGCATACATGCTCCTTAAAGCACCTGATAAGGGAAGTTAGGATGCAAACATAAGAAAACTATTTTCCAGAAACCAGTAATTGTTTTATGTTTTACCATAAGATAAATATAAAGGAATCATCATTCTATACCCTTGTTCTGTAAGATTTCCGGCTGCATCTTCTATGAGAAAAATGATACACAAAATCCCCACTTAATCACAACAATATCTGAACAATCAGAGAACAGCTGCAGTGCACTGAACTGAGCCAAGGTAGTTAAATGCCAAAATTTGTATTAACTCCATGCATAATGGTGACTTCTGCTCATATAATGCTTATAGTTCTCAACTATACACCAGTAAAATCCAACGTATGTCAGAGCACTGCTAAAAAAGAAAAGTATGCACTGTGCTGCTAGACTTTATTTGAGATAGTCTGGTAAAGAATAGGCTTAACACATGATTGAATCGCTAAAGAAAACCATGAATCACAAATCAGGAGAATTCGGAGAATTCCAGTTCCACCGAAACCAGTGGAACTTGAACATTAAACTGTGCACTTTTTGAAATAAATGGAGGGTAGAACTTTGCCCCAAAGTACAGGCAGGCAATGACCCTGTGGCAAGCATGAACCTCCATGGCCCCACCATTGGCCTCAACGTACATGGGGCAGGGACACGGAGACAGTACAATGGAAATAATAATCACAGTGTGGGAAAGACCCTGGACAAGAGTCCTAGCGGACATTGGAAAGGCCGGGACCTTCAGTGTTCACAACTGCTTCATTGGGGCAAGACCTGGAAAAGGTTGCAGAGGGTAACCCTAGGCCGGAGCTGTGGTTTGTTTCCTTGAATAAGCAGTTAACTTCATTGGCCTTGGGTGACTTATTGTTTTATTTTGCTGACCTAAGCCTGGCTCCAACCCTGACAATGGATGAGTGGTGTTTTATTCTGGGCAGACAAGGCATTTAGCAACAGCACCACCAGGCCAGAGGGTTGGCTGCCCAGTATCCCCAGATCCTGAAATACAGTGGTGCCTCGCAAGACGAAATTAATTCGTTCCGCGATTTTTTTCGTCTTGCGAAGCACGGTTTCCCATAGGAATGCATTGAAAATTAATGCGTTCCTATGGTCAAAAAAAGTCCAAACGAAGCCAAATTTGGTACAACAAGAGTTTATTAAGTGCTCTTTAAAGTCACACATACTGTAAAGAGCATTTCAAAATTCAAACCCAGATTTTTTTTAAAAAAAACAGCAGAGTGGCCCAATGGTCACAGAAAATCATAAAAATGCAGAAAAAAAACCACAAGCTTCCAGATTCTTGCAAACCCCTCCCCAACTGTTCCCCCAGCCACCCAGCCCACAGAAATTCAAATCCAGATTTTTTTTAAAAAAACAGCAGAGTGGCCCAATGGTCACAGAAAATCAAAGAAATGCAGAAAAAAACACACAAGCTTCCAGATTCTTGCAAACCCCTTCCCAACACCAAGTCCTTGAATTCCAAACACCCCAACCCAAAATCCACCCCCCCAAAAAAAAAAGTTTTAAAAGCTTAACTTACCAAATGGCTGCAAAAGAAGTTTTGGAAAAGCTTCAAAAATCACCAAAGTCTTTAAAAACCTCAAAAAAGGCTACTATGTACACTGTGTTCTATGAGTTGCTCCTCAAAGTCAAGTCGCAACTGTATTAACGGTGTTAAGAAAAAGGAAACAAACTTGCAAGACATTTTCGTCTTGCAAAGCAAGCCCATAGGGAAATTCGTCTTGCGAAGCAGCTCAAAAACGGAAAACCTTTTCGTCTAGCGAGTTTTCCGTCTTGCGAGGCATTCGTCTTGCGGGGCACCACTGTACAGTGGGCAAAGCACAAAGAGCAAGGGTTCTGATGGACTCCTCTTCACCAATGGATACCAGTCCCACTCCCATCCCGCCCTTGACCCTGGCCCCAACACGTAACATCATTGACCCACCTCAAAGACATAGGAATGCAGCAGAGAGCAGTGTCTGGGGGAACATCCACAAGGAGACATTTATAAAAACAAAAGCCGGATGTGACTCACAAAAATTCCACACTCCCTCCTGCCTCGCACCCACATCTAGACCACATCCAGTCTCTCACCTCCAGAGAAGGAGATAAACATTGCTCACATAGCCTACAAAACAATAAAAGGGGCTGAGCCCTTGCCTTAACCCAAAGACACCAGTGCAGGTGAGCTGGTTTGGGGAGAGAACCCTGAACAGCTGCAGTCACTCAGGCTAATGGTCTACAGGCTCAGTGGGGCCCAGTCCTGATGAAAATACCTCCCAGAAACAAGAGCAGCTGCTTTTGCAAGGTGGGTAAGAGGCTTGGTCAGTGTTTTTCAAACTTGGTTTGCCAGCTGCTAGGGATGATGGGAACTGTAGTCCAAAAACAGTTGGAGATCCAAGTTTGGGAAACACTAGGCTTGGTGTTAACCAATCCCAGTACCTCTCCTGCTCTTCCAGCCAGCTGCCTCTCCCCCACTTACTTCTGCTTCTGTATGAGGAATTATCAGGGCAGGAATCCCATTTCCAGCTCCAATTTAAAAAATACTTCAAGTGAAAGCAAGTATTTCAAAGCAAGAACTCTGGCAATTCTATAGGTAACTTTTGCACACAGAAAAGTTGCTTTCCGGGGCAATAAACTTGACAGATTTACAAACCTGAAGCCTGCAAATTGAGATGCTCCCTTTTCCCCCCAACCCACCCATTATTAATGACCAGTTCACAGCTTTTATAGAGAACAAATGCTAGGATTCTTCCTTTTATGTAATTATAGGATGCATAAGACAATAAAAATGCATAAGAATTTATTATGCAAGCCTTGAAAAATCAGAGCAACAATATAAATGTCCCAATTTTATCGGATTCTGCTTAAGGGAAAACATTCTATTATAAAGAAGCCAAATTTATTTCAACCTTGCCCCCCTCCCCACTCAAAAATCCATGTCATTTAGTTCCCAAGTAGCTAATTTTGAGATTTCTCCCCTTAGGATCCACCCCCCCCCGGCAACAGATTTTATGTGTTTGTGCATACCTCAGTGTCCCCCTTAGTCTACTGATATCTCCCTCTTCTGCATGGCTGCTATGTTTCTAGCTACATAATTGTGGGCTCTTCCCCCTGAAGTTCAGAAAACAAAAATAAAGTGATTGCCAGCAAAGCTACAGTATGGCATATCTGTTTCGGATGGGACTCACAACAAATCATTTGCTTTCTATTTAATTAAGACTGACCTACACACAAGACAATTTAATGAAAACTGCACGTATCAGTTGCAGAGAACACAGAAAATGGGATGCACAGTTCTTACAATAGGTCATTTATCTTGACATTATGCTAATGGCAGTAAAACCTTGGAGCAAAACACAGTTAACATGTTTACCACAAAGTTCTTTGTGTTAGATTGTTCTGCGTAAACATGACTGCCACTTTTCCCCCACCAATGCTCTTCTGCAACTAAGATAAATAGTTCTTTGGAAAGTCATGTTGTCTTAATCTATTTACAGACAGGAGTGCCCGATTCCATGCATGTTTACTCTTAAGCAAACACTGCTCACTTCAAGGAAGCTTATTCCCAACCCGGGTTGTATCCAATGTTAGTCCTGACCAGAGCAGATCCACTGAAATGACTAACTTAGGACCTTCTATTTCAGTGGGTCTACTCAGAGGAAAGCTTAGTTGACGATGGTAGCCATCTGAGGATAGTACATCTACCTGCTAACATTAATTTACTCCCAGCATGGTGTGCAACAACGCCAGCGATGGCATTTAAAGCATACATAATAGAAATACAAATTCAGTGCCAATACACATAAAAAGCCAATCTGCTGTTATGTCCACAAGCCTTAAAATCAATTTGCATGTTTGTTCTGTTTGAGAACTCACAATATTCTTTTTATCCCTTGGCTCCACTAAAAAAAGGTATTACTTACCTACAAACGCTTATTCTGGAGAGTGCTGTGCATAGTAATAAGAGCCGTAATCTTATGTCATCAGAAGACCAACATGAAAACTAAATGCCCATGAAATTTTACAGCCAAACTCTAAAACAGAAGAGGGCGTAGAGTTCTGAGCTACAACATCATCATCGTTGTTGTTGTTGTTGTTGTTAGCTACCCATCTGACTCTGGGCGGCTCCCAACAGAATATTAAAAACACAATAAAACATCAAACATTAAAAACTTCCCTAAACAGGATGCCTTCTAAAAGTAAAATAGTTGTTTATTTCCTTAAACATCTGATGGGAGGGCTTTCCATAGGGAGGGTGCCACTACGGAGAAGGCCCTCTGCCTGGTTCCCTGTAACTTCACTTTTTGCATTGAGGGATCAGTATATAGTCTGGCAAATCACATTTCCAATCTAGTCAAAATTACCGTATTTTTTGCACCATAACACTCACTTTTTTCCTCCTAAAAAGTAAGGGGAAATGTCTGTGCGTGTTATGGAGGGAATGCCTATGGGTGGCATGCCTACGGATTTTCCTCCTCTAAAAACTACGTGCGTGTTATGGTCGGGTGCGTGTTATAGAGCGAAAAATACGGTAGGTACTTTTGGCTCAATTCTATTGGACAAACATTAGCAATATGCTAACTCTCTACAAGCAGAACAGTTTCAGACTGTCATGGAATATCAACACATTGGATACTTCCAATGGCCTGCGTTCTATACCTGCCCCATTCTTAAAGCTCAAAAACCACCTCATTTGCACCATCACGTCTCTCCCAGCCCTCCAACCTGTGCAAAAGATTTTCAGGGCTGTTTTGTCTTCTTTTTTTCAGTAGGTGGCACCCTAATGCTATCTTGTCAGTTAACCCTCTGGTGAAAAGAGCTGTGTAGTTCACCAATGAACAGCAGCAAAGTCAGTGTCAATCTCATACATGATGAAACTTAATTCTAGAGAACTAAGTCACAATTTCTCTGGAATTTTTCAGCTTAAGTAGCCAGGATTAGGCGCACACCTCAGAAAAAGGGCAGTAGCTAGACACAGTTCAAGCTGTAAAGAGCTATCACTGCAATTGCATCCCTCAGGATAAACATTAAACAAAGACTTGCACAAAAGCATAATTTTATTTCAAAGTAACTTTTGCTCACATTCTTGATACAAAATTATCACCAATGCTTTTAAACAATTGGCAAATGAAGTGTATAGTTTATGAAATTATTTATTAAGTTAGTTTGAAATTGAATTACAAAACAAAGACCATACTTTTAGCAGGCAATTATTTAGAACAAGATAAGAACAAGGCATGGGTGTGTTAGATAGATAATTCATTACGGTCAAAGACCAGCTCGCATAACACAATGATGACAGCGTTCATAAAGATAAAATATACATTTAGAGTAGATTGCAACAATAGCTCATGAGTTAAAATTGAGATATATACATACACCCGTACAACTGAGATTGGGGCTACCATAAAAATTGACCCTGAGGCGGCCCAAAGGGCGACTTCAGCTTTTCCCTAGTAAGCTATTTTATCTAGAGGATGATCTGTGCCTACAAATCTGGGCGCAGAATCTGGCTACCAGCCAGGACGTCTTGTGATCTTTGCCTAAGGCATAGGTGTTTTTTTTTTTTTCATTCTAGGTTTAAATCAGTGTTTCCCAGACTTGGGTGTCCAGCTGTTTTGGACTACAATTCCCATCATCCCTGACCACTGGTCCTAAAAGCTAGGAATGGTGGGAATCGTAGTCCAAAAACAGATGGAGACCCAAGTTTGGAAAACACTGATTTAAATGATCTCCTGTGCCCCTCCAGACACTGTTGTATTCCAACATTTATCCATCTCAAAGAGCCTGGCCAATGATCAGGGATGATGGGATATGTAGTCCCGCAACTTGGGAAGGGTCACAGGTTCCCCATTCATGGCCTAATGCTTAAGATTCTGGCCTTGATCAATTCATTATTCACTCTCATATTACAAATCTAATAAAACTATCATGTCAAGTGCTGGCAACCAGGGTGGATAAAAATCAATGATTTATTTTTTTTAAAAAAGGGATTTAAAAAATTTAAATCAGTTTTTTTATTTAAATCAGTTTTTTATTTAAATTGGATTTTTAAAATAAAATGCTTTGGGGGGAAAAATCTTTCTAAAGATAGTTTTCTATTTAAGTTCCATTATAGTCCAAAGGCTATTCATCAGGAAATAAGGATTTGTTTTAAGTTTTTCATGTGTGCTAAAACTCAGTCTAAGGTTTTTGTTTTTGTTTTTTTTAAAAAAAGTTTAACCACATCAGTAAACAAACACGGATACATATGCTATAATGTTATTGTTTTAGCTAAATTGTTTGAATTGTTATTGAGGAAATTATTGTTTTTCTCCTTCCAATAAAGTACAGCAGAAAAGTTGTCCAAATATAAACAGTTAACTTATTAAACCTCACAATAATTTCATAATTATCTGTCTATGTATTTCTAATAGTATAACCAAATCAGTATTTTTTGATATAACTGTAAAAACTACTCTGAAAATTTATTATTCCAAAAATGAAACCTTCCTACTGGTTGTAAACATTAAGAATATACCAGCAAGAATGAGTCTTTCTGTAAAAAATTATTTAAATCAAGTCTTACTGACTAGTGATTTAAATAACGATTTAAATCGGTTTGATTTAAATCAAATCCACCCTGGTGGCAACTAAACCTGCAATCCTAAGTAAACTTACTAGGAAGCTAATACCCACTTAAGAAAGTTGCATTTACTTATTTATATATAACCTAATATAAAATTAAGAAATGCTTATATTCTTCTGTGTCGACAATCAAGCATCTGGGCTGTGAACTCAGACAGCTCCAAGTAGGATAGCAAAATACTAACAGTTTCACATAATATACGTAATTAAAAGGCTAAGACTTCATGAGAAACCAGGTTTTTTAAGAACATATGTTTTCTATTAATGAAGGAATTTTTAAGAGATTGCAAAATATCGCATCTTGCTATTATAAAATAATCCTTAACAGTCTAAACTACCTACACAGCACAAAGTATGTTTTCACACATAATGGCCTTTTAAAAGGCATCCAGAAAAAGATGTGAATTAAGTAGGCCTCTCCACCAAAAAGAAATTTATGGAATGCTTAACATTATGTGCCCTACTTTGACATCCTATACAGGTTGAATGCTTGTTCGCTACTAAAACTAAAGCACAGAAGTTGATGCTACCAGCAAGGCTGCAATCTTTGCTCCCTTTGAATGAGAGGGTATATCGCTTGAACATACTTCCCTATCCATTGTTGACCCATCAGCTTTGGCAGGGCCACCATATCTGGACAGAGATAGCCTAACTTCTGTTGCCTCTGCTCTGGAAACCTCTAAGTAAGATCACTGCAACCCATTAAAAGTGGGGATGCCTCCAAATAAACTTCAGTCCGGTTTGGAAACTTAATGGTACAGCATTCAGTGGCCAGGAGAAACTTTCTCAAGCTCTAATAAGTTGCAAGGATGGCACCTATCCTTAAAGAGAAGTTTGGCTAATTTGCTATGTAGGATCTTAGAAGGCAAAACATTAAAATATGCCAACAAAACTGTTATTCTGTACTTGGGTAACTACAGAAAAATGTAGATGTGATATGAATTTCTTAGCTGATGCATGTAGCTTTTTTTCAAATCTGTATCTTTTATTCTCTAAACCATAGATGTGCACTAGGTACAAAGACAGCAAATAAAAAGAAGACGAACCAGCAACATAAACTTCCCCCATTAACTCTCTTTCCCACATAGATACAAAAGAATTGAACAATACCTGATACAACAGAGAAATATAGGAGGGGCAGGAAAGCAGATTCAGAGTGAGTAAAGTATACCTCTTCCAAGTTTTAATGAGCTAAGTCTGACTTTCATGGTTAAGGGTAGTACTAGCGACACATTTAGGTGTGCCCAGTAAAGGTCCAAGAAAGAAACACCAAGCTGTTCCTAATGAAAACTTAAGCCCAGAAAACCAGATTGAGGCTCCATACAAATTCTGGTTCGCAACTTTTGCTGTGTTCACCCATAGGGTGCTGCAACGAATTTACTGCTTTTTGTGAAGAAATATCAAGGCAATGCAATTAGTGTATATTTTCGTTCGGACTGTGCTAATTTGCATTGCACAGTCCAGTTGGTAATGAAAGCCATTCCTGAGATACTTGCAGGAATCAACTTGTTCTAACTTGTGGCTATCCATGGTCTTGGAACACTTGGCCTTCATTCATTCTCATATATATATATATATATATATATGCAGGTTTTGGTGTCTTCGGGTGTCTTCCCGTGTAAGAGTCGGGGTGTCTGTGCGACGTTTCGACGAGGTCTCACTCGTCATCTTCAGGCTGGTGCTTTCGGCTTCTTGTTACTGGAACAGAGCAGAATCTGGTGTTTGAGTTCCTATAAATACTGTTGAGGGGTGTGGTGTATAGCCTCCAACGTTCTGGGCAGAGAGGAAGTTCCTAGATTAGTGTGCCTCTTCTTCTTTTGTTCCTTAATTACTTGAGGGATATCTTGAGTGATTTCATGAGTGATATTCTGAATACCACTGGGTGGGTCATTAAGTGTTAATGACAAAAACCGACACCAGAACCAGAGGCACACAGAACGCCGTCACCAATCAACCACACCAGACCCAAACCCAGACCCTCTCCACAGACATATTACAGACTCCATCCAGTAGCCAAACTATAGTGGCACCTCCGGATGCTGCACCCCCCTGCAATCCCTACACAGATCTGGCTGGCAGAAGGCACAAAACCACAGCTCGCCCCTATACACGAAGCCAAGCCAGAGCACAACTAAATGCAGCACAGCCATCTTCTCAGAAAAACTCTTCACAAGCTCAAGAGGTCAAGACACAAAAGCTTTAGCAACTAATCCTCACTTAATGACCCACCCAGTGGTATTCAGAATATCACTCATGAAATCACTCAAGATATCCCTCAAGTAATTAAGGAACAAAAGAAGAAGAGGCACACTAATCTAGGAACTTCCTCTCTGCCCAGAACGTTGGAGGCTATACACCACACCCCTCAACAGTATTTATAGGAACTCAAACACCAGATTCTGCTCTGTTCCAGTAACAAGAAGCCGAAAGCACCAGCCTGAAGATGACGAGTGAGACCTCGTCGAAACGTCGCACAGACACCCCGACTCTTACACGGGAAGACACCCGAAGACACCAAAACCTGCATTCCTGTACCCGTGAAAATCTACGAAAGCAAATATCTCACCTCTACGGGGAGGAAACCTTCCAGCTGACAAGAACCTACGAGAAACTAGAAATCCGAAGAGCCACCATCTTATGTGATCTCCTGTTCCTACGCAACTGCCGAGACAACAACTTAACTCCCACATGCTTCCAACTTAAATTCCACTCTAAAACCCCAGCTACCGAAAGGATCCTGAAACGAACTGAACTATCCCTAATCAGAAACGAAATACATAAGAAAAGATACCTACTAAACCAAACCAACAAAGATCTGCTCACTCTTCACCTCAAACTATGTAACAAAATCCACCCTGCACTCTGGGACAAATGCAAACAACTAGCCGTCTGGAGAGCTGAAACTGAGACCTCACACAAGACAGACAGACACACCAACAAACTCTACAAACTAGAGAAACGCCAGAAACCCAGCCAACCTCCACAACAACCCATGAAACAAACAGTACATAACATATCAGACAGGATCCTCACCCCAACTGAAACCAAAGTACTCTCCAAAGGTTTCAACTTTGCAGTCGCCCCCAGACGCATCCCCACGGAAAACATCATATGCGGAGTCGAAGCTAGCCTGACCAAAATCGACCCAGATGAAGCCAATAAAATCAGACTTGAAGTCACCAACATCCTTTGCTCCAGCAAACCACCCAGAAGCAATTTACACAAAGAAGAACAGAAAGCACTCACCAACCTGAGGAAAGACAACAACATAATCATTCTCCCAGCAGACAAAGGCAACGCCACTGTTGTGATGAACACATCGGACTACCAAGCAAAACTATCAAATCTACTCCAAGACCCTACCTACCAACCTATAAAAACAGATCCCACCACCTATCTGGAAAAAACCACCAAATCCAAAATAAAAGCCTCTCCTATCAGTGAAGAAATCCAGCTAAGAATCATCCCCAGAGAAAAATCTTCCAGATGCCCCAAACTCTACGGTCTCCCCAAGATACACAAAGAAGGAACACCACTCAGACCAATAGTCAGCTCCATAGGCTCACCTCTACAAAATCTCGCTAAATTTCTCGCTAAGCAACTTCAGCCCTATGCAGAATCCATCGCTTCACACGTTACTAACTCCTTCCAGTTCATAGAAACAATAAAGAAGCAATACCTACATCCCGATGACCTACTTGTGAGCTTCGATGTTGTATCTCTCTTCACTCAAGTGCCCATTAATGAAGCCTTGACAGCCATTCAAAACAAATACAACCCCCCCAAATACATCCTGGACCTGACCAACCACTGCCTAACCAACACGTACTTCATCCACAATGGACAAAGATACAAACAGATAGAAGGAGCACCTATGGGATCACCCCTCTCACCGGTCATCGCAAATTTGTACATGGAACACTTTGAAACCAATGCTTTAGACAAGTCAGAACACAAACCCAAACTTTGGCTCAGATATGTTGACGACACCTTTGTAATTTGGCCACACGGGAAAGAAAAACTAGATAGCTTCCTCACACATCTCAACAGCCTACACCCCAAAATACAATTCACTATGGAAATAGAAGACAACAACCAACTCCCCTTTCTTGACGTCCTAATCTACAAAAAACCTGATGGCTCCCTAGGACACACTATCTACCAGAAAAAAACACACACCAACCGCTACTTACATGCACAATCACACCACCACCCTGCACAAATAAACTCCGTAGCCAAGACTC
This sequence comes from Podarcis vaucheri, assembly GCF_965113315.1. Lineage (NCBI taxonomy): Eukaryota > Metazoa > Chordata > Lepidosauria > Squamata > Lacertidae > Podarcis > Podarcis vaucheri. Next base: position 44,482,477 of record NC_138749.1, read on the forward strand.
TCATCTCCAGAACCAAACGCCTGGCTGACAAAGACCACTTGACAACTGAGTTACAGAATCTCTCAAATGTGTTAATCGCCAATGGATACCAGAAAAACAGGGTTACGAAGCTAATCCAAAAAGAAACACCCCCCAAAAACCAAGACACAGAAGAAAACAATGGCATGGCCCTCCTTCCTTATATCAAGGGCACTACAGACAAAATCAGCAAAATCCTCCATAAACACAATATCAAAACAGCCTTCTGCACCAACCAAAAAATAGCCAATATCCTCAGAAACCCAAAAGACAAAATCCAGCTGGAAAACCAAGGGGTCTATGAAATACCCTGCAAAGTCTGCCCAGCCACGTACATTGGACAAACAAACAGACGAATAAATGCACGTATCGCAGAACACAAGAATGCCGTCAAAAAAGAAGAAAAAACTTCCTCTCTTTTCCAACACATGAAAGAAACAGGACACGAAATTAATTTTGCAGATTCCAAATTGCTCTTTAACATGGAACATCACCACAAGAGAATAATCATGGAAGCCATCGAGATAGAGAAACACCCTCACAACATGAACAAGCGTGACGACACGTCCCGCCTGCCAGACATCTGGAAATTAGCCCTCCCCACAAAAACCGACACCAGAACCAGAGGCACACAGAACGCCGTCACCAATCAACCACACCAGACCCAAACCCAGACCCTCTCCACAGACATATTACAGACTCCATCCAGTAGCCAAACTATAGTGGCACCTCCGGATGCTGCACCCCCCTGCAATCCCTACACAGATCTGGCTGGCACAAGGCACAAAACCATAGCTCGCCCCTATACACGAAGCCAAGCCAGAGCACAACTAAATGCAGCACAGCCATCTTCTCAGAAAAACTCTTCACAAGCTCAAGAGGTCAAGACACGAAAGCTTTAGCAACTAATCTACACTTAATGACCCACCCAGTGATATTCTGAATATCACTCATGAAATCACCCAAGATATCCCTCAAGTAATTAAGGAACAAAAGAAGAAAAGGCACACTAATCTAGGAACTTCCTCTTTGCCCAGAACGTTGGAGGCTATACACCACACCCCTCAACAGTATTTATAAGAACTCAAACACCAGACTCTGCTCTGTTCCAGTAACAAGAAGCCGAAAGCACCAGCCTGAAGATGACGAGTGAGACCTCGTCGAAACGTCGCACAGACACCCCGACTCTTACACGGGAAGACACCCGAAGACACCAAAACCTGCATATATATATATATATATATATATATATATATATATATATATATATATATATTGTATAGTTAGATATTCTTTTCTACAGTAATCTGCAAATCAAATGAGCAATCGTCTAAGTTCTAAAAAGGTTTGCAAGAGGATGAGAAGTTATTGAACCCACATTTGTGGGAAGATCAGTCAAGAAGAAGTTTAATAAGATGGAAGCAAGGACACATCATTGCCTAACTTCTCAGGGGAAAAACACCACATCAGTCTGTGACAACGTACAGCATCACTGCTGATCACATGGTGCATCTATAAAGGCATAAATTTCCTGGTTTTGTGGAACTTCAGTCAAAATGAGACCATGTCAACTCTGGTCTTAAAACTGCAGTGTTTTTTAAAAAAACAATAAACAACTATTAGGGGCAGAGCTGCCCGAAACAGATGCAGCCTAAAATCCTCTTTCCCAGCTCTCTAATTTTCATGCAGAGAAACAAGCTGTTGCTACTTGCCAGAACCATAAGCTTGAGAACTAAGCAAGTATCAATGGGGAGTTCTTGACGACCACTTCATACATTTTCCAAAGCACACCTGTGCATAGACGTAGGAAATAAATGTACAGCCAAGTTTAGCAAAATGTTTTACACATAGCAGTTTGTAGTATGTTCCCAATATGTATAGGTTAAAATACACGCACAAATTCCGCAAATGATGCTAAAACAAGCATGCCGGAAAGAAAATGATTTACTCCAGTAAACTAGATCAGGCTTCCTCAATCTCGCCCCTCCAGATGTTTTTTGGCCTACAACTCCCATGATCCCTAGCTAGCAGGACCAGTGGTCAGGGATGATGGGAATTGTAGACTGGAGGGCCGTGGTTGAGGAAGCCTGAACTAGATAATACCACGATGGTGGCCGTATCTGTGTAATTTTTACTTTTAGACAATGGAGGCATAACGAAACAATGCTTACCCAAACTGTTATTGCTGCTTGTTGGCCAGGAAGCTATTCTATCCCTTAATGTTTTCTTTTTGCAAGAGTCATCTGATTTCACAGAGAGTTCCACTTCTTCCTTCCTGATTTCTCGCACAAGCTGCATGCGGCATCGTGTGAATTCCTGAAAGGAAATCTTCCCACTTTCATCTGCGCCAAGTTGATGCATGATCTCAGCCACAGAATCCTCCATGTTCAGTTGGCGGCAGACCATCAGCAAGTCATTCCTAGACACGAGAGAAAGGGGGAAAGGAGAAAGAGAAGACCCAAACAATTGTAGTTTACTACAAAGACAAGCACCTCTGTACTGGATGATTAGTAACCAGTAATTCAAAACAAGTTTTCAAGTCTGATAAAGTAACTTCATTTTTTCTCCCATTTCTTAAAAGGATAAGATTTCAGCCACAGAAGTGATGTCTGAACCGGGGCCGTCTCTACCCAGGGGTGCAAGGGGTGTGGTGCATCTGGGCGCCGGACTCTGAGAGGCGGCAAATGCATACCGATTCCTCTCGATCAGAGGCAGTGAAAAGCAATGAAGTGGAAGTCCCCATCTCCCCTCCTCTGTCGTTGTGTTACTCTGTAGCATCAAACAGAAGCAGTTTTTTCACTGCGTCGTTGTTACAGGTGAGTGATCAGCCCCCCCCCAAAAGGTCAACAACTTTAAGTTCACCTCCCTTAAAAAAAGGGGTGCTGGGTGGATCTTTGCACCTCAGTGGTGCATATGCTAAAGACGGCCCTGGTTTGAACATATGGTAAACTCCAGTGCTTTCTTGGCAGAGCCACATAAAGCAAACCCTTGAGAAACTACCTACCCGTACTTTATGTTCTGGCATTTGTAGGTGCCTTGATCATTGCAACTGAGAATGACCAAGACTATACAGAGGCTGTGAAACACATAAACAACGATGCAGAAGTGAAAGAAACCGATGTATATTGTGCTCTAGGAGGCTTGGTTAGGTCAGAATCGAGTATACACTTCCAGAGTTAACACTAAAGACATTACTTCTGGTAAATGAGCTATCATAGCCGCTAGAAGGCTGTGAAAATTTGTGTCCCAGGTTTTTTACTCATCTGCCCATGTGCTGCTATCTGAAACCAAAGAGGTGCATTGGTTTGCCAGATGTGAAATATATTGGCATTATTTTCAGCCCTACTTTTAAAACCTTGAAATTATTAGCTGAAAGAATATGTGACTGTTTCTAAATGTTTTTTTTAAAATTTTTCTTTTCTTTTAATTGTATTCTTTTGCAGTTTTGTTGTTTGTTGCCCTGGACTCCTTCGGGGTTAACGGTGGCATAAAAATTTAATAAATAAAATAAAACAAAAATAATGTTCTATTGACACACTTCAAAACTCTAATGCCGATCTGTTCTACAAAAGGATGTCTTAAATATTTGTTTGGCTGGAATGTGATCATACAACAAATCCAAGCAGCTGTTCAAATCCAAACAAATCCCTGTTCTGACTTTTTTAAGAGTAAATCTATATCTACTGCAACCAATTCAATGTTTACCCAGGTGAATTGGGCATTTTCCTCTCCACACAATCACTCCCAAACATGAGGTGACATATTACAAGTTATGTGAACCATGGGCAGTATCCATGGGCACAATCTTTGGCCATTTCTATTACCAAATCTGCAAAAAAACCACAACATAAGATTGAAAGCTGAAAACAACCCACACCAATACATGCAAATAAAACCAAGTCAGATGTGGAAGTTCCATCCGCCCCCCCCAAAAAAAAAATTCAGGGAGCGGTGGATTGGGACTGCTGTACACTTTACCTTGGCTTTGACAGCTAAGGTGTTTTTCTGAGACCTAGCTCTTCTGCTTTGTTTAACCTACACTATGCTAGCTTTGTTTGGAATTGTTTTACTTGTATGATTATATTGTTGAAACTTACCCTGTGACCCCATGGCAGCTAAAAAATTCTTACAAATAAAATGAAGGAATTTCCCCTATGCATGCCAAAAACAACTTTAGACATGGGGGGAGGGGGGTTTCCAATGGTAGTGAAACACTATTATTTCCAAGTTTTTCATCAAGAAGCCTTGAAAACTTCACGGAATCATAGCATTGCTGAGATAGAAGGAAAGGGTCATCGGGTCCAACTTTCAGCAGCAGTTATCTCAACAAAAGCATCCAGGACAGATGCCATCCAACCTCTGGTGAAAACCCTCCAGAGAAGGAGAGTCCACAACATGGGTAGGCAAACTAAAGCCCGGGGGTCAGATCTGGCCCAATCGCCTTCTAAATCCAGCCCACGGACAGTCCGGGAATCAGCGTGTTTTTACATGAGTAGAATGTGTCCTTTTATTTAAAATGCATCTCTGGGTTATTTGTGGGGCATAGGAATTCATTCATTTCCCCCAAAAAATATAGTCTGGCCCCTCACAAGGTCTGAGGGACAGTGGACCGGCCCTCTGCTGAAAAAGTTTGCTGACCCCTAGTCCACCACCTCTTGTGGGAGTCTGTTCAACTGCCGAATAACTTTGGTGTCCTTTTGATACTATGGGAATAACTTTTTATTTGCCCGTGCTTTTTAGAATCACCTTTTAGGTCTTACAGTGGTACCTCGGGTTAAGTAGTTAATTCGTTCCAGAGGTCTGTTCTTAACCTGAAACTGTTCTTAACCTGAAGCACCACTTTAGCTAATGGGGCCTCCTGCTGCTGCCGCGCCGCTGGAGCACGATTTCTGTTCTCATCCTGAAGCAAAGTTCTTAACCTGAAGCACTATTTCTGGGTTAGCAGAGTCTGTAACCTGAAGCGTATGTAACCTGAAGCGTATGTAACCCGAGGTACCACTGTACTGTGTGTGGGTTGCAACGTCTTGCCTTTCAGTTAAATTCTAACACAAGTTTACGGAGCCCTTAAAATCCATCCCAACATTAGAACCCATCTGAAAAGTATATCAGTGCGGAAAAGCTTAGCTCGGAACAATTAACCTAAGCTGCCTAGAGCTATAAGCATGGGGAACAATTTCCTGGCCTCCAAAATGCCACAAAATGTAACATTGCACTGGCTTTATAATCTTCCACACTGCCAAGACTGTCAGTCACTGAATATAATTCATATATTTTTTAAATCTCCAGTATTAATGTAGTGGAATGTACTCATAGATTTACTGCATATCTGGTTCACTCAGTGTCCATTAACCTTGCTGATTTAGTGACACAGAAAGTGTTTTCGACTCATAAATACCCATTTGAGCATGTGGGGCTGGGGGGAGGAAATCAAAGCTAATTTGCCTCTTTCAGGAAATTAGCTTATTTTAAAAGAACTTGCATAGCAGTATCCAATTAAAGATCCCAGAACTACAAGATGGTTAAGCCAACATAACATTCTTGCTAAGCGATAAGAAATGAAAACCGAAAGACAAACATGAAAGCTGAAACCACAGTGGCTTTCCCCACTTCTAAGACAGGACTCCCCCAAAGAGAAGTCAAAGAATATGAAATATGGCAAGGTTCCTGCTGCAACGTATTTCAACCACCAGCTGTTACTCTGGGAAAAGTCCCAATGCTAATAGGAGTACAATGAGACAGATTCGTTTCTAACACTATTAATTGATCAAAGAGATACTGGCAAGTTAAAATAGCTTCAATTCTCTGTGATGCAGACATTTAGAAGGCTCTTGGGAAGTCTGCAGCAGAGTAGAAGATCAAAATTTTGCAGCATAAACACAGTGGGAATCCTATCCACGAAAACAACATCGTCAAACTGGCTTAAGGATTTATTATTTAGGTCCTGTTTATAAAAGAACAATCCGACTGCATTCAGGGAGACCTTGACTTCCGTGTAAGAACCTCCTTAGCATGTGAAATAGCCCTGTGACAGCCTCTGGAACAGGGGTCCTCAAATTTTTTAAACAGGGGGCCAGTTCACTGTCCCTCAGACACTGTTGGGACCGGACTATAGTTTGGAAAAAAGCTCTTCCACCTTATTAGCTCTTCTTGTCCTTGGGCTGAGCGGAGGAATGCTTTCCAGAGACCGTGAATCTGTTGGCTCTCCCCCACCCCCAGTGCTTCTTCTCCTAGCTGTTCCCCATCCAATATTTCCTAGCTTCTGCCTTCTGGACTATGTCCCTCTGCAAACCACTGTTCCAAATCTATACTATCCTCCTGCTCCTGGGAAGATTAAGGATCCTGATCAGGAGCACGGAGGGGAGGGGGAGGCTCCCACCATTCTTCCTCCGTGCAGCCCTCCTCAGCACGGTCCTTGACACCTGCCAGCACCGACTGAATATAGAACAGCAGCACTCTACTGTAGATTTGACTAAAAGGCCCAAGGCAAGGATATAGGGTTCTTTAGGTTGCTCACAATCCCCTATGATCAAACTACACCAGCTATATACTTTAACAAAACAATTTTATTCCTTTACAAAATATACATAACATAATATTGTAGTCAATTTAAATCAGGGCTTCCCAAATTGGGGTCTCTAATTGTTTTGGGCTACAACTCCTATCATCCCTAGCTAACAGAACCAATGGTCATACATGGTGGGAATTGTAACATAAAACAAAGGCAAAGCAATACAGTATAGTAATTTACATTTTAACATATTTCTCTGATTATCAATTTTTTTAAAAAAATAACTTTCTTCTAGGTGTTCCATAATGATAGTTCAGTTTTGGGTGAGTGAGTAATTCATTAAGAAAAAAAGCAGGGGGTTACCAAAATGCTCTTAATCTGCTATCATCAGATTTATGTCTTTTAAAAAAATGTAAATCTTTCTTGTAGCAAATGCTGTATTGAATTTTATTTGGCAAAACCATACCAATTTCACTTCACAGTTAATGTTCTCATGAGCCACGTTTTAATTTCGGGGGGTAGCACTTTCTTATTATTACGGTTAATTATATAATATAAAATAATATATAATTTAATGTTCTAAATTTCTTGCCACCTTTACTGAGATTGTGCAAATATGCTTTGCATATTTTAAAATTTAGTCCCCAATAAAAGTATCAGCAGGAATTAGGTGGCAAATGTTCTCATTAAGATGAACCGTGCTAATTAACACCCAGGGAACAGCCACTAAATAAGGGAGATAGTCCCTATTTTCGCTGCTAATTCTGTCAGATGCACATGAATACTCTCAGCAACAGCAGAGAGAGCTTACAGGTGTTCAAGTAGTTCTTTTCAAACCAATTTCGCAGGCTTGTCTGGACAACCCTGCTACCACCCATCCTGCCTGAAGTGTTCAGTGAAGTGCATTATGACTTTAATTTGTTCTTTACCCCTTGTTTACTTTTTTTAAAATGGAAGGAGGGAGGGGAAGGTTTCATTACAATTCTCTACATCTTGGAATGCTCTTCTCCTTCTTATTAGTCCCAATTTACACTTGCTAAGGAAGGCTCCTCAGACAAAAATGTTTGGCAGGAGGCCCACATGAAGGAGAAAGCAATCTTTGAACTCTGAAAATGGAAGCAATCCAAAATAAAACAAGGGTTGCATTGTATTTCAGAAGCTTCTGCCTTGATCAACTGGAAGGCTCAAAAGAGTGCAAATGCTGATACTGGCCATGTTCAGACAATCAAATACTTCAAGGACTGTCATGTGGAAGAGGGAACTAGCTTGTTTTCTCCTGCTCTGGAGGGTAGGACCCGAACCAATGGCTTCAAGTTACAAGAAAGAAGATTCCAACTAAACATCAGAAAAAACTTTCTGACAGTAAGAGCTGTTCGACAGTGGAACGGTCTCCCTCGGGAGGTTGTGGACTCTCCTTCCTTGGAGATTTTTCAGCAGAGGTTGGATGGACAGGTGGGCAAGCGCTGAACCCGCCTTATCTGTATCATTTCTGGGCTTATCAGATCCTGAACTGAGGTCATTGGTAAGGAAAGTCCTGTTCAAACAAAATGCGGGCTGTAAAATGGAGAAGGAAAAGACATGCGGATAAAATACACATGACTACTCTAATCTCTTCCAAAATAGGTTTAAACAAATTATCTAGTGACAAACTGAAATATGTGAAATAAGAATCTGTACAAATATATTAGAAACCATAAGGAGGCAATGTAAAACCACTTCTCAGGTTATCAGCACAACACAAGAGTAATCCTTCTTCCTCCAGCAAGCTATGTAACATTTATCATAAAAATGTGAAATTACTCCTTTCAGTGGCATCATACAGGAATAAGATCACCTATTTAAATTGCAAGAGGCTCTTTTTTAAAAAAAAATTCCAGTTAAAACACCATCTCTAAACCTGTATGCTAAAATCTGACGCACAGACCGTGAAATCGCTAAAAGCTCATAAATGTTAGCTCTCTGTGCTACACACATCAATTCAAACAGGTTTCTTCACAAGTTCACAATGTCTTTTCCTGTATAGTAAACCTGGGGAGGCAAGTCTAAACCCATCACAAACTAAACACATTTACTAGACCACCTGTGTGGTCCTTATGCACATACAAACTACAGCATGGAAACCCTACTATTCTCAGGTTTCAAACAGTTTTTGTGCACATAGGGGCCATACAGGTGGTCAAATGAAAACGCACAGGTCAAGTGGCCAGGCCTTGGCACCAAGATCCTGCTTCTCACAGAGCCCAGGGTGGTAGGAAGGTGGTCATCACAGGGACAGTTAAAACTGTGTAGCAGACTGTTTGTTGGTGGACCATCACAATGATCTTTTGATGTCATCAACCCACTGCATAGTATCGGATAGTAGAATCCAACAATCTCTTGACCAGTGTTAGAAACTGAGATGAAAGCTAGGAGTCAAATGGCACCTTAAACCTGGGTTGTGGGCGCAACAACGGAATGTCTAGGCGTGCTTTTTTTATAACAAAAATACAAAGCTGAAAATGAATGAACTGCAGTTTTCACATGGTCTAGTCATTTCCCTGCCCACCCCCTAACATTCTTAAGAGGGTCTCTTCTCCAGTATTCAGAGAGTAGCTGGAAGTGGTGAGGCAGAAAAAGGTCCTCCTTTCCTTCCACTCTGCAGTTTTAATCTGAAACCTTAGGTGCAGTACTGCACCCAGAGCTCAGAAACTGCTCACACTAATGAAATTCCCTGTCGCAAAATGCGCCTAGAACAATGGGAGTTTCAAACACTTCTCTTGACTCAGCAGTCCCGTAGGACAAAAGGTGGAGGGAATACTTCTTAAGAATAGATAGAGCTTGCCATCAGCAGCTTTTATAAGCACTTGCATTAAAAAAATACAGCAATGTGCTTTCTTTTTAATCTGTTGCCTAATCAAACAGGTGCAACTTTTAAATTAATTGAAGCTTCAAAGTGCAATCCTATACATTTCTCCTCAAAAGACAGACCTGTTGAATTCAAAGGAACTTACGGTACTTCCACCCAGCAAAGTGTTTATAGGATTGCAACTTTTAGTTAAGTTATTAAACACGGTAAGGTAAGGTAAGGTAAGGTAAGGTAAAGGACCCCTGGACGGTTAAGTCCAGTCAAAGGTAACTATGGGGTTGCGGCGCTTACATCACTTTCAGGCTGAGGGAGCCGGTGTTTGTCCACAGACAGCTTTCCGGGTCATGTGGCCAGCATGACTAACCCGCTTCTGGCACAACGGAACACCGTGACATATGCCAGAGCACACAGAAACACAATTTACCTTCCTGCCACAGCGGTACCTATTTATCTACTTGCACTGGCATACTTTCGAACTGCTACGCTGGCAAGAGCTGGGACTGAGCAATGGGAGCTCACCCCATTACGGGGATTTGAACCGCCAACCTTCTGATCAGCAAGCCCAAGAGGCTCAGTCGTTTAGACCTCAATGCCACCCACGTCCCTTGTTAACACTGTAGTAACTGAACACACCTAATACCTAATCACTCTCTTTCTCCCCACCATTCACTCCTTATATCATTGATCTTTAAAAGAATCATAAAAAGGTGACACTTTACATTAGAAAGATTACTCAGGAATCCTTTTTATTCCATGCAGCATCCTCTCACTGTTAGCTTTCCTACATCCTTGTTAGAAGCCTTTTGTGGAAAAATGAAACTCACAGCTGTGACTAGAATCTAGGTTTGTTACAACCACAGACCTCCAAAGGGGTCCCACTTACAGCAAGCTGGTTTGCCCAGTTTGCTTCCCCGCAAGATGCTCCTTATGGACGACAGTCGAATGATCACAATTTACCACTTAATTACCTATCCTGCAGTCTAGGTCTGCCTAGCAACACTGTGCAATGTACACTCTGTGGTAGCTCTGTTTCCTTAATCTGAATTAACAAAAGCATGGGTTCTAGATGCAGAAAAGCATTCACGGAAACATCAAGTCACCAAGTCTTACTCACAGTCCTAGCCTCTCTATTTTTTGTGCTCTCCCCTGCTCAAAATTCTGTTCAGTGAACCATTAATTTAACCTAACTATATTTCTAAAGTCCTACCAATATCACCAGGAACTGTGAAGCAGACAATTAAGAACGCCTGAGCAATTTTATTGCAGCACATCAATTTTTCCTACCAGATGTGCAAAGCTTCCAGCGTGAATTCCATTTACTGATGTTCATTATATAATTCTGTTTAGCTCTTAAGTGACTCTGTATACACGATTATGACCAAGCTAAGCCTCCTAGAGCACAATATACATCAGGAGGCTTAGTTCCAGAATCCAGAGTTAACGCTAAGTATGTTACTTCTGGTGAATGAGCCACCATAGCCACTAGAGGGCTGCTAAAATTTGTGTCCCGGACTTTTAAAGACTCATCTACCCATGTACTATCCGGAACTAAAGGGACACACTGATTGCCAGATGCCCCAGCTCCCCTAGCCCAATACGTTAGGCCAACCAATACCACAAAATAGTGGGCAAGCTTTTGAGTATTATACTCCTGCTGCACTGGCTGCTGACTTGTTACTAGGTCAAACTCAAGGTGTTTCTTTTAGCATATAAAACCCTCATCAGGTGACTTGAAAGACTGCCTAAAGCCACACGCGGCCACTCTCCTGCTTCCATCTGCGGAACTGACACTTTGACAAGCGCTATATCATGTTCATGTAAGAAATTCATCTTTAGGTGTGCCATCGCCATTTCTCTGGAACGCCCTTCCTATTTAGTATTAGACAGATCCCTTTGCCGTTGCCAATGCCTGCTTTAAAAAAAAAATTAAAAAATTAAGCCATCCTACTCAGATATGGAACTTTATTGTGTTTAAGTCTGTTGATTCTATCAGTACTTTCTTATGAATATTCTATACTGTTTCTCGTAAACTGCTTAGACAACGGTTGATGCTATTATAAATTGGCACACCAGTTTTGTTAAATAAATAAATAGTAGTCCATGTCTTGTGGAAGCTGTCGTTCTCAACAATGTACGGAGGACAACAAGTAAGGATGACTGCTCTAAGGTCATCTAGAAACATCATACACAATGACCCAGCTAAAAAAACCAATAAAGGAAAAGGTAAAGGACCCCTGGACGGTTAAGTCCAGTCAAAAGCGACTATGGGGTTGCGGCGCTCATCTCCCTTTCAGGCTGAGGGAGCCGGCATTTGTCCACAAACAGCTTTCTTGGTCATGTGGTCAGCATGACAAAACCGCATCTGGTGCAATGGAACCCCGTGACGGAAACCAGAGTGCATGAAAACGCCATTTACCTTCCTGCTGCAGTAGTACCTATTTATCTACTTGCACTGGCATGACCCAGCTAAAAAAACCCAATCATCCCCACTAGGGCCAGGCGATGTATCAATACATAGTCCAAAATCAGTTTGAAATCAACAAAGCGATAATGTTTTCATAATATTTGACATGGAGATATATCACAATGTATGTCTGTGTGCTATGTAAAAAACACTACAATATGGGAAAACTGTGAAGCCGGTCATCACTTCTCTCATGATTCCTGCTGCCCCTGTTGGTCTGGACTATAAAATAACAGTTGTAACAATATGTGAAAGGAAAGCAAAAAAAAATAAAAAAAATGTATCCGTTTTAGACCCCTAAGTAGTCACAGTTGCCAATACATTATCCTACTGTCTTCTACATAGTTACCGTATGTTTTCGTGTATAACACGCCCCTGTGTATAAGACAACCCCTATTTTGGGGGGACTCCGAATTAAGGAAATGGTCAACAGCATAACCTTATAATATAGTGAAATTAAAGTTAACATGTTACCGTTGCTTGTTCCAACATTATGCTGCTGTGCAGTTGCAAATAAATACTCTCTGCCTGAAGTAAGAATAAAGCATATCTCTTAGCAATTTCAAAAAACAAAGCATATGTAGAGTACACAAAGCAAATTATAAAACACAATTGTGAACTGGGATCATTACTGTACTCTCCTATACCATTGGCAATTAATATGGCCTGACTTTCTAATTAGAGACCTTATCTTACACATGCATACATGACTGAACACAAATTTAAGGCTTACAAGGTTTACAGAAAAATCTGGGAAAGCAATTTTGCAAATCTGTAAAAATAATTATGACGCAAAACAGAATGGTCCTGTGCAATAATGTCATGTTTTCGACATTTCTGACACTAGCTTATATCTTGGATTGGAGGACATGCTTCAGCATTCAGGTTGCCTATTAAAAGTACATGTGTGAGCTTGCAAGAAGCAAACCGCTAAGCTGCGAAACAAGGTGGATAGGGGCCACAAGGGAAAGCCAAAGGAAAACAGGGAACAGAGAAGAGAGAAAGGAAAACCCACAGTCCCACATGGTAAGGAAGGAGAGGGAAGCAGCTATGAAACTTGCAGAGTCCCCTGTAAAAAAAAAAAAAAGAGCTAGAAGAAGACTGATAACACCTGATTCCAGGACACAGAACAATTCATTCACTGGAACTGCCCTGGAACCTTTATCTGTTCATTGTAAATACAAGAGAAAGCTTGCCTTAGGGAGGAAGAGCCTATCTCCTAATTGCCAGAATGGGAGACTCACCATCCCCTCCAGTGTCTAGAGCAGGGTTCCCCAAACTTGGGTCTCGGTCTGATTTTGGACCACAACTCCCATCATCCCTAGCTAGCAGGACCAGTGGTCAGGGATGATGGGAACTGTAGTCCCAAAACAGCTGGAGTCCCAAGTTTGGGAAACACTGGTCTAAATAACAGGGTGGCAAGACTGTTGAGAGAAAAATCAACTCTTCAGAGCAATGCCTAGCACGTATGTTTTGAGCAAACAATACACACAACCCATGTAACCAAAACCATCTTTAAACTAAACCACAGTTCAGAAGCGGAGGGGCATTTTCCCTAAGAGTTCCAATAATTCTATTCAACGCTGAAACGTTTCCCAAGAAACGTCTCAGTTTCTGCAGTAGTCTTGTCCTTTTACAACCAGGATACTAGCTTATTATTATTATTTGCAATCACAGCTAGAATGTCTCTTACATACATGAAAGGAAGTTGTGTGAAGTTCCAATCTCCTAAAGGCCTTTCTTGCATGTGCATAAATGCACTTGCCACGGAACATTCCTTGAATGTTCAGTGGGAGGAAGAGGCTTTTAAAAACCAACTCTCCACAGGTTGATTTTTCCCAGCAAAGCTTTTCAACTCCCAACTCTGAGGGAACAGGCAGGATAAAAAAATTAAGAACAAATGTTTATCATTTTTGCTGCCATCACTTTTTAGGTATTATAAAAAAACACAAATTGCCAAAAACATTACTGCTGTGTACTACAGTATTTGAATTTTAAACAGACATTATTGCATTTTGGTAATTTAGTTACAAAAATGTCTGTATTCTGGTAGGAAAGTATAATGTATGCCATTTGACTAGATGAGTTCCAAATTATATTCCACTGCCAAATTGAATTCCCATCCAGTATCAGCCAGCAATTATCCTTTTATCTGCCATTTTAAAATGTCAGCCTAACTATTCATAGACTGACAATTAATTGTTCTCTCAGGAGGTGCTCTTTTCCTCTCCATGTGTGGCTCTGCTACCCAGCAAGTATTTAAAGAGTTTTCAGTTTAATGCGCAGCAAAGGGTTCCCACAGCTGAGACTCCATATAACTTCATTATGCATGCAAATATATATTATTCGATTTATATCCTGCCCTTCCTCCTGAAGGAACCCAAGTAATGGTAAAATGTTTAGAAAGAGCTACAACCAAGAACAGTTTTAAAACACTCATTAAAACTATGAAAAAACATTCACAACCAGTGATCTTGGGGCTGCCAGGAACAGTGTCCTTCAGCCATCAAATGCCTGTGTAAACAATGATGTTTTAATTCCCTCTCCCAAAATAAAATCAATAATGACACCTCACTAGGGAAGGCATTCCACAAACAGGGAGCCACCACTGAAAAGGCACTACCACAAGTCACTGCCAACTGGGCAGCTACCAGTGGCACCACCACCAATAAGGTTTCATTTCTTGATCATAGGGTCATAGATGGTTGATATTGGAGGCACTCTATGAGGTACTCAGGTTTTAAGCCACTTAGGAGAGGCATAGGCAAACTCAGCCCTCCAGATGTTTTGGAACTACAATTCCCATCATCCCTGACCACTGGTCCTACTAGCTAGGGATGATGGGAGTTGTAGTTCCAAAACATCTGGAGGGCCAATTTTGCCTATGCCTGATTTAGGACTTGATATGCTAACACATTGAATTTGGCCTGGTAGCTCTCTGCCAGCCAGTGAAGCATTTTCAGGACTGGCGACACATGGTACCACTCCGCTGCCCCAGTTACGAGCCTAACAACTGCATTCTGCACTAACTTGTCCCGATACGCTAAATGAAGACATGTGCAATGGAAAAGTGCTTGCCTTTACCAAAAGAATAAAATGCAATTCTTCCCTCAACTGGCTCTGGTGGCTGAGAAGCAGCTTCACAAAGGGTGGGGAAATGACAAAAGAAGGCTAAATTAATTTCAGAGCTGCATGAATGATAGAACTGATTTTTTAAAAAAATTAAATATTCATAACCCACAGAGTAAATTGCACATTTAAAAGAAAAGGCATTCCAGTCACTCTTGAACTGTTCACTGTGACTGTTGGTGGTCTATCTAGGATTTACTGTTTCAGTGGTGCTCCAGAAGTTGGGCATTTATAGGTTTTATGTTTCTCTTCTCCCAATTAAACATACAGATGTCTGAACTATTTACTACAGAGCAAAGCCAAGCCTAAAGGCTTGCATCTGGAAACAAGGAGTTAAACTAGCTTGCAGTTTCTACTGGGGCCATGCATGACCCAGTAGGATAAAAATCCAGGGTGGATAAAAATCAATGTTGAGAGAGAGAGAGAGAGAGAGAGAGAGAGAGAGATAAAAATTGGGTTTTTAAAATTTAAATCAGATTTTTTAAAATCTAAATTGGATTTTTAAAATAAAATGCTTTTGGAGGAAAAATATTTCTAAAGCTATTTTTCTATTTAAGTTACATTATAGTCCAAAGGCTATTCATCAGGAAATAAGGATTTGTTTTAAGTTTTTCATGTGTGCTAAAACTCAGTCTAAGTTTTTTAAAAAATTGTTATTAAGGAAATGATTATTTTTCTCCTTCCAATAAAGTACAGCAGAAAAATTGTCCAAATATAAACAGTTAACTTATTAAACCTCACCTCACAATAATTTCATAATCATAAGTCTATGTATTTCTAACAGTATAACCAAATCAGTAATTTTTTATATATTTTAAAATTTCTCTGAAAATTTATTATTTCAAAAATGAAACCTTCATCTGGTTGTAAATACTAAGATTATACCAGCAAGAATGAGTCTTTCTGTAAAAAAAAAGATTTAAATCAAGTCTCACTGACTAGTGATTTAAATTGGTTTGATTGAAATCAAATAAACCCTGGCCATGACTAGATTGTTAGAGAAGGTAAGGAGACACAGACTACTCCTAAAAAGTTTCTATCAATGCCCTGGAAGGAAGCAAAGGGGTCTGGAAAGAACAAGGAACACAGCTGTTTCCCACAGTGTCCCATAGCATCTTTAGCTATATTCCATTTGAGTTTCTTCCTTCCACATTGGTGTGGGTCTACAATAAAAGCCTTTGTCCACATGGTCCTTCAAGTATATGACACAAGCAACATCCAGTACTTCAGAAAGCGGGCATCAGTTGCATGGTACGTTAAACATGCCACCAGGTCGACTGCGCAGAAGGAACATTTACAATGATGTAAACCACCCTGGGAGAAACAAAAGAGGAATTGTGAAACTATATTAGTTGGAAGTGCATGTAGAGGGGTTGCCATAGTACAGGGATGTCCAACAGGTGGCATAAGAGCACCCGGCCCTGGCCCCTCCTCCATTCACGCATGATCGCTAGAACAGAAGACAGAGTTTTCGCTGTGAGGCTCTTTGTTTCCTTAGCGAACCTTTTGTGAGTGCCTTTTCTCGTTTTCCCTTTAATAAAGTTTAACATTTCTCTCTCAAAAAACGCTAAACAACCTGCACGCCCAAAAAAACTTTGACTTGAACCCCCCCAAAGCGGCACAGTCATACCTCTTTGCGTTAGGTTCATGTTGCATCTTTTGAACAAGGCAAACCCGGAAGTATATACTTCCGGGTTTCACCACTTGTGTGAGCGTAGAAGCGTTCTGCATGCTTTGCACATGCGCAGAAGCGCTCTACTGCACTCCGTTCTTGTGCAGAAGCGCCGCTCTAGTTGCGGACTTGTGTGGATCGTGTCTGCAACTAGAGGTACCACTGTACTTTCCTCCCTAAAAAAAGCTCAGCAACCTTGACTTGAACTGCCAGTTTTTTATTCTGTAAGTAGATTGCAGTCTCTTGGGAATTGGACATCCCTGCCATAGTACAAGAAGAGATTAAGTGTGTTAACATCAAGAACAACTGGGCATTAGACCACTGTGTGAAGGATGTATAGTGGTACCTTGGGTTACATATGTTTCAGGTTACATACGCTTCAGGTTACAGACTCCACTAACCCTGAAATAGTACCTCGGGTTAAGAACTTTGCTTCAGGATGAGAAGAGATATCGTGCTCTGGCGGCACAGCAGCAGCAGGAGGCCCCATTAGCTAAAGTGGTGCTTCAGGTTAAGAACAGTTTCAGGTTAAGAACGGACCTCCGGAACGAATTAAGTACTTAACCCGAGGTACCACTGTACATTAACTGTCCATTCTCTCTATATTTATGGAGCCAAGGTAATACCTTGGTTTATCCCAGCACCTAATCCAATCATAAGTGAATGGCATGCAAAATGTTGACCTTGTCTTTACTGCCTTTAGAGTTCTTGCCTTGGACAAATCTGAACATCTGAGTTAACCTCCAGATTATAACCAGGGAACCATTTCAATACCCAAGAAGATATGGACTGCATGTTAAGAGGATTATGCCTTCCAAACTTGCAAAAGCAAATAGTCTACTCATATGTTTGAAAATGGAGGCATTTCAGATAAGCAAAATGTCCATTAAAAACTGTCAGCATATGTGGAAACACTATTACAATACTAAGGGCGAGATACAAAGATGTATGTGGTGTACTAGTGGCAAGAGATGGACACTACACCTCCTGACCCAATAACTACTGTATTGGCCCGAATATAAGCCGCACCCGAATATAAGCTGCGCTTTTAAAATTGGAGGGGGAGGGGAGAAAAAATACCTGAATATAAGCCACTCCATTCCTCCTAGCTGCTCCTAGCTACTTATGGGGGGGGCGCTGTGTTTCTGCCTTTCCCCTTCCTCACCTTCCTCCTTCCTGACCTTGGGGGAGAGGTCGGGGGACTACGCATGGGGCGGACTCCGCTTTGCTGCGCTCTTGGCGCTGTTTAACCTGTGCTACTGGCTGCATACCATAAAGTTGTGAATATAAGCCGCACTTTAACTTTTCACAGATGGAATTTGGGGGGAAAGTGAGGCTTACATTCAGGCCAATATGGTAATCCACAAAACCCAACAACTATGTGTTGACAGCTTAACCACATACGCACAAATAAAAATTCCCTTACATAATGCCATCTATCAATTTCCAAACATTTTAAAAACATGTACAGTGGTACCTCTGGTTACGTACTTAATTCGTTCCGGAGGTCTGTTCTTTACCTGAAGCACCACTTTAGCTAATGGGGCCTGCCGCTGCCGCCACATCGCCACTGCACGATTTCTGTTCTCATCCTGAAGCACAGTTCTTAAACCGAGGTACTATTTCTGGGTTAGCGGAGTCTGTAACGTGAAGCGTATGTAACCTGAAGCGTATGTAACTCGAGGTACCACTGTATCTTAAAACTAGCCCTGCATAGCACCTCAGGTGGCACAATCGTTCAGTGCATCTGTCTGTTAACCAGAAGGTTGGTGGTTCAAGCCCACCCAGAGACGTCTGTGGGCCAGATTCCTGCATTGTTGGGGGTTGGACTAGATGACCCTCGGAGTCTCTCTCCCAACTCTTTGATTCTATGATCAATGAAAATCAGACAAGCTGTAAGTAGACCTGTGGATTTTATTCACTGGGGCATGTAAAAACTTGCTATTTCCCTCCCCACCATAAACATGCACAGAAATACACATAGTGAAATTGTCTTGAGAGTCCCATGGACTGCAAGAAGATCAAACCTATCCATTCTTAAGGAAATCAGCCCTGGAAGGACAGATCCTGAAGCTGAGGCTCCAATACTTTGGCCACCTCATGAGAAGAGAAGACTCCCTGGGAAAGACCCTGATGTTGGGAAAGATGGAGGGCCCAAGGAGAAGGGGATGACAGAGGACGAGATGGTTGGATAGTGTTCTCGAAGCTGCCAGCATGAGTTTGACCAAACTGCGGGAGGCAGTGGAAGACAGGAGTGCCTGGCACGCTCTGCTCCATGGGGTCACAAAGAGTTGGACACGACTAAACGACAACAACTGGGGGAGCATTTATAGGAATTTTGTTTTGCTCCTGTTCTGTGCCTCTTCCCGCTAGGGGGAAAACAATGCATGTGAACAAATGAAATAACATGTATAGTATCCACCTTGCATGGGTGTAGCAAGGACTTTTGTTGGGGGGGGGACAGGACTTTCGTTGGAGGGCAGAACCGATGTGATTGGTCAGTTAAGTATTTATATTGTTTTACTTGATCTCAGGGGGAGCATCTGCCGCCCCCCCCCCGGCTATGCTCATGCTACCTTGGCTGGCAGTGCTACCCGCAGCTGTGCATACTCTGTGCACACAAGTCATTATTCACAAGTGTCATATACAGGTACCCTCTAAAAAAAACCCTTCTGCTTCTGTTTCTTCCAAAGTGCCATCCATTTAGATAAGATCATCAACACAACCGCATCAAGGGTAAACACAATCATTATCAAGTCTTTCACTCCTTTCAGCTCCACCAAAGCATCATGAGATGTTCTGGACCAGCTGCCAAAAACCCATTGACTTCCAGATGTTATTGCACTACCATTCTCATCACCCTTGATCACTGGCTATGCTTGCTGATGCCAATGGGAACTGGAGTCCAAGGAAATCCAGAGGTTCACAGGTACTTCACCCCCATCCCTGATCATGCAGTCTCAAGCCCTTTAGCAAGGGAGTCAGTTCTTGAACAACTGGGAACAGGAAATGTAGACCCTGCCCTCTCCCTGGCTGGCAGCAGGGTGTGAACCGCTACTGCTGCCACAATGCCAAGCTAAAGCAAGTTCCCGAGCTGAGCACAAGGGCTTTCACATTCCTGTGTAACAGTGAAATTGAAAAGCTGCCTCCTCCTTTCAACCTGCTCCCTCAACATTGGTGCAAATGAACCTAATACTACCAGCTCAGCTTAATTTGAACTACAGCTCAGCATGCACAGTCGTAATGAAGGAGAAAGTGCCTCGGGGCGCAAATCAGAACGCCTGGAGTCCCCACCACTATGCAGCTATAATCAGCACTTATGCATTCAGGAGTTTCCAGGGCAAAGAACATAACTGCCTGACACCACAATAACAAAAAAAAGAGGAGAGGAATAACCTGCTGGGTAGAAGTTTCTTCCGAAAGATTTAACCATCAATTTCTATAGGAAGGCTTCCAGAGTCACAGCGACCACCTTGCCAGAAAGGCTGGCACGCCACAGGCAAACTCAGTGGCGTAGCGTGGGTTGTCAGCACCCGGGGCAAGGCAAGTAATTTGCGCCCCCTAACCTGTGGAGCCAGGTAGGGGCAGAGAGCTGCGAGTGCGAGCGCCCCCCGATGTTGCGCCCGGTGCGGCCAGCCCCCCCCCGCACCCCCACACTACGCCACTGGGCAAACTAGTAGGCTTCTTCCTGACCGCAGCATGATTAGCGATAGCTCAGCAACGGAAGAACTAGACTGAAATACCCGCCAACATATGGGAAAATAATATCTGGGATACAGCAATGTCTGAGCATCTTGCCAGATAAAGGAGGGAAATTAAAGGCGTAAAGAATAGATACCTTCCAAGAAACGTGGACCCCTCTCTTTAACTATATTAATGACCAAAAACAAGACCTTCTTATACCAACTGCTCAATATTCTCAGTGGAAGGGTTACGCCAAGTAGTATGTTTGAATACTGAATGTGTAAAGTGTATGTCTAGAGCAGTGGTTCCCAACCTTTTTTTGGCCATGCCCCACCTAAGAATCTCTAAAATCCTGATGTTGTCGTCCCCCGTCCCCCCATTGACATGTAATTCTTATTATTCAGAAAGTGAACTACAGTGGTACCTCGGGTTAAGTACTTAATTCGTTCCGGAGGTCCGTTCTTAAGCTGAAACTGTTCTTAACCCGAGGTACCACTTTAGCTAATGGGGCCTCCCGCTGCCGCTGCGCTGTCACCACACGATTTCTGTTCTCATCCTGAAGCAATATTTCTGGGTTAGCGGAGTCTGTAACCTGAAGCGTATGTAACCTGAGGTGTATGTAACCCAAGGTACCACTGAACTATTCATGTGGAGGAAGCCTAAAAGGCCATTAACTTGGTCTAAACAAGTTTCCAAATTGTCCCCCCTAAAAATCAAATTGCGCCCCTGTGTGGGGGGGTGTGCCTCACGTTGGGAACCACGGGTCTAGAGACAATGGATAAAACAAACACCATTAGCTGTACTGCTGGCTAAGTGTGTGATTGCTATTGTATTTGTTTAAAAAAGCAATAAAATATTTGTGTTGTTGGCCAGCACGCTACCCTGGGTGTGA
The DNA here is from genome assembly GCF_965113315.1 of Podarcis vaucheri. Lineage (NCBI taxonomy): Eukaryota > Metazoa > Chordata > Lepidosauria > Squamata > Lacertidae > Podarcis > Podarcis vaucheri. The sequence goes on from NC_138749.1 coordinate 44,503,689, forward strand.
TCATCCACCCTGCTGACCCCCCCTGCCCAAGAAGCGTCCATCTGTCTGTCTGCCGGTCTGTCTGTCCGGGGGCACCTCCGTCGTGCATGAAGCGCAACTCGCATCTGAGAAACTTGCTCAGAAGTTGAGCTGCCACTTTTTCGGCGGGCGCGCAGAGAGAGCAGCCGGCTGCCCCAGCGCCTGCGGTTACCTGCTGATAAAGCCGTCGCCGTCGCCGTCGCAGGTCTGGAAGAGGCGCCTCATCCTCTCCTCCTCGCCCGTGCTGGAAGTGTCGCTGCTGCTACTCGCGGTGCTGCTCAGGCTCACCTCCACCACCACGGCCGGGGCGGCCGCTGCCGCCATCATGCGCTCTTCTCCAGAGGAGCAGGAGGAGGAGGCGGTGGCAACGTCCGCACAAGTCCGGTCCCTGGGAATTCTCCGTCTGTGCTTCCCTCAGCCACAAGCCCGTGTGTGTGTGCGCGCGCGCGCGCAAATCCGTCCCGGCCCTGCAGCCGTACAAAGCGGCGCGAGGGCCACACAATGCAAACAAGGGGGTGGGGAATCCCAGGCAAGCGCTTCTCCTCGCCTCGCGCACGAATTCAGCGCGCGCCGCCTCGCGCGCCAATCAGCGGCACCCTGGGGTATGCAAATGTGCATGGGGTGTGTGTCAAACTGGATCTTTGACGTGGGTGAAATAAAACCTAGTTTCACCCCCAGCCCCCTCCTCCCCCCCAGCCACCACTCCTCTTCCAGCCATGGGAGTGGAACTGGCTAGGGCTGGAGCCATGTTTTTTCCCTCCTACCCCAGCAGCCAGGGACCTGGCTTATTAGACTACGGTATAGTGTAAACATAACTTTTACATGCACTGGGAAATAAATAAAAACGTGTGATTACAGTCATACCTCGGGTTACAGACGCTTCAGGTTGCATTTTTTTCATGTTGCGGACCGCCGAAACCCAGAAGTACTGAAACAGGTTACTTCCAGGTTTCAGCAGTCACGGATGTGCAGAAGCGCTAAATTGCGCTTTGCGCATGTGCAGAAGCGCCAAATTGCAACCCGCGCGTGTGCAGACGCGGGTTGCGAACATGAATCCCGCACGGATCACGTTCTCAACCTGAGCATCCACTGTACTTGCTTTATTGCGGTTGTGTGGAACCAAATTTGCAATATCTCCAAGGTATGCCTATATTCCTACATCTTAGGACAGTGGTCACCAACCTAAGGCCCACGGGCCAGAAGCAGCCCACGGAGGTTGTTTGACCGGCCCACTAAACCAGCATAGCGTGGTGTGGGGACTTGCTTCCACGGTGCCAGAAATCACGTCTGCGCATGCGCAGATACCAGAAATCGCACGTGTGATCCTGCCCACAGAGAGATCTCTGCGGGGCCGATCCGGCCCAGGCAAGATAAACCTTGCTGACCCTGTCTTAGGAAAACACATCATGCATCTGTACTGTAATCCATGAAAGCTTTTGTCATTAAAAATGTTAGTCTTTAAGGTATCGCAGGACTTGTTTTTGTAGCAAACTATGCATTTCTCATTCAGGTCATATATTGGATGGAGAATATTTATCTAAAATGTCAAATAGATATGACAACATTTTATATGATTCTTGTTTGGCTACCAGGTTTTAATTAGGTATTAGCAGCTGGCAAGCTGGACATCTGACTGGGACTGACTGTTGTCAAGGGAGCACAGCCTGGGTCACTGCTCTCTCCCTGCTGACGCTGTGTTACAGCCCAGTGGAGGAATGCAGAAGCAGCAGCGAAGACGCACAGCATCAAAAGCAGAGTCCCCTCACTTGGGGCCTCCAGCAACCTGGCACTGGGCCTGGGTTTTGTTTACATTAATAAACATTTTCCTCAAGTACAAAAGTTCCCCCAGATCTCTTATTTGCATCTTCTGCCAAGTCACTTTGCCTGTTTCAGTTCTGTTTAGCGAAACGTGCTAAACTGACCGAAAATAGTCACAATGAGTTTTCACAGGTCTAATCTCAGTGTAAATCAGCCAAAGCCCCATAAATATCTTTCGTTTTCTGAAGTGGTGTCCACTCACTCATCTCCAGCCAGCCAGAACCTGGTATTTTCCTCAGGTCAGACAAATTATTTATTTCCTGCCCTTCACCTTAAGCTCCCAAGGCAGATTACAACATTAAAACACGTTTAATCAACCTACAATCATAAAAATAATGTCCTCTCCTGAGCCATCACCAACCCAAGTCTCTGAGGGCAGAGGAACTAGCAAGAGCCTCCCCTGAGCCAATTTTGTTGTACCTGTAAGAGACAAAAGGCCCATAACTTTCGACATACTCCAATGCTTTAGATATGAAAAACAAGTGACTTGCTAACATCTTTGGTTTCTCTTTGATAGCACCATATTTTCAATTATACCCCAGAATTTGCCATGAACTAGAATTCTACAAGCTGCTATAAAATTAGGTAAAAGAGCAATTCAGATTATAGGGATCCACCTTATTGTGTGGCAGTTACCACACAAATAAATGCATCAAACTATTTAAAAATGATCCACAGATGGTATTTAACTCCTAGTAAATTGGCTAAGATCTACAAATCAGAATCAGATACCGTTCTATAGGACGCACATTTCCCCCTCCAAAAATTAAGGGGAAATGTGTGTGCGTCCTATAGAGCAAATGCAGGCTGCGCCGCTAAGCCCAAAGCCAGAACAGGAAGACGGAGCACTGCGGAGCACTCCATCTCGCTGCTCTAGCTTGGGGACGGTGCCTTCACCCCGCTGTCCTGCAGAAGCTAGCAAGGCTGTTCCCAAGCCAGAACAGCGAGACGGAGGGCTCCATCTCGCTGCTCTAGCTTGGGGACGGCTGCGCGCAAACCTCTGTAGGGCAGTGGGGCGCTGCGCTCCAAAGGCTTCAGGGATCTTTGAGGCTGGCTGTGGGGGAAAGCAGCGCTTCCCTCCACCGCCAGCCCCACAAGCTCTGGTGAATGTACCTTGAACGCACCTTGTTTTAGAAGCGGAGAACAAGGGAAAAAAATTTTCCCCTGTTCTCCCCCTCCTATGGTCCAGTGCGTCCAATGGAGCGAAAAATACGGTACATGTTGGAAATGTAAAGAAGTGGAGAGAACCTTTTTTTCATATGTGGTGGACATGTAAAAATGTACAAGTGCATTGGGAAATGATTTATGATGAGTTGAAAAAAAAAGTTTAGAATTACTTTCCCCAAAAAACAGAGTCCTTTTTGTTGGGAATAACCCAGACAGAAATTCCTAGGTGACAGAAAAAGTTATTTTTGTATGCTACAACTGCGACCCATGTTTTGTTAGCCCCCAAATGGAAAGTGAGCGAGGTCCCAACTAAAGAGGATTGGCAAATTAAGTTGACAGAATATGCAGATTTACACATAGAATAAGAGGGCAAGAATTACGTATATTTAAAGAAGAGTGGAAAACATTTATTGAATATATGGAGAATAACTGTATACAGCTGAAAATGCTGGCAGCATTAAGATAAATTCAACAGTGTAAATAATACTTGATATAAAAGTGGAAAACTGATTTGAATGGTTACAGTAAAATTTGCAGGAATGTATGATATGTAAAATGAACCATGGAAGGGGAAGAAGGGAAGGGCTGGTGACATCTGGAGGAGGAGAATCCAGGGGTCAGAGGTGGGGAGAGGCCAACACTCAGTTGGGAGGGCTTTCTGCCCCTTCGTTGCCAGATGTCACAGGGAGCCATCTGAGTCAGCCTCTCCTCTGCCCCTTGAGAGAGAAGTTCTCATAGTAGCCAAGGAGGCAGCTGGCCAATGGGTGGGGCTGTAGGGGGCAGAGGTGGCAGGAGAGTCAGAGGGACTGACTCAGATCCAAACCACCTGCAGGAACGCACACTTGTAAGCAGGTCTGACAAGCATATGCAGTGCCGGAGTGCAAAGATCCACCCGCCCCGCTCCCAGGTTGCCCAGTCCCAGGCGTGCAGGAGGGCAGAGCCGGGCAGCCGCCTCAGTGTCTCGCTGGCTTGGTCGCCCCCACACTCGCAGCACAGAGCCGCCCGCAGCAGAAGAGCCCGCCGTGGCGCTCTAACCGATGGCTCTTCCCCGGACTCAACTCTCAGGCCCTGGACTCTCAGCCTGGCGCCCCTGAGAGCCTGGTGACCGGGTGCCCCGCACCCCTAGTGCCTATGGGTAAGAACGGCCCTGCTTGTAAGCACAGTTTTCTTGCCTGGGGCGAGTACCAGACTGGTCACATCCAGCTTTTAAAATGTCAATTAAGAGGGGTGTATCAAGTCTTGGAATAGCGTATTAGCTACCGCCTAGCTATGCATCTTATAACTTTGCTTAAAGGTAAAGTTAAAGGGACCCCTGACCATTAGGTCCAGTCGGGGCCGACTCTGGGGTTGCGGTGCTCATCTCGCTTTATTGGCCGAGGGAACCGGCGTATAGCTTCCAGGTCACATGGCCAGCATGACGAAGCCGCTTCTGGCGAACCAGAGCAGCGCACGGAAATGCCGTTTACCTTCCTGCCGGAGTGGTACCTATTTATCTACTTGCACTTTGAGGTGCTTTCGAACTGCTAGGTTGGCAGGAGCTGGGACTGAACAACGGGAGCTCACCACATCACGGGGATTCGAACCGCCGACCTTCTGATCGGCAAGTCCTAGGCTCTGTGGTTTAACCCACAGCACCATCCGCGTCCCTTTTATATAACTTTTATATAACCCGTTTATATAACTTTGCTTACAGACTTCTAAATCTTGTGTCCTGCACTTTGGACTAAAGCTGAGACTGTGAATGAAACTTTTGGGTTCCTACAAACAAACACACATGGATATACCTTCTCTGCCCAAATGCATGGCAATTGCAACCACCCTACATACCTTGAGCTCACAGACAGCATCTACACACCAAGGAACCATGCCACCAGACATGGGTCCATGGGAAAGAAAGCTTTAATGCAAGCAGGGAAGTGGGCACCCAAGAACAGAAGCATGCAGCAACAGCAGCAGCCTGCTCCACCACCCACCACACACACACACCAATGTGGGACCACCTCATGTGGTAACAAAGCCAGAACCACAACAGACACCAGGGACCTCTGTCTATACTAGTGACAGTGGCAGTGATGGCAGCAGCAAAGAGGTCCCCAATCACAACCATGGCCTGCACTGCATCCAACAGTCACATCCCCACTGGGCAGCAATCCAGTCACCTGAAACACCTTTCATTAAGCTACAGGCTATTTCCCAATAAGTTTTAGAGATAATAATTAGACTGTGTGTAACAGCAAACAGGTTATCCTGGCACTGAAACAGTTTCGCTACTACTGACACGGCATCATATTTTTTAAATCCTTGGTTGCTGTGCTTCACTGCATAGAAACACAGAACTGTAGAGTTAGAAGAGACCGAAAGGGTCTCTAGTCCAACCCCCTGAAATGCAGGAATCTGTTGCCTAACGTGGAGCTCGAAACCACAACCCTGAGATTAAGAGTCTCATGCTCCACCAACTGAGCTATATGATCAAAATCAGATCTCTTCTCCTGCACATGTTCTTTAATTACATCCAGAAAGGGCCTCCAGTAATCTCCCGACTGCAATATATTTTCAGAGCACCTGCTTCCTGACAGTGATCACACCCACACCATATATTTAAAGCAGTGTGCCCTTCAACCAGTGTTCCGTGGCACCCTAGGGTGCCATGAAGGATGGCTGGGGTGCCACAGGCAACACTGGCCTCTGTCCTTCTTTCCTTCCCTCCCTCCTCTGATGCCCTCTTGGACCTCTGCCTCCCAAAGGCTTGCATGGCTTTTTGTTGCAGCAGCCCTGGCTACAAGCTCCCCAGGTGAATGGTGCTTCTGGGCCTGGCCAGGGGGTGCTGGTTGCCAGGAGCTGAGGTGGCCTTGCAGTAAGCAAGCAAGTAGGCAAGGGAGCCTAGTCAGCCAGTCCGTCAGCCCCTGCTGTTGGGAATGGACATTCAAGTGGGAGACTGGGCAGGCAGGCTCTGTGCTGGCCTTCTTGTGTCTGCTGTGTGCAAGGCTTTCCTGGGAGCTGAGTGTCCAGTGCTGAAGGGGAGCCTTTCCACCATACAGGGCTGGCAGCGCTTGCTACTGCCTCCTGAGGTAAGGTGCTAGCTAGCCTCATGTTCACCTCTGGCCAGTCTCCTTTGGGCCACTAAGGCTGGGGGCATCCTCTTCCTTGTGGGTCAGTGTGAAGAGGCACCTCTCTTTTGGACAGCGGGGTGGGGGAGTGCCTCAGAAAGAATGTAGTTGGCCAAGGGAGCTATGGACTCAAAATGGTTGAAAACCTCTGATTTAAAGCATTATTGTATCACTTTAACAGCCTTGGCTTCCCCTAAATTTTTGGCACTTACAAACCCTTAACAAACAATAGGTCGCCGGATGCCTTGGGAAAATCCCGAAGTGGTATAAGACACATCATATGGAAATTGCCTTTAGTTATTCTTGTATTTGCTTTGGAAATTTCTTAGTTAAGGCAATATTCCACATTTGTTGGTACCAATATCCCATAATGTTAACATTGCCCATCACCTTCCTACATCTCACAATGGTTAAACGTGCTGCTGCAAATAGGAATCTGAGAAGTTCCTTGTGTATGACATCCTCTCCCACAGCGTGCAAAGAAATTGAGAAATAATGAGGCTAACTGTTTGGAAGGCACAGTCTCAGAAAGCCCAAATGATGGAACTAGGCCACCACATATGGAAATATGTCCCTACATCTCTCCTACATTTTGGACTAATGGGGTTTAGTTGTTTTATTGGAGTGTAGAGAGATAGTTACCACCTTTGTATTATCATAAGCATTCTCTTTTAATCAGGCTTAGGTTGAGGAGCATGGCATCTTGTCCCAATCAGCACTCCACTTGGTCTGATCAATGGCAGTATTCAAGTCTTGTACCCACAGCATTTCAGACATTACACCATAAGCAGATTCTCAAAGGATGTTCATACCCATGTTGCTTGCAATGATGGATCTGATGGAACTAGAACCAGTTATGGGAGACTCCTGTAAGTTTGTATTAGATTTGTGTGCAACTTTCATATCTACTAAGTGTTTTGAAACCTGCTTAATCCCAACATTTATATTGTCATAATTTGTCTGCACAGTAAAAATCAGGATGTTATAAAATGGAACAGGAAGTAAAAGTGGTGAAGCCAGTTCCTTAAAGTACTGGCTGTCACACTGTACTAAGCACTATTGCTTTGTAGGCATAAAGGAGAAGTATAAACAAGATGCTCACAAGGAGTCTTATAGGGCTTTCAGTTTAAGGAGAGAAACAGTGGGGGATGAGGCTGCTTTTCAAACCTGCCATTTCCCCTCCACTATCCCAGCTGCTTTTTCACCTGGGAGAAAAGAAAGCCGTTCCTGTGTCTTCTCCTGTGGGAAGAAAACAGATTTGGGGATGGATGAGTTAAGTGAAAAAAATGACAAACTAGAGAGGGTTAAACCTCTCACTCTATGGGCAGTGAGGGAGGTTCATCCATGGGCAAAGAGGTCTGCTGTGGAGGCAAAAAAAGAAACCGTAGCCTTCATGTAGATTCACATGTGACAATTACCTTTGTGTGCATTTTACTGTGATGTGTTTTTGTGAAGTCATGACTAGTAGCTGCTTCCCAGGCTGTGTGCAGTTGTGACAGGCAATGATCTACATGTGGTTGTACAATATTTCCCATGTGTAAGTAATATTTACCTGAGGAAAACAAGATTTATAAAGGGTATTCCTTAGTTGCCTGCAGACAAAATTGGTCCTTAGTAGTGACACCAAGAAAAGGGGTTAATAGGGGATTTACGGTATATGCTTTAAACTTGGACCCCTAGTTTCAGTATTTTATTATAAAAAGTAAAAAATACTTTATAGTGTGGAATCCAAAAGCATACAGAAAGTTAAGGATGAATCCTAAAAATCTCTCTTTCCAGGGTATAAGCTCCATTGAATTCAACAGCTTACTTCAGAGTAGACATAGGATTGTGCTCTTGGTCTGTTTCAATCAAGGGAGAAGATGGATAAAAAGAGATGATACAATGAACACAGCATGTGAGCACTTGAAAAATGCTTCAGGTTTCCAAATTGCGAAAAAAGATCAAAGACTTTTTAACATCTTTCAAAGCTTCGGTTACAGACATGGATTCATTTTTTTATTGAGCTGGAGTTTATAGTTAACGTGTTTATAGGTTTCAAAACTGCTCTGGCACTAGGTGGTTTATCTATAAAGCTTTCAAGACACAGTGCAAAGGAAACTTCTGTTATTAATGAGCATTGGCGTGAGATGCTTACGGTTAACAGTGTGTTTGTTTCTCCTACTGTACTTTATTCCATACAAGTGAAATTTCCTAAGAGGTAAGTGGCATAGATTTAAAGAAGAAAGTAGGTGCCAAGAAATGCTGTTAATGCATTTTGGCTTCATTAACTACAAACCACAAAACCTGGGATCCCCTCAAAACTGGTGCCAAAGTTTTGCAATCATTTTGTGGTGTTTCACACCAAAAGGCCTGCGTTTTGCAGCACCCCACACACAAACAAAGTAATTGACATTCAAACCCAGGGGGTCACCAAAAAACCAATGTCCGATTTTCTAAACTGGCACCAAAACATTGGCAGAAGTCCTGCAACAGCCTTTCGTGGCCAAAACTCCACGTTCTGCATCGGACCCCAAACCCTAACCCGCAGGGTCACGGGATCACCAAAAACCTGATGCTGTCCGATTCACTCAAAACTGGGGAGGTTGCGCTGATGCTTCCCCAGCTGTTGCTTTTGACTACCTGTGATATAAAAAAGGACACGGTGGCTGCATGGGAAAAGGCAATTATTACTGGGATGGGGAACAAATGGAAGAAGCTCAGAACAAAGAGGCTAAGGGAAAGCTAGGGTAGTTGTAGATGTTTAGAAGAGCAAGATTCAGTGTGAGAACTATGATGAGCCACAAAGACTCATGTTTGACTCTCACTTCTGCTCACAATAAAAGGCCATTGGGGTGGGTGGGGAATTGTTAGGTAAAGGTAAAGGGACCCCTGGCCATTAGGTCCAGTCGTGGCTGACTCTGGGGTTGCAGCGCTCATCTCACTTTACTGGCCGAGGGAGCCGGCGTACAGCTTCTAGCTCATGTGGCCAGCATGACTAAGCCGCTTCTGGCGAACCAGAGCAGTGCACAGAAACACCATTTACCTTCCCGTCGGAGCAGTACCTATTTATCTACTTGGACTTTCGAACTGCTAGGTTGGCAGAAGCAGGGACCGAGCAACGGGGATTTGAACCGCCGACCTTCTGATCAGCAAGTCCTAGGCTCTGTGGTTTAACCCACAGTGCCACCCGTGTCCCGGGGAATTGTTAGGAGACACTTATTTCCCTCACAGAGCTACGATTCCCTGTGAGGAGGGTCTGACTGTTAAAACCATTCTGGAAACTAGCTTTGTGAGGGAAACGGGCGTCTCTTAACAAGTTTCGGCACCCCTTCAGGGTGCCAACTTAAATAAAATGAGGGGGGCATGTATGCCCCACCTCTCATAATTGATCATATGGTGCAGTGCACACACACCATTTGGGGAGCCCCTCAGAATTGGCTCCTATGGCTCCCCTTTAAATTTCAGTTCCCAGGAATTTGGGGAGTTAAACTGTGACGGTTTAAGAGTGTTTTGAATGTACAATGCTGATTCGGCCCCACAGTTGCTAGACTGGCACCACCGTGTGGCAAATGTATACTATACAGCCAAACAGATAGCCTCAAATCCCTTGTGCAGCGCTCACAGAACCAGAGGTGGTTCTGTTGCATGTGACAGCAGTATTGCTCCCAGCAGTGAACACACATTTTCATATGTCCTATTGGTTACCTGCAGGCAGGAGCTGCAGTTTAGTTCCGACGCTGTAAATTGAGCAGGGGAAAATCTCACACTGCGCACACAGGGGGCCATTTCCAAACAGCCGCAGATGGGATCGGGCTGCGTGTGTAAAAAAAGCATGGTAAATAGATTTAGTTAAGTAAATACAGTGGTACATCGGGTTAAGTACTTAATTCGTTCCAGAGGTCCGTTCTTAACCTGAAACTGTTCTTAACCTGAAGCACCACTTTAGCTAATGGGGCCTCCCCCGGCCACTGCGCCACCAGAGCACGATTTCTGTTCTCATCCTGAAGCATAGTTCTTAACCCGAGGTACTATTTCTGGATCAGTGGAGTCTGTAACGTGAAGCGTCTGTAACCTGAAGCGTATGTAACCCGAGGTACCACTGTAAATAAAAAAAACTTAACTAAAATTAGAAATTGTAGGAAGATTTTGACAGATTTTTTCTGAGCTCTCGGGGTTCAAAGAAAGCAATTTAACAACTGTTGTTGAGACATTTCATTCAAAAATTGCTAGACCAGAGGTTTTCAACCTTTTTGAGTCCACAGCTCCCTTGACCAACTAGATTCTTTCTGAGCCACCCCTGTGGGGCTCAGGAGCCCAGTTGTGTCACCCCTTTCCTGCAAAGCTGGCAGCCTCTCACCCTTTTTCAAACACCCTCCCTTGTGGAGTGTTCCCTCAGCCTCCTCTCCTGTCCCCTCTCCTTGAGAGTCCTCTGGGCAGCTGCAGCTGCCGCTCCTGGTCTCTGAGCTGCCCCCCACCTGCCCCAAAGAGAGAGGCCTCCTCACACTGACCCACAAGGGTATGGGAAGAGGATGCTCCCAGCCTTAGTGGCCCAATGGAGAATGGCCAAAGGTGAACATGAGGCTAGCACCTTACCTTGGGAGGCAGCAGTGGGCGCTGCCAGCCCTGCATGGCGGAAAGGCATGCAGCTCACAGGGAGGCCTTGCCCACAGCAAGCACAAGGAAGGCCAGCACAGTGCCTGCCTGCCTAACCTCTCACTTGTCTGTCCATTCCTCAACAGTAAGGGCTGATGGACTGGCTGGCTGGGCTCCCTTGCCTACTTGCTTGCTTACTGCAAGGCCACAACCAGCACCCCTTGGCCAGGCCCAGAAGCACCATTCACCTGGGGAGCTTGTAGCCAGGGCTGCTGCAACAAAAAGCCATGCAAGCCTTTGGGAGGTAGAGGTCCAAGAGGGCACCAGAGGAGGGAGGGAAGGAAAGAGGGACACAGGCCAGTGTTGCCTGCTGCACCCCAGCCATCCTTCATGGCACCCTAGGGTGCCATGGCACACTGGTTCAAAACCACTTCTTTAAATATATGGTGTGGATGTGATCACTGTCAATAAGCAGGTGCTCTGAAAATATATTGCAGTCGGGAGATTACTGGAGGCCCTTTCTGGATGTAATCAAAGAACACGTGCAGGAGAAGAGATCTGATTTTGACCATATAGCTCAGTTGGTAGAGCATGAGACTCTTAATCTCAGGGTTGCAGGTACGAGCCCCACAGTGGTCAAAAGATTCCGGCATTTAAGGGGGGAGAGGCAGATGAGTATCTTTCTGCTCCCCCCGCCCCATACATTCTGGCCACGCCCTTGTTTTCTGGGTTCCCCCAGCTAGGAATGTTGGTGTATTCTGGACGGCTGCAAGACGTATAAAGAGAAATCAAGCCGCCCGGGTTGTCCTAACATTATTGCCTCCTACGATAAACTCAAATCTAGGCTCGGCGTCCCAATCACCCAGACGCGCAATTTGCGTTTGGGCGCGCCCGCCCGCTCGCCCTTTCGCCGCCTGCTTTCCCCGCCCAGGAGTCCGTGACGTCATCGCGGCCCGCCTCAGGCCCTGCCCCTCGCTTCGCCCCTCCCCCCGCCCCTCAGAGGAGGCGCGTCCTCCTTCCGCTTTGCCTCTCGCGTACGGGGCGCCTCCGGCCTAGCCCGGCCCCCTCTAGCGGTGCCTCTGAGCCCTCAGCTTTCGGGGGATGTCGCGCCCGAGCAGCGTCTCCCCGCGGCCTCCCGGAGGGGGCGGCGGCCCTCCCGGCGGGGGCCCGTCCACCGCCGCCGCCTCGTCCTCCTGCTCCGGCAGCGGCCGGTCCAAAGGGCTGAAGGACATTCGCATCGACGAGGAGGTGAAAATCGCCGTGAACATCGCTCTGGAGAGGTTCCGCTATGGGGACCAGCGAGGTAATGGTTCCCCTTCCCTTCCCCCGAGGATGGAGGAGGGGGTGGACCTGAAAGCGGCCCCAGTCGAAAGAGGCGGGTTTGTTATGGTGGGTCTTCGCGGGTCAGCGCCTCGTTAGTTCGTCAGGGCGCCGAAGGAGTCCAGGCAACCAGATGTAGTCGAGAACAGGGTTGTTTTTCAGTAAGCCTATTAAAACCGAATTATTATTATTTTTTTTGCAGCCCTGTGCTGAGCATCACCTGCCAGTACTAGCTCTGCTGCATGAATACAGTGGTACCTCGGGTTACATACGCTTCAGGTCACATAAACTTCAGCTTACAGACTCCGCTAACCCAGAAATAGTACCTTGGGTTAAGAACTTTGCTTCAGGATGAGAACAGAAATTGTGCTCCGGCGGCACAGCAGCAGGAGGCCCCATTAGCTAAAGTGGCGCTTCAGGTTAAGAACAGTTTCAGGTTAAGTACGGACCTCTGGAACGAATTAAGTACTTAACCCGAGGTACCACTTTATTAGTCTTGATCCCGCTTTTGTATGTACCTGCCAACTCCTAGAGGCTATGGGGTTTTGGCCCCCCCAATGAAATATTTGAGGGGGCCGTCCCTCCAAAAAAGTTGATGGGCATTGCTATGACGTGCACCATATCATGTGTTTATGTGGGGTACGGCTTACGTGCCACCCCCTATTTTATTCTAGTTGGCACCTCTGCTATAGATGTGGTGGCGTGGCTGTATGCATCCATAGTGAGCTGTCTTGCCACGGGATCAGATCACCGTTCTCTCGTTTTCAGTGCTGTCTCAGTGGCTGGCAGCAACACTGTGGGCTAGGGAACTAATCTTTGTCCTTTTCCAGTTTGGCACCCATCTTCAGCTCATATATGGCCCTTGCCCCTCAGATGTTGCTGGAGTTCAATTCATCGTCCCTGACCAACTGGTCATACTGGATTGGGTTGATGCAGAACTACAGGTCTTCATTGTCTACTATAGGGTGCAGTTTACCCCATTGGTCTCTTTAGTCCAGCGCTGCTGTTTGAGATCCTTTCACTGGAGATGATAGGGATTGAGCTGGGGATCATGGGCATTCAATGCAGGAGTTGTATCACTTATGTAGAAGAGGCCCTTCTATATTTAAGTATGGCATATACAATTTTTATCTGTAAGCTGACTTGAACCCCATCAGGGGAAAAAGACAGAGTATAAATGTTTGCTTTTCATGCACTTATATAGCAAAACCCAATGAATGGAGCTTAAAAAATGGTCATACTGGATCAAACTAAGTTGCTACACTATGTTTCCAGCAGCAGCAAGCTTTATACTGTAGAAAGATCACTAGCAAAGTGATGGCTAGCTCATAGTTTGTCCTCTACCTCTGGACATACTGGAACAGCAGCTAATAGTTGTGGCAATTACCATAGTTTGTGGCAGTAACTTTCACACACTAATTGTTTTAAACTATGCATTGTGTGAAATATCTCCTTTGTTCCTTCTTCATCTTTCTTGCTGAGCAAATTCAATACATAGTATGATCCTATTCATATCTACCCTGAAGTAAGCCTTATTGCCCTTACCTCTCTTGCCCTGACCTCGCCACTGTGATCCATGTGACGGTCACCTCCAGGCTTGATTATTGTAACTCACTCTACATGGGGCTGCCCTTGAAACTGACTCAGAAACTTCAGTGGGTGCAGAATGCCGTGGTGAGACTCCTTATGGGGTCTTTGCCGTGGGATCACATTCACCCAGTGCTATACCAGCTGCACTGGCTCACGGTGGAGTACAGGTTTAAGGTGCTGGTTTAAAGCCCTTTATGGCCTAGGACCCTCGTACCTACCAGGACCGCCTCTCCTGGTATGTCCCTTACGGTCTGCAAATAACAACACCCTGAAGATTCTGGGTCCCAGGGAGATTAGACTGTCCTCAACCAGAGCCAGGGCCTTTTCGGCCGTGGCTCCGGCCTGGTGGAACGCTCTCTCACAAGAGACCAGGGCCCTGCGAGATTTGACATTCTTCCACAGGGCCTGCAAAGACGGAGCTGTTCTGCCAGGCCTTTGGTCAGGGTTCAGTATGACTCATTTTCTCTTTGTATAAGAACAAGCATGAAGGAGGTTTCCCAGCCTGCTCACAGGTCCTTATAATATCAGTGGAAACAGTTGGTCCTGGCGAGTATTAACTGCTTTCATTGTCATTGGATTGTCATTTGTCCAGTTTTAATTTTAATTTTAATTTATTTGAATTAATTTTGGGATGCATTTTAATCAATTGATTGCTTGTTGTTTTTGTGCATATTGTATTATTTATATGATGTTAGCTGCTCTGAGCCTGGCTCTGGCCGGGGAGGGCGGGGTACAATTAAAATTTTATTATTATTATTATTATTGAATTCAATGGGACTGAGTTCCACGTGAGTGAGTGCAGTTCTTAGTTTATTGTCCTTAAAAAGTCATTGATTGTTTATTCAGGGGTGATGTATTTCTACTATTTAGACATAGTTGTATGTAGGCACATACATGTATGATTTCTCTTTCAGAAATGGAATTTCCTTCCTCCTTGACTAGTACTGAAAGAGCCTTCATTCATCGACTGAGTCAATCGCTTGGTCTAATTTCTAAAAGTAAAGGGTAAGTAAGTACCTTGCTAAAAATACTTACCCATGTGAATAGGAAAATATGCATCTTTCTGGCAAAGTTTTGTTTTTCAGTTTTGAGTAGTGTCTTGAGGTGGAATTCTTCCTGAGAGTCTCTGTGTTCTGTTGTTTCAAAATGTTCTGTGTACAAGTACTGCCAGGGTGGGGTGAGATATCTGTTGACACTGTTGAGGCAGATTCATAATTTGGCCTTTGCCCAATTACCTGTGATAAGTAGTTGTTCCTTTCAGGCGACCATATATGGCTCCCAAGTTTGGACTGTGTACCCATTGCTGCAATAATTTTTCCTTCTGCATGCTACCTGCTTTGAAAGGCAGCAGAGATTGGCTGCTGGAGCTATAATGCCACTGCTATACCAAAGTATTTAGAGCACCCCAGGTTGAGGAAGGCTGTGTCTTCCTCTGAGAGGTTAGGGTTCTTATACAGTGGTACCTCGCAAGACGAACGCCTCGCAAGACGGAAAACCCGCTAGACGAAAGGGTTTTCCGTTTTGGAGGCGCTTCGCAAGACGAATTTCCCTATGGGCTTGCTTCGCAAGACGACAGCCCATAGGGAAATATCCGGGACAGCGGGGAAGCACAGCGCGTCTTCCCCACTGTCCTCGGACCTCCTCTGAAGCCGGGCGGTGGGGCGGGAACGCCTCCTCCCGCCGCTGCCGGGCTTCGGAACGCTGCTCCGAAGCCGGGCGGCGGGGCGGGAACACCTTCTGAAGGCGGGCGGGGGGCGAAAGTCTTTGTCCCCCCTGCCTGCCTTCCCAGGGACTTTTAAATCGCCCCGGACAGCGGAGAAGTCCTCCGCTGTCCCGGGGCGATTTTAAAATGCCGCCCGCCAGCATTTTAAGATCGCCCGGACAGCGGAAAAGTCCTCCGCTGTCCCGGGGTTTTTTAAAATGCTGGGGGTGGGAAGAAAAGCCCTTGTCCCCCCCCCCAGCCTTCAGAAGAGGTCCGGGGACAGACTGTCCCCGGACCTGGTCTGAAGGCGGTTTCCCTAGGAACGCATTAATTGATTTTCAATGCATTCCTATGGGAAACCGTGCATCGCAAGACGAAAAACTCGCAAGACGAAGAGACTTGTGGAACGAATTAATTTCATCTTGCGAGGCACCACTGTATATTGGGCTACTAAACTGAGATATGATTGTCCCTAATGAGACTATTGTGTCAGGCAGTGAAGAGATTTGAAGCATACCTACTGGAAAACAAGACGCAATCAAATCAGATTTGAAGTTAGATGTTTACTATGCCGGACATTAAGCCACATCGATACTTTGTCTTTATGCAGGTACTTAATCCAGGATCAAAAATCTACGGCATGTAGCATCTGAAACAATATTTCTGAGTTAGTGTAGCTGACACTAACTCAAAAAGCACAGCAATGTGTTTAGAGTTTAATTCACTTATTTGGGAAGTCCTAGCATATCTTAATGTTTTGAGAAAACTGCTTCACTGTGGGTCTTATAATTCATCTGTGTTTGTAAAGGTTACTCCCGGTGCTGAATATGAAATGATTCTTCCTTCCTTTTTTTATTTTTTAGGAAAGGTGCAAGCAGATATCTAACTGTGAAGAAAAAAGATGGCTCAGAGTTGGCACATACAGTAATGACATGTAATTTGATTCCCAACACAAAACATGCTATCAGAAGCCTCGTACAGCGATTTCCTGTCACCAATAAAGAGCGCACCGAGCTTCTACCAAAGACAGAGAGAGGAAATGTTTTTGCTGTTGAAGCTGGTGCGTTGAGTATATTCTGTTAAGAAATATAATGGTGAATTGTGAAGGGAAAATTTATTGCATACCCCAAGCTATGCTTGGAAACTCTTGGAGGTCTATAGCTTATGTGTGTATAATGACACAGTTACAACTGCATTATGTTTTTGCAAATGTGGTTGCCATATACGTGCTGGTGCGTTCATTGCATTTTGATGGTGCTGCAAGAGACTTGGCATTGCTAGGTGGAGAATGAAAGCTCTTCACCCTGCAAGCTGTGCATTCTGATAATATGAGATACACCTAAATGTGCACAATCATGCACTATCTTTTCAAATTAAAATGCACAAAAATTGTGGCACATCAAACCAAAGGAGACCATGACTTGGTTCCCCTATGCCCCCTCTATTAATAGAAAGCAGTGTAATAGAGTCGGAGGCTCCCATTCATGGGAGGACATGGCATTTTTGTCAGTTCAGTATTCCCAGGCAGCCTCTTGTGTTATTTTCCACACCGTTTCTGGCAAGTCCCCCAGCCCTACCAAGCAGATTTTGAGGAAGGAATTTGAGGTGAACATTCTACCTTTCCTGTCTGTAAGCCAGGAGTATTCTGTGAGCAGATATGGATATCGGGTGGACAGTGAGAAAATGTAAACTAAGAGACAAATACAGGGCTTTTCCTGTGATGCTTCCAAAGCATTTTTATACTTGCCTAGCTGTGTAAAAAGATCATTTTCTCTCTAGAAAACATGCATTTCTTCTTACGGTAGACTGAAGCTCAATGGTATGATCTACAGTTTTGCTGTGTTATGGAGCACTGTGGGATGCTGTGCTAAAGCCATTTCAACCCCACCAAACCCTATGCATGCAAAAAGATTGGGAGATTGTGTGGTTCAGTGGCCAATGAAGAAATAGCCTTTTACAAGACTAACAAGAACGGTCATTAACAGCTTTCAGTAAGGACCAAAGTTTGTGACATGGTATGTCGCGGGTGTTTTTAGCAGCCACAGCAGCACTAATAGTTGTGCAGCTGCTAAGCTGCAACCTCACATTTGGCTGTAAACATGGGCAAAGCTAAATGTGTAAGTGAAGCATACCATTTCTAAAGATAAAAGCCTTGTTTGTGCTTAGGGCTGAGCACTCCCCAACCCCTGTGTAGTGATACAATTATGTGCTGTTAGCACAGTTGTTTACTTCCCCCTCCCCTGGGGGAAAAAATGTAATCTTGATTAGTATGCTAGGAAGTATTCAATTTTACATACTTAAAGACATCTGTTTAGATTAATAGCAAGTTTGGTGCAGTCATCACTTTTGTCTTTTCTTAGAGAATAGAGAAATGAGCAAAACAAGTGGGCGACTTAACAATGGCATCCCTCAAATCCCAGTGAAACGGGGAGAATCTGAATTTGATTCATTTCGGCAGTCTCTACCAGTTTATGAAAAGCAGGATGAAATTGTTAGAATTATTAAAGAAAATAAAGTTATTTTGATTGTGGGGGAAACTGGATCAGGAAAAACTACTCAGGTATGTATACTATCAGAATTTGAAATGGAAAGATCTTTTGATTCCAAAATAGTTTAAATCTCCAAAATAGTTTAAAATTCCAAAATAGTTTAAATCTCAAGTGTTTAGTTTTGTCTACTAATGGAAATACACTTTCATTTTGATGACTTATTTTTTTCTGGTTCCTTATAAATTTTCAACAACTTTGATTTCTTATGCATTTTACTATCGAAGCATTTTTTTGCAGAAAACTAATATCTACTCAGGACACTTGGAGTGGGTTTGGCTGGACCACATTCTCAGTTGGTCGTAATAAATTGTGTCCTGGTTCACATGTCATCCTAAGTTAAACTATTGCTTAGCAGGACTGCTTGAGCATGTGGGCTTCCAGAGAAGAGCTTGAGCTGTTTCGCTCTTGCCTGGTCCAAGGTTTGGCCTAGTATATCGTCTGAACAGGGGCTTGTGGTTAAGTTCTCTCTTCACCCACCAGGAGCTGTAACCAAAGGTCCTGGTTTGTAGAAGATACTGAGTCAGCCTTTGGCTTTGATTGGCATGGCATAGCAGCATAAAGAACATCTTCTCCAGTAGCCTGCACAGATTGGCTCAGTATTATGTGTGAACTGGGTCTCTTGTGAGGAGGGTGCACATTACAACTTTTTCAACGCTAATCTAAAATCTTTGTGTTCAGATTCCCCAGTTTCTACTTGATGACTGCTACAAAAACGGAATACCATGTCGCATATTTTGCACTCAGCCAAGACGTTTAGCAGCAATTGCTGTGGCTGAAAGGGTTGCCGCTGAGAGAAGAGAGAAGATTGGGCAGACGATTGGCTATCAAATCCGACTGGAAAGCAGGTCCTGCCAATATTGCTTGTAGTTTTGGATAGAAAGTGTTTTAGAAATATTTAGAAAAATGTGAGACAATGGAGCAGAAATGTATTACAGTCGTACCTCAGAAGTTGAACAGAATCCATTCCAGAAGTCCGTTTGACTTCTGAAATGTTCGGAAACCAAAGTGCAGTTTCTGATTGGCTGCAGGAAGCCGCAGAAGCCTTGTCGGACATTCAACTTCCAAAAGGACATTTGAAAACCGGAACATTCGCTTCCGGTTTTTTGATCGTTCGGGAGCTGGAACATTCGACTCTCAAGGCGTTCAGGAGCCAAGATACAACTGTACTTGCAAATAAAAATTTAACAGGGTAATTACCTCCTCCCCCTGTTCTTTTAGCCTTTGGGGCTCTTCCTTTCAGAGGTAAGGCAGGTAGCCACAAGGGGTTCCAAATGTGGCTGCTATGCTGTTTTGCACAGCTCACCTCTAATGGCACCTGCAATTCCTTTATGAACCTCCTCAAAAGTCAAAGCCATCTGCTGAGTCTCTGCCTTTCAAAGTTAAGTGGGCCCCACGCCCCCAGTACAGTGCCCCATTTATCAAATGCTGACCACAGGAATGCTTGCCTGGTGTAATTTTTTTATCTGCATTTGGTGAAGACCTCTTTGTCAAGGTCTTTTATGCTCCTCCCTTTGCTCTGCTGTTTTAGTAACATTTCCCGCTTTTTCTATTCTTGATTGTTTTAATTGAAAGCCATGTTGAGACTTGTGAAGTTGAAGGAGTGAGGTATTTTAAAAAAAAAGTTAAATGTGTATTGCATAACGCTTCCATGGCACTATTAAACAGGGCTGCACTGTGGAAGCTAAGAAATGGAAGCAAAAGAGCTCTCCAGCTCAGAATATATATCAGCGGTATAGCATTGTAAAAGTCCATAGGTGGAAGGCTCGAAAAAAGACACTCTAATGAGCAGTTTTCAGAAGTCAGTATGTTGATCTGTTCCATGCATTCTGACAGCGGAGACGAGGGTGCATGTATCAGAGAGAGTGAGAGACAGACAGACAGGGTGTTTTTGCTCCCTTTCTGAACATACAGTGGTATCTTGGGTTAACTACTTAATTCATTCTGGAGTTCCGTACTTAACCTGAAACTGTTCTTAACCTGAAGCACCACTTTAGCTAATGGGGCCTCCTGCTGCTGCCGCGCCACCAGAACACGATTTCTGTTCTCAACCTGTAGCAAAGTTCTTAACCTGAAGCACTATTTCTGGGTTAGCGGAGTCTGTAACCTGAAGCGTATGTAACCTGAAGCGTATGTAACCTGAAGCGTATGTAACCTGAAGCGTATGTAACCTGAGGTACCACTGTACTACTATATAAAGCATGGTTTTGTCCTGAGGATAGGAAGGGGGACTGTTGTCTCTCAGGCAAGTGGTTATTTGCAATCTTGTGTCACTAAAAGTTGTAGGTCAGATAGTATTTATGCATGGTCAACAATCTTATGCAGGTCTGGATGTGATAAATTTGTGCTAAAAGTGCATATATTTGCAATGATTTCATATCATTGTTGTGTGCAAATACTTCTTCATAAGCTGTTTTGTATTTTTAACAGGGTCTCTCCAAAGACACTTTTAACATTTTGCACTAATGGTGTATTACTTCGTACATTAATGGCAGGAGATAGTGCACTGTCAACTGTAACTCATGTCATTGTGGTAAGATTGACTAATTATTTCTCACGAAAATAACTATGCCAAATTTTTGAAGTTGCGAAACTTGACTTAAAGTTCTTCTTGTTGGTTCTTTATTATTATTATTTATGCATAAATTGACACATGGAGCACCATGATCAACTTTATAGTTTTGGAGTTGGCTGACATACGAAGGAACTTGTAGTTGAAGGCATGACTTTCAGCCACTTGCTGTCAGATATGTTTATTCAGATAACCAAGAGGCTACAAATAGCTTATGGTAGGCACATAAAACTTGATAACTACAATTCTGAACTTGAGTTGTGTCTACCTTAGTCAACAGAATACTAAAGCCTTAAATGGCTCAGGATGCGGTATAGAAATTTAACATAATAATAATAATAATAATTAAAAAAAAAAACAGGCCCAATTTTTATTCAATAAATTTGTATTTAGTGGACAGTGAATAGCTGATTAAAAACTGAAGGAGAGCTTAACTGTCATGTCTGCTATGGTGTAAACTTGTCACCGGCAGAGAACTGTGGAATGATGTGTGTACAAACGAACTATAAGAGTACACAGGTGTTAACATGTATCCCACAACATCACATGTGCTGCTAGACTGAGGACGTGGTGAAACCCTGAAGCAAAGAACATGCTCACAAGAGAAAGCATGAAAGGGATAAGAGAATAGGGTGGCATGTCTGCAAGAATGGCTCAGTAGGAGTTGGGTAGAACATAACACCTAACACGCTGAATAATCTAGTAAAATGTTAGTCAAACAAGCTTAATTCAGCACTTCTGCTAATAAGAGAAAGATTACTGTTTCTGGATGATTGCTGTGTTAATTCTATATAGATCACGATAAATGCCTAGCAGGTGTATTTGCAAAAATATAAAACTATTGTCAAATGACAAAATTTGTGATGCAGAAGTTACGTAGTACACTGTGGCAAACTTCTTAAGCTCTGTCCTAAGGAGGGCTCTCTTTCTTGTCTATATTGCAGGATGAAGTCCATGAGAGAGATCGGTTCAGCGACTTCTTGTTAACGAAGTTAAGAGATACACTACAAAAACACTCATCGTTGAAACTCATACTTTCTAGTGCTGCCCTGGATGTGAACCTGTTTCTCAGATATTTTGCAGGCTGTCCAGTGATATATAGTAAGTTCAAATGCTAGTAGGAATCAGTCTACTAAATTAAGTTGAATGCATTTTCCTTAGCTTGGTGTAGTACATGTCAAACCTTGGAAACAAATCAATGTATTATTTTTGTTACTATTACTACTGCTACTACTGCCTTTCACATACATGTCTCAAGGCAATGTGCAAAATGCAACAAAAAACAGGTAAAAGTCACACAGAAATTGAGAGCAGATATACTTTAAAACAATACAAAATAGACATCCATGGCAGAGACCTATTCATCTGGCTGAGAAAGCTTGTAACAATTAGTATACAATTTCTTTAATCCAATATGCTAATATTAAAGCTGCATTTCTATAAGTCTTGAACTGCTTTTTTTGGCACATATTTACTATTTTTACATGGCATATGTATGTATATATACAGTCGTACCTCCCCTTACTTAAACTTTGGGATACGTAAGTGGCAAACCTGGAAGTATATTTCTGGGTTTTTGCCGTGCGTGCATGCACAGAAGCAGTCCCTCTGGTTGCGGAAACCTTGGGATCTGACCGGAGCTCTGGAACGGATCCCGTCCACAACCGGAGGTACCACTGTATAGAGAGAAAGAGATTTAGCAGTTTGAAACCTGTAAGCTACAGGTTTAAGTATGATATTGATGATTTAGCATAAACTTGATTATTTATATTGATGTCTTCAGTACCAGGAAGACCATTTGAAGTAAAAGAGATGTTCCTTGAAGACCTACTAAGAAGTACAGGCTACACAAATAAAGAGATGATCAAATACAAAAAGGAAAAACAGCGAGGTTGGTATTTATATATGCAGGTGTTAGAAGGGAGATGTATCTAGAGATAAGCAAACATTGCAAACCCCCCCACCCCCAATATATTGTGAAACACTAGTAAGTAAATATACATTTTCATCTTTACTCCTTTTCTTTGTGTAAAACATTTAAAAATGTTCTCCAGAGGAAAAACAACAGACAACTCTGACTGAATGGTATTCTGCACAAGACAACAGCAAGCCAGAATTGCAGCGCCAGAGAGCAATACCAAATGTGGCTGAAGAATATGATCTGCTGGATGATGGTGGTGACACAGTGTTCAGTCAGTTGGTATGAATTTGTTTAAGGATTCTAATATTTCATGTTGATAGGAATTGTTATGAAACCAGAACGGTATGATCTAGGTTCAAATTTCCACCAACGTTCATTTGCGTATGAAGCTCATAGTCAGCATAGTCTCCTCTGCATACACAACAGATGTGCATTCATAGAGGTCCTCCTGACTTTTCCTACTCTCCAGGATTTCTGTAAAGTCAGGCTTCTGCTTCACCTTTCCAAGAGACGTATTACTGTTTTCATACAGTATGTTACAGTGATTATGCCTATTTTTGTGTTTGTGCATGGTGGGGCTCTTTAAAAAAAATTTTTTTAACACCTATGTGTAATTCTGTGTTGTTTTTAAATGGAGGAGTAGCATGAGTTCGGGATGCCTTGCCTTCTGCAGAGGACTTTCTCTTACTTTGGCACAGTAAAAGCTACTTTTAAACTTGAGAGGGAGGGGCTGCCAATAAGAATAGAAAGTTAAGACAGCAAAAAGCTCCACTATGTATCTAGATCTAGGTCCTTGGTCTTTTCTTTAACTTAAGAGTGTTACTTCCCATATTGTATATTATTCATGACAATCAACCTGGAAGAAATCCTTTCTGTAAAGTCAAAGAAAGGCCAACGAAGCATTCACCTAGCATGCAAGTTTTGAAACATTGAAGCCTCTTATTCTGTCAGTTTCAGGGTGAGGAAAGAGCAAATGGAGATCGTCTGTTGCTCTTAGATAGCATTCAGATAGAAAGGTAATGTGTTTTCCTTGTTTTCAGGCTGAAAAAGATGTCAACTGCCTTGAGCCTTGGTTAATTAAAGAAATGGATGCTTGTCTCTCTGATATTTGGCTTCACAAAGACATTGATGCCTTTGCACAGGTGTTCCACCTTATTTTAACTGAAAATGTCAGTGGTAAGTTTGCATTCTTAACTTTCCCTTGCTGAACTGTGCACCTAAGCCATAAATACCTTATTTGCCCTAAAAAATAATAATCTGGTCCATACCTTTTAAAAATAATATGTGTTTTCTTGGAGTTAGGCGTTTTATGGTACTCTTTAAAATTATTTTCGAATAAGTGGACTGGGACTCATGAGCAATCACTATAGGCAAGATCCAACCCTCTGTGGCAGAGGGTAGGGTGGCTGCGGCGGGAGGGAGAGAGAATGGCAAGTATTTTCCCAAAGCATAGGAAGCTGCCCTATACTGAATCAGATCATTGGTTCATCTAGCTCAGTTTATCCACACTGACTGTCAGTGATCGAACCCGCAACCTTCTGCTTGCAAAACAGATACTGTACCACTGAGCAATTCCTTTTCCGTAAACATGCAGCTTAATCTTCTGTATATTTCCTCTGGAGCACGTTCCAGGTAAATGTACATAGGTTTAAGCCCAAAGTAATAAGAATCCATGCAAGCTACTCTTTAAAGTTGTGGACCCTGGGTTAGTTGAAATCAGTGGAGTGCATTTGCCATAATTTAAATGGATTTCCCATTGATTTCAGTGGGAACTAAGTGCAGCTAAGTTGGTATGGATCCAACCCAGAATGTTCTGAAAAGATTTTGCCAAAATAGTTTGGAGAGTTGAGCATTTGTTAAACACTAACTTTTCCCTTCTTCTTGTCCTAGTTGACTACAGGCACAGTGAGACAAGCGCAACAACTTTAATGGTAGCTTCTGGAAGAGGTTTCTTGAGTCAAGTAGAACAGCTGATTGGTATGGGAGCAAACATTCACATCAAATCATCCAATGGCTGGTAAAACAATCTCATTGCAACTTTTCCCTGTTCATTTCATTGTGTATGTGCGTGTGTATGTAGAGAGAAATTGTGGATTATTGGAAATGTTGAGGGTAAATTATAAGCTGTTTTTTAAACAACAACAAGATTATTTTGTTAGTTCCCACACTATCTACTCCACAATGCTGGTGCTATACCCTGTATTGCCTGAGATCTGGCAGACCTAATTGTCAGAGATCCAGTCTGTTGTAATAGATTTCAGTGTTTGCTTAAATATTTGTGTGATTATGCTGAAGTAGATAGAAGAAATTTCAACAATTTATAGCTAATACAGAGGGAAGTGGGAGATTATAGAATTGTCCTTCTTTTACCCTACAAGACAAGACCATTACAGTCTGTTGCATTGCTAAAGCAACTAGCTCCTGTCTACTAGTCTGCGACTTCCCCACCCCTGAAGAGCAAAACCTCAACAAACTCAACTCTAAAACGAGTGGGATACTTTTACTGTTTACTGCTGCCTTCCCACAAGGGTAATCTGTGGGGGCCCAGGTGCCAGTAGTGGACATAACTGGTGGCATAAGTGAGTGGGGCCAGAGCAGACAGTGGGCAGAACATCCCTTTTTTCTTCCTACTTTCTCTTTCTGCCTGCTCCTCCATTTCCCCCCTCCTTGCCACTTGCCTGGAAGTAGGCCGAGGGCATGCCTGAGAGCTGCAGGTTCGCTCAGCCTTGATGTAATGTGCCACATGATTTTTGTCCAAAAGTTTAAAAGTCTCCCATGTGAAGATTTTTTTATTTCCACAATTAATTTGGTTGGGTTTGGTAGTTTATAGTGCTATGAGTTCAACTAATAAATACAAGTTGACATGCCTCTAATGAGGGTGGAGGACTGAGTATGTACCTACTTCTCCCACCCCCACCATGCCTTCCGTATCCACATGGTAGATGTCATGTTAAAACATGGCTCATGCATGCAGGCTAGATGCTCATGATGATTACTGCCCTGTCTTTGAGAAGCAGTTCATGAATTTGGCCTATGCTCTCTGACCTCTAATTTAAGATCTGTTTTGGTCTTTGTTCCAATTTAATTTGACACTCGGCCGTAAGCAGAAATTGTTTGCAAGAATCTCTTTCTCCCTGCTTCAAGGAGAATTGGGGAGAAATTATGTGCAATGTAGACATAGTCGAAGTTCAGAATTAGGTATGTTTCTCTGCACAGTAAATTGAGGCGGAAGAATCTTCTGATGACTTCAATAAATAATAGTAGTCATTTAGCACTTTTCCTATTAGCTGGAAGCACTTCCCAAACATTATCTTAGTAAATCTATATACAGTGGTGCCTCGCAAGACGAAATTAATTCGTTCCGCAATTCTCTTCGTCTTGCGGTTTTTTCGTCTTGCGATGCACGGTTTCCCATAGGAATGCATTGAAAATCAATTAATGCATTCCTAGGGAAACCACCTTCAGACCAGGTCCGGGGACAGTCTGTCCCCGGACCTCTTCTGAAGGCTGGGGGGGGGGACAAGGGCTTTTCTTCCCACTCCCAGCATTTTAAAAAACCCTGGGACAGCGGAGGACTTCTCCGCTGTGCGGGGCTATCTTAAAATGCTGGCGGGCGGCATTTTAAAATCGCTCCGGACAGCGGAGGACTTCTCCGCTGTCCGGGGCGATTTAAAAGCCCCTGGGAAGGCAGGCGGGGGGGGGGGGACAAAGACTTTCGCCCCCTGCCCGCCTTCAGAAGGTGTTCCCGCCCCACTTCGGAACAGCTTTCCGAAGTGGGGCGGCGGGGCCAGGTGTTCCCGACCCCCCTCCCCACTTCGGAAGAGCTTTCCGAAGTGGGGCGGTGGGGCCAGGTGTTCCCGACCCCCCTCCCCACTTCGGAAGAGCTTTCCGAAGTGGGGCGGCGGGGCCAGGTGTCCCCGCCCCCCCTGCCCCACTTCGGAACAGCTTTCCGAAGTGGGGCGGCGGGGCCAGGTGTTCCCGACCCCCCTCCCCACTTCGGAAGAGCTTTCCGAAGTGGGGCGGCGGGGCCAGGTGTTCCCGACCCCCCTCCCCACTTCGGAAGAGCTTTCCGAAGTGGGGCGGCGGGGCCAGGTGTTCCCGACCCCCCTCCCCACTTCGGAAGAGCTTTCCGAAGTGGGGCGGCGGGGCCAGGTGTTCCCGACCCCCCTCCCCACTTCGGAACAGCTTTCCGAAGTGGGGCGGCGGGGCCAGGTGTCCCCGCCCCCCCTCCCCACTTCGGAACAGCTTTCCGAAGTGGGGCGGCGGGGCCAGGTGTCCCCGCCCCCCCTCCCCACTTCGGAACAGCTTTCCGAAGTGGGGCGGCGGGGCCAGGTGTCCCCGCCCCCCCTCCCCACTTCGGAACAGCTTTCCGAAATGGGGCGGCGGGGCCAGGTGTTCCCGCCCCCCCCGCCCCACTTCGGAACAGCGTTTTAAAATGCTGGGGGTGGGGAGCGAAGCGCTGCCGACCCCCAGCATTTTAAAATCTTCCCAGGACACGGGGGGATTTTAAAATGCTGGGGGTCTGCAGCGCTTCGCTCCCGACCCCCAGCATTTTAAAATCTTCCCAGGACACGGGGAGATTTTAAAATGCTGGGGGTCGGCAGCGAACGCTTCGCTCCCGCCCGCCAGCATTTTAAGATCGCCCGGGGCAGGCGGGGGGGAGGCAGGCGGGGGGAGCAAAGACTTTTGCCCCCCGCTGGCCTTCAGAAGAGGTCCTCTTCTGAAGGCCGGCTGTGGGCGAAAGTCTTTGCTCCCGACCGCCAGCATTTCCCTATGGGCTTTCGTCTTGCGATGCAAGCCCATAGGGAAATTCGTCTTGCGAAGCGCCTCCAAAACAGAAAACCCTTTCGTCTTGCGGGTTTTCCGTCTTGCGAGGCATTCGTCTTGCGGGGTACCACTGTAATCAAAAAAGTCTTAATTAAATCTCCACATATCAATTAGAGTTCCTTGGTTTTTAAAAGAAATAGAGCTTTTGATCAAGTCCCGTCCTCTTGGCTCTACTTTAATTTTTGACTTTTTTTTTTTAGTACTGGAAAAAATGTATTATAGTCCTAGGCAAAGGTTTTTTGTAAGTACTCAGTAGGATTCTTGCCTCTAGTCATATGCAGGCTAATAAAATAAGATTTAAAATGCCGTCCTGAATGTAACTAACAATGATTGAAAATGTTCTTTGTTCATAGGTTACATTTTTATACTTAAGCAAAATGCTTGTTTTATTTTTTATAATTATTACAGGACAGCTTTAGATTGGGCTAAGCACTTCGGACAGACAGAAGTGGTTGATCTGTTGGAGTCCTATTGGTAATGTGTTTATTAACTCTGGAATCATAGAATCATAGAACTGTAAAGCTGGAAGTGACCACAAGGGTCATCTAGTTCAATCCCCTGCAGTGCAGGAATCTTTTGCCCAATGTGGGGCTTGAACCCATATTGCTGAGATTAAGAGTCCCATGTGCTACCGACTAAGCTATCCTATTGTGCTTGAATACATAGCAGAGAACTGCCTGTCCTTTCTAAAGCATGGATAGGGAACTGGATCTGGCCAGCTGATTCAAAGGCCCTTGGGTTCGTGGGAAGACTCCTTTGTGGTTTTCAGATAATAGTGGAAGTAGATCAAGGAACCAACAGCTTCAGAAATTATATTTTTCTAAATCTGTTTCCATGCTCTGCAAGTATTGCCAATTGTTTGACATGTGTATTTTTTGATGCTTGTATTTTAGTGCCTCACTAGAGTCAGGTAATCTCGATGAAAGTTCTTTGGTCCATGCGAATGCTAGTGAACTCAGTGCAGAAGACAGAGAACTCCTAAAGGCTTATCATCACAGCTTTGATGATGAAAAAGTGGATCTTGACCTGATCATGCACCTGCTATACAACATCTGTCACAGCTGTGATGCAGGTAAATGCAGATGTAGTGCTTATTTTCATTTTAAGCATCTTTTACATGCACATCCTTTAGTCTGTGCTCTGGCACCTAGACTACTATGCACATAAAACATTTGTTGGAAGCCAAAGGCTGTCATATTCCACATGTGAGCTTGTTAGAAGTAGAGTCCTGCAGTAAATTGACTTTTTTTGTCTGATCAGCAAGACTGCTCTTATCTTACAAATGCATTTGACTGTGATTATGCCCCACTCCTCTTTTCCTATGGATGGTTCTTATAAACAGGGCCCCCATGTGTATGAATGGAGATGGGCAGGTTTTGCTTCACACTAACACAGACTACATTAGTGGGCACAAGCCTCAAACTTGTACTTTGTTCCCTCCGACCATATGTAGCCCAATCATAGAATTGTAGAATTGGAAAGGGCCATGAGAATCATCTAGTCCAACCCCATGCAATGTGGGAATCTTTTGCAAAATATGGGACTCGAACCCAAGACCCCATGGGTCTCCTGCTCCAAGACCTAAGCTCATAATGAAAGACCAGGTTCTAAGAATAGCTTTCTCTTACTCTATTTCCTTTCACTTTGGAACTTTGTCTTAAAGGAGCGGTTTTAATTTTCCTTCCTGGATATGATGAGATTGTTGGCTTGAGGGACCGCATCCTGTTTGATGACAAGAGGTTTGCTGATAATGCTCACAGGTAAAAAAAAATCTGTAACTCTTATTTTGGTATATCGGTTTTACTCTTAAAAGACTGCATTTCATTCAATTCATACTGCTTTGTTTTTAGGTTCCAAGTTTTTATGCTGCATTCAAATATGCAGACCTCAGATCAGAAGAAGGTTCTAAAGACCTCTCCCCCAGGCATCCGCAAAATAGCAAGTATCAAATTACTTTTTAACCGTTTCTATCAATCCACATTCTTTTCACATCAACTGTTATTACAGCATAATGTGTTGTTTCAGATTCTTTCTACAAATATTGCCGAAACCAGCATCACAGTTAATGATGTTGTCTTTGTGATTGACTCCGGAAAAATGAAGGAGGTATGCCATCTGCCTGTTTATCTATTTTTTTTAAGATACTGCTTAATATAATACAGTCATAACTCATGTTACGTTTGCTTCAGGCTATGTCCTACGGCGACCCGGAAGTACCGGAAAGGGTTACTTCTGGGTTTCACTGCTCGCGCATGTGCAGAAGCACAAAATGACATCATGCTCAGAAGCGGCAAATTGCAACCCGCACGTCCGCAGATGCGCCACTGCGGGTTGCGCTCTTTTCATGGTGCGAACGGGCCTCCGGAATGGATCCCGTTCGCAACCACTGTAGTCTCTAAGTGGTTTACATAAAATAAAGTTTAGCAGTTGCTAAAAATGAGGTGAAAATAAAACACAACTGTATATTGCAAAAAAAACCCTCAAATTTATCTTAGACTCACATTTAATTTTAGTTTACCATAAACTAAAAGTGTGCTGTATTGTAAACAAAACATTTAAAGAAGGGTTTTAGTACAGTGGCACCTTGGGTTAAGTACTTAATTCATTCCGGAGGTCTGTTCTTAACCTGAAACTGTTCTTAACCTGAAGCACCACTTTAGCTAATAGGGCCTCCTGCTGCCGCCAATCCGCCGGAGAACTATTTCTGTTCTCATCCTGAAGCAAAGTTCTTAACCCGAGGTAATATTTCTGGGTTAGCGGAGTCTGTAACCTGAAGCGTCTGTAACCTGAAGTGTATGTAACCCGAGGTACCACTGTACAATGTGTAAAATATTGTTACATGCCACCCCAATTTCCAGCTAGTTTGAGATTCCAGGGGTCTTGGCTTTCACCCAGGGTTCACGTTTTCCTCAGAAATAAGGCACAGTGGAGGCTGTTGTGTCTTTATGACTGATTTGTTTTTACACACATATATATGCAACCTGAGTCTGTAGTGGAGGGATTTCCAGCATTCAGATCTCAAGATGATGCTATGCTGTTGGAAGCATGGGACTTGATTTTTGCCAGTTCCCCAGCAGCTCTCTGTGGCCCTGAAATGCTGCTTTGGAGATGGAAACATGGAAAGTGGAATCGGGGAAATTCACCTCCTCCCTTCTCTCCAGCAGGAGCCTCAAATGAATCTCAGTGCCTTCTATAAATGCAAAGAGAACTTCTGTTCTTGGAAGGGCACGCCTGGATCCAGGCCAATGTATGCCAAAATCACTTCCCGAAACTATTGTTAATTTAGATTATTTTATCATTCAAGTGTTCATTTCACCTTGCTATTCTAAATCTACATTCTAATAAAAGTGTTTTCTTGAAATTTTAGAAGTCCTTTGATGCATTGAACTGTGTGACCATGCTGAAGATGGTATGGATTTCTAAAGCTAGTGCCGTTCAGAGAAAGGGCAGGTAATGCAAATATCATGAATATTTTCTTCTAAGAACAGATTACAGACAGACTATTCTTACTTTTTCAAGAAAAAAAGATTCTTAGAATTACTGGTATAAGATTACTTGAAACAGGTTAATTTTGATTTTTAAGAAAGCTTAAATGTTAGTACTTTTATTTTTATTTTTCAGCAAAACCTTTCTTGGACTATTTCTGGAAATAATATCTTTTTGGAGACATCTGGTTGTGCTTTTCACACTATTCACTTTGGATCACACACCAGCCCTGTGTTTAAAATTTATATTGTAGTATTCTTAAGAAGCGCATGTTACATTTCCAATTAATTTGAGCCCTTCAGGCAAGTTATAATGAATGACACTTCTGAAAGAGCTTATTTATGAAATCTACTTTCTACTTTCAACATCTCTTTTTCCTGCTTTCATTTTTAAAATTCTACTCTTCTATGTATTGACTTACCTTAAATAATACTTAACTGTTTCTAAGGGCAGGACGTTGTCGACCTGGAATTTGTTTCCGACTTTTTAGTAGACTCAGATTTCAAAATATGCTGGAATTTCAGACCCCAGAACTACTAAGAATGCCACTACAGGTTAGTGATCTTTCTTGTATTGTTAAATCCAAAGAGGTCTTTATAACACAAAGGTCCCATTCAACCTTCAAGCCAAACCATGACTTGTGCTAACCATAGTTTAGACTCCAAACCATGGTTTAGAATTGTTTGTTTCCTTTTAATTTCTGTCCTCCCACCAGTTTACTTGGAGCTGAAGCCTCTGGAGACTGAGAAATGGTTCAGGCCTCATGGTATTGGAAACTATTGACCTTTGCTTCCCAGCTGGTTGGAAAGAATATGCAAGAATTCTTCTTTATTCATGTCACGCTAAGCTATGCTTTAGCAGGATGTGTGAACATGACCAGTATGTGGAAGGTTGCTGTTTGAAGCACTTACCACAGGACACCTCAATTTTAAAAGAATCTAAAATAACCCATTGTATTTCTATATAATACTTGTGGAAGTCTGATCAGTATTAAGAGTGTCCTGCATCTCTACTTCACATCATCCCAAAAAGCAGCCTTGGACAATGTTTCAGTGTTGTCTCTGGTGGTAGTCACTGATGATGGTGTTCCTGGTTTGTTTGCCTATTTGCATTCCTTTGCAGGAACAACATTGTATGAGTTAGCACAGAATGTCTGTAGAATGTCACAAGCAAACATTTTTCTTTAGCTGCTTTTTATATATCAAGGCTTAAGCAGAAATGAGCAATTGATTGCACTTTAAGGTGAAATCATCGGCAGGATTCCTTGATCCCACTGAAGCTGGTACTTGCTTTTTGTTGGTTTCTGCTTCCCTCACTGAGCAGCAGCTGCAAGTCATGGGACTGTTTTCATTCCACAGTTCAGTTACTGTTGGGTTCCCACGGGAAAGGGAGACTGGATGTGACGTTCACTGGTTTCCTGTTTCTTTGTTCTGTCGTTCCTTTGTTGAGAGTTGCTCTCTGCTCTCACAGAGGCAAGATGTACATTTGTGTGTTCTCGGTATAGCGAAATAAAATAGCAATGTAGCCATACTGGCCTCATCCTTTCGTTGCGGCCTACGAGATTACACTCTGCTGGGCTCAAGACAAGATGAGCCATATCAGCTCCAGAGGGGCCGGAGCTGAATAAACTAACACTTTTCAGTAGAGTTCCTGCAGACTTGCTATACTGAAAGTGTGAATATTCTTAGTTTCTTTATTTTTGTTACAGCTTTACCACATGTTTTGGATCAGGGGTGATTAAAGCTGAATATTCGATTTTGTGTATTTTAGTTCACACATTTTCAAATGTCAGACTGGCATAAGAGTTTGTTAAGTACTAGGGAGCAATCAGTTTTTCTCCTATGCATTTACTGAGCTAATACTTGGGGAAAAAAATAAGTAACTAATTAATCCTGTAAACATATGCCCACTTTACTTATAGAAATCCCATTGGAATCCATGGCATTTGTGAACAGACAAGTATAGAGTTGCACTGCAAGCACATTGTTTAATATATCTATCCTTAATCAAGTATTCTATGTATATGTTTTAATCTACGTTTGGTTCTTGCTCCCAATTAATTTAATAATTATCCGCTTAGAGGTACTGTTATGCTTTTTATTTAGATGTTTTGCTTATGCTGGTCTGTAACCATAATAAAGTAAATTCATTCAATGTAAGGACATTATATTGTGTATTTTGGTTTTTCTGAAACGTGTCTTAATTTCTAGGAGCTTTGTTTGCATACCAAATTGCTAGCTCCCATCAACTGTCCAATTGCTGACTTCTTGATGAAAGCTCCAGAACCACCTCCTGCTTTAATAATAAGAAATGCTGTACAGATGCTTAAGGTGAGTAATACAAATAAAGCTGTTCTTGCCCCTGTATTTTTATTTATTACCAGCTTTTAGAGAGCCAGTGTGGTGTAGTGGTTAAGAGCGGTAGTCACGTAATCTGGGAAACCGGGTTCGCGTCTCCGCTCCTCCACATGCAGCTGCTGGGTGACCTTGGGCCAGTCACACTTCTCTGAAGTCTCTCAGCCCCACTCACCTCACAGAGTGTTTGTTGTGGGGGAGGAAGGGAAAGGAGAATGTTAGCCGCTTTGAGACTCCTGAAGGGGAGTGAAAGGCGGGATATCAAATCCAAACTCTTCTTCTTCTTCTTCTTCTTCTTCTTCTTCTTCTTCTTTTATAATGATTCCTAAAACACTAAATTTTTGCATAACTACTGAAATTACTAGCTCTGAAAAAAATCCGTAAGCACCTTTCCCAATTTCATCAGTGCCCTACTTAATACTTCTCCTCTGAAGTTTGCCCTGGAAATAACTGATCAAAAGTGGCTTTACATGAGTCTGTGTTGGAATTGTTTGTATGAAACAATTCACTTGCATTTTCAGATGAAGCCACGACAAGAGAAATAGTTGCTAATCTAATTGAAATTTGGAGTCTAGTCGTTACCTGCTTTTGAAATGTGCATTTCTTTGTACGCTGATTTTGTTTGCTCTTTTAAAAAATAGACAATAGATGCTATGGATACCTGGGAGGATCTGACAGAACTTGGCTATCATCTGGCTGACT
Organism: Podarcis vaucheri; assembly: GCF_965113315.1. Lineage (NCBI taxonomy): Eukaryota > Metazoa > Chordata > Lepidosauria > Squamata > Lacertidae > Podarcis > Podarcis vaucheri. The sequence goes on from NC_138749.1 coordinate 44,537,394, forward strand.
TACCAGTAGAACCTCATCTCGGCAAAATGGTGCTGTGCGCCGTTGTTCTGAAGTGCCTGGATCCTATTCTGACAATAGCATGCACCCTTGCATACCGCGACCCATTCGTGTTACCTACACAGGCCTCTCAAAAGCGTGCAGCCATGCTGTGTAGAAAAAGATTTACTGCAGGAACATTTAGTGACCATATGGCTCTTCTCCGGGCTTTCCAGGTATTGCGAGTCTACAAAAAAAACCCCAAACACTTATGATCTTTGTGAAATGTGTCAGAAAGCAAGGAGGTGCCTAAGCTAGATTAACACATCTTGAAATTCTACCTAGTTCAGTCTAGCAAACTAATGTTATTGGAGGCCAATTACCAAGCCTTTGTAGACCTTGTCTGCTATGGCTGCTTCTTCTTGTCTCCCTCCATTGCTGCTTGCCACCTGCCACTTGTTCCCCTTTTAAACTGCTACCAGCTGGAAAAGCAGTGCTATGTTGGTTGTATGTGAATCGTCTTCCTTTGGCCTTTGCTTTATAAGACTGCTATTGCTCTAAACTGAGTCTGAGGGTGGGCTGCTTGGAGATATGCAAGCCCAGCTTTTGTATTGCGGTAGCATTGTTTTAACAATCAGAAAAGATGAGTTTCTAATTTCCATTGAGCCATGGCTTTAATCACCTGCTTCATCTCCATTTTTCCATGAATCCTTTGTTTTTAAGTTGAATAATTGTACACAGATAATGTTGGAAGCTGTGCTATGGGAAAAATATGTCCCCATCCCCTCCTTGCAGCCAGGTTTATTGCTCTAATATTATGATTAAGTAAGGATTAATTAAAGTTACTTTTATCCATGACACTAAGGAGAAATGTTAATAGCATACTACCCATATTTCCTCATCTGCCCATGGATGCGGGGGGAAAACCATGGACTTGCACTTGGATTCTTCTTTGCAAAGTGGTATAGCTGTTCCTAGCAATGTTCTGGTAGTTGAACAATGTAGAGAGAAGCCTTCAGGAATTGGGTATTCCCCAAATGTGTTCCGTTTCTTTCTCACTGGCTCAGAGTACTTGGGGCTTATACTATGTCAGGCTTATGCCATGACTGTTGCAAAAAGAGCTCATTCCCCACCTCTCCTGTGGTCAGGTGAGATTGCAGGGACAGCAAGAGATTTTGACAGGTGGGCAGGGCAATCTGCCTGTGAATTGTGTGATATAGCAACACCATAGATAAATTATTGCTATTCTAGAAATCAAGGCTTTCTATACTAATGATCTGAACATCTTGAAATGTGTGTTTGTCAGGGGTTGCATTTTAAATGGTTACTGAAGAAACATTAACTACTCTGAAAGTTCTTTTAAATCAACTTGTTTTACAGGCATGGCAAAAGGCGCGAAGCGATGGCTGGGAGCGAGCTTTTTGTGAGAAGAATTTCCTTTCTCAGGCAACAATGGAGATTATAATAGGAATGAGAACACAGCTGCTTGGGCAACTCAGAGCATCAGGTAATATATATATATATCTGTATATTTATTAACCTGAAATCTGCCCCACAAAGTCTTCAAGCTTTCTTCCTGGATTTCACTGTACTATTGATTCCTATGTATATGATCAGGGATACAGTTGCTATCTTTTGAGGTTTCTTTTGGAGCAGTTATCCTACAACCAAACCTTTGGTTTACTTACACTGAAAGCATATTCCACTTGTTAGCACACTTTGAGGTGTTATGCTATTGCAGTGGATTGTAAATATGCCCCAGTTATGTGTATTTGTGGTTACATTAGTAATATTTGCTGTGTAGATTGTATAGTGAATACTTACTGTTCTGTTATCCTAACAAAAGTGCATCTATGGCTATGTGTTGATTAGAGGGAGAACTGGTCCTATCCTGCTTTGAGCTTGCTTCAAGCCTCCGTGTTAAAATGAGATTTGCAGTTAAGAAGTAGTGGCTGAGTTTGCTTTTTTCATCTTCTCTCCCAGTTCCTTTTCCTCTTCCAGCATGTCTTTTAGACTGCGGATGGGAACATCCTTTCTAATGATTATTGTAAACCTCTCTGGGAGTGTTTTCCAGCTGGAGAGCAGGGTAAAAATAAATAAGCCTGATAGCCCATCAAAGCCAAGAGCTAGTTTTAATTCAAAATGAGCTAATATTTTTGAGTTTGGCTCAGGAGCACAGAAAACTCAAGTGAGGTATTTTACGGGGAATTTGTCAGGTGGCAGAGGAACCAACCCCCATGGCAGGTTGCCAGGAATGGATAAGACAAGGAAAAGTCCTTACCATCTGCTTTTTATTCAATATTTATAGAGAGAGGATTGGAACACAGCCTCCTGGAATAATGGCGTTGTCCCAAGTGACTCTCCACCCCCTTTTCCTCCCACTTCCTCATTCATCACCTTGTCTCCTACGGGTGGCACTGAGGGCCCTTTGCTTCCGAGCCCTTTGCTCTACTACTTTCAAGGCTTGCCAGGCTCTAGGAGGGGGCGGGCCTGGAATGCTTTCTAAAAACACTGTGTCTGTCAGCTGTCCCCCCTCTGGTGTTTCTTTTTCCTCCTCTTCCATTATTTCTCAGCTTTCCCCCTCATCTGCCTCTGAGCTGTGACCTCCCTCAAACCCCTGTAGTAATTCTGAGCTGTCTTCTTCTCTGGAAGGGTCAGGCTGGGGAGGCAGTCTCCACCATTCCTCCTATGCCCAGTCCCTGACAGGAATGGTGTTTCCGTAAGTTTCAGCAGGAAGGATTGTGTCCTGAGTTAAATGAGAAAATACTGTGTTTGGGTGTTCTCGTGCAAAATAACTTTTATTCTCGTGCAAAATAACTTTTATTCTCCCGTTCTGCAACCAAGGCAAGATCCTTTGGAACCGAATGCCCGAGTTTCACTGCTCAAAATGGTATACCGTTAATGACAGAGTGGGAGCTAAAAAGGCTATCCCTGACATGAGTCTCTGAAGTTAATAATGCTTTCTTAATTAGCAGGGCATACATTTCTTTCTTTTTTCTTTCTAGGTTTTGTAAGAGCCAGAGGTGGTGGCGACATAAGAGATGTTAACACCAACTCTGAGAACTGGGCTGTGGTGAAAGGTGCCTTAGTAGCTGGAATGTACCCCAATATAGTTCATGTTGACAGAGAGAACATTGTTTTGACTGGGCCAAAAGAAAAAAAAGTTAGATTTCATCCTACCTCCGTTCTTAGCCAGCCCCAGTATAAAAAGGTAAGAAGGTATAAAGTTTAAAATATTAGTGTGGGAGATATGAGAACCTCAGTTCTTCCGTGAACTTTGAATGTTTTGTTTATTTAGAAACGTATTTTAAATAATAGCAACCCAAGACCGATACCAGTTGCTATTCTTAACGAGGAAGCAGAGATCTAGTAAAATAAGGTGGCACAAGCCTTTGCTGAGTTTCTTTGCTAAACTTGTTTTAGCACCAAATGGTACCTGATCTTGTTTCAGGACGTTTGTGTTGTAAAGGCCTTGTACAGTATTCCTCATGTGAACTGTGCGTCCCACCTCATGCAGCAGGATTTTACCCTTTCTCAAGGCTACCTGATGGGATGCGGGTGGCGCTGTGGGTTAAACCACAGAGCCTAGGACTTGCCAATCAGAAGGTTGGAGGTTCGAATCCCTGCCACAGGGTGAGCTCCCGTTGCTCAGTCCCTGCTCCTACCAACCTAGCAGTTCGAAAGCACATCAAAGTGCAAGTAGATAAATAAGTACCACTCTGGCAGGAAGGTAAACAGCGTTTCTGTGTGCTGCTCTGGTTCGCCAGAAGCAGCTTTGTCATGCTGGCCACGTGACCCGGAAGCTGTATGCCGGCTCCCACAGCCAAAAAAGTGAGATGAGCGCCGCAACCCCAGAGTTGGTCACGACTGGACCTAATGGTCAGGGGTCTCTTTACCTTTACCTTTAAGGCTTCCTGACCATGTACTTTTGTTCTGCATAGCTTTTTGTGTGTTTTATATGGTGCTCCCGTAGTCTCCCATACAGCAATGAGGAGGTTCACAATGGTTTAGATTCAGCAATGCTGCGCATTGAGTCCCCCCTGCCCGTTTTCTTCAGAGGGCTAGGGAAAGTTTGCTTGTAAACGGATCTTTAAAATTGTCCCTTTTTCTCGAACCCAAAGAAGCAATTCTGTTCCTTCTGTGTTACTGCCTAACAGATTCCTCCAGCGAATGGTCAAGTGGCAGCTATTCAGGCACTTCCCACGGACTGGCTCATATACGATGAAATGACAAGAGCCCACCGCATAGCCAATATCAGGTGCTGCTCAACTGTGACACCAGTCACTGTGGCCCTCTTCTGTGGATCAGCTAGGCTGCCAAGTAATGCTTTGCAGGAGCCTTCCTCCTTCAGAGGTATAGTGCTAGAATAAGAAACACGCTTTTAATATGCATGTGTGGGTAGATCTAATCCACTTGTTGACTTGCGTTAGCAGTTGTTAAGAGCTGTTTGTTTCCTGCGCTAAAGTAAAATAAACATTTTTTTATAATGGGATGGGGAATGAAAAATTGGCACTTGCTCTTCTCATTTTTCCCTTTTAAATTCAAACCGATTGTTGGGTTCTGTTCATTATTTTGAAGTCTGGAAGCAGCTTCATACATTATGTTTTCTTGCAGGGAAAGCGCCTCACTGTTGGGAAGAAAGTGTAGATTGTCTTGCCTTTAGCAGCTCTTTCAAACAGTTCGTTTTCTTAATGTTTTGTTAAAATAAATATGAATGTGGTTACTGTCATATAAGCTAACCTGTTAAGTAAATGAGATAAAAGCAAAATGCAGCTGTATATTGCAAATAAAACTAAGCAGAGTACAAAGAAAGAAAGAAAGAAAGAAAGAAAGAAAGAAAGAAATAAAGAAAGAAAGAAAGAAATTGGAGTCCCGGAAAGCTTGGGTAACTGTAAGATCTTAAATGTCATGACTGTCATCACCTCATTCCAGAGAGTGAGTGCTATCGTTGGGAAGGCCCAGTTCTGTGTTGCTAGGTATCCTGTTCTCAGGTTATTTAGCGCTTTAAATGTCAACAACTAATAGGGTGTGAGTGCAGATCTTACAACACTGGTGTAACATGTCAGTCTGGGTGTCCCACTAAATCACCTAGCAGCTGCATTTTCCATTAGCTGCAGCTTCTGAACCAGGCACCAGGTAGGAAGTTAGCAGATTAATCTTGATGCATATTAAGAATGCATACATTTCATAATTGTTGTCGGTTTAAGTACGGAGTACAGTAAATGTTAATGTCTGAGATCTTCTTTTCTCTAATATAGTGGATGGTGTTCCTAATGACAGCAGTGATAGTGAGATGGAAGACAGAACTACTGCTAACTTGGCTGCCTTGAAACTGGATGAATGGCTTCATTTCAAATTAGACCCAGAGGTGCGTACTTCATGGTTCATCTGAAAAAAATTGAAAGGAAAAAGCTCAGTCTTGAGAATTGCTTTCAGCACTTTGACCTCAAAATGACTCAAAATTAGGATTCCAGGCTCAAAAACTGACCTCTGAATGAAACAGAACTCTTTGCTCTCTCGTTTCACCCAGCATCGTAATCACTTTTTATAAATCTATGATGCGACCACATTAAAATATATATTCTAGATACTGCATCTAAACAAACAAAAACCCCACTGTTGTACAGTAGGAAATGGTGCACAAAAAGGGGAGTCAAAATAAATTAAACAAGGGATTGGAACCATTTCCATATGAGAAAAGGTTAAAATGTTTGGAGGACTTAGTTGGGAGAGATCAGCAGGGAGCTGGGACTTGGTCTTCACCAATATGTGGAATTAATATCTAGTTGGATGGGTGGGGTACAAATAAAATTTATTATTATTATTATTATTATTATTATTAATAATAATAAACAGCAAGGGGACCTTAGTGTGTTTTTATAACATCATACATGATGTGAAGAAAGTTGTTGGGGGTATTTCCCCCTCTCTCTCAGTTAAATTAAATTAATTGGCTTTAGATTCAGAGACTGCATAATTAACATGGTATTTGCTATCCTAAAATGTGGTGATGGCCACTGACTTAGATGACTTTAGAAGGTGGTTAGATTGATCTTCTATAAGTGTCCATTATAGAGGCTACTATCTCTACTGGCTAAATGGAAGCTCCAGATTTGATGAATGTATGGAGTTTGGAGGTAGGGATGGGACACATAAACCTGTGCACTTCGCCTGGGTGGAAAAAGCAGATGTTTCAACCATTTATTGATGTTGATTTAGATTGAACTCCCTCTTCCTTAGCCATTCATGTCCTTTCACCTATGTAAATGGTGCTGCAAGAAAGCCATGCAGGGGCAGTTTAATTCTGGACCTATCCTCTATCACTATGAGAATAATCATCCCAGTTGAAAAACTTGAAATCCTTTGCCATTGGTCATGGTTACAGATATAACAGAGGAATGAAATATTAATTAAAATACAATTTTTTAAAATCTTCCAAATATTTTGGAACAAAAGGATGTTTTCAGGAATCATGTTGCTGACATCAAACTTCCTCAAAGTATTGTAGTTATCAAAACTATTTAATACACTTATATTCAATAAAGGGTCACTAAGCGTTCTTGGAAGGGTCTCCAAGACATATATATATTAAATTATAAACTATATTTATTACAGGCTGCTAGCCTACTCCTGCAATTGAGGCAAAAATGGCATAGTTTATTTTTACGGCGCATGAGAGCTCCTTCAAAGCCCTGGTCTCAAGTTGATGAGGCAACCATACGCGCAATCATTGCTGTTTTAAGCACTGAAGAACAGTCTGCAGGTCTACAGCAGCCTTCGGGAATTGGGCAAAGACCAAGACCCATGTCATCTGAAGAACTTCCTCTAGCGTCTTCATGGAGATCAAACACTAGCCGAAAAAGCTCAGCAGAAGCAGAATTCGCAGATGATGCTTTTAATGCTGAAAGGTCAGTATCTAGTGGATAGTACTGTCCGCAGTACTGTGCTCTGTGCCTGCCGTGACTAGGAAGCACATAGTGTGCAAAGGGTTTAACCCTGTGAGGTGTCTGTATGCTTTAAAGCTCACCTTGGCCCTCCACATTTTTTGAAACTCCCAACTCCCATCAACCTCAGCTAGGATGGCCAGTGATCTGGGATGATGGGAATTGTAGTTCAGCAACATACAGAGGGCTGTTGGTTGGCCATCCCTGGATGAAGCTGTAGTTTTTTCCCCACCAGCACCAGAGCACCAGAGGTAGCATAAGCTCTCCTCTCTGTGTCCACTCATTGCTTGTCGCTCAGCAGTTGCAAACCCACAGTTGGGTCACCTCAAAGTAATACATTGTATTTCTTGATGGAGGGAGAGTTCCTTTCTGTTCTTGACTGGTGTTTAGGCTCCTGACCTAATCTGACAGTGCATGCCCATAGAAAGTCATATTGTGGTTGTGCGTCTTTTGCAAACAGAAGTGAAATCTGAGGTTCTATGCTTTCCTACATCTTCCTTGCATTTTGGTTGACTTGTTGCTTCCACTGACCAAAATATCTGAAGCTTTACTAAAATGCATTAGGACAAAATAGGGATAGCTGGACCGAAGTTTAATTGAGTCCCCCTCCTCCGAACTTTTCAAGAGTGCCTCTCCTGCCTGGTCCGGTAAAGCCATTGAGGAGGAGGGCAGACTTACAAACACAAAACTTGATATGCAAAGATACTTCATGGAATCCCAGTTTTCTATTATGGGGGCATACACATACTCCCTCTCTCACACACACATATATATGTGCACATACGTACATGATTTTTTTTAAACTTTAGAATATACTGCTAAAAAATAAGAATTGTCATGTGTAACAGACTCAAGTATGCTACCGTTTAAGCTTAACGTAATTTCAGCATCATTAAAAAGGTAATTTATAATACTGGAACATATTCAGGACCATTTTTAATAATTTTGAAATTAGTTTTCACACAACATTGATGGCTAACAGAGTAGATTTAAAAATATACAGTGTTAACAAAAAAGCTTATTGTTCAACAATATTCATTTCTTTGCAGTATTTAAAAACAATAAGCAGGAACCAGAAATATATAGAAAAGCAAAGGAATATTTATGAAGGACTTGAGCATAATATGAACTTAGTCTTCAACATGTTTGTAAAATGTCTCTAAAACAACTTGAAAATATATAGCCGTTTTCTCTTTCAGAAATCCCCCCAAAGCAACTTTAAGCTATGATATAAACAAAGAACAGAACAATACAATATTAAGGTAACGTTCCAATTTTTAAAGCTTGTAAAAAGCACACTTCAAAGAGTACAAGGCAATTTGACAAGAGAAAAATAAATAGAATAGATTGCTTACTAAGGAAATACAAAAATAGTGAATTGCACTGTCCCTTCTCCAGAAAGTTTAAATGACTATGCTCTGCCATGGGAGCATATTCACCCAGTGCTTTTCCAGCTGCACTGGCTCCCGGTAGAGTACAGGGTCAGATTTAAGGTGCTGCTTTTGACCTTTAAAGCCCTTCACGGCCTAGGACCCTCGTACCTAAGGGACCGCCTCTCCCAGTATGCCCCACGGAGAGCCTCAAGGTCCATAAATAGCAACACCCTAGTGGTCCCGGGCCCTAAGGAAGTTAGATTAGCTTCAACCAGAGCCAGGGCCTTTTCAACACTGGCTCCGGCCTGGTGGAATGCTCTGCCTCATGAGACCAGGGCCCTGCAGGATCTGATTTCTTTCCGCAGGGCCTGTAAGACAGAGTTGTTCTGCCTGGCCTTTGGCTTGGAGCCAATTTGATTCCCTCCCTCTCTTTTTTCTTTTCCTTTCTCCTCCTGCGATGAGGCTACATTTTAATATTTTAATGTTTCAATATTTTAATGTTGTATTTTAATTTTGTTTTTAAGTTGTAATCATTCAACTTGTTTTTATTATTGCTTGTTCGCCGCCCTGAGCCCAGCCTTGGCTGGGGAGGGCGGGGTATAAATAAAAATTATTATTATTATTAGAACTACAGGGGAAGGAAATAAGAAGGCATTGGTGCTGTTTGACTCTAGCAGCCATTACACCAGTCTGCCTTCTCATGCCTAGTTCCACAGAGATAAATCTCAATGGTAACTGGCAAACGGCTGCTATGCATTCCGCTGCTGCTGCTGCTGCTGCTGCTGAATAACGTGTCTGGAAACCTGTTATCCTTGCTTGCCTGACTTTGTCCCTGTGCCGCTTTTTTATGAATATTGGGTTGCTAGTATATACAGAAAAACTGCTTCCGCCTGTCGACCAGAGTTTGGAACCCCATAAGTGTGAGCAGATGGCGTCTTCAGGAAACCTCTTAGAGCAGGGGAGGCTAACCTGTGGCTCTTGAAGATGTTGTCAGATTCCAACTCTCATCAAACCTAGGCCAACATGGACAATGGTCAGGGATCATGGGAGTTGCAGTTCCAACATCTGGAGGGCCACGGTTCCCTATCAATTCCCTAGAATTGCTTGATCCTCATTAAACGTGGTTTTCTGCTTTCAACTTAACAGAGTTCTAATGAAGTCTGCATCTCCAGCATTTCACCAACCCCTGAAATACAAAGAGAGAAGCGTTTTGCATTCCAAACGAAGCACAGATGATAGGTCAGACCAGTCGTCTGTGAAATCTACAGACAGCAGCAGTTTCCCCAGCCCCTGTGCCAGTCCTTCTCCTCCGTCATCTGGGAAGGTACAGTAGCTGTTCTTCATCCTGTTTTAAATTTTTGGAAGCTGCTGACTGCTTGCTGAAATAATAAAATCAGACATAGTACCCTGGAGCTGACAACATTTTGCAAATATTGCTGGTTTGATTTCCTTTTCTGGAGTACATGGTTCAAGCTCTTTCAGATAAATTTGTATGGCTTATTTCTTTGCCACCTTGAACCAGGAGTACCCTCTCAGAGGTTTTTGTGTCTATATGTGGAGCAGAAACACAAATACCTTGAGAATCATTGAAGAAAATTAAGGGATCGGTAGATCTTAGGCTAAATCGAGAGCCGTAGAAATGTTTAAAAACATAAAGTTTTAAAAGAGCTGACTACTTTTGTATAATCCCGTTCTCTCCTCAATTCAGTTTTGGTTCACTATGGTACTTGATTCATTCTCCTAAGAGCCAGAAAACCAGCTCTGCTTAGATACCAGAGCTGACTTCATTTGGTAAAATATGACCTGTACGTTTATCTTACAATATTTTTGGCATTCAACAAGAACTGGTCCTAAATGTATATGCTGCTTCTAGAGACCTATTGACAGCAGATGGCAGAAGGGGCAGAGCTGGTTAGTTGTCCCTAAACTGTAGTTGTGCTAGAGATCCCAATAAAATTCAACTTGATGTATTGCAACATTGCATTACTATCTTAATTTGCAACGTTTCGTATTTGCATTCCTTTGACAGCAAAGATACCAACTATTGAACTACTTTCCACAAGAATGGTATGGTCATACCTTTAAAAATACCTTTAAAGGTAATACATTAAAAAACAACAACAAATGTCTAATCATTGACCTGGTTTTCATATAATTCTAAGACAGACCATGGCTTAGTGCAAATGCATGAATATGTAGATTTCTGCAGACAAGATTGCAGCTGCAAGGCTCCTCTTCCAGTCATGCTTCTGCCATGGTACTCGGGGCTGAACCTTAGTGTTACCTTCAGATCTGTGGTCATGATCTATCTCTTTCCAGAAAAACTACAAGTTGTACCATGGTTCTTGGTTTACCCTTTTAAGGTTTTACTGTTGAATTTGAATGTAATACCCAGCCAAAATATAGCCTATCCCCAGGTAGTGCAGCTGTGGTCTTGTTGTTGTTGTTTAGTCGTTTAGTCGTGTCCGACTCTTTGTGACCCCATGGACCAGAGCACGCCAGGCACTCCTTTGTTCCACTGCCTCCCGCAGTTTGGTCAGACTCATGCTGGCAGCTTCGAGAACACTATCCAACCATCTCGTCCTCTGTTGTCCCCTTCTCCTTGTGCCCTCCATCTTTCCCAACATCGGGGTCTTTTCCAGGGACTCTTCTCTTCTCATGAGGTGGCCAAAGTATTGGAGCCTCAGCTTCACGACCTGTCCTTCCAGTGAGCACTCAGGGCTGATTTCCTTCAGAATGGATAGGTTTGATCTTCTTGCAGTCCATGGGACTCTTGAGAGTCTCCTCCAGCACCATAATTCAAAAGCATCAATTCTTTGGCGATCAGCCTTCTTTATGTGGACTTACTTACTGTTAAATGCTGGGACATAGTGGGTTGAATGTGTCCAAACATTACAAAAGTTATCTTTTTTTGCAGGGCTCCAAGTCTCCTTCTCCAAGACCAAATATGCCAGTTCGATACTTCATTATGAAAAGCAGCAACCTGAGAAACCTTGAGATTTCACAGCAGAAGGGGATTTGGTCTACAACCCCAAGTAATGAGCGAAAACTGAACCGAGCCTTTTGGGAGAGCAGTGTTGTTTACTTAGTATTTTCTGTTCAGGGATCAGGACACTTTCAGGTGAGAAATTGATACACTGAAGTTGATGAGTATGTTGCAAAATTGTTACCAGACTATAACAACATCTGCTACATTCACAACATTTACCTTGCTACAATTTGTCCTTTTCCTTCCTCCAGTGATGTAATATAGGCAACTTGTGTGTAGAGTTAATTTCTTAATTTTTCAAGTTGTGATCTGACAAAGGACTGGCATTTAATAAGGCTCTGAAACCTACTAGAAACAGGCAACCTCACATGAAAAATGGGGTTGAAATCCACCCTGGGAGTGACATTTATACAGAACTAGATCCACAATGTAATCCTCCTAACTTATTTTCATCTTCATGGTAGTAAACAGTATTCTCAAACATGGTAGTAAACAGTATCCTCAAACTTCAGCCACTTAACAATTACATTTTCTTTTTTGTAAACAAAAAGCACCCGCGGCAACTCAGCACCTGAAGAAAAACAGCTGACTCTTATAAATGAATCTTTACCCCAGACAGTACTAAGATTCATGTAGTTTTTCAAGCAAAAAACAACCCAGATAAGCAGCGAAGTCGCCTCCTTCTGCAGCACTACACGTGGCGTTATTGGGGGACATTTTGCCACACCAAAGCATTTGAATTTGGCTTGAGATAGAAAAACAACTTCTAAAACCCTCTTTCTGTTTTATGAATTAATGTATTGAGGTTAAAAAAAAAAAAGAATGCTGTGCATTTTTTCAAGCAAAAACTGGTCAGAGAAGCATATTAAAATATTATTCTCCTGACACATGGTTTTATTTTGGATATCCTGCTCCCCCAAGAAATATTAGAAGTCAGCTTGGGATAAAAAGACAACCCATAAACCTATCAGGTTTTTTTCCCCTACTAAGTGAGAATAGATGCTATCCAACTAAGCCATACTTGGAATAAACCTACTGAGATCGATGGACTTCAGTTAATTTATTTCAATGGTCCTACTGATGTGTTTAATACAGAGTAAAAACTGGTTTTATTTAGATTCTAACATTTTAAATGTGTCGTAGGGCTTTGCTCGAATGTCTTCAGAGATTGGACGTGAGAAGAGTCAGGATTGGGGTTCTGCTGGCTTAGGAGGAGTATTCAAGGTGGAGTGGATCCGGAAAGAAAGTCTTCCTTTTCAGTTTGCTCATCACTTACTCAACCCTTGGAACGACAACAAGAAAGTACAAATAAGTCGAGATGGCCAGGTATGTTGATTTTACAGCTCTGAGTACAAGTATATGCTCAAGGATGGATTACTTGATTCCCTCTGTCTTCATTGTCAAGAATGTCTTGACATAGTTCATTTTTTAAAACCGGTAATGGCCAGTTTTATCTCACTATTTGAAATAACATCAAGATGTAAGAAATTTCCCTGTAGAGTGAAATACGTAACTTCGGCTTTGTAATTGAAGCAGCTTCTACTGAGGCTAGTTGTCATTTCCATGTAGTGGTCTCCTTTTTATAGCCGGGCCTTATAACACCATCACTTTCCCCCCTTCCCTGGTGTAGGAACTGGAACCTCAGGTTGGTGAACAGTTGCTACAGCTCTGGGACCGTATTCCTTTAGGAGAGAAAAATGCGGCTGATTGAAAATACGACGGGCAACTTTTGAGGTATACTCTCCAGATGAGAATGTGAATGAATTTGAAGGTTTTCTAACCCTGTTGGTGAAGCTTAGAGAAAGTAGTAGCTTTTCTCAAGTGGTTATTGATGTAATATTGGATAGATCCACACGTCACTAGATTTTAAGGCTAGGAGAGGGGGAAGTGGAGCTAAAATACTGCACCAGGGTGACAGCTGTGGAGGGAGGATGCAGAGCGAAAGGTCAGTAGAGCAGGCAAGTGAAGTAGAAGATTGCAAGGCCAGCGTAGTAATTTCCTGTTTTAAAATGCTCTTCCAGAACAAGCTTGATGTATAGAGTGGTCACTTGAGAAAATCACATTGTCATTTGCCAAAATTAAGCACAAGTTTTTGTCTGCCGAATAAAGACTTAAAACTTTGTCGTTCTCCTCCACAGTTCCACCTCCTGTGAAATAGATAATGTGCTAAGATCACCAGTGCACCTAAAGAAGGAAATGCCTGAGGGAAATGAGCTGCAGGCAGTCAGCAGCACTCCTCTAGCACAGACTAGATTTGATTCTGTGTTCTGGTTTGAAGGAAACCATGTGGACTGCTCTTATTTTCATTGAGAAGTTTGTTCTTTTTCATTCACTTTGAAGTTTCAAATGTTAAGACACCCAAACTCCAAATGGTGGGTCACCAAAGCAGACCAAAGCTGCTGTTGAAATTTTAACCGTTGTTGTAATTTAAAGCAGTAGTTCTGGGAACAATGAGTAATATTCATCTTGATGGAATCCTGTTCCGACAAGGCTCAAGGGAAAATAAATGGAGGTACAGCTTCAAAGTTGAAAGGGTTGTGAACACCTTCTGCTACTGGACTAAAACACTGAGTAGACATATCCGGGAAAAGAGCCTCTTCTCCTCAGATTAAATCCAATTTAAATGATGAGTGCCTTTTGTCAGAAAGCTGGCTTTGGGGTGTTTTAATTTTGACTTTATTCTGTGTCCATTATGTGCTTGCAGAAATGGGCATGGATTTCCTAATTCTTTGCTCGTAGCGGGTGCATCAGGAACAGCCTCTTCACTTTTGAAGGAAAGGTATCTTTAAGGAACCATTTTGTTTTGATTAGCCTTCCTCTTAAAACAATCACCAGCAACTTTTTTCTCCTTCCCAAAATTGCCTACAAGTTCCTTGTAGTGTGCCCTTTTGATTTTCTTTTTCACTTGCCATATTTCTTTTGACTTGATTTGTTTAAATAGCTCCCTCCTACATTGTGCAAATATATAATCTGTTGTACTTTGCTTGTACAGCCCCTCACTCAGTCTCTTTCCTGTAGTTTCGTTTTTTAAAAGCACGGTGGCCAAATCAGCTTTTCTGCAGAGCATTTGAACAGGGATGGTTTAATTGCTGAGCAGTCTTCTAAGTTAAGAATGTTTAAAAGGCAATTATTTGCCACAAACCACTAATAAAAGGATAAAACTACAGTGGAGTAGCTTTTACATGAATTTGGGATTTGAATTTCTTGGCTTTGCATTTCATTGTTAAGGGTTTTTTTACATTTTCATGTATAGATTGACTTATTTGTGATTCTTGAGCATGTGTAATTGAGTTCCTCTGTACATCTCGTCGCATTTTCTTGTTAATTTTTACTGACTAATGCCAGTCATTTACCAGTTTACCAGTTTTAAGTTGGAAATAAGATGTATTTAGAATAAAGCCATTTTGTTTTTAGCTGATTGGTGTTTTGGAGCAATTTCTACCACAGAGAGTAACCTGTTATCAAAGCACTATATCTACCAAGAATTAGTTCTTCACATCTGATTGTTAAATTGCATTCATTGTCAGGTTGTATATAGCAACAATAATGATTCTGTTTTAGTTCTTCTTCAGGTACCATTGATATACCAACTGCAGTAACCTAATATAGCTTAAAAAGGAAATTAGGAAGAAGGCTGTCTTACATGTTTCTTCTAAATGTCTTCAAGATCAGGATTCAGGTGCAGCTACTCTCGGGTACAAAGGAAATGTGATCAGTTCCATGCTTTTTTGCTATAGGCTAGATATTTCTAAAGCACAAAATAATAATAAGTTATATGAAAATATAGTGTCAGCATGGTTGGGTTGTATGTACATTCCTCCCCTAAATAAAGTTTACATGCACACAGGTCTATTATTCCTGTTAGTGAATTTCATCGACTTCTAAAAAGCTAAATAATCTTTTTCATAGTACGACTTGATTCTGCGTAAGCTTAAAGGGTCCTCCTTTCCTAGTCACTGCTACAGGGTTAAGAAGTCATTACGTTCTGGACTGATAGTTCACTGTTCATTTGTCTTTCCTTATCTACCTGGGCCTTTTAATCAAAACGAAAGGTGAGTAGCCAGTGAAGAATCTGTTTCCTGTGATGTCTGCTCTGCTCTGGAACAGAGGTGTGTGCTCATAAATAAAGTGGCTATAGTGCTGAAAACTGATATGTAAAGACAAAGCTGTTTCCAAGTGTTTGGAAATCAAGATATTTCTTCCTAAGTGTACATATCAAGTTGCTATATGTATTTTACTGTCCATATGTATTTTTATGGGTTGGCCTATCTAAATCTCAAAATCCAAAAGTTCCCGGTTCCTTTCACAGCCAGTCCTCTTTCTCTGCATGCATTACAGTCAAAACGGGTCACAACAAAGATGGATAAAATATGAGTGTATCAATGAAGCTCTCTCTTCTCTAGCTCCATATACAGTGGTACCTCGGGTTAAGAACTTAATTTGTTCTGGAGGTCCATTCTTAAGCTGAAACTGTTCTTAACCTGAGGTACCACTTTAGCTAATGGGGCCTCCCACTGCCACTGCACTGCCGCCACGCAATTTCTGTTCTCATCCTGAAGCAAAGTTCTTAACCTGAGGTACCACTGTGAAGAACAAACAGTTTAATAATAACAAATGCATAGTTGAAAAGCGCTGAGGCTTAGGTAGTGGAGCTAGCAGAGCTCTCCAGTGACAATGAAAGCAACAAAAGCATGATCTGTTTTGAAGAGCTGCGGCAGGAGGTAAGAGGCAAGACCTGAGTCCCAAGGATTACAAGCGGGAACTTCAGTGAAAAATACCTGATCTAGGTGGTGTGTGGCAGTTAACAGACTATCCTGTTTTGCTCATTTAATAACCTTGCCTTGTCAACAGCCTTTTTTATTTCTTTATATTTATTAAATTTGTATACCGTTCTTCATCCATAGATCTTTGGGCAACTCACAACATAAAAAATGCAATATAAAAAACACAAAATATATAAGAAAAATAAGAAAAACAAACCCTTCCCTCAACACATTTAAAAGGGTATTGGATGTTAATCAGTCAAAGGCCTGGTTGAAGAAGGTTTTTGCCTACAATGCATCTGGCCTTTTATAATTCTCGGATAGAGGACTGAGAGTTTGGGCAGCTTCAACTGCCAGGGAGCCTCCTTTACGTGCATGGAACTTTTTTCTCAAAATCAGTTTTTACTCTTTCCGATTTGAAAATTTAAAAAACCCTTCTCCAAAAGCACTTTTCAAGCTGTGATACTTCCATGGCTAGCCCAAGCCCTTGAGACTTCTTATACAGGAAAGCATGTTTGCTTTTTTGTCCCTGCAAGCCATTCTGGAAATGCCCTTAGGTTTAATGCTGGCATCTTCTCTTGGAAGTAATTGAAGCCCCCCCTTTTCTGACCCTGTTTATGAGGAGAAATGAAAAAACAACAACTTTTGTACAGTAATGTGGAATACAAATACCCTTCTTATGGTACTATTGCACTGGCAACCAGTCTTGGTATCTGTTTGCTTTTTTGAGTGAATCTGTTCCCTGCTCTTTGCATTCTTTGGAAGGTTCTAGAACAGTGTTTCCTAACCTTTTTTGGGCAAAGGCACACTTGTTTGATGAAAAAAATCTCGAGGCACACCACCATTACAGCCCCATGACGTCAGCGCGCAGCGTCACGCCGGGAGGGACGCACGAAAGTGTAAGTTTCAATTTTTTTCCCTCCCCCTTGCCGGGGAACCTCCAAGCTTTTGGGGGGGGAGGAGGCAGCAAAGCGAGGCAGGAAGGAGAGTGAGGCTTGGCTGGGTGAGCTTTGGCAGGGGCAGGGAATGAGAGCCGCGAGGCGGGCGCTGCGGACGGAGGCGCTGCCCGCCGAGCTCGCAGGCAGCCAGGCAGGCAGACGGCGAGAGCCCCGCACTGGGCGGCCTCTCCTCGCCGCCGCCGCCCCGCCTCTCGCCGCCCGACTTGCCCGCCTCCCTCCAGGCAACATCTCGCGGCACACCAGGCAACATCTCGTGGCACACTAGTGTGCCGCGGAACAGTGGTTGAAAAACACTGTTCTAGAATAGACCGACACATTTCTAAAGCAGAAGCATTCACTCCATCTTGGGATGCCAATATTTGGGAATATATCGCACTCCAGGCAATCTGCATAATTTGGGGGTGAAGAGGACCTGTATGATATTAAGCAATTGCTTAGTTATACAGAAGTTGGATGAAATAGGATCATTGGGGTCTCTGTCTTTTAGTGGTGGTCTTCATTGTACTTTGTTCAGTCAGCGTGGAGCCAGCATTATGTATATTTGTACAAAAGCAAGACCTATGAAGTTAAATAGGATTAACTCCCAGCAAAGTGTGTTTAGGATTGCGGTCTTTGACACTGGAAAACTACCGTTGACAAAGCTAAAGGACAGAATGTATTCCACAGTAAAGCCACAAATCTGACTTGCCTCCTTGTGTGTGTGTTTATGAGTAGGGGCTTACCCACTCAGACCAATATTCTGCTAAATTAAGATGTGCATATATGATACAAACTTAAAGAAACATTCCCCAGTTGGTAACGTTCTGAAGTTCTAGAAGCATCTGTGAACCTTTGTTTCAACTCCGCAACATGGTTACATCCTTGATGTAGTGCAGAAAATATTAGTGTCGTGCTAGGTGGTGCTATTGTATAAATTTTTAAAATAGGGAATGCCCTTTTCACATGAAAAAAAAGGAACTACCTCCTTCAGTCTCCTCCCTGGTTATTTGGTATCTTCCCTGACACAAATGATATTTGTACAAAGAGAAACATTATTTATGGTCCACTGACTACAAATATATAAGAAGCAAAGCATCCATTGTGAGGTGAATGTGAACCTGTATATGGTCCTATATGCTTTAAGGAACCCTGAAGGATGTAGCACATCTGTGGAGACATTGCATCCTCCCACAGGATCCCTGTCAGTGAGGGCTGGGCCATCCAGAGCCAAAGGTAGGCCGCAGATTCTGCCCTTCCCTTGATAGTGTTTCTAAACATAGCTCAAATCCTCTCCGCAGAGGCTTGCCCTCCCCATAATAAGCAAAGCTCCATTCTGTGCTCCCACTTTAGCCCTATTGATTGGTCCTCCCTGTTCTTTAATCCAGAGGATTCTCGGAGTGGCCTATAACAAGATTTGAAACGTGTAACAATAAAAAACCAAAACCCCAGCAAAACAGCATACCCAGCAAAAAGCAGAACTGAAAATCACCAATGTAAAAGGCCTGGGGAAATAAAAAAGGGATTCCCTGCCACCAAAACATTGTCAAACTTGATGTCTGGCAAACTCCAAACCTCTTGGAGGTCCTTAGCTAGTACAACATGTATGAAGATCTGTCTCTGGTCATCAGCTGCCTTGCTTCAGTGCGGATGGGATTCAGAAAGGTCCTCTGAGATGAATTTTAATTCATGAGAAGCCTTTCGAGGAAAGGCATTCATTCAGATATTCCACTTTGACAGGGTAAGGCAACTAGTTTTTTTATATAGTTGGTAGGGGTTTTCATTGTGAAAACCACCTTCAGCCTCCATGATAGATACCCAGGTATTAACATCCGTAAAGGGCTATTGTAGTTTGAACTGTGCAAATGCTCTGGAGGAACTCAAAAGGTTTGAAGACCTCGTGCCAGTTTATGCCATTGTTTCATCTGTCTGCTTTCCTGGTTTTTAAACTTTCCCATCCCTATGGAGGTGGCAGACATTGAACCAGCAGTGTTCTGGATGTGCCCTATCACTGACCTATGGGAACACACTAACTGAGGAGCGTTTGGGAGTCTAGCAAAGAATCAACCTGTCTTTGCCACACAGTCAGCCTTGAGTATGTCAGTTATTTCCAGCTTACCGTATTTATGTGTATGAAATGTGCACCTTTTTAGGCTAAATTGCGTCATAAAAATTAGGGTGTGCATTAGATTTGATGGCACATTTACATTCACCAGCAAATACTTTTTTTGGTTTCAAGGTTTTGAAAATTGAGGTGCGTATTAGATTTGATGGCGCATTAGATTCGCGTAAATACAGAAATTTGCACCCATTACTTAATTTGCCTCCATTGAAGTCAGAGGGACATAGAGGTGCTCAGTTGTGGCTACTCACTCAGTTGTGGGTGGGAGCT
Organism: Podarcis vaucheri; assembly: GCF_965113315.1. Lineage (NCBI taxonomy): Eukaryota > Metazoa > Chordata > Lepidosauria > Squamata > Lacertidae > Podarcis > Podarcis vaucheri. The sequence goes on from NC_138749.1 coordinate 44,556,766, forward strand.
CATATAAAGTTAAATGCAAAAAGTTGTGTAAATACTACTACTACGACATTTTTCCTGCAATATAATATACACTACACTACAGTAGTACCTAGAGTTATGTAACCCTCTGGTTACGTAAACTTCAGGATGCAAAAACAGCAAACCCGGAAGTATTTTACCTCAGGTTGCGGAAAACTCGGGATCTGAGCGGATCGCCCACAACTGGAGGTACCACTGTATATGATGATATCACTTACAAGCGGCTCATGTTCCCATCCATTCCCCTGTACTTATCTCTTGGGAAATTAGCTTGATAAGATGGAATCACACAACATGTTTGAACAAAGGATTTGAAACTGGCATAAAGGTAGGCATTGCTTTAATGTGCAAGAGGTGAATACACAACAACAACAAAATTGACCACAGAAGTCAAGAAAGTATAAATATAGCATATAATCAAAAGAACTTACTGAGTTACATCCTTGCAGCATAGCTGTTATCACAGATGGTTAACTGCACATGCCAAACCATTGGTGGGGGGTAGATATTTTGCTGCAACTTCAGACTGCTAAAGTAGCTTTATTTATCAGCTCTAGCAGGTGTGTGCATTGTTCCTTATCTGGAAAGGCCAGTAGTGTTCTATAAAGGGTGTTTATTTGTTCAAACAATTCTCTCTCTCTACATACACACACAAAGAGATTAATGGATGTTTGATAAAAGAGTGGTCACCCAAGCCATAAAAGTATATGATAGTCCTTTCTTCTGGCAGGATACCCTGTGAAGGAATGTTTTTCAAATTGCAGTAGTCCTTAAATGGACAGTATTGTAATGTGCAGGAATAACCGAAGACAGTGAAGGAAAATGCAATCTAGGTTTGAAGCGTTCAGACTCTTGGCATGTTTCTGTTTCTCCGTGACGTTAGAGTCTTAATCCTCCCCAAAATAGACCCTTATCAATAAAGAAGCTCTGCTCTGCAAATTCTCTTCAATTTACAGTTCAGCTGAGACAGCAGATAGTTTGAAAGTCAAAAGGCAGCCCCTTGGCTTCACAGGGCCATTTATCTCTGAAAATCAGCAATGTGAAAATTTACTATTTCAATGGGGCAATCTACTGTCAATTATTTGGACAAAAAGCGCATTGTCTGTGCTTGTTGTTGGGAATCCAAAAGCAGAAAAGTCAGGGGAAGGAGCCAAAACCCCCGAAGAAAGCAGCATGCAAACTAGTTTCACTAAATCCGAGGGCAAAAATAATGCGTCAGCATTCTGGGAGAATTAAAGTGTGATCTACTGTTTATGGAAAATATGTTCTAGTTAGAAATGCACAAATTGTCCACTAATCATAAAGATGAACTGCTTTTGTCAGGTATCTGATCTATTGGAACATGTCTGCTTTTTTAAAAAAAATACATATTCATTTATACAGCAATTTTAATCGGGTTCCCCTCCCCTGTCTTCTGTATGTGTATATAAAACAGTGTTTGTGGCAGGTTTAGTATGAAACTGACACAAATAAATTGAATCCATTATCCTAAGCATTATTAATTGCATGAAAGTGGACCTTTCTGATTGGCTGTCTGTGATGTCATATTTGTTTCAGTTAAAGCCAACAAGTGCATGGGTATAGCAGCCTGGTGCTATTGAAATTCTCTTGTCAGCCTGCATTTTAAGCTCTCCCTCCCAAGTTTTTGCCTCTTGCTTTTCTATATTCGCCTGTGAAAATGCAATCAGAACAGCATTGTATCTTATTGTGCAGTGGAACCATATAAGCTTGGAGTGTCTGATTAGACAAAAGGCATTTTTCACCATTTCATGTTTTCTTTACTGCCAGCTTAAAAAAAGAAGGCAAGAACAAAGTCTTGCTTTTAGATTGACTTGCCCTGTTCCTCTGCATCTTATGAAGTCTGTGGTCTTGACTTTTAGCATTTCATCCTCTCCTTCTCTGCACCTTGCTGGAAGAGAACTTGGGTTTTCTTTTTTCTTTTGCCTTTGATGAATATTCAGAATGACACCATCTGTCACCCTGTCTTTGCAGAGAAAAGAGGCAGTCGACTCTCTTACAAGGGTGCTTTTTAAAAAGTGAATAGTGATTGCTATCATCTGGGGAAGACTCTGGCATGACATCTGCAGAATAATAAAAGTGGTGTCATGAAATCTTCTGGAACCGAAGGGGGTTAGGTCTGAGTGCTGCAGAAAGGCACAGGTCTATATTTGGAGAGTTAAGTATGGTTTGCTTTGCAGCTGATGAGCTGTGGTTTGGGACTGTCACTCTGGAAAGGTGTTGTAGTTGGTACTATGAGGTCTTGACTCCTGTTTCTGATTGCTCCTGTTTCGACTCTCACATTTCTTTGATCTTCTGAAACTGAAGTACAAGTGGAAGCCAAAACACATGATGGCAGCCTCAGAATAAAGTGCCCCCATTTCACGCCCCTTTTACATATAAATCTGAGCAAGTCTGCCCATTTCCATACAGTGAGAATGACTGACTTCATGTTTTAGGAGGCCATTGGCAAATGTCAAGGACTGGATGGATGCAGAGGAGGGAACCAGCTGGGGAACCCCCAGGAGTAGAAGGCTCAGAGTCAGGGGATTGGTGGTGGGACAATGATGACTGGTCGGGGGGGGGGGGGGAGAAGCAGACTGGGAGGAGGATGTGTCGGAACCAGAAGAGGATCAGGGTTGAGTGAGCAGGAAGAGGCTATGGCAGAGAGCAGTTCAGACTCCAAGGCTGAAGCGGAGGGTGGAGAGGAGTGGGGCCAAGAGGCAGAGTTGAGACAGGCTGCTGAAGAATCCAGGGAGTCTTCTCCATCTGCTGCGACCAGCTCCCCTCTCCCCGGTCTCCTAGAGAAATGAAAACAACAGAAGAGATGTTGGTTGTGCACAGACAAAGTTTTCAACTGTTTGGGGAAGACCCTGGAGAGGAAGAGGCTTAGATTGTGGTAGGAAGGCAGAGACCTCCAGTCCTCGCAGTTTTCTCATTGGAACAAGACCTACAGGGAAGAGTTGCTGAGATAACTAGGCCTGCGTTGGTTTGGTTTCTTTGAATAAAGCGTTAAGTTCACTGGCACCCTGTTTTTTATTGCTGACCTTTGCTTGATGCTGGCTCCTAATAGCAGAGTACTTTCAGGTGGACCCCTTCCTATGTTCATGGGCTCCTACAGGCCTACCTGGCAGTGGCAGCAGCAGCAACAGTGAGTAGCAACAGCAGCATTCCAAAAAATTCTGGAGGAAAGCAATTTTTTTAATTACCCACAATGCTGTAGCTGTACTCTAGAGGATGATGGGAAATTGAAATGGCAGCCTGTTTTCTTTCTTCAATGAGTTGTTTGAAGAGGATGTCACAGTGACCCTCTCCATTGCAGTTTGATGAAGGTGCACTCCATTCTACCTAATTTTGGACCAGACCACTGCGAAGCAGGAGAACATGGCTGAATTCTGGACTGTACCACTTCAGAATACAGCTGCAAATGTGAGACTCATAGTTTTGATCTCTCTTCTATTGTAAAGGACAACCTGCATACAAATCAGGTGGAAGGCTATGTTAATAACTTTGATGGCAATTCTAATAAATTTGGCTGCAATTACTTTAATTCAACAGGAATGTACTTCAGACTAGACACAAAATATGATTTTGTTTTAACACTTGAAGGAGAGTTCAGAATTACTGTGGCTCTCCCTCCTTCATTCTGAAGTGGTACAGTCCAGAATTCTCCCTCATTCAATGTCATGCACAGATTGGCTCTTATTATTCCAATCTCCTCATGCAACGGGCACAGATTTTGATCTTCAGATCTCTGTTTGCAAAAGGGATGTCTCATGCTGAAATCCACAGTTCTCTTCTCCAAGGCTGCAGCTCATCTGTGACTGCTACTTACCCTCACTGCCCTCTTGTAGTTTGCCTTTAATGTGTCTTGCGCACATGTAAATGTCACAATAAAGAAATATATACACATCCGGTCAACTAAGTGCTGAGAGCATGTTATCAGGAAGTGCTTTTCCACATCACACTCATTATTTGAATAATACCAGCAATCTAGTTTCGAAGTAGGAAAACAGGATCATTATACTGCTAAACGAGCCTCTCTGTGTACATTGCTCATGTTTAGTTGTTCTGGAGAATATCGTGTTCTCCCACACCCCCTGTAACAATTAGGACAGGTGTAAACTTTTTTTTTTGCTGAGATTCATAGACACTTGTCCTTAAGGAACTTTAAGGAGTAGGCAGCATTTTCTTACCTTTCTTATTATGAGAACTATGCTACACAATCCTTTTAAGGAAATGCATGGAGTTGCAAAATCAGCCCAAATGAGCTCAGACTGTTGTAGATGAAAATGATGCTGCCGCCTCCACCTCTCTTTGTTCTGTTGTTCTGGATGAGGGTTATGCCGCTGTCATATATCTAGTGCAATAGGTTAGATCTAGCAGAGGATATGGAAGGTCCAATGTCCTACCCAGTTCAGACGCCCAGGATAAAACCAAGCTGCTGTAGGTAGTCCTCAGTCAAACAATATTATTACAAAGGTTGGCATGCCAACCCCCAATCCTTGCTGAGCAGTGCACAAGATTCTAGGTGGTTCCAGAATGTGGTTTTGAATAGGCAAAGTCTAGGGGGGGGGGGAAATAAGCCTGTAAGAGACAGAAAACCTGTTGAAACAAAGATATGGGTGAGATGAAGAATATTAAGAGTAAATGTCTTTTTTTTAATTGGCAAATTCTCTCCTGCAGTTTTCACCCAGCCCTCTGTGAATTAGCTATGCATAACTCTATGCCAGATGGATAAATGTTTCCTATAGTTACCTATAGGTATCCACATCCCTAAGTGTGTGTGTGTGTGTGTGTGTGTGTGTGTGTGTGAATGACACATTGCTGCTTTCAGTAGTATTCCTGCCCTTGTATTGCCTATCATGTTTCATTCCGCTTTATAGCAGACTCTTTGGTACAGCTGAGCATTTAAGTCTCCCTTCTCATTCACATCTGCTAGTCATGTGTGAGAAAAGGACTGTTGGACAAAGCCTTGGGGACGGTCGGTAACTGACACTTGAGTGGCTCTCCTCCATCTACAAATGACCTAGACAAGCACAGCAGAGCAGCTATTAGCAAATCGACTCTCCAGTGTACAGCTGATAGTCTGTTCTTTTTGCAAGATTGCCTTAAGCTGGGACTCACAGTGGGCTTTTCAGTTAGGCAGAAGGTATGTTAGGACAGACAAACGTACAGGTCACTCAACATCAATGACAGATGTAAGTATGGGCAAGGTGAAAACCACGGGAATCATACGGAGAAATAGAAAGGAGCGACGGGACTTGAGAATACTGTGTGCCCAAATAGTAGCAGGAATACTTGCATTAGAAAAACATTGTGTGTTGATGCAATTTATCTTCTACAAAATCAGCCAAGTAGCCTCTCTAATGCAGCCTCCTTATTTTGGCAGGCAGACGTTCCCTACAGATGAGGATGGAGGATTTTGCAAAAACTGGGGGGCAGTTCTTCCTTAAAAAAACATTGTTTAAATGTTATATGTTAATTAGGATTTTTGAATTTGTATTTCTTGGCTGGGGGACTATTTAGGGGCTTTTGTTGGGGAGTGTGCTTTTTATTAGTTTGTATATATTAGTATAGTTCTTTGTTTTAATTATTTTATGCTGTGCTTTTGTGTTGTAACTTTGTGTTGTGAACCACAAAGCTGCCTGGATGGGTAAGATGGGGCTGATGAACCCTTATATCTCCTAAAGCACTACACTCAAGCAGTTTCTTCTCCTGGAGGGGGTTACTTAGAATAATATAATTGTATAATTGGAAAGGACCCCAAGGATCAAATAGTCCAGCCACAGCAATGCAGGAATCACAGCTAGAATCCCTGGCAGTTGGCTATCCAACCTGAGATTAAAAATCTCCAGTGAAGGAGAGTCCACCAGTTTCTGAGGTGGTCTGTTCTTCTGTCAAACAGCCGTTACCTCTAGAGCCCCACTGGGAGAAAAGCAGCTGAGAGGAAGCTGTTCAAGTGCAGGCAGTGGAGAACTTTGTGTCTCCCCTCCCCACTTTATAATGAAACATCCGACCTATGTGGTAACACATGAGTTGTGCAACATCTAATATGGCCGTAAACGTCTTGCCTAGTTGCTTGAAACTGAGTGCATTTCTTGAATTTTGTCAGCAGTACAAAGAGGCTCCAAATAGAATGCACAGACATTGCGCCAATGAAATTGGCAGATAATTATTCAAGGAAGTTCACCCAGTGCTTTTGAAGGGCCAGGGACTCCTAGTACCTTTGCATACTGTTTTAAAACGTGAACATGCACGAAGTTCTGACTTATTTGTTGGGCTAGATCCAGAAATCCTCCCCCAGAGCAGTTTTCTGTTCCCATTTACAATTCAGAACATTCAAAGCACAGCTGTGTTTTGGAAAATTGTTCTTTCCCCCACACAGCACAGCAGTTACTGCTGTAATTGCCATGTTAAATATGTTTAGGAACACAATAGGCACCAATACTTGTGGCTGTTCTTTTTGAAAGGCGTAGAGGTCGGGTGCTTCCCATGTTCATCTAAGCCTGTTTGAAAATGGCAAAATGCCATTCCACTAGCAATGCCCTGCCATGTTGTGAACTTATTTTCAGGTGGGGGGCGGGGGGCGGGGAGAGAGGCAAAGGAAATTCCGAAGCAGCAATATGTTAAATGTTTCCAAATAGGAACACCTCTTATTTGCACATATTATTGTTCCACTCCTAACCAATGCTCAAAACTGGGATACATATTTCATACTCATCCTGCCAAAAGATCAAATAACCTTAAAAAAGATCAAATAACCTTAAAAACTAACAAGCTGGTTATGGCAAACATTTTCATGGATTACAATCTGATTCATCAGAACATCAGGATGTCTGTGTTCTCATGAACTGTTTTGTGAACTACAGCTGTTAAGTCAGTAACTATCACTGTAACATCTACAAGCTGTTCCCCGAACATTTATATACACACCTGCAAGTCAGGACAACACTTCATGCATTTGACGAAGTGAACTGTAGTCCAGGAAAGCTTATGCCACAATAAAGTTGATAGTCTTTTACAACAAAAAATGACAAAGTGTCTGGTAGCACCTTAAAGACTAACATGGCTACTGTTATGTATTCAGTGGTCTGAGTTTGCCTGAGTTTGAGTCTGGACTAAGGATTCTGAGCTCCTGTGTTCTGATAGATAAATGATGTCCAATCACAGAACATTTCAGGATTTGGGCCTCTGCCATTGGCCCTTGAACTCGTGATTCTCAGCTTGGAAGTTCAGACAGCCAATCAACTTGGGAGTAGGAGTGGCCCAGGCTCTCAGGAATGTATATAAGTAGTTGCTTTGCCCCTGTTTCCCAGTTATGTAGTTCAATAAAGGTTCTTGCTGTTATCACTGCATCTTGCCTCATGGGAACCCACCTACACTTCAGCTACCCTTCTGGAAATTCTTAAAGCATGCATTTTTACAATTGCAGTAAATTGAAAATTTGCTTTTCTAGGTGCTGCTAAAATCCATGAATTTTACCAATAACAAAAGAAACACACCTCTCTCTCTCTCTCTCTCTCTCTCTCTCTCTCTCTCTCTCTGTGGCTGCTGGTTTTATGCTGAATTGCTCACGTAGTTAGGAATATTTTCCCTGGCATTTAACCTACATCTACTTTTCTGCAGACTCAACTCCTTGCTCCTTACTGCCCTTCCGCTTTATCTGATGTCCTTTTAAATATTTGAAAACTGTCAATATGCCCCCTTCACCTTCTTCTCTCTGTAGCAAATGTAAACCCTGTTCCTGCAGCTTTGCCTTGCGTAACTTGTCTTCTAAACTTCTTATTATTCTCACATAGTTCCTCCTGAATGCTTTCCAATTTGTCAACATCTTTTCTCCTAGCTGATTTATATTTCATGAAACTCAAAATGCTGTGGCAAAGGTCCAGATTCAGGTACCCTTGCCTACCATCTCCATTTTGAAGCAGCAGTAACTGTAAGTGCTTTGATTTGTCTGGGGTGCAAACTAGAATAGGTGATTTCATTGCTTCAATTAATGACAGGATTTTTTGTCATTGCTGTTCACTTTTTTCCCCTCCTGAAGAGGAAGATGTTTCAAAACAAAGGACTGTGCATCACTTTTCAAGTGTGTTCATGCCATACATTTAAAGCAAACCTCAATAACAATCCTGGAAAGTGTAGTTTGTTAAAGGCACTGAGAATTGTAGCTCCGTGAGGGGTACATGACTGCTCCCAGAAATCTTTGGGGAGGGAGAAATGTGCTTTAAATGCCCTTAATATGGAAAATGAGAATAAACACATATGCTAGGAAATTAGTGGAGTTTGAATTCTGTGGCAATTACAATTGCTTCTATAAAAACAAATTCAATTTCTTCAGTATTATGTGGATTATGTGGCTTCTGGAAGCCTGTGATGGATGTTAAACGATGGATGATTTCAGGGAATTACCATATTGTGTGCTCAGTTTAGTTAATAGCATTCCAACAGGTTCACGTCCAATCCCTGGGCAAATACGGGATTTCATAAGCCCAAAGTATGCCCTTCAGGCACCCAATCAGCCTTTTTGAGCAATAATGTGGCAAAAAAACAATATAAGTAGACAGATACCAGAGCAGCAGATGTGTAAGTCACGACAGAAATGTATTCACTGAGCCATTAGCTAGTACTGAGCCTATTACAGTTAAGTGATTCCAGATGTTTTTATTTAGTATCCTTGAGAAATAAAATATACCTAAAAATTTGATTGAGGGTGGGGGCACATATATTCATTTCCAGTTTATTTGATTTACCTCTTGTTCGCTACTCTAAGCTTCTAGCTCACATTGCTTCTAACTATTGACTCAAAACTGTGACTTGATCATCATCATCAACAACAACAAGAACAACAACTTTTTACCCCACCCATCTGGCTGGGTCTTCCCACCCACTCTGGGCAGCTCCCAACAGAATATTAATAAAGAAGTGACCACATCAAACATTAAAAACTTCCCTAAAGAGGGCTGCCTTCAGATGTCTTCTAAAAGTCAGATAGTTGTTTATTTCCTTGACTTCTGATGGGAAGGCGTTCCACAGGGCAGGCACCACTAACAAGAAGGCCCTCTGCCTGTTTCCCTCTAACCCCACTTTTCGCAGTGAGGGAACTGCCAGAAGGCCCTCGGAGCTGGACCTCAGTGTCCGGGCTGGATGATGGGGGTGGAGACGCTCCTTCAGGTATTCTGGGCTGAGGCCGTTTAAGGGCTTTAAAGGTCAGCAATAGCACTTTGAATTGTGCTTGGAAAGGTACTGGGAGCCAATGTATGGGAGTTGAGTGAGGGGGCCCCTCCTACCCATTTGTTGTCTTGCACAGAGTTCTTTGATCCTTTGTTCTCTTAATGGCCCATCAGGAGACTAGCCTGGCTACTTCTTGGAATTAGAAGTCTTTGCTTATATTTTAACACTTGCTAGGTCCAAGGATTAGAAGCATCTGGTGCACAGTTTAGCACCTCAAGGTTTAATTAAATTATAACCCTTACTGGTTCCAGAAATTTTAGAGAGGTCTAGCGCCTCTGAATTAATAACTGTGTGTGTGTGAGATATATATATATATATATATATATATATATATATATATATATATATATATATATATATTTGCTTTCGTAGATTTTCACGGGTACAGGAATGCAGGTTTTGGTGTCTTCGGGTGTCTTCCCGTGTAAGAGTCGGGGTGTCTGGGCGACGTTTCGACGAGGTCTCACTCGTCATCTTCAGGCTGGTGCTTTCGGCTTCTTGTTACTGGAACAGAGCAGAATCTGGTGTTTGAGTTCCTATAAATACTGTTGAGGGGTGTGGTGTATAGCCTCCAACGTTCTGGGCAGAGAGGAAGTTCCTAGATTAGTGTGCCTTTTCTTCTTTTGTTCCTTAATTACTTGAGGGATATCTTGAGTGATTTCATGAGTGATATTCTGAATACCACTGGGTGGGTCATTAAGTGTAGATTAGTTGCTAAAGCTTTCGTGTCTTGACCTCTTGAGCTTGTGAAGAGTTTTTCTGAGAAGATGGCTGTGCTGCATTTAGTTGTGCTCTGGCTTGGCTTCGTGTATAGGGGCGAGCTGTAATTTTGTGCCTTGTGCCAGCCAGATCTGTGTAGGGATTGCAGGGGGGTGCAGCATCCGGAGGTGCCACTATAGTTTGGCTACTGGATGGAGTCTGTAATATGTCTGTGGAGAGGGTCTGGGTTAGGGTCTGGTGTGGTTGATTGGTGACGGCGTTCTGTGTGCCTCTGGTTCTGGTGTCGGTTTTTGTGGGGAGGGCTAATTTCCAGATGTCAGGCAGGCGGGACGTGTCGTCACGCTTGTTCATGTTGTGAGGGTGTTTCTCTATCTCGATGGCTTCCATGATTATTCTCTTGTGGTGATGTTCCATGTTAAAGAGCAATTTGGAATCTGCAAAATTAATTTCGTGTCCTGTTTCTTTCATGTGTTGGAAAAGAGAGGAAGTTTTTTCTTCTTTTTTGACGGCATTCTTGTGTTCTGCGATACGTGCATTTATTCGTCTGTTTGTTTGTCCAATGTACGTGGCTGGGCAGACTTTGCAGGGTATTTCATAGACCCCTTGGTTTTCGAGCTGGATTTTGTCTTTTGGGTTTCTGAGGATATTGGCTATTTTTTGGTTGGTGCAGAAGGCTGTTTTGATATTGTGTTTATGGAGGATTTTGCTAATTTTGTCTGTAGTGCCCTTGATATAAGGAAGGAGGGCCATGCCATTGTTTTCTTCTGTGTCTTGGTTTTTGGGGGGTGTTTCTTTTTGGATTAGCTTCGTAACCTTGTTTTTCTGGTATCCATTGGCGATTAACACATTTGAGAGATTCTGTAACTCAGTTGTCAAGTGGTCTTTGTCAGCCAGGCGTTTGGTTCTGGAGATGAGAGTCTTGGCTACGGAGTTTATTTGTGCAGGGTGGTGGTGTGATTGTGCATGTAAGTAGCGGTTGGTGTGTGTTTTTTTTCCGGTAGATAGTGTGTCCTAGGGAGCCATCAGGTTTTTTGTAGATTAGGACGTCAAGAAAGGGGAGTTGGTTGTTGTCTTCTATTTCCATAGTGAATTGTATTTTGGGGTGTAGGCTGTTGAGATGTGTGAGGAAGCTATCTAGTTTTTCTTTCCCGTGTGGCCAAATTACAAAGGTGTCGTCAACATATCTGAGCCAAAGTTTGGGTTTGTGTTCTGACTTGTCTAAAGCATTGGTTTCAAAGTGTTCCATGTACAAATTTGCGATGACCGGTGAGAGGGGTGATCCCATAGGTGCTCCTTCTATCTGTTTGTATCTTTGTCCATTGTGGATGAAGTACGTGTTGGTTAGGCAGTGGTTGGTCAGGTCCAGAATGTATTTGGGGGGATTGTATTTGTTTTGAATGGCTGTCAAGGCTTCATTAATGGGCACTTGAGTGAAGAGAGATACAACATCGAAGCTCTCCACAGACATATTACAGACTCCATCCAGTAGCCAAACTATAGTGGCACCTCCGGATGCTGCACCCCCCTGCAATCCCTACACAGATCTGGCTGGCACAAGGCACAAAATTACAGCTCGCCCCTATACACGAAGCCAAGCCAGAGCACAACTAAATGCAGCACAGCCATCTTCTCAGAAAAACTCTTCACAAGCTCAAGAGGTCAAGACACGAAAGCTTTAGCAACTAATCTACACTTAATGACCCACCCAGTGGTATTCAGAATATCACTCATGAAATCACTCAAGATATCCCTCAAGTAATTAAGGAACAAAAGAAGAAAAGGCACACTAATCTAGGAACTTCCTCTCTGCCCAGAACGTTGGAGGCTATACACCACACCCCTCCACAGTATTTATAGGAACTCAAACACCAGATTCTGCTCTGTTCCAGTAACAAGAAGCCGAAAGCACCAGCCTGAAGATGACGAGTGAGACCTCGTCGAAACGTCGCACAGACACCCCGACTCTTACACGGGAAGACACCCGAAGACACCAAAACCTGCATATATATACTTGTGAGCTTCGATGTTGTATCTCTCTTCACTCAAGTGCCCATTAATGAAGCCTTGACAGCCATTCAAAACAAATACAACCCCCCCAAATACATCCTGGACCTGACCAACCACTGCCTAACCAACACGTACTTCATCCACAATGGACAAAGATACAAACAGATAGAAGGAGCACCTATGGGATCACCCCTCTCACCGGTCATCGCAAATTTGTACATGGAACACTTTGAAACCAATGCTTTAGACAAGTCAGAACCCAAACCCAAACTTTGGCTCAGATATGTTGACGACACCTTTGTAATTTGGCCACACGGGAAAAAAAAACTAGATAGCTTCCTCACACATCTCAACAGCCTACACCCCAAAATACAATTCACTATGGAAATAGAAGACAACAACCAACTCCCCTTTCTTGACGTCCTAATCTACAAAAAACCTGATGGCTCCCTAGGACACAATATCTACCGGAAAAAACACACACACCAACCGCTACTTACATGCACAATCACACCACCACCCTGCACAAATAAACTCCGTAGCCAAGACTCTCATCTCCAGAACCAAACGCCTGGCTGACAAAGACCACTTGACAACTGAGTTACAGAATCTCTCAAATGTGTTAATCGCCAATGGATACCAGAAAAACAAGGTTACGAAGCTAATCCAAAAAGAAACACCCCCCAAAAACCAAGACACAGAAGAAAACAATGGCAAGGCCCTCCTTCCTTATATCAAGGGCACTACAGACAAAATCAGCAAAATCCTCCATAAACACAATATCAAAACAGCCTTCTGCACCAACCAAAAAATAGCCAATATCCTCAGAAACCCAAAAGACAAAATCCAGCTGGAAAACCAAGGGGTCTATGAAATACCCTGCAAAGTCTGCCCAGCCACGTACATTGGACAAACAAACAGACGAATAAATGCACGTATCGCAGAACACAAGAATGCCGTCAAAAAAGAAGAAAAAACTTCCTCTCTTTTCCAACACATGAAAGAAACAGGACACGAAATTAATTTTGCAGATTCCAAATTGCTCTTTAACATGGAACATCACCACAAGAGAATAATCATGGAAGCCATCGAGATAGAGAAACACCCTCACAACATGAACAAGCGTGACGACACGTCCCGCCTGCCAGACATCTGGAAATTAGCCCTCCCCACAAAAACCGACACCAGAACCAGAGGCACACAGAACGCCGTCACCAATCAACCACACCAGACCCAAACCCAGACCCTCTCCACAGACATATTACAGACTCCATCCAGTAGCCAAACTATAGTGGCACCTCCGGATGCTGCACCCCCCTGCAATCCCTACACAGATCTGGCTGGCACAAGGCACAAAACCACAGCTCGCCCCTATACACGAAGCCAAGCCAGAGCACAACTAAATGCAGCACAGCCATCTTCTCAGAAAAACTCTTCACAAGCTCAAGAGGTCAAGACACAAAAGCTTTAGCAACTAATCTACACTTAATGACCCACCCAGTGGTATTCAGAATATCACTCATGAAATCACTCAAGATATCCCTCAAGTAATTAAGGAACAAAAGAAGAAAAGGCACACTAATCTAGGAACTTCCTCTCTGCCCAGAACGTTGGAGGCTATACACCACACCCCTCCACAGTATTTATAGGAACTCAAACACCAGATTCTGCTCTGTTCCAGTAACAAGAAGCCGAAAGCACCAGCCTGAAGATGACGAGTGAGACCTCGTCGAAACGTCGCACAGACACCCCGACTCTTACACGGGAAGACACCCGAAGACACCAAAACCTGCATTCCTGTACCCGTGAAAATCTACGAAAGCATATATATATATATATATATATATATATATATATATATATATATATGGTATATATATATATATTCTGGTATCCATTGGCGATTAACACATTTGAGAGATTCTGTAACTCAGTTGTCAAGTGGTCTTTGTCAGCCAGGCGTTTGGTTCTGGAGATGAGAGTCTTGGCTACGGAGTTTATTTGTGCAGGGTTGGCTCTGTTCCAGTAACAAGAAGCCGAAAGCTCCAGCCTGAAGATGACGAGTGAGACCTCGTCGAAACGTCGCCCAGACACCCCGACTCTTACACGGGAAGACACCCGAAGACACCAAAACCTGCATTCCTGTACCCGTGAAAATCTACGAAAGCATATATATATATATATATATATATATATATATATATATATATATATATATATATATATATATATATATAAAATTTTATTAATATTATAGCAGTTCTCTAAAATGATTTTACATCTAAAAAAAGAGTTTTCCAATTGCTTACATTTTTAGGCACACTGCAAAATAAAACCACAATAAAAGTTAACATAAAAAATTAAAAACTTAGAGCAGCATAAAAAATTATCAGCCCCTGGAATTGAAGGAGATGCACAGTTCAATCCTAACCATCTCTATTCAGAAATAAGTCCTACTGAATTCACTGGGTCTCTCACTGCAGAGTGGGGTCAGGATTGGATTCTTAGGGATTAATCATTACTCAGATCAGTAGATAACTAATAACAATTCCCACCATCCCAAAAGGGTTCACCAAAATGAGTTAAAGTGACAGGAATCCAATGTATTTTTCCTTGTTGAATGCAACTGAAATGTTACTGTTTGTGATGGAGAATATATGTGAGTTCAGTGCTGGCCCATATCATTGCCATTTATTCAAGACGTGGCTTAGTAACATTGCACAATAGCCTTCTGCTGACACCTTTTCAATTTATTTCCTCTCACTCTTCAGTGTTAGTTTCCTTTGACCTGGTATTTTCCAATCTGGGTAATCTTGCTGCATCAGCTTGACGTTTTGCAGTGGGAGCCGAGGCCAAAAGCATAACTAAAAAGGCTTCCTGCTGGGGCATTAAGAATTTGATCTGCTCTCATGCAGGAAATTATATGCTACCACATCTGTTACATTCCAGGTGTTGCAAATTTAAACTTTAACAAATGATAGCTTTAAAAAGAACCAAACAAAAACTTGGGCAATTTCCTCCTCTGTAAAAAATCCCACTATGTGAGTAAGTGTTCTAAAGCCCAGGAATGATATTTGTAATTATTTTCCGCCTACGTCGCTTCAGAATTCAGGTTATTGTTATATCTTGTTATAATCAATGCCTGCCCTCCCGCATAAACCAGCAACCCACCACTTAAATAATCCATTGACCAATGGTGCTATTGATAGAAAGCAGATTCTAGCAGTGACTGTTTCTCTGATGGAAATCTTTTTAAAACTATTTCTACAGAACTTTTAAGGTGCAAGGTAGCTTGCATCTTAGGAACATAAGAAGAGCCGGCTGGATCAGGCCAGTGGCCCACTAGTCCAGAATCCTGTTCTCACAGTGGCTGACCAGATACCTATGCAAAGTGCAAAAGCAGGACCTGAGCTCAACAGCTCCTGTGGTTTCCAACATCTGGTATTCAGGTAGCTCAGCTGGTAGAGCATGAGATTCTTAATCTCAAGGTCATGTGTTTGAGACTCACATAGGGCAAAAGATTCCAGCATTCCAGGGGGTTGGACCAGATAACCCTTATGATCCCTTCCAACTCTTTAGTTCTAAGATTCTGGCAGTTGAGTAAAACATAGCCATCATGACTGGATAGCCTTATTCCCTATGAATTTGTCTAATCCTCATCCAAGTTGGTCTCTGTCACTACCTCTTATGGGAGCAAATCCCATATTTTAATTTGTTGCTGTGTGAATAAGTACTTTCTTTTGTCTTCCCTGAATTTTCCAACATTTGGCTTTTACATGCCCCTTTCTGACGTTTTCCTAACCTTTCTCTTGTATTTCCTGAAGAACAACCCAATAAAGTACATCAACTAAAGCCGAGTCTTCCCTAAGTCCGTAACTGTAGATGGTGGAATTGAATCTAGGTTTTCCACATCAAAACCCAATAGTCTTTTTGTCAAACATCTTCAGAAAGTACAATATATTTGATATATTTTATCTATATTTATCTATAAGAAATTATGTATGGCATTTCTGTAGCTAGAATCTAGTGCATGCTTACCTGGTGGGAGTAAGCCCCATTGAACATAGTAAGACGTTCTTCCGAATAAGCATGCATAGGATTGCATTGTGTGTCTGCAATTTTGTCTATTTCTTTAGCATTTGTGTTTTTGTATTTTATTTGTGCTATGCATAGAAAGTTGTATGTGTTTTCACCATTTGTGGACACATGTTTGCTTTTTATGGAATTTGAGAAAGACAACAAATCACTGATACTGGAATTGGTGTTAAATATGTGATTGAAGCAAAGCCATAGGTTATGATTTTGAGTGCTTTTTATTCTAGGAGATCTAAATTTGTAGCTGGCACAGGAACAGTCCCAGCAGTGGTTATTCTCTTTTCCAATAGTGGAGTGCAACCAGTCCTAAATCA